>NC_047104.1:47533917-48268481 GCF_902500255.1 Thalassophryne amazonica
TATTTCAAACAGGTGATGTAAGCAGGTGTTTGTAATCATGATTTTCTACATAAGCAGTGTCCATGCAAGGCTGAGTGTTTGAGTAGCAGAAATGGGCACAGGATCTCCAGTTTGTCAACAGATGTGAGAAAATTATTGAAATGTTTACAAACAATATTACTCAAAGAAAGATGTGAAGCAATTAGCATATTTCTCCTTTTACAGTGTGTCGTAATATCATAAAATGATTCAGGGAATATCGAGGAATTACAGTGCATACAGTGCAAGATTACCAAGCCTAAACTGATGAACAGCTGTGATACAGATCCCTTAGAAAATGTAATAATCACTTTTTTCCTCTCCTTCATTTTCCATGCTGGTCCCACTATTTCTGATTAGGGTTGTATGAGATGTATTGTTTTGCTACTGCATTATATTTGGACAATAATTAAAAATAAATGTTAAGTGATCAAACACAATTCATCTAACATGGCACATCAGGCCCTTGTAGATTTTGTGTCAACTATGAAATTGTACAAATGTCTTTTGGCAAAACTCACCAAGACAAATTGGTGTGCACGTTGAGTGGAGTTTGGAATTGTCAGTGGTGTTTTAATTAAGGATTTGTTGTGTAGTGATGATGTGATTTATTTTCTTTGTATTTGAAGGGAGAGTCAGGAGAACAGCAAACCAACTTCTCTCTTTCAATCACCTGTCAGTTCTGCTGGCAACTGGACCCATCCCAGTACCGATGCTCAAACTCCGCCAACTGTATGACAGTGTCCTGCCCACGCAAACGCTACAACGCCACCTGTGATGTACTAGACCATGTGCATTGTTTAGGTATGATAAGGACTAGTTTTAGGAAAGCAAATTGCTTTTTTGTGGTTGGGATTTTCACCAATATTTGACAAAATGTTATACCTTAAAATGTGTCAAAATATAGGTGGAATGAACTTCTACAGTTCTGTGTCTATGCACATTTGAACTCCCCTTCAATAAGCACATTTATCTCATGGAAGTGTGTTAGTTAAACTTCTACGTGCTCTCTTAAACGCAGCACAGTTGGGTTTAGGGTTACGGTTGCTGGGATGGAGACGATCTATTAGATTGTTCCTGCTCCCCCTGCCTTGAGATGGGCGGGTCATGGTCAACACCTTTCTGTTTAAAACACAGATGTGGATTTTTTTTCTTTCACACAAGGAGCTGCTGACATTTGTGAAGAAAATCAACCCGGCAGTGGCAAAGATTTGACTTTCGCAATTGAATTTTTGCTACTCAAGTCCTGATCTGGTTTCAGAGATCAGTATCTGGTCTGATCAAAGTATATTTGGATGGATTGGAATCTGTTTCGTTAAACACAAGTCTCCCTCCAATCTGTTTCTGAAAAGACGTGTTGACATTTGATGGCTGCTCTTCCATTCATTGCTTGCTAGCTCAGCAGCAGGGTGGCAGCGCGATTCAGAAACATATATACACTCTGCTTCACTTCAGTTACTGCATATGGACTATATGTCGTACCAGAGTATTAGTCACATCTGTCCAAAAATGTATCATGAAGTGGCGAAAACATACTTACATGTTGCATTGGTCTATAAGGCACAGTTATTTTGGAAACATGGAGCTACTGCTTCATTTTCCTCATAATCCTAGTCTCCATTTGTGTACACTTTGTGTGATACCACAGGACAGTGAGAGTGCTGAGTGGTATGAAGTCGATTCCCACTCTTTATTCAAAAGTGTGCGCTTTCAGTTTAAGAGAAAGAGTTATTCCACTCCTCTTCTAAAGCCCCTTTCACACCAGGCCTGCTTCAAGTTACGTATGCTGTGTATCTAATAATGCAGGAACGTCTGCATCAGTTGCGCAGAGCGGGGGGGAGAAGCTTGAGGAGGTGAGAGCGCAGAGGAGCTCAGCTGCAGCCAGACTGTAAAATGGGCATATGTGTGCTCTGATTTCTCGTAGTTTATATTTCTTCTCATGCTGCGCTGCAGGTCTGCGCTCTGGTTTCTGTTAAAAGTTTATAATTCTTCCTGTGACTGCGGAGCTGCAGCCGGTGTTCACGTATAAACAGTCCGTGAGTGGACACGGAGATCTCCTCTATGAGGAGTTATAGTGGATGTGGACATGTCCTGTCTCTGGTAAACAGTCTGTGAGCAGGACTTATGGACTTTATTTAACACAATCGTGAGAGAACTTGAGGAGGTGAGCGCGAGGAGCAGCAGCCAGACTGCAATGAGCTTTTTTTTTTTTTTCTTTTAACTGTTCACATGTGCTCTTTGAGTAGTATAGTTTTACTGAATTGTGTACAAGGTATAAAAATTTCAACAACAATCCTGCGTGATTTATAGCTTGGCAACAATGGAGCACAGCCGAAATCATAAATTGCCGACGGGTAGCATTATATTGTGTGTGTCCTGTGCACCAACAGCAATTCTTGTATATTCGTCCGTGAATTGTTCTGTAATTTATGTTTTGTAGCATGGCCCAAGCAGAGGGTCACCCCTTTAAGTCTGGTCTGCTTGAGGTTTCTTCCTCAGAGGGAGTTTTTCCTTACCACTGTTGCTCTGGGGGTTGGTAAGGTTAGACCTTACCTGTGTGAAGTGCCTTGAGGCAACTCTGTTGTGATTTGGCGCTTACCTCACAGTATTGCGGCGTTAGGCTGCATCAACTCAGCACTAGGTTGCATCAACATGGCATTGTTCTGACGCAACTCGAAGGTCCCACTGAGCCACATTTGTAGGTCATGCTAACTGGACTGCTGTCTGTAGAGTTTCTTTGAGAAAGCTGAGAATGAGCGCTGTTGGCTCTGTCTTTGCCACTGCCAAAGTGAATCTGCTCCTTGAAGTTCTTGTCACTGCCACTGAACTCAGTGGGGGGTCGCCCTCTTCCCCACTGGTGGAACTGTGGTCAAACGCAACTGCGCTCACCCAGGACTTGTCTGTGCCCACATGCGATCACTTGGCAGTCTGAGAACAACCACACTGTCACTGGGTCCTCTTCCTTTCCTGCCATGATGTACCATCTGTCAGGGCTCCAGCACACTCACAGAGTCACCAATACTGCACAGTGTTGAATTGATAAGGAGTCCTTTATAGAACCTGAGGCCTGCCGGTACTTATCCACGGATTCCATAGCAAAGCAGATGATGGTCTGCAAGTCGCACTCGATGGGGCACCAGCCCATCACAGGTGACTTCCCCAGCCAACGATGGTACCCATTTACAGCTGGGTAGACTGGAACAATACTTGTGAAGTGGCTTGTCCAAGGATATAGACAGTTAGTCTGAAGCACACACGTTCTCTGTTGTCTTGTCAAATACAACAAAAATCACACTTTTCCCAACTTACTCAGAAGCATTTTTCCTTTCATAAATGATGAATTGCTTCAGTGCCTATGAGGTATTACTGACTACAGGTAATATATGTTTTTAGGGCATCTAGTGGCCAAAACTAGCTTGCCGAAAGGGTGCATGTTTTGACCATATTAAGGGTTATAAGTCTGCAGTTATTTAAATTGAGGTTTGTTTTTCATGATTGTTTTAATGTTTGAGACTACCCTGTGTTCACTAAGAATGTATTTTTATTTTGTAGGTAAAAGACGTTTTCAGAAGCGTTTGTTTTGCAACTGGACTGGAGGATACAAATGGTCAACAGCATTTGCACTCAGGTAATGCTGCATTCATGAATAAAGTTAGAACCAGTTCATATGTTGGAGATATTTTCAAAAAAAAAAAAAATAATCCATGAATCCATTTGTGTTTATAATATTTTATTTGACCCCCTCCCCCATCTGCAGCATCACTCTAGGTGGTTTTGGAGCAGATCGGTTTTATCTGGGCCAGTGGAGAGAGGGTCTGGGCAAACTGTTCAGCTTTGGAGGCCTGGGCATCTGGACTTTGATAGATGTCCTTCTGATTGGGGTGGGCTATGTGGGACCTGCTGACGGGTCTCTCTACATCTGAAACCATGCTCTGGAGACTTGTCGGTGCACTCATCCATGCCTTTGAGCTTCACTCTTTAAAAAAAAAAAAAAAAAAAGGATCTGAGATGGTGTCTTCTTAGCACATTTTCCTGCCCAGGCTGGCCGTGGAACACTTCCCCGTCCCATCTGCCAGCAGGCAGGAAGTGTCTTCCTCAACTCAACAAGGCTAACTCTGCCCACACAAAACTACAGGATCAGTCTGCAGCCATCTCGTCTTGAGAGTCCGCAAATGGAGATGTGCAGCAGATCAGAAGTTAGTCATCATGGTTCTCTGTATGGTTCAGCTTCACGAGCACTTGGACTGGGTCGTGCTGATGTATAGTGGGTGGGGGGCTAACTGTGGAGACATCATATCTGAACCCTGTGTTGCTGCCACCACACTATTTCAAGATAATTGCCTCAAACGGTAACCATGGTGACAAAATATTTAAGGTGATGACAGACTAATGAGAAAGGCATTATTTGTGTTAGGTGTTATTCAGGGAACGGCTAAATACGAGGTCTGTTAGAAAAGTATCCGACCTTTTTATTTTTTTTAAAAAACCATATGGATTTGAATCACGTGTGATTGCATCAGCCAAGCTTGAACCTTCGTGCGCATGCGTGAGTTTTTTTTCGCGCCTGTCGGTTGCGTCATTCGCCTGTGAGCAGGCTTTGTGTGAGCAGTGGTCCACCCCTCTCCTTGGATTTTTATTGTGAATAAAATGTCTGAACGATTTGGAGCTTTGCTGCATCAAATTTTTCCAGAAACTGTGAGAGACCTCCAGGTGGACACCATTCGGAAAATTCAGATGACTTTCAGGTACAATTTTATGGGGATTACACAGATTAAGGAGTGCTCCAGCCGGTTTAAAGATGGCCCACAGCATCTGAGAGCGCGGCGCACTCCGAGCGCCGATCAACAGGCTGAAACCCCACTGAAACAACCAGATCATTTCCAGCGTGAAGGCTTTGTTGATCCGGGACGTCGTCTGACTTACACAACAATGGCAGAAGATGTGGACAGCAGTACTTTTTCGGCACATTTCACTGTTACAGGAGTTTTTTTCATGGAAAGAGGAGCAGAGGGATGCGCCACCGTGCCGCTCATGGCGCGGCACAAAACCACCTCCGTGTTGGTCTCACAGGACGGCTTTCAAACGGCTTTTCAGTCATGTGACTATCCAAGAAATTGTGCATGAGCTGGACATGCCCCAACATGTCCTGTGAGGCTTCATCACGGCGTTGCTTTGCGCCATGCGGCTCCACTGCGACGCACGGAATTCCTCCGCACGTCTGTCTCAATGTGCTGAAAAAGTGCTGATGTCCACGTCTTCCGCAATTCCTGTGCTAGTCAGATGACGTCCCGGATCAACAGAGCGTCCAGTTTGGAAATGAACAGCACATTCCACTGTTACAGGAGTTTTTGTCATGGAAAGAGGAGCGGTGGAATGCGCCACCGTGCCGCTCATGGAGCATGGCACAAAACCATTCCGTGTTGGTCTGCATGGCGCAAAGCAACGCCGTGATGAAGCCTCACAGGACATGTTGGGGCATGTCCAGCTCATGCACAATTTCTTGGATAGTCACATGACTGGAAAGCCGTCTGAAAGCCGTCCTGTGAGACCTGCTCACTCAAAGCCTGCTCACAGGCGAATGACGCAACCGACAGGCGTGAAAAAACTCATGCATGCGCACGAAGGTTCAAGCTTGGCTGATGCAATCACACGATTCAAATCCATATGGTTTTTGGAAAAAAATAAAAAGGTCGGATACTTTTCTAACAGACCTCGTACACCCGCGACATTCTAAGGTTGTTTTGCATGTGTTTTATTTGCAGTGTTTCTTCAGCAGCGGCGCTGCCCACAGTTAGGTCGTTTCCTCTTTGGGTAGTGAAGAAGTGAAGATAACACACTCGTACCATTTAAACCCTCACATCAAATGTAAAAGCTGGGTTGTACATGTAGTTGAGAGTTACTGTGGATTCAGATGTAAATAAAGTGTTACTGGAGGTGAACCTCATGACATACTCACCCCAACATGGAGTTCAAATTTTACACTGATCGTAATCTGACAGTTTGCACAGGATGCAGATCAAAATGTTAAAAAATGTGCTGAATGAGGAAACAGCAGCGGCTTGTGTTTCCTCTTGTCAGATATACATGGTTTAAATATGTTCTTTGTGGTACGCTGGAAGGCTCCTTCACTCATACATGAGACACAAATTGGATGTCTCACCTGATGGACATGTATATTTCAGTTTTGGTGTCTGGTTGTTTTGTTTCTGTTGCATAACTGTAAATATCATGGTGTAAATAAAATTTAAACTTCTAGCTGTGCTCAGGCTTGTAATAATCAGCACTCACTCAAAGCTCACTGGGGGAATAAATAAATTTAATCATTGGAGATCTTAATATTACTGTTTCACTGTCTAAAAATCCATTTTAACATTTTTGCAGTCTTATTTGTTTGAAAACATTGTTAGCAGTCCCACCTAGTGTGCCACTCACATTTGACAATTGTGGTATACAACCCCAATTCCAGTGAAGTTGGGATGTTGTGTGAAATGGAAATAAAAACAGACTACAATGATTTGCAAATCCTTTTCAACCTATATTCAATTGAATACACCACAGACAAGATATTTAATGTTAAAACTGATCAGCTTTATTGTTTTTGTGCAAATATTTGCTCATTTTGAAATAGATGCCTGCAACACATTTCAAAAAAGTTGGTACAAAAGACTTGGAAAGTTGATGAATGCTCAAAGAACACCTGTTTGAAACATTCCACAGGTGAACAGATTAATTGGAAACAGGTGAGTGGCATGATTGGGTATAAAAGGAGCATCCCCAAAAGGCTCAGCTGTTCACAAGCAAAGATGTGACGATCACCACTTTGTGAACATCTGCTTGAAAAAATAGTCCAACAGTTTAACAACAATTTTTCTCAGTGTTCAATTGCAAGGAATTTAGGGATTCCATCATCTACAGCACTTAATATAATAAAAAAATTCAGAGAACCTGGAGAAAGTTGGTACAAAAGACTTGGAAAGTTGATGAATGCTCAAAGAACACCTGTTTGAAACATTCCACAGGTGAACAGATTAATTGGAAACAGGTGAGTGGCATGATTGGGTATAAAAGGAGCAGCCCCAAAAGGCTCAGCTGTTCACAAGCAAAGATGTGACGATCACCACTTTGTGAACATCTGCTTGAAAAAATAGTCCAACAGTTTAACAACAATTTTTCTCGGTGTTCAATTGCAAGGAATTTAGGGATTCCATCATCTACAGCACTTAATATAATCAAAAAATTCAGAGAACCTGGAGAACTATCTAAACGTAAGTGGCAAGGCTGAAAACCAACATTGAATGCCTGTGACCTTCGATCCCTCAGGCAGTACTGCATTAAAAACCGACATTGTGTAAAGGATCTTACCATGTGGGCTCAGGAACACTTCAGAAAACCATTGTCAGTTAACACAGTTCGTCACTACATCTACAAGTACAAGTTAAAACTCTACCATGCAAACTGAAAGCCATACATCAACAACATCCAGAAACACTGCCGCCTTCTCTGGTCCCGAGCTCATTTGAAATGGACAGATGCAAAGTGGAAAAGTGTGTTGTGGTCTGATGAGTCCACATTTGAAATTGTTTTTGGAAATCATGGACGTCGTGTGTCCTCTGGACAAAAGAGGGAAAAAGACCATCCAGATTGTTATCAGTGCAAAGTTCTAAAGCTAGCATCTGTGATGGTATGGGAGTGTATTAGTGCCCATGGCATGGCCAACTTACACATCTGTGATGGCACCATCAATGC
This sequence comes from Thalassophryne amazonica, assembly GCF_902500255.1. Lineage (NCBI taxonomy): Eukaryota > Metazoa > Chordata > Actinopteri > Batrachoidiformes > Batrachoididae > Thalassophryne > Thalassophryne amazonica. The sequence goes on from NC_047104.1 coordinate 47,541,682, forward strand.
TGAAAGGTACATGCAGGTTTCGGAGCAACACATGCTGCCATCCAAGCAATGTCTTTTTCAGGGACGTCCCTGCTTATTTCAGTAAGACAATGCCAAGCCACATTCTGCACGTGCTATAACAGCGTGGCTTCTTAGTAAAACAGTGCGGGTTCTAGACCAGCCTGTCTGCAGTCCACACCTGTTGCCCATTGAAAATGTGTGGTGCATTATGAAGAGCAAAATATGACAACGGAGACTGTTGAACAACTGAAGTCGTACATCAAGCAAGAATGGGAAAGAATTCCACCTACAAAGCTTCAACAATTAGTGTCCTCAGTTCCCAAACGCTTATTGAGTTTTGTTAGAAGGAAAGGTGATGTAACACAGTGATAAACATACAACTGTCCCAGCTTTTTTGCAAATATTTGCACAAAAACAAAGTTAATCAGTTTGAACATTAAATATCTTGTCTTTGTGGTGTATTCAACTGAATGTAGGTTGTAGAGGATTTGCAAATCATTGTAGTCCCAACGTCATTGGAATTGGGGTTGTATGAGAAATCCTGTTTTCCACAAAATGCCGGAAAGAAAATGCAGAGGGATCAACGGGGCACCAGTAGAAGAGATGGAAGCCAAATCAAAGTTTTCTTGAAACTTAACAGCACAGAGTGTTGTTATGCATTTTCAGTGACTTCTAACAGAATGGGTAGCTGTGTGGATAAGGAGCTGGTCTGACATTATGCAGGCCTGGGTTTGAATTTGCCTCAGAGCCTATATGACTTCTTCTAACATGTAGTTCACTGAGAATCAGGTGGTCCTCTGTACACTTTTTGTCTTAATAAAAACAGATTTGTAGTTTTGGCTGGTCAGATGTCCAACACGAATTGAGCTCAGTTAATATGTATATGTCGCAGACATGAATGAGCAAATCTCTTCAGCATCTCACCATGTTATTTAGGTCCTTCAGACTTTTTTTCAGTAAATGTTTCTGGAGCGTATGAGCATGGTTAAAAGGGAAGTCCTGTGCAACCCACCTCCACCCATGCCAGGAAGTGTTCAACATTTGACATTTCCTGTTTCACTGTGGACTCAAAATTTGGCACTTCCTGTTTGGGACTGCCTGTATCATGAGCGAGCTTACGCCGCTGTGCGGCGCTTTGCTCATATAGTTCGTTTGCCGAGGAGTGTTTTATGAGCAGTTTTTTTTTTTTTTTTTTTAAGTTGGTGGGTGAGTTGAGATGGTGCTACACTGGGTCCCACTGCACTGCAAGGCGTACTTGAAGAAATGAAAAGCAGATAAACATTATTAGTATTTTTAAATGGTGACTGTTGTCGGTCTCCTAAGTAACCATTTGATTGACACACAGTCATTCCATCTATAGACAAGGATCCTCCAGAGAGACCCAAAGACACCTGGCCTCTCCAGGTTTCACAAAGTTAGGCTAGAAGCTCCAAGCCTCTAAAGACTTGGACCTTCATTCTCATGTGAAGGTATCAATGTCCAGTAATCCAAAGACATGAAGGTTAGGAGATTTGGAAACTTTCTAATTGTCCAGGTCTCCCTTGTAAAAGAGATCATGATCTCAATGAGACTAACCTGGTTAAATAAAAGCTAAATGAAATTAAAAATCAGTGTCCAGTAACTCCATGAGATCTCTCTCACAAAGAGCACAACTTGTGTGAGCAGGTGGAGGGCATAGGTCAAGGACCCTGAGTTCAAGGCCACTGCCAGTGGATTTTAATTTCTATTAATATTTACCTGCTTGTGATACTCATACTGGGGCAGCACCGTGGCTTAGTGGTTAGCACTGACAGCAAGAAGGTCATGGGATCGATTCCCACCTGTGGCCGTTCTGTGTGGAGTTTGCATGTTCTCCCCGTGTTTGTGTGGGTTCCCTCGGAGTGCTCCGGCTTCCACCCACATCCAGACATGCTGGTTAGGTGGTACGGAGACTTTAAATTGTCTGTAGTTGCATGCAGGTTTGTCTACGTGTGGCCCTGCGACAGTCTGGCATCCTGTCCAGGTTGTACCCCGCCCCCACGCGACCTTTATTGGACTAAGAGGTTGAAGATGAGTGAGTGAGTGATATTCATACTGCAGTCTTCAGCTAAAGAGTCAACATCTGTTTGTTTATTGTTAAAAAGATTGGAGGGGGGGGGGGTGCAACAGCTGTAAACTTTCAGCTAATACTGTAGAAAACTTTATTATTAAAATGGTTATCTAGAGACAAACAAAGCCATATCATATACGTATAACAAATTAATCATGAAGCCCTAATGGTTGTGATGACAGCCTAAAAAATGTGTTTTTCCAAGTACGTTTCTGACCACCAGATTGATCTCCAAAAGTTCTGGAGACACTGGTTAAATGAATAATCTTTCTCAGTTTGAACAAAATATGCTCACTGTTTTCTGGGTAATTTTGTACTCAGTTATGCATGTAAATAAATAAAAATATAACATTGTCCATGCATGATATACAGAGTTGAAGTAAACAGGTATATAAGGAAGTATACGTATATCTCCAAGTTGAAAGTCTGTGCAGTGGCCGTCAAAACAATTATGCATACCATGTAGTATTCAAATCAGCAGGTTTGACTGACAAGCTCCTTGGCAGCATAGTGGCCAAGTGGTTTCTGAAAATATGCACATTCTTCAGGTCATGTGATCTGCTGTGTTCACCCTCATTCATTCCTTCGTCAACTAATTCAAATAAAAATATCCTCACGAACTTAAGTATTCTTCAAAATAATACAGCACTCAGGCGTTTTACTGCTAACTGGACATAGGACTGATAGACAATTACTTAACGACTAAATTAATTGCAAACCTTTCATTACCGTTTTGTCACTAAAAAAAATCCAGTTTTGTTGATTTCAGTTTGGATGTTTTTTGTTTTGTTTTTGATATTTCTTTAATCATCTGATGAACTGAATGCTTGGGTTGTGGACAAAACATAACATTTCAGAACATAAGTCTTAGGTAAATACTGATAGACATTTTGTACCTTTTTTTTAATTGGGCCATACAACTAATCAATTGAGAATATAATAATGTTAATGTTTTATAATTAGTGTTATAAAAACAAAAAATCATTACATTTTCATTTGTGCAGCATGAGAAAATGCTAATGACCACTATTTTCTTATTTTAAAATCACCTTGAAAACTAAAGTGCCTCTAAAAACATGATGACTGTAGAGAAAGATGTGGGATTCAGGGTGTAGATTTTCAATAAGAAGCGTTCTCGTTGCTACTTCTGAAGCTGCAGCAGCGCCGTGGACTCTTAACGTGCTCAGTCGATTGGTCTGCTATTAGGCCTTGAAGACTATCAGGTTGGGAAAATTCTAATGTTTTGTTTGAGTAAGAGGGCACAAGATTCTGGTGTTCCTGTTCCCTCTGAGGATTTCTGACCTCTATTATTAGCCTGTTATTTTCACAGGTTCCTTATGTTTTTCACTTTGAGCACGGCGATCAGTGCCAGAAACCCGGGTTACCCACACACTTGTAGGAGAGTCAGTGTGGGCAACATAGTGGCTTTGAGTTACTCTTTTTTTGTTAACTGTTTTAGGGACCTCTGAGCAAGGCAGTGCAGCACTATGCGTAACTGGGCAAAAAATAATAATCACCTCTCAATTTTGTGTTGACTTTTCCAGTTGGCTTGGTTGCTGTTTCAGATTTACTCCACCCAAATTCCACTTCCTCAGATTTGGCACTGCCTGCTCACAGCCACAGCTCCTCCCACAGCCTGATGCAAGTGCTTGTCAAGAGTTGTGGAGGTGATGTGAAGTACTGTTGTTCTGCAACACTTCCCCAGCCCCCATGCTCTAAAGCAGGGGTGGACAACTTGTTCCAGAAAGGGCCAAGAGGGTGCAGGTTTTCTTTGCAGCCACTGACTCCACCAGGTGATTTCACTGATTAATATCACTTTGAGAAGATGGAATCAGTTAATCAGTGAACCACCCCTACTCTAAAGCCTGTAATTTAGTATTTAACCCTCAGAGTTTGTTGGACCGTGCACTCTTCCACAAGTGGGTCAAAACTGACGCATATAAGAATCAATGTGTTTTTATGCCATTTTGTCTTAACCAAAATGATAAAAAAAATATATTTTAGTCCACATAAGAATGATTTCACTCATTCAATCATCTTCAACTGCTTATCCGGGATCGGATCATGGTGGCAACAGCAGGGGACCCTAAAAGTCCCTTTCCTGGGCCACATTGACCACCTCTAACTGGAGGATCCCGAGGCATTCCCAGGCCAGTGTGGAGATATTAACTCTCCACCTAGTCCTGGGTCTTCCCCGGGGTCTCCTCCCACCTGGACGTGCCTGGAACACCTCCCTAGGGAGGCGCCCAGGGGGCATCCTTACCAGATGCCTGAACCACCTCAGCTGGCTCCTATCAATGCGAAGGATCAGCGGCTCTACTCCAAGCCCCACATGAATGCCCAGCTTCTTTCCCTGTCTCTAAGGGAGACACTAACCACCCTCCTGGGGAACACATTTCAGCCGCTTGTACCCGTGATCTAGTTCTTTCGGTCATAACCCCCAACCCTGATGACAATAGGTGACAGTGGGAACAAAGATTGACCAGTAGATCGAGAGCTTCGCCTTTTGGCTTGCTCTCTTTTGGTCACAACAGTACAGTAGAGTGAATGCAACACCGTCTCTGCTGCTTCGATTCTCTGGCCAATCTCACACTTCATTGAGGTACTTGAACTTCTTCACTTGGGGGAAGACCTCATTCCCTACCTGGAGTTGGCAATCCATCAGTTTCCTGCTGAGAACCATGGCCTCAGACTCATAGGCTCTGATCCTTATCCCAGCCACTTCACACTCAGCTGCGAACTAACCCAGTGAGGGCTGGAGGTCACAGGCCGATGAAGCCAACAGGACCACATCATCTGCAAAAAGTAGTGATGAGACCCTGAGCCCACCTAACTGAAGACCCTCCTCCGCATACTCCCAGGCTCCCTGCAGGATCCTTGTGAGAGCAAAGAGCTAGTCAGTTGTTCCACAGCCAGGACAGAAGTCGCATTGTAGAAAAAGAAAAATGTTTGCCTCAGATTTGAACTGAACACGTCGTTTGAACCGTGGACTTCTAATGACATCAAACTTATATTGGTGAGTAAACAACCGTATTTTATGCCAGAAATGAGGTCCAGGTTGTTAAAAGCAGCATTTCTCCTTTAATTCGGGTTGCCTTATATACACGTTTAAGCTAACAGGCAGCAGCTGGTTCATGCTCTGTTGGCTTATTAGTGCAGCAGATAACTGAAACAATCCTTCAAATAGTGATACAAGCATCAAATTCAGCACAAATATACCTTAGGCATGGCACTTTAAATAAAAACGACTTGCCACTTGATTTTCAAAAGGCGGCCAGGTAGGGGTCAATTGAAGATTTGCACAGGGGTCAACATTTAAAAATGCTCCAATCAAATTGAAAACAGCACCACATTACTTGTCTGATTATAAAGATTCCAAAAAGGTATAGTGTGGACAATCTGACTGAATGTTATGGAGTTTTGAAGTAAAAACGGCAAGAATGGTGACAAAGGTCAATTTTAGTTTGTACAGGGGTCAAAAGTTAAAGAGTTGCTCTAATTTTGGTAAAAAGTGATGCAAATTATTGGTTGAGTTAATAGGATTAATAAATGGAATAGTTTTGACAGTGCTGAATGCTTGGTCTCCAAAGTAAAGGTCAAACAAGTTCAATGTGCATTGGATTCTGTGACATGTGACATATGTTACCCTGTAACATGAACTAAGCATGACGTCATGCAAACTGTTACTTTTTAAAACCTGATTAAGTTAACCAATAATTTGCATCATTTTTTACCAAAATTGGAGCAACTTTAACTTTTGACCCCTGTACAAACTGAAACTGACCTTTGTCACCATTTTTGCTGCTTTTACCTCATAGCTCCATAACATTCAGTCACAGATTGTCCAAACTATACCTTTTTGGAATCTTTATGATCAGGCAAATAATGTGGTATAGTTTTCTATATGATTAGAGCATCTTTTAATTTTGACCCCTGTGTAATTCTTCAATTGACCCCAACCTGGGTGCCTACTGAAAATTCAAGTGGCCAATCAGTTTTTTTCAAAAGAGTTCATGTCTATGGATTATTTTTGCCAGATGTGATGTTTGTATCACCATTTGCAGGATTCCGCTCTAAATGTTCTCTTAGTAGTGTTCAGAATAATAGTAGTGCTATGTGACTAAAAAGATTAATCCAGGTTTTGAGTATATTTCTTATTGTTACATGGGAAACAAGGTACCAGTAGATTCAGTAGAGTTTCACAAATCCAACAAGACCAAGCATTCATGATATGCACACTCTTAAGGCTATGAAATTGGTCTTTTAGTAAAAAAGTAGAAAAGGGGGTGTTCACAATAATAGTAACGTGGCATTCGGTCAGTGAGTTCGTCAGTTTGGTGGAACAAATAGGTGTGAATCAGGTGTCCCCTATTTAAAGATGAAGCCAGCACCTGTTGAACATACTTTTCTCTTTGAAAGCCTGAGGAAAATGGGGCATTCAAGACATTGTTCAGAAGAACAGCGTAGTTTGATTAAAAAGTTGACTGGAGAGGGGAAAACTTATATGCAGGTGCAAAAAAGTATAGGCTGTTCATCTACAATGATCTCCAATGCTTTAAAATGGACAAAAAAAAAACGTGTGGAAGAAAACAGAAAACAACCATCAAAATGGATAGAAGAATAACCAGAATGGCAAAGGCTCACCCATTGATCAGCTCCAGGATGATCAAAGACAGTCTGGAGTTACCTGTAAGTGCTGTGACAGTTAGAAGACGCCTGTGTGAAGCTAATTTATTTGCAAGAATCCCCCGCAAAGTCCCTCTGTTAAATAAAAGACAGTGCAGAAGAGGTTACAATTTGCCAAAGAACACATCAACTGGCCTAAAGAGAAATGGAGGAATATTTTGTGGACTGATGAGAGTAAAATTGTTCTTTTTGGGTCCAAGGGCCTCAGACAGTTTGTGAGACGACCCCCAAACTCTGAATTCAAGCCACAGTTCACAGTGAAGACAGTGAAGCACGGTGGTGCAAGCATCATGATATGGGCATGTTCCTCCTACTATGGTGTTGGGCCTATATATCTCATACCAGGTATCATCGATCAGTTTGGATATGTCAAAATACTTGAAGAGGTCATGTTGCCTTATGCTGAAGAGGACATGCCCTTGAAATGGGTGTTTCTACAAGACAATGACCCCAAGCACACTAGTAAACGAGCAAAATCTTGGTTCCAAACCAACAAAATTAATGTTTTGGAGTGGCCTGCCCAATCCCCAGACCTAAATCCAATTGAGAACTTGTGGGGTGACATCAAAAAAGCTGTTTCTGACGCAAAACCAAGAAATGTGAATGAATTGTGGAATGTTGTTAAAGAATCTTGGAGTGGAATAACAGCTGAAAGGTGCCACAAGTTGGTTGACTCCATGCCTCGCAGATGTGAAGAAATCATGAAAAATTGTGGTTATACAACTAAATACTAGTTTAGTGATTCACAGGATTGCTAAAAAAGCAGTTTGAACATAATAGTTTTGAGTTTGTAGCATCAACAGCAGATGCTACTATTATTGTGAACACCCCCTTTTCTACTTTTTTTTACTAATAGCCCAATTTCATAGCCTTAAGAGTGTGCATATCAGGAATGTTTGGTCTTGTTGGATTTGTGAGAATCTACTGAATCTACTGGTACCTTGTTTCCCATGTAACAATAAGAAATATACTCAAAACCTGGATTAATCTTTTTAGTTACATAGCACTACTATTATTCTGAACACTACTGTATGAGATGTAAGATGCTATTCCTCAGTGTTTCTCAATTGCCCTCAAAAGTATTGGAACACTTGGTATTTCACACATTTTAATTTGTTTATACCATTCCAAATACATTTTTTCTTCTAAAATTATCTTCCATAACTCAAACTGAAAGCAAATCTCTACAACTTGATATAAATTAATTAAAAATATAAAATCCAGCTTCCTGATGAAGTGGTGTCGAGGAGGAGTTTCTTAAAAAGACCTGAAAGTTCAGCTACAATTTGCCAGAAAGTACATTTGAGATGAAAGCCTAGATTTGATGTTTTGGTGAAAGAAACTTTTGTGTTTGTTCATAATTGACGTAAAAAAATTCCAAGACATATTCAGTGACTTGGAGATGTTCATGTTTCCATCCCCTGACTTATCTGAAGAAAATTGGCAATAAAACTGATTATTATTTACAGGTTTTATCAAGTTTTAGAGATTTGCTTTCAGTTTGAGGTTGAGGAAGATAACTTTATAAATTTTTATTCTTTTTTTTTTTGTATTTCTTGTATTTAAAATAGCATAAACAAATTAAAATGTGTGAAATTCCAAGTGTTCCAATACTTTTTGAGGGCACAGTGTCCTAACCTTATGATGAGTGCAAAATGAGTGTGATATTATTACTGTTTTTTTTTTTTTTGTTTGTTTTTTTTTAGAATGTTTAATTTTCACTGTTGCTGCACTTTGTGTCAAATCATAGTCATATCATATATCATACTGATATGGCAATATTGAGGTATGATAATTTGGCCATATTGCACAGCCCTACTGTCAACTTGCTGAAAACTTTGAATATTAATTTACATCTACATTAAAAAATGCTGAAAGTGGTGGGGTGTTAAGAGGGCTGTAATTGGGGGGTATGGGGGGGCAGAGCCTCCCCCAAATGCTGAAAGGTTTTTGCCATGCTAATGCTCCCCTGAAGCATTTACTCAAAATAAAGTCTGAAGGACCTATATGACATGGTGAGATGCTGACGAGCTTCACTTGTTCATGTCCGCGACATATACTGTACATATTAATATACAGAACAGCAATAAAAGTCTGTCAACATCCATTATGTGTGTGAACGACAGTTCCTCTCTTTTCTATTCACTTACAAGTATGTATCCGTGTTTGCTGAAGGTTTTGGTGTGATAGTCCCTGTTTTGCTTTCTTGTCTCCTCACTGTATGCAGTTGTGACAAACTACCTGTTTCTGACTGTGATCATTGCACACAGGGACACTGCACTTCCATCCATCCATTTCCTATACCTGCTTACTCTGATTAAGGTTCACGGTGGGGGGGCTGGAGCCTGTTCAAGCGGGGGACACCCTGGATAGGACGCCAGTCTATTAGGCACATTTACACCATCATGCACATCTACGGGCAATTTTAAGTTACCAGTTCTTCTAACCTGCGTGTCTTTGGATGTAGGAGGAAGCCGGAGCACCTGAAGGGAACCCACGCAAACAGTGGGAGAACATGCAAACTCCACACAGAAAAGCCAGTACATTGCAGTTCCCACACTGATTGCTGACTTACTCTTCGGTTGGCCATGTCTGCTTGTTTCCTGTTGATGTCTGCGTCTTCCCTGTCATGTGGTGTTTGTCACCCCATACCTTCCCATTGCTTCAATGATTGTGGTTTGCAGTTGTGGGCAGCCTTCCAGTCACCTCGTGTGGTGTGGCAAGCTCGTTTCGGAGTTCTTTGAGGAAGAGCCATTGAGCATTGGTGATATAGGCCTTCAGGGTGGCAGTGCCAAGGATGTTGTACCACAGCACCATGGGCCACCTCTGTGTTTGTGGCTTGCAGGTGTAGGTCTCAACCATCTGGTCCATGGTGTCAACACCTCCTTTGGTCTTGTTATAGAATGTAATCACTTCTATTTTTTTCTTTCCGCTGTTTTCATCCACCATCCCTGGACTTGGAAGCCTTCATCAGAGGAGGGATGCCTGGCTTGTTCTGTTGTAAAGTGAGAGCCTTTTCCAGGAGATGCTGCACAAGAGGCAGACTGGTGAAAGTTGTGTGTGGTGATGTTGTGACCTGTGTTTCTGAATCTGCTGCACAACTGCTGGACAATTCCCCCCCAAGTTCTTATGAACGTCTTCCCCTGGTTGTCTATGTAAACCATCCCTTCCATTGCATAGGGGATGTCTACATCACAAACAAATATGTTGGTAAAAAATAAAAGTATGTTGGTAAAAAATGTGCTATGTGTCGGACGCAGCCCGGAGAACCGACCAGCGTTTGAAGGACCCAGTATAAAATAAGCAGAGCACGGTACAAAGGATAACAAAATTTAATTACATAACAGTGATGTGAAAAATACAACAAATGAGTGCGCGGTCTGGCGTGGTGGAATTGCGGTGTGCTCCCAGCAGCACTAACGGTCCGGAGCCAGAAACTGTTCGGACCCAAGGACCCCGCCGACACCCCCCAGGTGGCCGCGACAAACCGAGTCTGTGAAAGAAGAAATCATCATGTGAGTCCACACTCCACACACAGAGAGACCACTCAAAGGTGTACATAAACAGCAAACACTTCCTGGCTTAATCACTAATCAGCTTCCCTCCCTGCAGGCATGGAACACCCAGTTCACATAACTCAGCTGCAGTGGAAGCTGATTAAACGACTAACATAACAGCTCAATATAATAAGGTGTGAGGGACACCACATTTGCTGACTGTAATAATGTTAGTCACAAAACCTAACGTACCTCAGGAAGTGTGCTGACGAGCGTGAGACCTCACCCCCTCCTCTTTCACAGACCATGCATCAAACCTGGACGTTCTCTGCATCCACTGATGATGAGATGGCTCTCGCGACGACGATCTCACCCGTCTGGTCACAAGGTCGAGTCTCTGGCAAATACACACTGTGTACTCCAGACTTAAATGCCACCATGCTCCAATCCGTGTAGATGCACCACAGCTGTGAGTCCTGACGAGCTGCACATGATCAGCCTCAGGTGATCAGGGTGAGGTCCTGATAACTCAGCCACACAGCCACTTAGTCCTAAACACGTGCCACCTGGAAGGAAAAACAAAAGACAGGACAGAAGACAGAAACAAAAGGCAGCCAGGCCCCCCCAGCCATACAACAAAATGTAGATAATGCATGTATGCGGTCTTGCTGTCTGAAATAATATTCTTGATCGATGATGCTTCTGACATAGTGTGTGTGTGTGTGTGTGTGTGTGTGTGTGTGTGTGTGTGTGTGTGTGTGTGTGTGTGTGTGTGTGTGTGTGTGTGTGTGTGTGTGTGTGTGTGTGTGTGTGTGGTCCACAGTAAATACAGTTGTGCTCAGTAGTTTTCATACTCTGGCTGAATTTTAGTTTTTTTTTATTTTGGCTATTTTTCAGAGAATATGAATAATCAAATTTCTTTTTTTTTTTCACTCATGGTTGGTGGTTGTCTGAAGCCATTTATTGTCAAACAACTGTGTTTACTCTTTTTAAATCATAATGGCAACAGAAACTACCCAAATGATCCTGATCAAAAGTTTAGATACCCCAGTTCTTAATACTGTGTATTGCCCCCTTTAACATAAATGACATCTTGGAGTCTTCTGTGGTAGTTGTGAATGAGGCTCTGTATTTTCTCTGATGGTAAAGCTGCCCATTCTTATTGGCAAAAAGCCTTCAGTTCCTGTAAATTCCTGGGCTGTCTTGCATGGACTGCTTGTTTGAGATCTCTCCAGAGTGGCTCAATGATATTGAGGTCAGGAGATTGAGATGGCCACTCCAGAACCTTCACTTATTTCTGCTGTAGCCAATGACAGATCGACTTGACCTTGTGTTTTCGATTGTTGTCATGTTGGAACATCCCAGTACGTCTCATGTGCAGCTTCCGAGCTGATGAGTACAAATTTTCCTCCAGTATTTTCTGATAACATGCTGCATTCATCCTGCCATCAATTTTGACCAAGTTTCCTGTGCCTTTGTATTTCACACATCCCCTAAACAGCTCCAGATCCACCTCCATGCTTCACAGTAGGAAGGGTGTACCTTTCATCATAGGCCTTGTTGATTCCTCTTCAAATGTAACGTTTATGGTTGTGGCCAAAAAGTTTAATTTTGGTCTCATCACTCCAAATTACTTACCATGCCTTCCATTTTTCTTCAAGTGCCTTCTTATTGTGCATCTTGAAACAGCCACTTTTTTTCAGAGACTGAGACTGACCCAGAGACTCGCTTATCTAGGATCCTGCAACATGAAGCATATGAGTGTCAATAATTCCCCCTGGACGGGATGCCAGTTCATTACTTCCCCAGCCAAGGGGGTACCCATTTATAGCTGGGTGAACTGAGATAATGCAGGTGAGGTGTCTTGGTCATGGACACAAATGAGTAGCATGAGTGGGAGTTGAACCCAGGTCTACATATTGGTACTCCAAGTCCTGTTCCACTGCCATGCCTGTGGTGGTGGTTAAATTCATTTTATTTGTTTTGTTGATTTTTGAGACAGTGGTAGTCTGAGATTAGTCCAGGGTGTATACAACTTTTCTCCTACTGCACACTGGGATAGGCTCTGCCCCTGTGACCCTAAATAGGATTAAGTGGCTTCAGAATGTGAGCAAAAGAATATTTTAAATGGCAATTATATTATTGATCAACAGATTTTTATTCTTCATCTGCTTAACAATTTACTATCTGCTCATCTTTGTAATTTTAACTTTTATTTTGATTTTAAAAACCACTTTGAACATTTATTATCGTTAGCACATATTGTTAGAATATGTTATCTGACTAAATCCCTGAATTCATCCAATGAATCCATTAAATTCTTTGGAATCCGGTATTTAGGTTTTGTTTTTGGGTTGTTTTTTTGTTTTTTTTCCAGAGATTGATGCCTCACATGGTCGGAGAAACATAAGTTGTAACATATAAACATAAATCTGTAATAGTACATGAACATATGCAATATGTTTCTGAAAGTGTTTGTTTTCGGAGTAGTTTTCACTCTATACTCCGAGCCTTGTGGCTTTGTGGCTCTACAGACCCACTAGTCGGGAGGGGTGTAGTCCTTTTTATTAAAGCTATTTCATAATGTTTTACTAATTATGCCTGGGAGAAATCAAGCTTTTTTTAAAATTGATATATCAATGGCAACTGGCCAAATGCATATAATTGCCCAAACTGCATTTGGTTTTTGCTATTATCCCCATTTGCTTATAATGTAAGACCTCCCTTAAGAGTACATGCACAGCATTTCATCTATTGAAGATAATGAGTTAATTTGAGGGTACTTATCCCAAACACTCATTATTCACACCCTTAGAAAAAAGTAGTCATTGGGAGTTGAGCTCAAATATTGTCCATCAAAGACTGACAGCATCATGACTTCCTGATTTTGAATTGCTAATCACAAAAAAAGAGAACAAAAGTATATTCATCCCTCTGTTACGCAATCCCACTTAATCCTACTGAGTTCTGAAATTTGTGGTACGGGTTCTGACCTCCTGCACACACTGCTGGCTAACAGTCTGCCATTGTATTATGCATACTCCTACAGGAGATTACATTTCAAATGAAAAGTAGATAAACAGAATCATGACTGAAGTGAATAAAAGTTTGGTCTTCCTTCGCTTATGTAATCACTTAGTCCCATTGCAGATATAAAATTGTAGTATTGCTTCTGAACCTCTGTGTGCAGTATTTGCTAAAAACATTTTGCCCTCTTGTGCATACTCCTACAGATTATATTTTGAACAAAAAGTGGATAAACAGAATCTTGTACCCACATGAGCTGTCAACTGTAAGCATCCCACTATGTGTGTGATTACACTTGGATGGTTGCTGAGAAGCAATCCACCTGATAACAGAAAACAAATTTCAGCACTCATTAAGCCGAGTGATACTGGAAAGCCATATGGATGGAGGCGGCCTCCAGTAACACAGATCTCCAATGGCTGGTGGACCTGAAAGCACACCACAGCAACCTCCCAGAACAATATCCAACAAGGCATCCCAAGCTTGAATAGCTGGGTACGACTGGGATCTGACATGATCGAGGCCTACCAACTGCAGAAGATAACGGCACTCCATAAGCACCTGGCAGCACCAATCAGTCTGCTGCCAACATTTGGGTGCAACTCTGTGTGGATAACAAAGAGTTGGACAATACTGATCATGAAGGATCCTCACAAGAGTACACCACCTTCAAGCTACCATTAACCTACCTTATCACTCACTGTAAGGTCCATGAGTTAATACATGAACACAACTCAGAAGGGCACCAGAGAGAAAAAAGAAAAACATTAAACTAGACAGGTCAATCTCAGCATTTCCTGGATTCGACAAGAATGTCTCTAATTTGGGGGGGGGATAGAGGTTTTAATTCTGTTACCTCCCTGCAAATGTAGAAATGACAGTTCCTGTTTGCACTCACTATATGGAAAAGAAGGCAGGGGAGGAAAAAAAAACTATGTATATGTATGATAATACATATGTATATTATACATTTTTCAATAAAAAAAAAATTGACCACAAAAAAAAAGTCTATAATTCAGTATTCTATACGTGGATACTAGAGTGCTTGGTTTCAGCTTCCTGAGGAACTCTGTGACTGTGGCCAGCACAGCAAGAGGCAAACTCCAGGCTCATCACACTTCACAAGAGACTGAGACAGCCTCATATTCCTTTTCATCACAGATTACAACAAAAATCTGCCCTATACTCATAAACCAGCCCTCATGAGATGCAAAAAAAAAAAAATAGGGCTGATAAATCATGCACTTGTCCCATCAGTTTTACTGCCCTGGAAACTGTGGCAATAACATCAGGGCGATATGAAAAAGACAGTGAAAAACCAGGCTTTGTATCGCTTTTCATCCAATCAGAAGCCCTATTTCTCAGCCCCCACCAATGATACACCCTCATTTTGTGTTACCCTGGTGACAAGTGCAGGATCCTGATACAGGATCCAGATCATTTCATTCAACCAACATGTCTAATCAAGGTGAGAGAGTTTTAGCTTCCCCAGTAGTACATGAGCCAAACATGGAAAACGAGTCTAGAATTGTTTATGGTGGCATTTTCTTATTAATGCTCAGCATCAGTGCTGGATCATTCAATCATCCTAAGACAAAGAAGATGTGGATGGATGCCAATGTCAGTTTTTACTATTAAGGTCATTTTCAATGCCTCAAAGGTCAAAAGCCCCATTTTTAAATTTTGCTAAACATTTTTGCAGGCTAAAATTGATACTTACCTTCACAAAACACTTAAAAAAAACAGATTATGAATGTTTTAAATCAAAACTGTGTTATGTTTGGAGCCTTAGACTCTATAGCAGACCTGGGCAAACTGCGGCCCGGGGGCCACATGCGGCCCTTTGCATGTCTCTGTCTGGCCCTCATGAGGTCTGTGATTATTATTACATATATTAAAAATGTCAAGCTTGTGTGTTGCAAATCATTAGAGAGGTTTATTTAGGTATATTTAAATATTTACATATTATTACAATAATAAAAATTACCTATAAAAGCTATTAAATAGGTAATTTTTTGTAAAATTTGTAATGGGAGACAGCCGAGTTATCGATGGCGTGGCCCTCGGACATAATTCAGGCCCCTTGTAAAAATTAATTGCCCACCCCTGCTCTATAGGAAGCCTATTTATGCTGCCACCTAGTCATGTGATGACATGTATGTTCTTGGTATTTCAGGTTATTTGCAGCTGCTTCTATTCAAATCAATAAAATGACAAGGGTGCCCAGATTTATGCCTAATTTTGCTAAAATAATTATTGCATACTTTCTGATCCATACAACAAATAATTTATAAAGGAAAATCATATATATGCACACACCCTCACACACACATACAACCCCAATTCCAATGAAGTTGGGATGTTGTGAAAAATGTAAATAAAAACAGAATACAATGATTTGCAAATCCTCTTCAACCTATAATCAGTTGAATACAGCACAAAGACAAGATATTTAAGGTTCAAACTGATAAACTTTATTGTTTTGTGCAAATATTTGCTCATTTTCAGGTGAAGCCATAGATTCAGAGCTTACATATGAATGACTGGCAGATGTTACACTCCAACGGATATGTTATGTCAGTGAAAAGTATGCAGTGAATGTGTGTTTCAAATTTCAGGCAAATCGGATGATCCGTGGCGGAGATACAGGCTTTTTAGATGTGTGGAAAAGTCTATTTTCCCACTTTATATTGTGACATATACAGTACAGAAATTTTAAAAGCTAAAAAAAAAAGAAGAAAAAACAGCAAATATCACTGAGAAACTAATCCTACAACATTTTCCATCAAATTGTGATTCCAAATGTTTTGCATGTCATTGTAATCCCAAAATTAACAATGTTATTCCCGCTGAAAGCCAAATTCATCAATGAAGCCAAAATATTTTTTTTTCATTTTTAATGTGAATGGCTCCCATTCTTTTAAATGGTTGCAGGTCTTTGTACAACCCCAATTCCAATGAAGTTGGGACATTGTGTAAAATGTAAATAAAAACAGAATACAATGATTTGCAAATCCTCTTCAACCTACAGTGAGGAAAATAAGTATTTGAACACCCTGCGATTTTGCAAGTTCTCCCACTTAGAAATCATGGAGGGGTCAGAAATTTTCATCTTAGGTGAATGTCCACTGTGAGAGACATAATCCGGAAATCACAATGTATGATTTTTTTAATAATTTATTTGTATGTTACTGCTGTAAATAAGTATTTGAACACCTACCAACCAGCAAGAATTCTGGCTCACACAGACCTGTTAGTTTTTCTTTAAGAAGCCCTCTTATTCTGCACTCTTTACCTGTATTAATTGCACCTGTTTGAACTTGTTACCTGTATAAAAGACACCTGTTCACACACTCAATCAATCACACTCCAACCTGTCCACCATAGCCAAGACCAAAGAGCTTTCTAAGGACACTAGGGACAAATCTGTAGACCTGCACAAGGCTGGGATGGACTACAGGACAACAGGCAAGCAGCTTGGTAGAAGACAACAACTGTTATGATTATTTATTAGAAAGTGGAAGAAACACAA
The DNA here is from genome assembly GCF_902500255.1 of Thalassophryne amazonica. Classification (NCBI taxonomy): domain Eukaryota; kingdom Metazoa; phylum Chordata; class Actinopteri; order Batrachoidiformes; family Batrachoididae; genus Thalassophryne; species Thalassophryne amazonica. The sequence continues at coordinate 47,558,513 of NC_047104.1, forward strand.
GATGACTGTCAATCTCCCTCGGTCTGGGATTCCATGCAAGATCTCACTTTGTGGGGTAAGGATGATTCTGCGAAAGCTCAGAATTACACAGGAGGACCTGGTCAATGACCTGAAGAGAGCTGGGACCACAGTCACAAAGATTACATTAGTAACACATGATGCTGTCATGGTTTAAAATCCTGCAGGGCAGCAAGGTCCCCCTGCTCAAGCCAGCACATGTCCAGGCCCGTTGGAAGTTCACCAGTGACCATCTGGATGATCCAGAGGAGGCATGGGAGAAGGTCATGTGGTCAGATGAGGCCAGAATAGAGCTTTTTGGAATCAACTCCACTTACCATGTTTAGAGGATGAGAACAACCCCAAGAAAACCATCCCAACTGTGAAGCATGGGGGTGGTGGAACATCATACTCTGGGGGTGCTCTTCTGAAAAGGGGACAGAACGACTGCACCATATTGAAGGGAGGATGGATGGGGTCATGTATTGTGAGATTTTGGCAAACAACCTCCTTCCCTCAGTAAGAGAATTGAAGATGGGTCATGGCTGGGTCCAAACACACAGCCAGGGAAACTAAGGAGGGGCTCCATAAGAAGCACTTCAAGGTCCTGGAGTGGCCTGGCCAGTCTCCAGACCTGAACTCAATAGAAAATCTTTGGAGGGAGCTGAAACTCCAAACCTGAAAGATCTAGAGATCTGTATGAAGGAGTGGACCAAAATCCCTGCTGCAGTGTGTGCAAACCTGGTGAAAAACTACAGGAAACGTTTGAACTCTGTAATTGCAAACAAGGCTACTGTACCAAATATTAACATTGATTTTCATAGGTGTTCAAATACTTATTTGCAACAGTAACATACAAATAAATTATAAAAAAATCATACATTGTGATTTCCGGATATTTTTTTTAAATTATGTGTCTCACAGTGGACATGCACCTAAGAGACCCCTCCATGATTTCTAAGTTGGAGAACTTGCAAAACCGCAGGGTGTTCAAATACTTATTTTCCTCACTGTATATTCAACTGAATACACCACAAAGACAAGATATTTAATGTTCAAACTGATAAACTTTATTGTTTTGTGCAAATATTTGCTCATTTTGAAATGGATGCCTGCAACACATTTCAAAAAAGCTGGGACAGTGGTATGTTTACCACTGTTATCACCTTTCCTTCTAACAACACTCAGTGTTTGGGAACTGAGGATACTAATTGTTGAAGCTTTGAAGGTGGAATTCTTGCTTGATGTACGACTTCAGTTGTTCAACAGTCTGGGGTCTCCGTTGTCGTATTTTGCGATTCATAATGCACCACACAATGGGCGACAGGTCTGGACTGCAGGCAGACCAGTCTAGTACCTGCACTCTTTTACTACGAAGCCATGCTGTTGTAACGTGCAGAATGTGGCTTGGCATTGTCTTGCTGAAATAAGCAGGGACGTCCCTGAAAAAGACGTTGCTTGGATGGCAACATGTGTTGCTCCAAAACCTGGATGTACCTTTCAGCATCGATGGTGCCATCACAGATGTGTAAATTGCCCATGCCATGGGCACTAACACCCCCCCATACCATCACAGATGCTGGCTTTTGAATTTTGCGCTGGTAACAATTTGGATGGTCTTTTTCCTCTTTTGTCCAGAGGACACAACGTCCATGATTTCCAAAAACAATTTGAAACGTGGACTCATCAGACCACAGCACACTTTTCCACTTTATGTCTGTCCATTTCAAATGAACTCGGACCCAGAGAAGGCAACAGCGTTTCTGGATGTTGTTGATGTATAGCTTTCACTTTGCATGGAGTTTTAACTTGCACTTGTAGATGTAATGACAAACTGTGTAATTAATGCTTTTCTGAAGTGTTCCTGAGCCCATGCGGTAAGATCCTTTACACAATGATGTTGGTTTTTAATGCAGTGCTGCCTGAGGGATCGAAGGTCATGGGCATTCAATGTTGGTTTTTTGGCCTTGCCGCTTACGTGTAGAAAGTCTCCATGTTCTCTGAATCCTCTGATTATATTATGGGCTGTAGATGATGGAATCCCTAAATTCCTTGCAATTGAACATTGAGAAACATTGTTCTTAAACTGTTGGACTATTTTTTCATGCAGTTGTTCACAAAGTGGTGATCCTCACCCCATCTTTGCTTGTGAATGGCTGAGCCTTTTGGAGATGCTCATTGTATACCCAATCATGACACTCACCTGTTTACAAGTGTTCTTTGGGCATTCATCAACTTCCCAGTCTTTTGTTGCCCCGTCCCAACTTTTTTGAAATGTGTTGCAGGCATCCATTTCAAAATGAGCAAATATTTGCACAAAAACAACTACATTTATCAGTTAGAACATTAAATATCTTGTCTTTGTGCTGTACTTAATTGAATATAGGTAGAAGAGGATTTGTAAATCATTGTATTCTGTTTTTATTTACATTTTTCATTGGAATTGGGGTTGTATACACACACACACACACACACACACACACACACACACACACACACACACACACACACACACACACACACACACACACACCACACACACACACACACACACACACACACACACACACACACACGGCTGAATTCCAAACCTGCAGCATTCCCTACATCTATTTCAGTGTCATAGGACATTCCAGGTTGGCACACTGACAAATAGTCCAGTCAATTCTTTCAATTTAAGGCTCCAACCCACCACTTAAAAAAAAAAAAGTCTCATGTGGGATTCTCCTCTGATATAGCCCAAGTATAACATATTAAAAATAAAGAATAGAAGGGGTGGAAGGGCCCAAATATGCTAATTTATGTTAATTAGATAAAGGAACCAGTCAAACAACTGGAAATCTTGTATTGGACATCAAAATGAGGACTGAAATGTTATCCAAATTCACCTGGAGTGTTGTTAGAAGTACTGGAAACTGGAATTGGGTGCCCTTTTGGATATTAGGTAATTATGCTGCTCAATGATTCTGAATTCAGGAAACATGCAGAAATCTTTCTGACTGGCCCAGATACTGAATGTGATTGAATTATCGAAGCTGCGAAGAAGGCAGTGGTGTCCGTGTACGATGGAGGAAAAAAAAAAAAAGACAGCCTCAACAAAATTAGATGCCAATGATTTAAAGAAAAGATTGCCATTGTGTTCGAGAGATTCAGGTACAGGTTTGGCCACCACTTCAGGTGCACCAAAGTACCACTCACTATGTCTTCTTTCAAATATGTGAATGTAAAGGAGGAAACCTAAATGTCACTGAATATGGGTAGAAGGAAAAGAATGGCAAGTTCATCCCAGTATGAACAGAATTGCCAGCGCCTGAATACCTACTAGAAATTATTCACACTAACTGTAAAACCGGCTGCAGCTGATGATACTTTAAAATTGACTTGTTGCTGGCATGGCCTAGAGTGTACATTTGCTTGGAGACTGGAAAGGTTCTAGCTGCTCTAATGCAATGGATCCAGAAGTTGATGAATGAACAATCAGAGCTTCCAAAGTGTTTCAGTGACTTGTGCCGGGTGTTGTCTTAACTGGTATGAGGCGTACTTTTTAAGCCATATTTGCATAATTACAGCCTCTTTAGGTTTTTTACATGTGTTATTTGAACACCTATGGCACTTCTCATACGTATTTATTTGAAATTCTAAGTATTACGGTAAAATAGATGTTCTTTTCAATAATTGTGATACTTATTTAGCGCTTAATCATGATTACTTAATTACCGAATTACCCAAAAGGGCATCAGATTTCAGTTTCTAGTATTTCTAACAATACGACAGGTGAATATGGACAGCATTTCAGTCCTTTTCATGGCACACAAGATTTCCAGTTCGATTGGTTCTTTTAATGTTCCTAAATTAGCATATTTTGGGCCCTTTCGTCCCTTCTTTAGATCTTTATTTTTAATATGTTATTCCTGGGTATAGCAGAGGCGAATCCCAAATTAGGGCCCGAGTAGGCAACGTCCTACGAGGACCCTATTGTAATTGCGCTGTTTATTATTATTATTATTATTATAATTATTATTTTTTTTATTATTATTATTATTCTCACTCTTGAAATCGAAATTTCGGACTCTTCCCATGCTCAAAAACTCACCAAACTTTCCAGAGTCGTCCGGCCGGATCCGAAATTCGATATTTTAGGGGCGTCGCACATGGTCGCAGAAAAATCGCGAAATAGCGCCCCCTACAAATTTTCAAAAACCCCTCTGCATTGGGCTTTTTTCGTCGTAGCCTCATGAAATTCAGTACACATATTTACCATGCCAGGACGCACGAAAAAGTCTCTTACTGTCATGGTGAAATATGGACAGGAAGTCGGCCATTTTGATTTTAAGTTTCGATTTTGAGCAAATTTTTGCCATTTTTGGCCATTTCCACTACTTACATTTGAACGAACTCGTCCTAGGGATTTCATCCGATCGACTTCAAATTTGGTCAAAATCATCACAACACAATGGTGATCAAAAGTTATCAAAAGATTCTAATTAAGTCAAAAGGCGTGGCTGCTAGGGGTCGTCAAACTTTGCGAGCTTTTCGGAGCACGCCATTTCACTTCGAACGGCTGTCACGGCCACATACTTCATCGTAGATCCTTCAAACTTGCTGGACATGATGAGGGCTCCGCCCTGAACGTCTACATATCTTAAGTTCCCACCTGCGCCATAGCGCCCCCCGGTGGTGGCGGGAAATGTCCTATTTTTACTTTAAGAGGTCCTGATGTCAAATACTTAACCCAATCAACTTCATTCCACTTTTAAAACATGCAGAACAAATTGGTGAACATAGGCGATAAACGCTGTGAAGTTACGAGTAACGGCGTCCGTGTGGCGGCGTACCGAATATTGCCCATTCGCCATGAAATTACATTCTTCCTTTTGACGGCTTTAATTTTGGCACATCATCATGAACATTGATACACAGGCCGAGCACGACAACCTCTTACAATTCATAGGGGCGTCGCCCATGGGCGGGGCAAAATGCCTCAATAGCGCCCCCTTGAAACTTTCAAAACCCCCTCCCCATAGGGGTTTTTTTGGAGTAGGGAGATGAAATTGGTACACGTGTGACTTGCATAGACGTACAAAAAAAAGTCTCTTGCACCATGAGTCTACTCCAAACAGGAAGTCGGCCATTTTGAATTTTCTTCTCATTTTGAAATGATTTCCCCATGTTGTATTTGAAGGAAATCCTCCTAGGGATTTTGTCCAATGCACTTCAAATTTCTTTGACAGCATCCAGAGATGACACTGACCAAAAGTTATCGAAAGCTTTTCTCTATGTTGAAGGGTGTGGCCGCTATGGTGCCGCCATTTTGACCCTTCGCCATGGAACATTATACTTAAACAGGTACTGATGTCACATACTTAACACCATCAACTTCCTTCCACTTCTAAAACATGCAGAACAAGTTGGTGAACATAGGTGATGATCGCCGTGAACTTACGAGTAACAGCTTCTGTGTGGAGGCATACCGAATATCGCCCCCTTCGCCATGAAATTACGTTCTTCCTTTTGACGGCTTTAATTTTGTCATATCATCATGAAAATTGATACACAGGTCAAGCATGACAACCTCCTACAATTCATAGGGGCCTCGCCCATGGGCGGGGCAAAGTGCCTCAATAGCGCCCCCTTGAAAATTTCAAAAACCCCTCCCATAGGGTTTTTTTTTTGGAGTAGGGAGATGAAAATTGGTACACGTGTGACTTGCATAGACGTACAAAAAGTCTCTTGCACCCATGAGGCTACTCCAAACAGGAAGTCGGCCATTTGAATTTTCTTCTCATTTTGAAATGATTTCCACGTTGTATTTGAACGAAATCCTCCTAGGGATTTGTCCAATGCACTTCAAATTCTTTGACAGCATCCAGAGATGACACTGACCAAAAGTTATCGAAAGCTTTTCCTCTGTGTTGAAGGGTGTGGCCGCTATGGTGCCGCCATTTGACCCTTTGCCATGGAACATCAAGTCATGATAACTCCTCATGCTTTGCCTGATTGACTTGAAACTTCACATGTATGATGACGGTTGGCTCCTGAACACACCCAGCCCCTCTGTTTGTACACTGAGTGCCCCCTAGTGGATGAACAGTCAACATGTCATAACTCCTTGATGCATTGCATGATTTGTTTAAAATTTTAAACTGTGTGATGATGGTTGACCCTGCATGCACATGCCCACATGTGGTCACAAGGGCACCCACTGGCCTGGGTAGGCGGTTGCGCGGAACGAGGGCCCGTATATGACTGCTTGCAGTCCTAGTTAGGGCCAGAGTAGGCAACGTCCTACGAGGACCCTATTGTAATTGCGCTGTTTATTATTATTATTATTCTCACTCTTGAAATCGAAATTTCGGCCTCTTCCCATGGTCAAAAACTCACCAAACTTTCCAAAGTCGTCCGGCCGGATCCGAAATTCGATATTTTGGGGGCCTCGCACATGGTCGCAGAAAAATCGCGAAATAGCGCCCTCTAGAAATTTTCAAAAACCCCTCCGCATTGGGCTTTTTTCGTCGTAGCCTCACGAAATTCGGTACACATATTTACCATGCCAGGACGCACGAAAAAGTCTCTTACTGTCATGTTGAAATATTGACAGGAAGTCGGCCATTTTGATTTTAAGTTTCGATTTTGAGCAAATTTTTGCCATTTTTGGCCATTTCCACTACTTACATTTGAACGAACTCATCCTAGGGATTTTATCCGATCGTCTTCAAATTTGGTCAAAATCATCACAACACAATGGTGATCAAAAGTTATCAAAAGATTCTAATTAAGTCAAAAGGCGTGGCTGCTAGGGGTCGTCAAACTTTGGCGAGCTTTTTGGAGCACGCCATTTCACTTCGAACGGCTGTCACGCCCACATACTTCATTGTAGAGCCTTCAAACTTGCTGGACATGATGAGGGCTCCGCCCTGAACGTCTACATATCTTAAGTTCCCACCTGCGCCATAGCGCCCCCCGGTGGTGGCGGGAAATGTCCTATTTTTACTTTAAGAGGTCCTGATGTCACATACTTAACCCAACTTCATTCCACTTCTAAAACATGCAGAACCAAATTTGTGAAACGTAGGCGATGACGCCGTGACGTTACGAGTAACGGCGTCCATGTGGCGGCGTGCCGACTATTGCCATTCGCCATGAAATGACGTTCTTCATTTTGACGGCTTTTATTTTGTCACATCATCATGAAAATTGATACACAGGTCGAGCATGACAACCTCTTACAATTCATAGGGGCGTCGCCCATGGGCGGGGCAAAATGCCTCAATAGCGCCCCCTTGAAACTTTCAAAAACCCCTCCACATAGGGATTTTTTTTGGAGTAGGGAGATGAAAATTGGTACATGTGTGACTTTCATAGACGTACAAAAACGTCTCTTGCACCATGAGTCTACTCCAAACAGGAAGTCAGCCATTTTGAATTTTCTTCTCATTTTCGCATGATTTCCACATGTTGTATTTGAACGAACTCCTCCCAGGGATTTTGTCCAATGCACTTCAAATTTCTTTGACAGCATCCAAAGATGATACTGACAAAAGTTATCGAAAGCTTTTCTTTATGTTTGAAAGGTGTGGCCGCTATGGCGCTGCCATTTTGACCCTTCGCCATGGAACATTATACTTAAACAGGTATTGAAGTCACATAGTTAACCCCATGAACTTCCTTCCACTTCTAAAACATGCAGAACAAGTTGTTGAACGTAGGCGATGATCATCGTGAACTTACGAGTAACGGCTTCTGTGTGGCGGCGTACCAAATATCGCCCCTTCTCCGTGAAATTACGTTCTTCCTTTTGACCGCTTTAATTTTGTCATATGAAAATTGATACACAGGTCAAGCATGACAACCTCCTACAATTCTTAGGGGCCTCGGCCATTGGTGGGGCAAAGTGCCTCAATAGCGCCCCCTTGAAAATTTCAAAAACCCCTCCCCATAGGGTTTTTTTTGGAGTAGTGAGATGAAAATTGGTACACGTGTGACTTGCATAGACGTACAAAAAAGTCTCTTGCACCTTGAGTCTACTCCAAACAGGAAGTTGGCCATTTTGAATTTTCTTCTCATTTTGAAATGATTTCCACGTTGTATTTGAACGAACTCCTCCTAGGGATTTTGTCCAATGCACTTCAAATTTCTTTAACATCCAAAGATGATACTGACCAAAAGTTATCGAAAGCTTTTCTATGTTTAAGGGTGTAGCCGCTATGGTGCCGCCATTTTGACCCTTTGCCATGGAACATCAAGTCATGATAACTCCTTCATGCTTTGCCTGATTGACTTGAAACTTCACATGTATGATGACTGTTGGCCCCTGAACACACCCAGCCCCTCTGTACACTGAGCGCCCCCTAGTGGATGAACAATCAACATGTCATAACTCCTTGATGCATTGTGTGATTTGTTTAAAATTTTAACTGATGAGTGGTTGCCCCTGCATGCACATGCCCACATGTGGTGACAAGGGCACCCACTGGCCTGGGTAGGCGGTTGCGCGGAACGAGAGCCCGTATGACTGCTTGCAGTCAGTTTTTTTTCCAATTAGTGGTGGGTCAAGTCTCAGTATGACTGGACCAAGATTACAGCAGCTTTGTAAATGCAACACATCCACCACTTCCTCCCTTCCACATTACCATTTAGCTTCTTACCATTTGTCAGCCGGATATCAAAACTGAACAAGTTTTAGCAATATGCTATTGAAAGGAAGGCCCTTTGTCAAAGAACCACTTGTCAATTTTTATACAGATTGGCCTCAAGGCGTCTTTCATCCAGAGCCTTTTATTCTGATTACAGCATTAAATCAATCAGGATTCAAGCTTGGCAATCAGGATGAAAGACCAGTGATCAACATCAAAGATTAGTGAAGACATGACCCACTCATGAGAATGAAACTGACAGAAAATGTGAACTGATACAAAGGACTATTGGACCTTGCTGTGAGGATTACCTTCTAGTTGATTTGATAGATTCCACAGAAGTTACCACATTGGGGGGGTGCTAAAGAAAGGTCAGACCCAATTGCAGTTTCAGTGATTTATTTGTACAATACAGGTTGTGCTGTACAAATCCCCAGCTCCAATGCAAAGGCAAGAACATAACAGCATCAGTTTCATCTGACCCATATATTCCTCACACCTCACCAAGCGCTGACTGATAACAGATCTACGGGGGGGGGGGGCGCTATCTGCCAAAAACAAACTACAGGGATACAAGAAACCCTTTCCAACTAAATGCCAAATCAAATTTAAAAAGAAAAAAAATTCAAAGTTAACTGTCCAGCTTTTATGGCATTGGAGCAATTATGGCCTCATGGCGTTTAGCATATAAACATGGCAATAACTACCACGTCTACCTGCCTACTTAAGCCACAGTCATCTTTTACATATTTGACAGAAATGTCAAACTCCCTCATTTAAGAGTTCACACAATGATGGAGGTGAAATGATCCATTGTCATGGAATATGAAAAGTTTCCTCCTCAACCAAGAACAGTTTACATTCAGATCTCCATTAGTAAGTCACCAACAACTCAAAATGTATAAAAATATAAACGTACTGAAAACTGATTCACACAACAAAAATTATCTACAATCTCCATTGTGGGGTGGTGGCCGAGCCATACGCCAAAGAACACGTTGAACTTCTGTCACTTTACTTTGGGGGGGGAGTGTACAGACACATCACACATCATGTCTGCGTAGCAGCGGCCCGCCCCCTCTTCGCCAATAGTAACACAGTGAAACCCGCGGGTTCCATCAGGGCCCCTCGGTAGCCTCATGACTCCTGGGGGAAGGCCATCCGCGTTCTGGATCTTCCTACCCAGCATGGGACTACCAACTGACTGCTCTCTGAGATGCCACTTGCTTACGCCGCTGAACCAACCGGGCCTCCCTGAAGGGGTAAGACTGCTGTCAGAGGAGTAGTCTGCCCAGCGGCGCCCGGGCTCGGGGCCTCAGCCTGCCCTCACTGGCTAAGGGAGACTTTTGAGAGTGAGGGGATTTGCGGTGAGAGCAAGGACTGGCCGGGGACTAGACCAGGACTGTTACGTGGTGATATGCCAGGGCTCAGGTGGTTATTCTGGAAGCAGATGCCAGCAGTGGTGGGGCTGAGCTTGTTGCAGGACTGCGACTTGCGGGCCAGCCTGGGTGACGTAGGGGTGCTCTCAGTCTCAGAGGAACTGCAGGCTGAGTCCTCCCCGTGGTACTGGAGCTCTCGTACTCTGCTGTTGACGCGAGCGACTTTTGCGCATCCCGGTCTCCTCGTGAGGTTGTTCTTTGGGAACCTTCTTCTTGGGTGGCTTGGTGCCAATCAGGACTACATTCAACCCCAGTGAACTGCCTCCTCCATCCTCACTCACCCACAGCCTCGTTGGCCTTGACGGCAGCCTCCACCTCTTCAAACTCCACAATTGCACATTCCTCTGTGCCCAACTGGTTGTAGCGGCCACTTAACCTCTTCAGGTCAGTTGGCAGATCCTTTCCGGGCTTCAAGATCCGTAACGACGAAATTGCACCGTATGTTCCAAACGCTTTCTAGCAACAGCTTCATCAGTTGCTCCTGCTGAGTGGCCCCTCCCTCATTTCTCCATTATCTTGGTGCCACCATGCCAGAGCGGCCAGCTCCGGCCATCTGTGCAAGTCACTGAGTAGCAACATACGGCGCGGCAGAGATTCGCTCGCAAAAACCGGCACTGCGGGACTTGCGCCGCACTTTACGGCCTTCATCATTCAGCTCGAGTATTTTTGAGTGTCTCAGAGCATAAGCAGTTGTTCTCCCATCACGAGTCAAGTGTTTTACCTGTGAAGAGAAGTTTATAATGTGTTACATTGGCAGAATATAAACTTTTTAAAGCAGATCATCTCATAACCACAAGGTAAAGTTTCCAGCAACAGCTCTTTCTGCAAGTTCCAATATACTGAGAAGACCTTCAAACACTCATAAGGCTTGCAGTCCATGGGCCAGCAGATTCCTGTACCACACAACACTTGAAATCCAGCCTCGGTGTACCACGACCTACACATTAACATATGGTAGAGGTAGCCCCCATACTTAATGTGTAGGGAATGTGTGTTGGTACACGGAGGCTGGATTCTAAGTGTTGTTTAGTCCTCTTAAGTGGTACCGATTAGGTCAAATTGACAACTGGCTCTGGACTACTGTCAATAAATACATTATAAAAGTCCATGTGTTTATGCCTCGAGTCAACAGGTCTGCAAGTAGTTAGTGTTAAAATGCATCAAAATTTACACAAGTGGAAACTTTCTGCTTCAATTCATTTAACAATATTCCATCATTTTTTATTATACCCCTGCCACTTTCAGTGTGACGTATAAATATGTCTGAAGAAGGCAGTTCTCAAAACGAGTGGCCATGCAAGAAGGAGATTAGTTGAGGGAAGCCACCAAGACACACGACTGCTCTGAAGGAGTCAAGTGTTCTGTGAATGCAACTGAAAGAATGTGCATATTACAAGGTTTGACCTACTGAACAACCAGTTACAGCTTCACATGAAGTGGCAACAGAGAAGGACCTCATGTCCACTCCATTATAAACAATTTAACTGGTGATGCAACAGAAAGGTAGAAATGTCATTGTATCTTGGTGACTTCCCTCACTTGTGTCATCCTCCTTGCATGATCACTCAGTTTTTGAGATCAGCCTACTCTACCCAGATTTAGTCACTGAGCATCATACCAATGGTATTTAATGACCAAGGAAAGTCCAAAACATAGTAAACTGAGCTGAAACTGATAGTCCGTATAATAATCCTTAACTTGTCCATTTATGTTTGGCCCCTGAAAGTTTGTCACTTAAACAGGTTAATGCTGAATTTTGATTAAACCACTTCAATTGAAGCTGAAAGTCTAAATGCAGGCGATTCATTTAAAAGTTACAGCCACAAGTGTCACTGTCCAAATACTTATGGAATTTTATTTTTTTTAAAAACCCTACTATTAGATATCCCTTGCAGATCGTGGGGGGGGGGGGGGGCAACATTTCATCCCTTGCCTTGAATTAACCCCTTAATGCCTGAATTTATATAGCTGTATATAAAAGAAATGTGTTTTTGCCTTTAAGTAGATGGTAAATGTTGAGATTATTAATTTCACTTTTGCACAAAAAATAAATAGTAATTTGGTATTTTGGTAATTTATGTTATAATAATAATACTGGTATGTTGCAAATATGCGACAGGCAAACTGGTCAATTTGGTATGTTGCATATTTGAGTCAAATATTGTAGCATATATGCGACAATAGGCGTTAAGGGGTTAAATGCAATTTGTGCTTTATTTTTTAGTGTTTCTAAATACACAGCAGTGTAAAATCCAGCCTCATTTATTCATTCATTCACCACCAATTAATGGCGTCCAAGTCACGGCAGACTAAGCAGCTCATCCCACACTTCCCATCCTCAGCCAGAGCCTTCCAACTCCTCCGGGGGAATTCCCAAGTGTTCCCAAGCCAGCTGGGAGATTTGATCCTTCCAGCATGTCCTGGTCTTCCCACATGTTTCAATAGCACAAAGAAACACTTGGGGGGGGCCACAGACACTGATTATGTCATGACTAGTGCCTACGTCCGTTTTGCAGTCCAAATGGTACGACACGCTCATAAACTAATGACCGTCTTTGCCAATATTGTGATTTACTGGACAATTACTCAACCACTGATGTTCATTTTGCTAGACAGTCAAATGATTTTTAAATACAGGTCAGAAACATCTGAATGTGTTTCTAAATGGGAAAACTCAGAGTGCATGTTGATCATTTTTGCTCAGTATTGAAAAACCAATCTGAAAAGCTCAAAATAAAACGTTTAAGATAAATGTGTATTCTGCTAGACTTCAGACAAACTGATGGTTTGACAGTCGATGTGCTCATATTTGAAGTGTCGTGTCATTGTGGCCAAGGTTATACTTTAACCTTTGTTCTTATTAAATGTTAGGCTTGTAACTAGAAAGTCATGTGGAATTAAGGCAGCACCAGTTATTGGATTTAACTGCATCTCCATTATGCAGGTGTGTTGACTGTGGACAAAGACGATGGTGATTCATTCTTACGAGTAGTGATTTCAGCATGAGAGTTCCCTTTTTAAACACCCCCAAGACCAAGAGTGGACTATCAGGAGGTGAGGCCAAAGATGACAGCTCATCTTCAGCTGTGACACGTCAAGCCAGTTTTCACGGGAAACAGGCTACAATTAACCTCATGCCAGTTAGTCTGGAACAGAGGTGGTAAAGACACATCACACCCGCTGAGACCAGAAACAGCATGAGCCAGTACCACCTGAAGCAAGGACTCCACCGGGTTGATGTCTTACACAAATTAGTAAGATTTCACAGCTTGGCTGTTCGATGGAAAGAAACACCAATTTTAAATCTGTACAAAATATTTTAAAAGATGCTGTCATTTGTACAAAGTCAACGTTAAGATAAAGGCGGTCCGGCATGACGTTCAAAGGAGGACCACACCCATCAGAGGCATTTCATGCGACATCTCTTCTAGTTTACAAATCAGAATACTTGAAGGAAATTGTAGTGCACAGATGTGACACTGAGGTGAATCATAGGATCACATTCCACTGCAATTAACTGCAACTGAAATTAACTGATAATTAAATTCAACTGATCAGAGAATACATACAGCAGGGGTGGTGGCCAAGTGGTTAATGCGCTTGGTTTCAGTTCAGAAGGCTCCGGGTTCAAATCCCACCCCTGCCACATTTCTCCATGTAATGTGGAGTTGCGTCAGGAAGGGCATCCGGCGTAAAACCTGTGCCAATTCAACATGCAGATCCACCTTGGATTTGCTGTGGCGACCCCGAGTGTAAACAAGGGAGCAGCCGAAGGGACTTACTTTTGATCAGAGAATACATACAATAGATTGGCACCCTGTCCAGGGTGAACCCCTCCTCACACCCTATGACTGCTGGGATAGGCTCCAGACCCCCTGTGGTCCTTGATTGGAGTAAGTTGGTATAGAACATAGATGGATGATAAGCGTATTTGGATTGATAATCAAATTTGTCTAGGACTCAAAACACCAAGTCTTGGAATTCATTATCTGAATATTCATGATTAGTCAATGTGTTAGCTTTACAAAGAGACATAGTGCAGCAGATAACTGAAAATCATTCAAATGGTGATAAAAGCATCAAATTCAGCACAAATGCTTCTTAGACATTCCTCTGTTGAAAAAACTGATTGGCCACTTGAATTTTCAATAGGCAGCCATGTAGGGGTCAATTGAAGTATAACAGGGGTCAAAATTAGAAGATGCTCCAATCATATTGAATGAAACTATACCATGATATTTGCCTGATCATAAAGATTCCAAGAAGGTATAGTTTGGACTATCTGTAACTGAATTCTATGGAGTTCTGGGATAAAAACAGCAAAAAGTTAAAGTTGCTACAATTTTGGTTAAAAAATGATGTAAAATATTAGTTGAGTTAACAGGACAGCAACAGTTTGTACCATGTGTCATGCTTAGTTCATGTTACAGGGTAACATATGTCATGGCATTGACCTTGTTTGACCTTTACTTTGGAGACCAAGCATTCAACACTATCAAAACTATTCCATTTATTAATCCTATTAACCAATTTGCTTTTTTTTTTTTTTTTTTTTTACCAAAGTTGGAGCAACTTTAACTTTTGACCCCTGTACAAACTAAAACTGACCTTTGTCACCATTCTTGCAGTTTTTACCCCAAAACTCCATAACATTCAGTCAGAGAGTCCAAACTATACCTTTCTGGAATCTTTATGATTAGGAAAATAATGTAGTGTAGGTTTCAATATGATTGGAGCAACTTTTAATTTTGACCCCTGTGTAATTCTTTAATTGACCCCTACCTGGCCACCAACTGAAAATTCAAGTGACAAATGATTTTTTTTAAATGAGGAATGTTAGAGTATTTGTCAATCCAGTTTCCAATCAATCCAGTTTATTTGTAGAGCAACAAAGACAAATAATCACATGGTAAATAACAGTGGCAACAATATAAGTCTTTAAAACAGTAAAATCATCAACCCTCTAGTCAAAAGCCAAAGAAAACAAATATGTTTTAAGGCGAGATTTAAAGACTAGAGGAGAGTCTGCCTGCCTGATAAAGAGGCAGGTCATTCCACAATCTGGGACCAACAACAGAAAAAGCTCTATCACTTCTAAATTTGAGCTTGGTCTGAGAACTACAAGCAGAGCTTGATCTTGTGACCTAACAGAACGTGAAGGGAATAAGCCATGAGCAGGTCAGACAGATACCGTGGGGCAAGATCATTGAGACACTTAAAAAACATTTTTTTAAACTAATACGATAATGTCATACTTCTGGGATCCAGTTAAAAGGCAGCCTGCAGTGTTCTGAACCAGCTGCAGCTATGCAAGTAATGGCTAATACCGGCGTACAGTGCATTACAATGGTCCAGCTGAGTCATGACAAAAGCATGGATTAAAATCTCCAAGTGACGCCTTGAAAGTGAGGGCTTTATCTTAGCTAGCTTCCTCAAGTGCAAGAAACTTACCTTCACAACAGCACTGATTTGTTTATCAAGTTTAAAATCTTCATCCATTCTCACACCAAGATTACAAACAGTAGATACTGTGTCAATGGTCCAAGGTTTATTGAACCACTACCAGATTTTCTTGGCTCGACCAGAAGAACTTCAGGTTTTCTTTTCATTAAACAGTAGAAAGTTTGCAGACATCCAGTCTTTAATGTTCTCAATGCACTCTAAAAGTTGACTGGCACCAAAAGCACACTCATGCTTTAGGGGCACATAGATTTGACTGTCATCAGCATAAAGGTGAAATGACACCCCAAATCTATGAAAAACTGATCCCAACTGAAGCAAATACAATGATAAAAGAAGTGGCCCAAGAATGTACCCCTGAGGCACACCACATGACAGGGGAGCTGTGGAGGAAGCGAAATCTCCAAGTCTTACACAAGAACTCCTGTTAAGTAGGATCTGAACCATTCTAGAGCATAGCCCTGAATGCCGACCACATTCTTAAGGCGATACAGGAGGATCTCATGATCCACTGCGTCAAACGCAGCTGTCAGATCCAACAAAACCTTGTGCTGAATTTGATGCTTCTATCACCATTTGCAGACAGGATTCCACTCTAAATATTGTCTTATGTGCTGCACTATTAGAAGGAAATCTGATATTTATGAAGTTAGCAATTTTACTGTGCTGTGGACTACATCACCATACATGTGTTTACAGCCACTGTTCAACACTTCATCATTGTGATGGTTTGTACATGTCGCTGCCTGTACTATTAAAATCTGGAGTGTTTGCTTGAAATGTTTCAGTCTCTTTCACAGTGATGTTCCTGGATCACTAGTTAACATGCCAATATGATGTCTTGTAAATCACTTCAGAGGTGTTACCTGGTTACAGAAACTGCTTTTTAGACTTAGAACTGCATTTCTTGCCAACTTTCCCAAAATGAGAAAAAAAAATGCCAAACATGTTCGATTCATACAGAAATAAGCTGCTTTGGAGCACTTTCCACCATTTTTGTTTATGCTGTTCAAGCAGGCAGCTGACTTCAGGCTGCCTTTTTACAGGGATTGGCCGTCACTGTATCATGTTGCTCAGAATTTCATTAAAAAAAAGAGTGACAAATAGGACCATAGGGTCAAGGCTCTTGTGCCTGCGCTCATCCCTGGATAACCTGCATCCAAATGTCATGGCTGGGAATAAAACCTAAGTCTACGAGTAATTCCCCCTAAACAGGAAATACGTGGTGTTAAGACAGATCTCCAAGAGTTGGAGAGTTACTACAGGCAGATCCATGGTTGTGCGATGGGGTCTCCGGTATCCCCCATTGTGGCCAATCTGTACATGGAGCGAGTGGTTGACGTCGTTCACGGGCATCTCTCCCAGTCACTGGTTCAGATATGTCGATGACACATGGATTAAAATCAAGCAACAGGAGGTCGAGGACTTTACAGAACACATCAATTCGGTGGACTCCAATATCAAGTTCACACGTGAGGATGCCAGAAACAACCATTTAGCCTTCTTGGACTGTGATGTTACGATTGGAGAGAACAGGCAGCTCCAGACAGAGGTTTACAGAAAACCCACTCACACTGACCAATATCTGCTCTTTGGCTCAAACCACCCCTTGAACACAAGCTCGGGGTGATCAGGACTCTTCAACACAGAGCCCTACAGGTGCCCACAACTGCAGAGGGAAGGGCTAAAGAACAACAACTTGTACGGAAAGCCCTCACAGTATGTGGGTACCCACGATTGTCCCTGGACAAAGTGCAGAAGTCCCAGAAAACAAAGAGACCAGATTGACAGGAGACGGAGACAAGAAGAAGAGGAGTAGGGGGAAAAACTACAGAGGATCTTCAGACAGCACAAAATCCCAGTTTACTTTAAACCGGTTAACACCTTGAGACAGAAATTAGTTCACCCTAAGGACAGGATCCCTAGTTACAGAGCAATGTAGCGTATTATATCAGATGTCAGGAAAACTGTAATGAACACTACATAGGTGAGACTAAGCAACCTTTAAACAAGAGGCTATACCAGCACCACAGAGAGGTCACCAGTGGACCTCAGTCTGCAGTTCATCTCCACCTGAAAGACACTAACCACACGTTTTAGGACAAGGAAGTTAAAATCTTAGACAGAGAGAAGAAATGGTTTGAGAGAGGTGTCAAGGAAGCATTCTTTGTACAACAGCTGAAACCCAGCCTTAACTGCGGAGCGGGTCTCAGACACGCTTTGCCCCCTGTTTACAATGGGGTACTCAGGTCAAAGCAGTTTCAGTCTTTTGTTCATGATAATGAGTCATTCACGTCATCAGGAGAGTCGTCAAGGGAGCCATCAGGGGAGGCTTCCATCCCAGCATTAGGAGAGTGCTAGCTAGAGCACAATAGGTGCTAATTAGAGCTATTGTTTAGTCACTAGCCTATAGCAGTCAGCCTCTCGGTAGGAGGGGTCTGGTTAGGTTAAAAACTCCAGCTTTTGTTGGCTTCTGGTTTATTCTTCTCTACAAGAGTCAAGACAGAAGTCAGACTACCAGAGCAAGACTTTTAGCTGAGGAAGCTTCTGTGATTTGAAGCGAAACGTCCTCACGTCAAGCAACCCAGTCCAGTCGAAGATTCAAACTTCTCTACTATGGAAACCACCTGGACAACAGAGCCTACACAGAAACCCCAGAGATAAGTTATTCTATACTCTTGGAAACCCTAAAAGCTTATCTAAGGGGACAAAATCTCTTTTGTTGCAGGGGAGAATAAAAAAAAAAAGAAATAAACGAGCCTCAGAATGAATTGATTGCATTAAAGAAATCGATCAACTACACTCGATATTACCTTCTGATGATCTTTATGAAAAGAGATCTCTACTCCAGAGTGAACCTGAGGTCACCAACGTTAAGGCTATTGAGCTTCATCTCAGGTCCCGTGCAACATATGAACATGGAGACTGAGCCAGCAAGCTTCTGTCACACCAATTAAAAACAGCTGGCTTTATAACTGCAATTAAAGATGAACATGGACATGTACATACTGACCAGAAGAAATTAATTTAAATCATACTATGATAAATTATACACCTCTGAAACCAATGATATAACACAGATACAGAATTTTTCAATGAACTATCATTGCCCACTGTAGAAGATTCAGACAGACATAGGCTAGAGCAGAAGGGCACCACAGAGAGAAAAAAGAAAAACATTAAACTAGACAGGTCAATCTCAGCATTTCCTGGATTCGACAAGAATGTCTCTAATTTGGGGGGGGGATAGAGGTTTTAATTCTGTTACCTCCCTGCAAATGTAGAAATGACAGTTCCTGTTTGCACTCACTATATGGAAAAGAAGGCAGGGGAGGAAAAAAAAAACTATGTATATGTATGATAATACATATGTATATTATACATTTTTCAATAAAAAAAAAATTGACCACAAAAAAAAAGTCTATAATTCAGTATTCTATACGTGGATACTAGAGTGCTTGGTTTCAGCTTCCTGAGGAACTCTGTGACTGTGGCCAGCACAGCAAGAGGCAAACTCCAGGCTCATCACACTTCACAAGAGACTGAGACAGCCTCATATTCCTTTTCATCACAGATTACAACAAAAATCTGCCCTATACTCATAAACCAGCCCTCATGAGATGCAAAAAAAAAAAATAGGGCTGATAAATCATGCACTTGTCCCATCAGTTTTACTGCCCTGGAAACTGTGGCAATAACATCAGGGCGATATGAAAAAGACAGTGAAAAACCAGGCTTTGTATCGCTTTTCATCCAATCAGAAGCCCTATTTCTCAGCCCCCACCAATGATACACCCTCATTTTGTGTTACCCTGGTGACAAGTGCAGGATCCTGATACAGGATCCAGATCATTTCATTCAACCAACATGTCTAATCAAGGTGAGAGAGTTTTAGCTTCCCCAGTAGTACATGAGCCAAACATGGAAAACGAGTCTAGAATTGTTTATGGTGGCATTTTCTTATTAATGCTCAGCATCAGTGCTGGATCATTCAATCATCCTAAGACAAAGAAGATGTGGATGGATGCCAATGTCAGTTTTTACTATTAAGGTCATTTTCAATGCCTCAAAGGTCAAAAGCCCCATTTTTAAATTTTGCTAAACATTTTTGCAGGCTAAAATTGATACTTACCTTCACAAAACACTTAAAAAAAACAGATTATGAATGTTTTAAATCAAAACTGTGTTATGTTTGGAGCCTTAGACTCTATAGCAGACCTGGGCAAACTGCGGCCCGGGGGCCACATGCGGCCCTTTGCATGTCTCTGTCTGGCCCTCATGAGGTCTGTGATTATTTTACATATATTAAAAATGTCAAGCTTGTGTGTTGCAAATCATTAGAGAGGTTTATTTAGGTATATTTAAATATTTACATATTATTACAATAATAAAATTACCTAAAAGCTATTAAATAGGTAATTTTTTGTAAAATTTGTAATGGGAGACAGCCGAGTTATCGATGGCGTGGCCCTCGGACATAATTCAGGTTCCCTATGTGGCCCCTTGTAAAAATTAATTGCCCACCCCTGCTCTATAGGAAGCCTATTTATGCTGCCACCTAGTCATGTGATGACATGTATGTTCTTGGTATTTCAGGTTATTTGCAGCTGCTTCTATTCAAATCAATAAAATGACAAGGGTGCCCAGATTTATGCCTAATTTTGCTAAAATAATTATTGCATACTTTCTGATCCATACAACAAATAATTTATAAAGGAAAATCATATATATGCACACACCCTCACACACACATACAACCCCAATTCCAATGAAGTTGGGATGTTGTGAAAAATGTAAATAAAAACAGAATACAATGATTTGCAAATCCTCTTCAACCTATAATCAGTTGAATACAGCACAAAGACAAGATATTTAAGGTTCAAACTGATAAACTTTATTGTTTTGTGCAAATATTTGCTCATTTTCAGGTGAAGCCATAGATTCAGAGCTTACATATGAATGACTGGCAGATGTTACACTCCAACGGATATGTTATGTCAGTGAAAAGTATGCAGTGAATGTGTGTTTCAAATTTCAGGCAAATCGGATGATCCGTGGCGGAGATACAGGCTTTTTAGATGTGTGGAAAAGTCTATTTTCCCACTTTATATTGTGACATATACAGTACAGAAATTTTAAAAGCTAAAAAAAAAAGAAGAAAAAACAGCAAATATCACTGAGAAACTAATCCTACAACATTTTCCATCAAATTGTGATTCCAAATGTTTTGCATGTCATTGTAATCCCAAAATTAACAATGTTATTCCCGCTGAAAGCCAAATTCATCAATGAAGCCAAAATATTTTTTTTTCATTTTTAATGTGAATGGCTCCCATTCTTTTAAATGGTTGCAGGTCTTTGTACAACCCCAATTCCAATGAAGTTGGGACATTGTGTAAAATGTAAATAAAAACAGAATACAATGATTTGCAAAATCTTCAACCTACAGTGAGGAAAATAAGTATTTGAACACCCTGCGATTTTGCAAGTTCTCCCACTTAGAAATCATGGAGGGGTCAGAAATTTTCATCTTAGGTGAATGTCCACTGTGAGAGACATAATCCGGAAATCACAATGTATGATTTTTTTAATAATTTATTTGTATGTTACTGCTGTAAATAAGTATTTGAACACCTACCAACCAGCAAGAATTCTGGCTCACACAGACCTGTTAGTTTTTCTTTAAGAAGCCCTCTTATTCTGCACTCTTTACCTGTATTAATTGCACCTGTTTGAACTTGTTACCTGTATAAAAGACACCTGTTCACACACTCAATCAATCACACTCCAACCTGTCCACCATAGCCAAGACCAAAGAGCTTTCTAAGGACACTAGGGACAAATCTGTAGACCTGCACAAGGCTGGGATGGACTACAGGACAACAGGCAAGCAGCTTGGTAGAAGACAACAACTGTTATGATTATTATTAGAAAGTGGAAGAAACACAAGATGACTGTCAATCTCCCTCGGTCTGGGATTCCATGCAAGATCTCACTTTGTGGGGTAAGGATGATTCTGCGAAAGCTCAGAACTACACAGGAGGACCTGGTCAATGACCTGAAGAGAGCTGGGACCACAGTCACAAAGATTACATTAGTAACACATGATGCTGTCATGGTTTAAAATCCTGCAGGGCAGCAAGGTCCCCCTGCTCAAGCCAGCACATGTCCAGGCCCGTTGGAAGTTCACCAGTGACCATCTGGATGATCCAGAGGAGGCATGGGAGAAGGTCATGTGGTCAGATGAGGCCAGAATAGAGCTTTTTGGAATCAACTCCACTTACCATGTTTAGAGGATGAGAACAACCCCAAGAAAACCATCCCAACTGTGAAGCATGGGGGTGGTGGAACATCATACTCTGGGGGTGCTCTTCTGAAAAGGGGACAGAACGACTGCACCATATTGAAGGGAGGATGGATGGGGTCATGTATTGTGAGATTTTGGCAAACAACCTCCTTCCCTCAGTAAGAATTGAAGATGGGTCATGGCTGGGTCCAAACACACAGCCAGGGAAACTAAGGAGGGGCTCCATAAGAAGCACTTCAAGGTCCTGGAGTGGCCTGGCCAGTCTCCAGACCTGAACTCAATAGAAAATCTTTGGAGGGAGCTGAAACTCCAAACCTGAAAGATCTAGAGATCTGTATGAAGGAGTGGACCAAAATCCCTGCTGCAGTGTGTGCAAACCTGGTGAAAAACTACAGGAAACGTTTGAACTCTGTAATTGCAAACAAAGGCTACTGTACCAAATATTAACATTGATTTTCATAGGTGTTCAAATACTTATTTGCAACAGTAACATACAAATAAATTATAAAAAAATCATACATTGTGATTTCCGGATATTTTTTTTAAATTATGTGTCTCACAGTGGACATGCACCTAAGAGACCCCTCCATGATTTCTAAGTTGGAGAACTTGCAAAACCGCAGGGTGTTCAAATACTTATTTTCCTCACTGTATATTCAACTGAATACACCACAAAGACAAGATATTTAATGTTCAAACTGATAAACTTTATTGTTTTGTGCAAATATTTGCTCATTTTGAAATGGATGCCTGCAACACATTTCAAAAAAGCTGGGACAGTGGTATGTTTACCACTGTTATCACCTTTCCTTCTAACAACACTCAGTGTTTGGGAACTGAGGATACTAATTGTTGAAGCTTTGAAGGTGGAATTCTTGCTTGATGTACGACTTCAGTTGTTCAACAGTCTGGGGTCTCCGTTGTCGTATTTTGCGATTCATAATGCACCACACAATGGGCGACAGGTCTGGACTGCAGGCAGACCAGTCTAGTACCTGCACTCTTTTACTACGAAGCCATGCTGTTGTAACGTGCAGAATGTGGCTTGGCATTGTCTTGCTGAAATAAGCAGGGACGTCCCTGAAAAAGACGTTGCTTGGATGGCAACATGTGTTGCTCCAAAACCTGGATGTACCTTTCAGCATCGATGGTGCCATCACAGATGTGTAAATTGCCCATGCCATGGGCACTAACACCCCCCCATACCATCACAGATGCTGGCTTTTGAATTTTGCGCTGGTAACAATTTGGATGGTCTTTTTCCTCTTTTGTCCAGAGGACACAACGTCCATGATTTCCAAAAACAATTTGAAACGTGGACTCATCAGACCACAGCACACTTTTCCACTTTATGTCTGTCCATTTCAAATGAACTCGGACCCAGAGAAGGCAACAGCGTTTCTGGATGTTGTTGATGTATAGCTTTCACTTTGCATGGAGTTTTAACTTGCACTTGTAGATGTAATGACAAACTGTGTAATTAATGCTTTTCTGAAGTGTTCCTGAGCCCATGCGGTAAGATCCTTTACACAATGATGTTGGTTTTTAATGCAGTGCTGCCTGAGGGATCGAAGGTCATGGGCATTCAATGTTGGTTTTTGGCCTTGCCGCTTACGTGTAGAAAGTTCTCCATGTTCTCTGAATCCTCTGATTATATTATGGGCTGTAGATGATGGAATCCCTAAATTCCTTGCAATTGAACATTGAGAAACATTGTTCTTAAACTGTTGGACTATTTTTTCATGCAGTTGTTCACAAAGTGGTGATCCTCACCCCATCTTTGCTTGTGAATGGCTGAGCCTTTTGGAGATGCTCATTGTATACCCAATCATGACACTCACCTGTTTACAAGTGTTCTTTGGGCATTCATCAACTTTCCCAGTCTTTTGTTGCCCCGTCCCAACTTTTTTGAAATGTGTTGCAGGCATCCATTTCAAAATGAGCAAATATTTGCACAAAAACAACTACATTTATCAGTTAGAACATTAAATATCTTGTCTTTGTGCTGTACTTAATTGAATATAGGTAGAAGAGGATTTGTAAATCATTGTATTCTGTTTTTATTTACATTTTTCATTGGAATTGGGGTTGTATACACACACACACACACACACACACACACACACACACACACACACACACACACACACACACACACACACACACACACACACACACACACACACACACACACACACACACGGCTGAATTCCAAACCTGCAGCATTCCCTACATCTATTTCAGTGTCATAGGACATTCCAGGTTGGCACACTGACAAATAGTCCAGTCAATTTTCAATTTAAGGCTCCAACCCACCACTTAAAAAAAAAAAAGTCTCATGTGGGATTCTCCTCTGATATAGCCCAAGTATAACATATTAAAAATAAAGAATAGAAGGGGTGGAAGGGCCCAAAATATGCTAATTTATGTTAATTAGATAAAGGAACCAGTCAAACAACTGGAAATCTTGTATTGGACATCAAAATGAGGACTGAAATGTTATCCAAATTCACCTGGAGTGTTGTTAGAAGTACTGGAAACTGGAATTGGGTGCCCTTTTGGATAATTAGGTAATTATGCTGCTCAATGATTCTGAATTCAGGAAACATGCAGAAATCTTTCTGACTGGCCCAGATACTGAATGTGATTGAATTATCGAAGCTGCGAAGAAGGCAGTGGTGTCCGTGTACGATGGAGGAAAAAAAAAAAAGACAGCCTCAACAAAATTAGATGCCAATGATTTAAAGAAAAGATTGCCATGTGTTCGAGAGATTCAGGTACAGGTTTGGCCACCAACTTCAGGTGCACCAAAGTACCACTCACTATGTCTTCTTTCAAATATGTGAATGTAAAGGAGGAAACCTAAATGTCACTGAATATGGGTAGAAGGAAAAGAATGGCAAGTTCATCCCAGTATGAACAGAATTGCCAGCGCCTGAATACCTACTAGAAATTATTCACACTAACTGTAAAACCGGCTGCAGCTGATGATACTTTAAAATTGACTTGTTGCTGGCATGGCCTAGAGTGTACATTTGCTTGGAGACTGGAAAGGTTCTAGCTGCTCTAATGCAATGGATCCAGAAGTTGATGAATGAACAATCAGAGCTTCCAAAGTGTTTCAGTGACTTGTGCCGGGTGTTGTCTTAACTGGTATGAGGCGTACTTTTTAAGCCATATTTGCATAATTACAGCCTCTTTAGGTTTTTTACATGTGTTATTTGAACACCTATGGCACTTCTCATACGTATTTATTTGAAATTCTAAGTATTACGGTAAAATAGATGTTCTTTTCAATAATTGTGATACTTATTTAGCGCTTAATCATGATTACTTAATTACCGAATTACCCAAAAGGGCATCAGATTTCAGTTTCTAGTATTTCTAACAATACGACAGGTGAATATGGACAGCATTTCAGTCCTTTTCATGGCACACAAGATTTCCAGTTCGATTGGTTCTTTTAATGTTCCTAAATTAGCATATTTTGGGCCCTTTCGTCCCTTCTTTAGATCTTTATTTTTAATATGTTATTCCTGGGTATAGCAGAGGCGAATCCCAAATTAGGGCCCGAGTAGGCAACGTCCTACGAGGACCCTATTGTAATTGCGCTGTTTATTATTATTATTATTATTATAATTATTATTTTTTTTATTATTATTATTATTCTCACTCTTGAAATCGAAATTTCGGACTCTTCCCATGCTCAAAAACTCACCAAACTTTCCAGAGTCGTCCGGCCGGATCCGAAATTCGATATTTTGGGGGCGTCGCACATGGTCGCAGAAAAATCGCGAAATAGCGCCCCCTACAAATTTTCAAAAACCCCTCTGCATTGGGCTTTTTTCGTCGTAGCCTCATGAAATTCAGTACACATATTTACCATGCCAGGACGCACGAAAAAGTCTCTTACTGTCATGGTGAATATGGACAGGAAGTCGGCCATTTTGATTTTAAGTTTCGATTTTGAGCAAATTTTTGCCATTTTTGGCCATTTCCACTACTTACATTTGAACGAACTCGTCCTAGGGATTTCATCCGATCGACTTCAAATTTGGTCAAAATCATCACAACACAATGGTGATCAAAAGTTATCAAAAGATTCTAATTAAGTCAAAAGGCGTGGCTGCTAGGGGTCGTCAAACTTTGCGAGCTTTTCGGAGCACGCCATTTCACTTCGAACGGCTGTCACGGCCACATACTTCATCGTAGATCCTTCAAACTTGCTGGACATGATGAGGGCTCCGCCCTGAACGTCTACATATCTTAAGTTCCCACCTGCGCCATAGCGCCCCCCGGTGGTGGCGGGAAATGTCCTATTTTTACTTTAAGAGGTCCTGATGTCAAATACTTAACCCAATCAACTTCATTCCACTTTTAAAACATGCAGAACAAATTGGTGAACATAGGCGATAAACGCTGTGAAGTTACGAGTAACGGCGTCCGTGTGGCGGCGTACCGAATATTGCCCATTCGCCATGAAATTACATTCTTCCTTTTGACGGCTTTAATTTTGGCACATCATCATGAACATTGATACACAGGCCGAGCACGACAACCTCTTACAATTCATAGGGGCGTCGCCCATGGGCGGGGCAAAATGCCTCAATAGCGCCCCCTTGAAACTTTCAAAACCCCCTCCCCATAGGGGTTTTTTTGGAGTAGGGAGATGAAAATTGGTACACGTGTGACTTGCATAGACGTACAAAAAAAAGTCTCTTGCACCATGAGTCTACTCCAAACAGGAAGTCGGCCATTTTGAATTTTCTTCTCATTTTGAAATGATTTCCCCATGTTGTATTTGAAGGAAATCCTCCTAGGGATTTTGTCCAATGCACTTCAAATTTCTTTGACAGCATCCAGAGATGACACTGACCAAAAGTTATCGAAAGCTTTTCTCTATGTTGAAGGGTGTGGCCGCTATGGTGCCGCCATTTTGACCCTTCGCCATGGAACATTATACTTAAACAGGTACTGATGTCACATACTTAACACCATCAACTTCCTTCCACTTCTAAAACATGCAGAACAAGTTGGTGAACATAGGTGATGATCGCCGTGAACTTACGAGTAACAGCTTCTGTGTGGAGGCATACCGAATATCGCCCCTTCGCCATGAAATTACGTTCTTCCTTTTGACGGCTTTAATTTTGTCATATCATCATGAAAATTGATACACAGGTCAAGCATGACAACCTCCTACAATTCATAGGGGCCTCGCCCATGGGCGGGGCAAAGTGCCTCAATAGCGCCCCCTTGAAAATTTCAAAAACCCCTCCCCATAGGGTTTTTTTTTGGAGTAGGGAGATGAAAATTGGTACACGTGTGACTTGCATAGACGTACAAAAAAGTCTCTTGCACCATGAGGCTACTCCAAACAGGAAGTCGGCCATTTTGAATTTTCTTCTCATTTTGAAATGATTTCCACGTTGTATTTGAACGAAATCCTCCTAGGGATTTTGTCCAATGCACTTCAAATTTCTTTGACAGCATCCAGAGATGACACTGACCAAAAGTTATCGAAAGCTTTTCTCTGTGTTGAAGGGTGTGGCCGCTATGGTGCCGCCATTTTGACCCTTTGCCATGGAACATCAAGTCATGATAACTCCTTCATGCTTTGCCTGATTGACTTGAAACTTCACATGTATGATGACGGTTGGCTCCTGAACACACCCAGCCCCTCTGTTTGTACACTGAGTGCCCCCTAGTGGATGAACAGTCAACATGTCATAACTCCTTGATGCATTGCATGATTTGTTTAAAATTTTAACTGTGTGATGAGTGGTTGACCCTGCATGCACATGCCCACATGTGGTCACAAGGGCACCCACTGGCCTGGGTAGGCGGTTGCGCGGAACGAGGGCCCGTATATGACTGCTTGCAGTCCTAGTTAGGGCCAGAGTAGGCAACGTCCTACGAGGACCCTATTGTAATTGCGCTGTTTATTATTATTATTATTCTCACTCTTGAAATCGAAATTTCGGCCTCTTCCCATGGTCAAAAACTCACCAAACTTTCCAAAGTCGTCCGGCCGGATCCGAAATTCGATATTTTGGGGGCCTCGCACATGGGCAGAAAAATCGCGAAATAGCGCCCTCTAGAAATTTTCAAAAACCCCTCCGCATTGGGTTTTTTCGTCGTAGCCTCACGAAATTCGGTACACATATTACCATGCCAGGACGCACGAAAAAGTCTCTTACTGTCATGTTGAAATATTGACAGGAAGTCGGCCATTTTGATTTTTAAGTTTCGATTTTGAGCAAATTTTTGCCATTTTTGGCCATTTCCACTACTTACATTTGAACGAACTCATCCTAGGGATTTTATCCGATCGTCTTCAAATTTGGTCAAAATCATCACAACACAATGGTGATCAAAAGTTATCAAAAGATTCTAATTAAGTCAAAAGGCGTGGCTGCTAGGGGTCGTCAAACTTTGGCGAGCTTTTTGGAGCACGCCATTTCACTTCGAACGGCTGTCACGCCCACATACTTCATTGTAGAGCCTTCAAACTTGCTGGGACATGATGAGGGCTCCGCCCTGAACGTCACATATCTTAAGTTCCCACCTGCGCCATAGCGCCCCCCGGTGGTGGCGGGAAATGTCCTATTTTTACTTTAAGAGGTCCTGATGTCACATACTTAACCCAACTTCATTCCACTTCTAAAACATGCAGAACAAATTTGTGAACGTAGGCGATGAACGCCGTGACGTTACGAGTAACGGCGTCCATGTGGCGGCGTGCCGAATATTGCCCATTCGCCATGAAATTACGTTCTTCATTTTGACGGCTTTTATTTTGTCACATCATCATGAAAATTGATACACAGGTCGAGCATGACAACCTCTTACAATTCATAGGGGCGTCGCCCATGGGCGGGGCAAAATGCCTCAATAGCGCCCCCTTGAAACTTTCAAAACCCCTCCACATAGGGATTTTTTTTGGAGTAGGGAGATGAAAATTGGTACATGTGTGACTTTCATAGACGTACAAAAACGTCTCTTGCACCATGAGTCTACTCCAAACAGGAAGTCAGCCATTTTGAATTTTCTTCTCATTTTCGCATGATTTCCACATGTTGTATTTGAACGAACTCCTCCCAGGGATTTTGTCCAATGCACTTCAAATTTCTTTGACAGCATCCAAAGATGATACTGAACAAAAGTTATCGAAAGCTTTTCTTTATGTTGAAAGGTGTGGCCGCTATGGCGCTGCCATTTTGACCCTTCGCCATGGAACATTATACTTAAACAGGTATTGAAGTCACATAGTTAACCCCATGAACTTCCTTCCACTTCTAAAACATGCAGAACAAGTTGTTTGAACGTAGGCGATGATCATCGTGAACTTACGAGTAACGGCTTCTGTGTGGCGGCGTACCAAATATCGCCCCTTCTCCGTGAAATTACGTTCTTCCTTTTGACCGCTTTAATTTTGTCATATGAAAATTGATACACAGGTCAAGCATGACAACCTCCTACAATTCTTAGGGGCCTCGGCCATTGGTGGGGCAAAGTGCCTCAATAGCGCCCCCTTGAAAATTTCAAAAACCCCTCCCCATAGGGTTTTTTTTGGAGTAGTGAGATGAAAATTGGTACACGTGTGACTTGCATAGACGTACAAAAAAGTCTCTTGCACCTTGAGTCTACTCCAAACAGGAAGTTGGCCATTTTGAATTTTCTTCTCATTTTGAAATGATTTCCACGTTGTATTTGAACGAACTCCTCCTAGGGATTTTGTCCAATGCACTTCAAATTTCTTTAACATCCAAAGATGATACTGACCAAAAGTTATCGAAAGCTTTTCTATGTTTAAGGGTGTAGCCGCTATGGTGCCGCCATTTTGACCCTTTGCCATGGAACATCAAGTCATGATAACTCCTTCATGCTTTGCCTGATTGACTTGAAACTTCACATGTATGATGACTGTTGGCCCCTGAACACACCCAGCCCCTCTGTACACTGAGCGCCCCCTAGTGGATGAACAATCAACATGTCATAACTCCTTGATGCATTGTGTGATTTGTTTAAAATTTTAACTGATGAGTGGTTGCCCCTGCATGCACATGCCCACATGTGGTGACAAGGGCACCCACTGGCCTGGGTAGGCGGTTGCGCGGAACGAGAGCCCGTATGACTGCTTGCAGTCAGTTTTTTTCCAATTAGTGGTGGGTCAAGTCTCAGTATGACTGGACCAAGATTACAGCAGCTTTGTAAATGCAACACATCCACCACTTCCTCCCTTCCACATTACCATTTAGCTTCTTACCATTTGTCAGCCGGATATCAAAACTGAACAAGTTTTAGCAATATGCTATTGAAAGGAAGGCCCTTTGTCAAAGAACCACTTGTCAATTTTTATACAGATTGGCCTCAAGGCGTCTTTCATCCAGAGCCTTTTATTCTGATTACAGCATTAAATCAATCAGGATTCAAGCTTGGCAATCAGGATGAAAGACCAGTGATCAACATCAAAGATTAGTGAAGACATGACCCACTCATGAGAATGAAACTGACAGAAAATGTGAACTGATACAAAGGACTATTGGACCTTGCTGTGAGGATTACCTTCTAGTTGATTTGATAGATTCCACAGAAGTTACCACATTGGGGGGGGTGCTAAAGAAAGGTCAGACCCAATTGCAGTTTCAGTGATTTATTTGTACAATACAGGTTGTGCTGTACAAATCCCCAGCTCCAATGCAAAGGCAAGAACATAACAGCATCAGTTTCATCTGACCCATATATTCCTCACACCTCACCAAGCGCTGACTGATAACAGATCTACGGGGGGGGGGGGGGCGCTATCTGCCAAAACAAACTACAGGGATACAAGAAACCCTTTCCAACTAAATGCCAAATCAAATTTAAAAAGAAAAAAAATTCAAAGTTAACTGTCCAGCTTTTATGGCATTGGAGCAATTATGGCCTCATGGCGTTTAGCATATAAACATGGCAATAACTACCACGTCTACCTGCCTACTTAAGCCACAGTCATCTTTTACATATTTGACAGAAATGTCAAACTCCCTCATTTAAGAGTTCACACAATGATGGAGGTGAAATGATCCATTGTCATGGAATATGAAAAGTTTCCTCCTCAACCAAGAACAGTTTACATTCAGATCTCCATTAGTAAGTCACCAACAACTCAAAATGTATAAAAATATAAACGTACTGAAAACTGATTCACACAACAAAAATTATCTACAATCTCCATTGTGGGGTGGTGGCCGAGCCATACGCCAAAGAACACGTTGAACTTCTGTCACTTTACTTTGGGGGGGGAGTGTACAGACACATCACACATCATGTCTGCGTAGCAGCGGCCCGCCCCCTCTCGCCAATAGTAACACAGTGAAACCCGCGGGTTCCATCAGGGCCCCTCGGTAGCCTCATGACTCCTGGGGGAAGGCCATCCGCGTTCTGGATCTTCCTACCCAGCATGGGACTACCAACTGGACTGCTCTCCTGAGATGCCACTTGCTTACGCCGCTGAACCCACGGGCTCCCTGAAGGGGTCAGACTGCTGTCAGAGGAGTAGTCTGCCCAGCGGCGCCCGGGCTCGGGGCTCAGCCTGCCCTCACTGGCTAAGGGAGACTTTTGAGAGTGAGGGGATTTGCGGTGAGAGCAAGGACTGGCCCGGGGACTAGACCAGGGACTGTTACGTGGTGATATGCCAGGGCTCAGGTGGTTATTCTGGAAGCAGATGCCAGCAGTGGTGGGGCTGAGCTTGTTGCAGGACTGCGACTTGCGGGCCAGCCTGGGTGACGTAGGGGTGCTCTCAGTCTCAGAGGAACTGCAGGCTGAGTCCTCCCCGTGGTACTGGAGCTCTCGTACTCTGCTGTTGAGCGAGCGACTTTTGCGCATCCCGGTCTCCTCGTGAGGTTGTTCTTTGGGAACCTTCTTCTTGGGTGGCTTGGTGCCAATCAGGACTACCTTCAACCCCAGTGAACTGCCTCCTCCATCCTCACTCACCACAGCCTCGTTGGCCTTGACGGCAGCCTCCACCTCTTCAAACTCCACAATTGC
This sequence comes from Thalassophryne amazonica, assembly GCF_902500255.1. Classification (NCBI taxonomy): domain Eukaryota; kingdom Metazoa; phylum Chordata; class Actinopteri; order Batrachoidiformes; family Batrachoididae; genus Thalassophryne; species Thalassophryne amazonica. The sequence continues at coordinate 47,590,381 of NC_047104.1, forward strand.
ACATTCCTCTGTGCCCAACTGGTTGTAGCGGCCACTTAACCTCTTCAGGTCAGTTGGCAGATCCTTTCCGGGCTTCAAGATCCGAACAGACGAAATTGCACCGTATGTTCCAAACGCTTTCAGCAACAGCTTCATCAGTTGCTCCTGCTGAGTGGCCCCTCCCTCATTTCCTCCATTATCCTTGGTGCCACCTGCCAGAGCGGCCAGCTCCGGCCATCTGTGCAAGTCACTGAGTAGCAACATACGGCTCGGCAGAGATTCGCTCGCAAAAACCGGCACTGCGGACTTGCGCCGCACTTTACGGCCTTCATCATTCAGCTCGAGTATTTTTGAGTGTCTCAGAGCATAAGCAGTTGTTCTCCAGTCACGAGTCAAGTGTTTTACCTGTGAAGAGAAGTTTATAATGTGTTACATTGGCAGAATATAAACTTTTAAAGCAGATCATCTCATAACCACAAGGTAAAGTTCCAGCAACAGCTTCTTTCTGCAAGTTCCAAATATACTGAGAAGACCTTCAAACACTCATAAGGCTTGCAGTCCATGGGCCAAGCAGATTTCCTGTACCACACAACACTTGAAATCCAGCCTCGGTGTACCACGACCTACACATTAACATATGGTAGATGTAGCCCCCATACATTAATGTGTAGGGAATGTGTGTTGGTACACTGAGGCTGGATTCTAAGTGTTGTTTAGTCCTCTTAAGTGGTACCGATTAGGTCAAAATTGACAACTGGCTCGTGGACTACTGTCAATAAATACATTTATAAAAGTCCATGTGTTTTATGCCTCGAGTCAACAGGTCTGCAAGTAGTTAGTGTTAAAATGCATCAAAATTTACACAAGTGGAAACTTTCTGCTTCAATTCATTTAACAAATATTCCATCATTTTTATTATACCCCTGCCACTTTCAGTGTGACGTATAAATATGTCTGAAGAAGGCAGTTCTCAAAACGAGTGGCCATGCAAGAAGGAGATTAGTGAGGGAAGCCACCAAGACACACGACTGCTCTGAAGGAGTCAAGTGTTCTGTGAATGCAACTGAAAGAACTGTGCATATTACAAGGTTTGACCTACTGAACAACCAGTTACAGCTTCCCAATGAAGTGGCACAGAGAAGGACCTCATGTTCCACTCCATTATAAACAATTTAACTGGTGATGCAACAGAAAGGTAGAAATGTCATTGTATCTTGGTGACTTCCCTCACTTGTGTCATCCTCCTTGCATGATCACTCAGTTTGAGATCAGCCTACTCTACCCAGATTTAGTCACTGAGCATCATACCAATGGTATTTAATGACCAAGGAAAGTCCAAAACATATTAAACTGAGCTGAAACTGATAGTCCGTATAATAATCCTTTAACTTGTCCATTTATGTTTGGCCCCTGAAAGTTGTCACTTAAACAGGTTAATGCTGAATTTTGATTAAACCACTTCAATTGAAGCTGAAAGTCTAAATGCAGGCGATTCATTTAAAAAGTTACAGCCACAAGTGTCACTGTCCAAATACTTATGGAATTTTATTTTTTTTAAACCACTACTATTTAGATATCCCTTGCAGATAGTGGGGGGGGGGGGGGGGGCAACATTTCATCCCTTGCCTTGAATTAACCCCTTAATGCCTGAATTTATATAGCTGTATATAAAAGAAATGTGTTTTTGCCTTTAAGTAGATGGTAAATGTTGAGATTATTAATTTCACTTTTGCACAAAAAATAAATAGTAATTTGGTATTTTGGTAATTTATGTTATAATAATAATACTGGTATGTTGCAAATATGCGACAGGCAAACTGGTCAATTTGGTATGTTGCATATTTGAGTCAAATATTGTAGCATATATGCGACAATAGGCGTTAAGGGGTTAAATGCAATTTGTGCTTTATTTTTTAGTGTTTCTAAATACACAGCAGTGTAAAAATCCAGCCTCATTTATTCATTCATTCACCACCAATTAATGGCGTCCAAGTCACGGCAGACTAAGCAGCTCATCCCACACTTCCCATCCTCAGCCAGAGCCTTCCAACTCCTCCGGGGGAATTCCTAAGTGTTCCCAAGCCAGCTGGGAGATTTGATCCTTCCAGCATGTCCTGGTCTTCCCACATGTTTCAATAGCACAAAGAAACACTTGGGGGGGGCCACAGACACTGATTATGTCATGACTAGTGCCTACGTCCGTTTTGCAGTCCAAATGGTACGACACGCTCAAACTAATGACCGTCTTTGCCAATATTGTGATTTACTGGACAATTACTCAACCACTGATGTTCATTTTGCTAGACAGTCAAATGATTTTTAAATACAGGTCAGAAACATCTGAATGTGTTTCTAAATGGGAAAACTCAGAGTGCATGTTGATCATTTTTGCTCAGTATTGAAAAACCAATCTGAAAAGCTCAAAATAAAACGTTTAAGATAAATGTGTATTCTGCTAGACTTCAGACAAACTGATGGTTTGACAGTCGATGTGCTCATATTTGAAGTGTCGTGTCATTGTGGCCAAGGTTATACTTTAACCTTTGTTCTTATTAAATGTTAGGCTTGTAACTAGAAAGTCATGTGGAATTAAGGCAGCACCAGTTATTGGATTTAACTGCATCTCCATTATGCAGGTGTGTTGACTGTGGACAAAGACGATGGTGATTCATTCTTACGAGTAGTGATTTCAGCATGAGAGTTCCCTTTTTAAACACCCCCAAGACCAAGAGTGGACTATCAGGAGGTGAGGCCAAAGATGACAGCTCATCTTCAGCTGTGACACGTCAAGCCAGTTTTCACGGGAAACAGGCTACAATTAACCTCATGCCAGTTAGTCTGGAACAGAGGTGGTAAAGACACATCACACCCGCTGAGACCAGAAACAGCATGAGCCAGTACCACCTGAAGCAAGGACTCCACCGGGTTGATGTCTTACACAAATTAGTAAGATTTCACAGCTTGGCTGTTCGATGGAAAGAAACACCAATTTTAAATCTGTACAAAATATTTTAAAAGATGCTGTCATTTGTACAAAGTCAACGTTAAGATAAAGGCGGTCCGGCATGACATTCAAAGGAGGACCACACCCATCAGAGGCATTTCATGCGTCATCTCTTCTAGTTTACAAATCAGAATACTTGAAGGAAATTGTAGTGCACAGATGTGACACTGAGGTGAATCATAGGATCACATTCCACTGCAATTAACTGCAACTGAAATTAACTGATAATTAAATTCAACTGATCAGAGAATACATACAGCAGGGGTGGTGGCCAAGTGGTTAATGCGCTTGGTTTCAGTTCAGAAGGCTCCGGGTTCAAATCCCACCCCTGCCACATTTCTCCATGTAATGTGGAGTTGCGTCAGGAAGGGCATCCGGCGTAAAACCTGTGCCAATTCAACATGCAGATCCACCTTGGATTTGCTGTGGCGACCCCGAGTGTAAACAAGGGAGCAGCCGAAGGGACTTACTTTTGATCAGAGAATACATACAATAGATTGGCACCCTGTCCAGGGTGAACCCCTCCTCACACCCTATGACTGCTGGGATAGGCTCCAGACCCCCTGTGGTCCTTGATTGGAGTAAGTTGGTATAGAACATAGATGGATGATAAGCGTATTTGGATTGATAATCAAATTTGTCTAGGACTCAAAACACCAAGTCTTGGAATTCATTATCTGAATATTCATGATTAGTCAATGTGTTAGCTTTACAAAGAGACATAGTGCAGCAGATAACTGAAAATCATTCAAATGGTGATAAAAGCATCAAATTCAGCACAAATGCTTCTTAGACATTCCTCTGTTGAAAAAACTGATTGGCCACTTGAATTTTCAATAGGCAGCCATGTAGGGGTCAATTGAAGTATAACAGGGGTCAAAATTAGAAGATGCTCCAATCATATTGAATGAAAACTATACCATGATATTTGCCTGATCATAAAGATTCCAAGAAGGTATAGTTTGGACTATCTGTAACTGAATTCTATGGAGTTCTGGGATAAAAACAGCAAAAAGTTAAAGTTGCTACAATTTTGGTTAAAAAATGATGTAAAATATTAGTTGAGTTAACAGGACAGCAACAGTTTGTACCATGTGTCATGCTTAGTTCATGTTACAGGGTAACATATGTCATGGCATTGACCTTGTTTGACCTTTACTTTGGAGACCAAGCATTCAACACTATCAAAACTATTCCATTTATTAATCCTATTAACCAATTTGCTTTTTTTTTTTTTTTTTTACCAAAGTTGGAGCAACTTTAACTTTTGACCCCTGTACAAACTAAAACTGACCTTTGTCACCATTCTTGCAGTTTTTACCCCAAAACTCCATAACATTCAGTCAGAGAGTCCAAACTATACCTTTCTGGAATCTTTATGATTAGGAAAATAATGTAGTGTAGGTTTCAATATGATTGGAGCAACTTTTAATTTTGACCCCTGTGTAATTCTTTAATTGACCCCTACCTGGCCACCAACTGAAAATTCAAGTGACAAATGATTTTTTTTAAATGAGGAATGTTAAAGGAGTATTTGTCAATCCAGTTTCCAATCAATCCAGTTTATTTGTAGAGCAACAAAGACAAATAATCACATGGTAAATAACAGTGGCAACAATATAAGTCTTTAAAACAGTAAAATCATCAACCCTCTAGTCAAAAGCCAAAGAAAACAAATATGTTTTAAGGCGAGATTTAAAGACTAGAGGAGAGTCTGCCTGCCTGATAAAGAGGCAGGTCATTCCACAATCTGGGACCAACAACAGAAAAAGCTCTATCACTTCTAAATTTGAGCTTGGTCTGAGAACTACAAGCAGAGCTTGATCTTGTGACCTAACAGAACGTGAAGGGGAATAAGCCATGAGCAGGTCAGACAGATACCGTGGGGCAAGATCATTGAGACACTTAAAAAACATTTTTTTAAACTAATACGATAATGTCATACTTCTGGGATCCAGTTAAAAGGCAGCCTGCAGTGTTCTGAACCAGCTGCAGCTATGCAAGTAAAGCCTGGCTAATACCGGCGTACAGTGCATTACAATGGTCCAGCTGAGTCATGACAAAAGCATGGATTAAAATCTCCAAGTGACGCCTTGAAAGTGAGGGCTTTATCTTAGCTAGCTTCCTCAAGTGCAAGAAACTTACCTTCACAACAGCACTGATTTGTTTATCAAGTTTAAAATCTTCATCCATTCTCACACCAAGATTACAAACAGTAGATACTGTGTCAATGGTCCAAGGTTTATTGAACCACAACTACCAGATTTTCTTGGCTCGACCAGAAGAACTTCAGGTTTTCTTTTCATTAAACAGTAGAAAGTTTGCAGACATCCAGTCTTTAATGTTCTCAATGCACTCTAAAAGTTGACTGGCACCAAAAGCACACTCATGCTTTAGGGGCACATAGATTTGACTGTCATCAGCATAAAGGTGAAATGACACCCCAAATCTATGAAAAACTGATCCCAACTGAAGCAAATACAATGATAAAAGAAGTGGCCCAAGAATGTACCCCTGAGGCACACCACATGACAGGGGAGCTGTGGAGGAAACGAAATCTCCAAGTCTTACACAAGAACTCCTGTTAAGTAGGATCTGAACCATTCTAGAGCATAGCCCTGAATGCCGACCACATTCTTAAGGCGATACAGGAGGATCTCATGATCCACTGCGTCAAACGCAGCTGTCAGATCCAACAAAACCTTGTGCTGAATTTGATGCTTCTATCACCATTTGCAGACAGGATTCCACTCTAAATATTGTCTTATGTGCTGCACTATTAGAAGGAAATCTGATATTTATGAAGTTAACAATTTTACTGTGCTGTGGACTACATCACCATACATGTGTTTACAGCCACTGTTCAACACTTCATCATTGTGATGGTTTGTACATGTCGCTGCCTGTACTATTAAAATCTGGAGTGTTTGCTTGAAATGTTTCAGTCTCTTTCACAGTGATGTTCCTGGATCACTAGTTAACATGCCAATATGATGTCTTGTAAATCACTTCAGAGGTGTTACCTGGTTACAGAAACTGCTTTTTAGACTTAGAACTGCATTTCTTGCCAACTTTCCCAAAATGAGAAAAAAAAAATGCCAAACATGTTCGATTCATACAGAAATAAGCTGCTTTGGAGCACTTTCCACCATTTTTGTTTATGCTGTTCAAGCAGGCAGCTGACTTCAGGCTGCCTTTTTACAGGGATTGGCCGTCACTGTATCATGTTGCTCAGAATTTCATTAAAAAAAAGAGTGACAAATAGGACCATAGGGTCAAGGCTCTTGTGCCTGCGCTCATCCCTGGATAACCTGCATCCAAATGTCATGGCTGGGAATAAAACCTAAGTCTACGAGTAATTCCCCAAAAACAGGAAATACGTGGTGTTAAGACAGATCTCCAAGAGTTGGAGAGTTACTACAGGCAGATCCATGGTTGTGCGATGGGGTCTCCGGTATCCCCCATTGTGGCCAATCTGTACATGGAGCGAGTGGTTGACGTCGTTCACGGGCATCTCTCCCAGTCACTGGTTCAGATATGTCGATGACACATGGATTAAAATCAAGCAACAGGAGGTCGAGGACTTTACAGAACACATCAATTCGGTGGACTCCAATATCAAGTTCACACGTGAGGATGCCAGAAACAACCATTTAGCCTTCTTGGACTGTGATGTTACGATTGGAGAGAACAGGCAGCTCCAGACAGAGGTTTACAGAAAACCCACTCACACTGACCAATATCTGCTCTTTGGCTCAAACCACCCCTTGAACACAAGCTCGGGGTGATCAGGACTCTTCAACACAGAGCCCTACAGGTGCCCACAACTGCAGAGGGAAGGGCTAAAGAACAACAACTTGTACGGAAAGCCCTCACAGTATGTGGGTACCCACGATTGTCCCTGGACAAAGTGCAGAAGTCCCAGAAAACAAAGAGACCAGATTGACAGGAGACGGAGACAAGAAGAAGAGGAGTAGGGGGAAAAACTACAGAGGATCTTCAGACAGCACAAAATCCCAGTTTACTTTAAACCGGTTAACACCTTGAGACAGAAATTAGTTCACCCTAAGGACAGGATCCCTAGTTACAGAGCAATGTAGCGTATTATATCAGATGTCAGGAAAACTGTAATGAACACTACATAGGTGAGACTAAGCAACCTTTAAACAAGAGGCTATACCAGCACCACAGAGAGGTCACCAGTGGACCTCAGTCTGCAGTTCATCTCCACCTGAAAGACACTAACCACACGTTTTAGGACAAGGAAGTTAAAATCTTAGACAGAGAGAAGAAATGGTTTGAGAGAGGTGTCAAGGAAGCATTCTTTGTACAACAGCTGAAACCCAGCCTTAACTGCGGAGCGGGTCTCAGACACGCTTTGCCCCCTGTTTACAATGGGGTACTCAGGTCAAAGCAGTTTCAGTCTTTTGTTCATGATAATGAGTCATTCACGTCATCAGGAGAGTCGTCAAGGGAGCCATCAGGGGAGGCTTCCATCCCAGCATTAGGAGAGTGCTAGCTAGAGCACAATAGGTGCTAATTAGAGCTATTGTTTAGTCACTAGCCTATAGCAGTCAGCCTCTCGGTAGGAGGGGTCTGGTTAGGTTAAAAACTCCAGCTTTTGTTGGCTTCTGGTTTATTCTTCTCTACAAGAGTCAAGACAGAAGTCAGACTACCAGAGCAAGACTTTTAGCTGAGGAAGCTTCTGTGATTTGAAGCGAAACGTCCTCACGTCAAGCAACCCAGTCCAGTCGAAGATTCAAACTTCTCTACTATGGAAACCACCTGGACAACAGAGCCTACACAGAAACCCCAGAGATAAGTTATTCTATACTCTTGGAAACCCTAAAAGCTTATCTAAGGGGACAAAATCTCTTTTGTTGCAGGGGAGAATAAAAAAAAAAAAGAAATAAACGAGCCTCAGAATGAATTGATTGCATTAAAGAAATCGATCAACTACACTCGATATTACCTTCTGATGATCTTTATGAAAAGAGATCTCTACTCCAGAGTGAACCTGAGGTCACCAACGTTAAGGCTATTGAGCTTCATCTCAGGTCCCGTGCAACATATGAACATGGAGACTGAGCCAGCAAGCTTCTGTCACACCAATTAAAAACAGCTGGCTTTATAACTGCAATTAAAGATGAACATGGACATGTACATACTGACCAGAAAGAAATTAATTTAAATCATACTATGATAAACTATACACCTCTGAAACCAATGATATAACACAGATACAGAATTTTTTCAATGAACTATCATTGCCCACTGTAGAAGATTCAGACAGACATAGGCTAGAGTCAGACATATCACTATTAGAAATAAGCAATGCCATCAAAAAGATGAGGTCCCAAAAAAGTCCTGGCCCAGATGGTTACCCAATAGAATTTTTTTAAAACATTTGCCCTCAAATTAGTCCCTCTGATGTTAAAAGTTTTCAGAGAAATACTGGTCAAACAAGCTCTTCCCACAACAATGACAAGCTTCAATTTCCCTATTATTGAAAAAAAATCTAAAGATCCACTGCTTTGCGAATCATACCGTCCCATTAGTCTTCTCAACTGTGACTATAAAATATTAGCAAAGGTGTTGGCAAGAAGACTTGAGACTGTTTTTCCAAAATTGGTACACCCAGATCAAACTGGGTTTGTGGTGGGAAGGCAAATATCAAGTAATCTCTGATGGGTATTCAATGTTAACGCAATGAAGCAGTTCCAGAAATAGTGATCTCCCTAGATGCACAAAAAGCGTTTGATAGGGTTGAATACAATTTTTTATTTACTACACTAAAAAAAGATGGGATTTGGTCCTAATTTTTGTTCTTGGATCAATATCTTATATTCAACACCTCAGGCATCTATTAGAACAAACAAAATTGTGTCTGACTTCTTTCCCCTCACTCGTGGGACAAGACAGGGTTGCCCATTGAGCCCAATTTTGTTTGATATTTCTATTGAACCTCTGGCAATTATGATTAGGGAGTCTGTGCAGTTGGCTGGGACTTAGAGAGGAGGACAAATTCATAAATTAGCCCTATATGCTGATCATCTCTTTTTGTCTGACCCACACGCTGCTATTCCTGTTGCTCTTGAACTTATAAACAGATTTGGGCAAGTATTGGGGTATAAATTAAACATGACTAAAAGTATACTTTTCCCAATAAATAAAAAAGCTCAATTAAATTTCCAGGGCTTCCCCTTTACAATTAACAAGGATGACTTTAGTTACCTAGGTGTATCTGTTACCTACAATTATCATTTATTATATGAAGCAAATTTCACAAAAGCTCTGGAAAAAGCCAGGCAAGACATGGATAAATGGTCAAAATTTCCACTGTCACTGGCAGGAAGAATCAATTCTGTTAAAATGATAGTCATGCCTAGACTTCTATATCTATTTCAAATGATACCAGTATTCATTCCTAAAGCCTTCTTTAAAGAACTAAATAAGCATGTGTCCATGTTCATCTGGAATAAAGACATTCCCTGAATCAGAAAGGAATTTCTAGAAAGATTGAAGGAGGATGGTGGGCTATCTCTACCTAATTTTCTATATTACTACTGGGCAACTAATATCCACAAACTTCTGTTTTGGGCCGCAGATGGATTGGGTGCTGAATCTCCATCATGGGTGCACCTAGAGCAACACTCTTGTAACCCAGTCTCACTCTCGTCCCTCTTATGTAATCCACTTCCATTGAGTCAGTGCATGCTGACTAACAATGTTATTGTCCAGAGTACTTTAAAAATATGGTCTCAATTTAGAACCCATTTTAAATTCAGACAGTCCCTAATCTCAGCCCCTATTGAGCAAAATATCAACTTCACACCTCCCTTAATTGACCCATCTTATCAACAATGGCATAGAAGAGGATTAAGATGCGTCAAAGATTTTTTTTCCAAAATAATATATTTATCTTAATATAACAACATTTATATCATCCCACAAACAGACTTTTTCAAATACCTTCAATGACATAGTTTTGTTAAGTTCTTTTCATTAACCATGCCTTCAAAATCATGGCTTGATGAGTGCTTTGACCTGGTTCCATTTGAGAAAGGTCTGATGTCAGTCATTTATAATAAAATACAATGTGAAGCTTCCCCATCCCTTGTCCACCTAAAAACTCAATGGGAAGAAGAACTTGGTGAACACTTAACTGAAAATACCTGGCAAAAAGCCATTTCAAAAATTCATTCTACATCTATTTGTGTTAGGCATGGTTTACTACAGTTTAAGGTACTGCACAGGTTACATATGTCACCAAGTAAGATAGCCAGACTTTACCCTGAAGCTGATCCTTCCTGCAGGCATAATTCAGCCAATCTTAGTCATATGTTTTGGCTCTGTCCCCAGTTAAGCGAATATTGGGAGAAAATATTTAAGGTAATTTCACATACGAGGTCTGTCAGAAAAGTATCCTACCTTTTTATTTAAAAAAAAAACTATATGGATTTGAATGACATGCGATTACACCAATCATGCTTGAACCCTCGTGCGCATGCGTGAGTTTTTTCACGCGTGTCGGTGACGTCATTTCCCTGTGGGCAGGCCTTGACTGAGATGTGGTCCCGCCCTCTCGGCTGAATTCCTTTGTTTCACACGCTGCTCGAGACGGCGCACGTTGCTTTATCAAAATTTTTTCTGGACCTGTGAGGAATATCCGAGTGGACACTATTCGAGAAATTAAGCTGGTTTTCGGTGAAAAGTTTAACGGCTGATGAGAGATTATGGGGTGTTTCTGTTGGTGTAAGGACTTCCCACGGAGCGGGACGTCGCGCAGCGCTTCCAGGCGCCGTCATCGGCTGTTTCGACCTGAAACATCCTAATTTAAGGCTTAATTCACCCAGGACGTCGTGAGAGAACAGAGAAGATTCAGAAGAGGCCGGCAAGAGGACTTTATGCGGACATTCCACTGTTTAAGGACATTTTGTAATGAAAGATGTGCGCGCAAATTCGCCGAGTCGTTTCCGTGACGACTCGGTGAATCTGTGTGCGCCGCGACAGGAAAAACACCCCCGTGTTGAAAACCATTTGTAAAATTCAGGCGGCTTTTGATGGCTTTCAACAAGTGAGTAACTGAGAAATTGTTTAACACCTTGGGCATGTTCCAACTTGCCCGTTAAGGTTTCCAACGGAGGTGTTTTTCCTGTCGTGACCCCCCGCGGTCGGGTCCGGCCCGACATGCGACTCTGCCCGCACGTTCTTTCATTACAAAATGTCCGTTAACAATGGAATGTCCGAATAAACTCCTCATGCAGACTTCTTCTGAAACTTCTCTGTTCTCTGACGACTTACTGGGTCAACAGAGCCTGAAATGTGGAAGTTTTCAACTTGAAACGGCGAGACGCTGCCGCCTCGAAGCGCAGATCGCCGTCAGGCACCGTGGGCCGTCCTTAAAGCGATACTTACACATCAAAATCTCTCAACCGTTAAACTTTTTACCGAAAACCAGCTGAATTTATCGAATGGTGTCCACTCAGTTGTGCCTTACAGTTTTGAAAAAATTTTGATCAAACAAAGCAGCAGTCTGAGCCATTCCTTAAAAAAAAAAAAAAAAGAGGGTGGGCGACTCCTCACTCAAACACTGCTCACAGGCGAATGACGTAACCAACAGGCGTGAAAAAACTCTCGCATGCCCACGAGGGTTCAAGCATGTCTGATGTAATCACATGTGATTCAAATCCATATGGTTTTTGAAAAAAAATGAGGTTGGGTACTTTTCTAATAGACCTCGTATGTGTAAAAGAAATATTTTGCCAAACTCAGCTGTTTTGTTTGGGATTGCTGCTCCAAATGTGTCAATGACCCCCCATCAAGCAGATGCAATAGCCTTCATAACATTGCTTGCAAGACGCATAATATTGTTTGGTTGGAAAAATGCAACTGCACCATCTTTTAAACGTTGGGTTGAAGATATGTCTGATTTGAAACTTGAACACTTTAGGTATACTGTGAATGGATCAGAGCAAAAGTACTACAACATTTGGCAGCCATTTCTTCTTTATTTCAAATCTGATCTGTAGTTTCTTTTAATTTTTTTCCCATTCCAACAAGCAGCCAGTATTGATATACTAAAATGCATCTTTTTATGGGTCTGACAACTAATATTTAACTTTTTTTTCCATTTGAACCACTTCAGAAACATTTGTATTTTTTGTGCCTGTATTGCATTTGTTTTGTGCTTGTATATGTTTTGAAAAACCTTTTGAAAATTCAATAAAAAGAATTTAATAATAAAACAGATTCACACTTATGGCAAGTATTTTACCTGCATGGTTACGGTTACCTTTTTGAAAGAGGTCAGTAACTTGACGCTGACAAACCCTAGTTTGTTGCGTCTCACGTGTTTGAGTAGGAAGGCATCGTGCTCCAGGTTCTCGTCCGACAGGTAATACTCGATCTGAGCCACCAACCTCTGCATGAGCTCTGGGTCGGGGGGCTGCCAGCTCTCCTCTTCCAGCTCCCCTCCACTTGTCCCGGCACCGCTGCGGGGGGAAGAAAACAGTTTTGGATCATTTAGAGACTGAAACAGTACCTTGTTTCATTTCCCAAACTGCCAACATAAACTGGTATCAGTCGCACGCAGCAGCCAACCACTTCTTGTTGGCAGGAATAAATCCTCATTCTGCCACGTGCATCTGCAATTTGAAGAACGGACCCATTTGTATTTATTCTTTCAGGCTCCGCTTGCAGCAGCAACAGGCCGTCTCTCCGTGCCTCAGAGACAGACCTTGACACCAGGGTGCTGATCCTCAAAGTGTCAAGTCCTCTCCATCTGAGGACTGCAGAGTCAGTCGCCCTCCCACACAGAATATGGTGGCTCACCAAAACCAACCCTTCTCTCAACTGCCACCAAGATTTTGAAGCCAGCTGAACACCTGGCTGAAGCAGCAACAGTTTGGACTCCTTGCACATTAGAGTGGGGTGATTCTTAGACTACGGGCACTTTTATGTCCCTTGATCATATTTTATGAAAAAAAGAAAAAAGGGGAAATTTCACACTTTTATAGTTATCTTTACAATGAAAGTGTTTGAAGAAATTTGTTCTAGTAGTCTATGATGACTTTTTCACCTTTTTTCAGCATCATTATATGCAAATATTGCCGTTGTGCTTGTCCCACACCCAGACTTATGATCTTCAATGATAAAAATGAATAGTAAACAAACGTTTTTTCTAATGTTTTAAAATATCTCTGAATAAAATATCAGTAAAATAATCAAAACATAACTGGGGTATTCAATGTCATACAACTGTTGTGATTTTTTTTTTAAACAAAATGTAGTTGTCCCACACTATTGCCGTAATTTCCACCACAACAATAATGTCCCTTTAAAAAGTTTGTATGAAAGACTGTAGTTTCTATGGAGATAAACAGTAACATCAGAGCACATGTATATAGCGCCAAATCACAACAAACAGTTGCCCCAAGGCACTTTATATTGTAAGGCAATGGTGTGGTGGAAATTACATTTACAAGGCCAATAGTGCCCGTAGTTAAAGAATCACCCAGTGAGGGTCTGAATGAAATTTTGCCGATGAGTCATCACCTCCTTCAGCCTCCTCCCTCCCTCCCACACACCCTCAGTCACCAGCTTTCCAGGCGGCTGGCTGCACAGCTGGCACAGGCTGCACTTCCAAGAATTTAAATGCAGACTAATGAAACTACAACGCTACAGACATAAGAGGAATATTAAAAATGGGGAAGCCAGGGGACAATTGGAACAGTGCATCTCTGAGTCTGTAAATCAGTTCATGTTAACGCTCCAGTTTGAATCACAAAACATTCCCATTTGTCTACTTCAATATGAATAGAAGTCAGGTCAAGGAACTGGGGCTTGTATGTCAGCCACTCCACAGGATCTCCTTGGATCCTGGATGGCAACCACCCAGGTAAACAACCGGTTCATCTTCTGCAGCCTTGTGAAATGTGGGCATCCCTTTGACCTCAACGCCGAGTGCCCCAACACGCCAGATGGCCAAAATGTTGTAGCAGATATTCCCTCACAATGCAAGTGATGCTCATCTTAGTCCAACTGTTCATTTGTGACAATATCACTGCAGTGGTAGCCAATGATCCTCCAAAGACACCTAGTCTTTGTGAGATAATGTCCAATTCTTGGCATTCTGTTTTATTTTTTTAAATAAACATTACCATCTTGCATTGGATTGGTAGGGCTGCAAGCACTGATACCTTCCTTCTTTTGCATCATCCCACCCACTACTACATGGGATTGTGATACTCCGCTTGTTGAAGCTGGATGGTCTTCCTGATGATAGCCCACATACCCCAGTCAGTGCTCAATAGTGTGACTTTATATTCATGGTAACAGCTCCACTTTATCAGCAACTGGTGAACAGGTGCAGACAGATGTCCCCGTCTCCCCTACGTAGTGTATAATGTTGTCTTAAGTCAACTCCAAGCATGTTTGTTAAATCCACTACAGGCTATACCACTTAGAAGTAAAGCTGTAGGATAACTGAGATCAGGTTGGTAGTCACCCCATCTGACCACATGGATGATTAACCCAAAACGCAGCTCACCTTGGACATTAAACACTGACATAAGGAGCACAGTCTACAATGGCGGGTAAAGTGTTGAAATGGAGAGCCAGTTATTGACGAGGGCCAATTTCATGTTGCCTACTTGAACTTTTCATCAATTAAGTTAGAATTAAAAATAATTCAATTAATGTGAAAATATTTGTATCCATCCAATAAGTGTTATACCATTGCTTAGCATTACACATCCGCAGAAGTGCCGCTTTGCCTCTAGCTTATGAAACAAGCCATACATTATTTGTGTATTAACCCCTTAACGCATGAATTTATATAGCTGTATATAAAAAAAAAAATGTGTGTTTTTGCCTTTAAGTAGATGGTAAATAATGTTGAGATTATTAATTTCACTTTTGCACAAAAAATAAATAGTAATTTTGGTAATGAATTTATGTTATGTTATAATAATAATGGTATGTTGCAAAACAGGCACACTGGTCAACTTGGTATGTTGCATATTTGAGTCAAATATTGTAGCATATATGCGACAATAGGCGTTAAGGGGTTAAATAATGTATGGTCATCAAATGTTTGTGCTTTGCTGGTTCTGCTCATTTTGCTGTTGTGAGAAGTAAAATTTACTGAGGTAAAAGGGGGGAGGTGTATATAAGCTTTTGCTTCGACCTACACCCTTTCGGTTGCTTAGGTTAACTTAAAAAAAAAAATCTTTTTTGTTTTACTGAAAAGTTTCTCTTTTCTTTCTACTGAAATAAACAAACTCATTCATTTGACCTATAGACACCAGTCTAATGAGACTCAAGTAGCAACACTGAAGTTCAGTTTGGTGGCTCATTGAGTCAAAGCAGTGTTATTTCATATTTGGAAATACTAAATATTCCTCCCAAAATTCCATCTTTCTAGAGATGTGATTAATAAATGAAATAGTTTTCACTGTGTTGAATGCTTGGTCTCCAAAGTAAAGGAGAAATAATGTTGATGTCCATTGAATTCTATGACATGTGAAATATATGTTACCCTGTAATGTGATAACTAAGCACAACACATGATGCAAACTATTCCTTTTTAAAACCCTGTTAACTCAACTAATAATTTGCATCACTTTTTCCAAAATTGGAGCAATTTTAACTTTTGACCCCTGTACAAACTGACCTTTGTCACTATTCTTGCTGTTTTTACCCCATAACTCCATAATATTCAGTTACAGATTGTCCAGATTATACCTTTTCGGAATCTTTATGATCAGGCAAATAATGTGGTGTAGCTTTCAATATGATTGGAGCATCTTTTCATTTTGACCCCTGTGTAATTATTCAATTAACCCCTACCTGTGGCCAATAGGTTTTTCAGAACAGTAATGTCTAAGGAGTATTTGTGCCGAATTTGATGCTTGTATCACCATTTGAAGGATTCCTCTGTAAATCTTCTCTTATCTGCTGCACTATTTAGATCATTTGTGAAGACACTTTGATCTGCACTATCCAAATCGGAAATAAGTCCTCTGTCACCCATAAAGTGACTCATAAGTATACAACTCCCCCAAGTGGGATGCTGTTCCTCCCCCAGCCAAGGCCTGTACCCATCTACAGCTGGGTGGACTGACGCAATCCAGATTAAGTGACACAGACCAGAGGTTTCAATAGCTACGACTGGATGTTACAAGTGTCAGGCTACTTTACAAAATACAACTTACTTTTAGCGGCATTGCAGATTCCTCCCCCCCACACACACACACCTTTCAACACTCATGTGAACTACATGCATGGGTGTGAAATGGGAATTGTTTTTAAATTAATAACTGTAAATCTCAATGCAGTGTGAGAGTACACGTCACATTAATGGAACACAGCCGCTGCTGTTTTCTGCTCCACTTGAAGCAGCCTGGGGCCATCTGTTGTAATATTCACTCAAATATCAGGATCTGAGAATGAAATGCGTGTACTGATAATGCTCTTAAGTGAATGTGCACTGTGTCTTCATGCTGACCCATGCTGAGGTCTGGAAGTCCACTAGCAGGCGTCACAATGATTTTAGGGCAAAGGCCACCTTTAAAAGTTAAATAAACCACTTATTAATGATAATGAATTATCCAAAACCTAGTTTATGAAGGCCCAGAGTCACTAGACTGACCATTTTTGATGTGTCCAAACCGAAAAATGGGCCCTGTTAAGCATGATTATTTCAGATGTTTTCCCACAATTCATGAATAAAGTTTTCAAATGTAAACCACTGAATGAATTTCAGATTCAGTCAGTCAAATACTGATCTAGTGTGCTGAGGTGAGGAAAACTGTTAAAGTATCTTCTACATTTTAGACCCAGGTGTGGAACTAAAAACATAATTGTGACGAGTACATAAAAAAACATGCACATAAAACTAAAAATTACAGCCCTGGGTTTTAACAGTAAATTATTATTGTGACATTCTTTGCTCTGAAAAGGCACCAGAAGCCATTTACAGACATGAAAACTTAAAATTTTCCTCAGACCCCCTGCACTTTCCTCCAAACACTTGCCGATCACTATGGCTGCAAGAAAAGTCTGCACCCGCCATTTTCCATTTAAGATAGTGTCTCGTGGAGCGGCAAATGCTGATTAACACAGCAAATTATGGGCTTCGTCAAAGTTCATAAAAGACTAACCCTGATTTTCACCAACATTCCACAGAAAACTTTGTGAATCCAAAAATTGCAACGTTTGTCAGCATTGTTCACTCAAATGCTAACTTTAAGGAAAGCCTTGCTGATAGGTAGGATGAGTGGGAATCAAACTCAGGTCTACATATTTGTAACCCAGCTCCCAGTCTGCCCACAATTAAATGGTCACCAGTTTACGCTGAGAATGAACCCACATGGTTCACAACCCATCTGGAGAAAGTCATGGATTCATCCACTTTAACCTATGCTCTCCAGGAAGGGGCGTCACTGCACACACAGGGCTGACTCCAGATTTTGATTTAAAACATAACTTCATAGCCTTGTCCCAGGGATCTCAATCATAACCTCGTACCTCAAACTCTTGACTTATCTCCCATCATGACCTCAAGTTAAACATGATCTCAATCATGACTTGAAATTTTCCTTCAACCCCCCCTTGCTGTGCTAAAACAATTCCTAACAGAGTAAAGCAAGGTGGGGCTTTTTTGCTGGAATGACTTCTTTGCATAAATGCTGGTGTTGATTTCCCCTTTGGCCTTTCAATCCCTGACTCATTCTTTGCACACGCAACTCGAATAGGGAACTTGTAGTCCGGAGCTAAAAATAGCTGGCCATGACGCAGGAGAATTAGATTAACGTGAAGGTGTCATCCTTTATCTGTGGCAGCTGTCTGCTTTTGCAGTCCCTGTGCCGTCTACAGGTGGCAAACATTCCATGTGTCTGCTGGTCACACAGTCGTGTTGTGTACAGACTTGAACGGTGTGATTGTAGTCGTGTTTGATCAGAGTCTGGCATTCTTTCAGTAACGTGAAAGTAGACTAGCAGCACCGCTGTGGGCCTGGCTGTTTACCGGTTTTGGATAAATAACCCAAAGAAACGCAATGTTTCAATAACCTTCACAGCAAACTTTTCTTTTTTTCAATAGTCACTTGTGAGTTAGGATGAAAAATATGGCGGCTCCAGAGGATTTTTTTTAAGGAATGGGCAAGACCCAACACCAACAGGAGAACATTTCACCACATTTCTTTAACCTTAGAATGATCGATACAAGACGGCCGCTATTAAATGATGGTGATTTAGACTGAGGTTTAACACAGTACCCTTGATGCTGCCCTCCCTAAGTGAAAGCTAGGCTAAGGCATGATTTTGTTGAAGCTACACATTTAAATACATTTCCAGATAAAAACCAATGTTTTGAAATAAATCTGATGGAAGAAGTCATCCACTCTGAGCAGAGTACAGGTACTACCATATACAGCATGATACAAGCTGACAGCGCCAAGTTAACAGTCACAGGTGCACTGCCCCATTTCACTCGCAGAGTGACTATTACTTTAAACCTACGGCTTTTATCATCTGCTGTGAGAGTATAGAAAAACTCATAATACTCATGACTGCTTACAGCTGGCGTTTACATCATGAGGTACATGGTCCAGCCCACGTAGCAGAGCTATTACTACTCTGCTTGACACAGTTAACAGGTCCCAACAAATTCATATGAATACACACACACACGCACGCACGTGTGCGTGGTGGTGGGGGTGTTGGCAAAAATCACCTTTGTAAAATTTGCTACATACAACATTGGGGGGGCAGAAAGGTAAGCTGAGCTAACAATACCACAGATTGACCAAAATCTGCACCTCCATTCCAGAATTTATCAATACTTTAATGAATTATGCTAATGAAAACATACAGTGTGGCAGCACGGTGGCTTAGTGGTTAGCACTGTTGCCCCAAAGCAAAAAGGTCATGGGATAGGTTTCCATCTGGGGTCTTTCTGTGTGAAGTTCACGTTCTCCCCATGCTCGAGTGGGTCCTGTCCGCCTCGAGTGCGGGCTCCTCCCACATCCAAAGACATGCATGTTAGGGGAACTGGAAACTTTAAATTGACCTTAGAATGCATATGTGGCCCTGCAATAGACTGGCATCCTGCCTAGGGAGTACCCAGCCTCACACCCCTCCCTCCACCCTTTGGGTCAAAGGTATTCATGTTGCACAGATAACACGATCAGGATGGAGGCTGCTTTCCTTCACTTTCAGTTTTTTGGACTGTCGTCCTCCCAGTTTTACAATGTGACCCCATTCTGCTGCCTAAGAGTATCACTTGATAAAGAAATGATCCTGTTTTGATTATCCATGGTTTTCATGTATCCCATAATCCCTTGTGCACCAGAGAGTCACTGCAGTTAAAACAGAGAATCCACATGACAATTGTAAATGAATATACTACAAAACTGTATTTTTTCTGCTTTTCATCACGTTAATAACAGACTGCTTGCTGCATGATACCCTGAAAACTTCCTAAAACAATAATCCGTGTCTGCTACGTTTAATCTGCGTGGAATTTAATAAGTGCAAACCAAATTTCAGACATATATATATATTAGTCTGGAACAGGGTTAGAGGACAAACAGTGTTGTAAAGAACAATAATCAAGACGTTAAAGAGCAAACTTCACTTTCCCCCAGAACGACATGATCAGGAAGCGAGCGTAGCTCACAGCAGCTCCCATTGAAAATAACAGAGAGACAGCCTGTGATTCTCACGTTTACATAAACACAATAACAACATCTATAAACCCAGAGAATATATTTGTGAGAGTTTTAGGCACAATATAAAAATAGTTTTGTGTTGTGATGTTAACGCTGTTGTCCGTGTGCAGTGGTTAAAGAGCAGCGTGATCAGAGAGTCTCAATGCAGTTCTCAATGTTACTGAGATCTCACAGCGCAGCGAACTCTCCGAGGTTTTGCAGGATTTGAAAACTGAAAAGGGCAGATGCAAAAATACTACTAACCAAGTGGAATAATTTGGCGGGGGGGGGGGGGGGGGGTCACATTTTGCATTTTATGTAATCAGCACTACATAGTTGATGCATAAACAGTATGTTGTGTTGTAACTTGAGCTCCTGTTGGATGAGATCAGGCAGAGAATGTGAGAAACTTGGGCTGAACAAGATTTCTAAGGGCATGTTTCACGTTTTAGGGGGGTGGAGTAGGTGAGGTTCCTGAAATTCTTGGGGGGAGTTACAGCCCCAACAAACCCAAATCTGGAGCCACCCATGGGGGAAAAAAAAAAAAAAAGCCTTGTTGAACCCACTTAGCTTCCTATGAACAAAATATGCTGGGCCACAATGGAAACAAGCGTTTTATGCTTTTGTGTTACCCTGTATATGTTTATTTAATACATTTTTATACTGTATACGTTTACATTTTATACGAATAACAGTCTGTGCTTAAAGATCATTCACAGAAGTGATTTCAGGTTCCGATAAAGTTTTAATTGAGGAAAAGCCAAACCTCGACTTGTCGTGTCTTCCGATCTCGTCCTCACTACAGCTGCCTCCGAGGACGTCGATATTATTCGGAGGCGCTTCCTCCGGTTCCTCGTCCTCCGCCGCCTGGATGGCCACAGTGATCGTCACCGTGCCCATCTCCTGCGCGCGCTGATCCACGGTGATTACCTCGCCCACGCGCCGCTCCGCGTCCGACACGCATTCCGCCGGCTTCGGGATGCCCACGGACCCGCTCATGTCGCTCCCACCCGTCTCCGCGCCCTCCTCTGGAGCTGCTGCGCCTCCCTGGAAGCTCCGAGCGTCGCTCGGCTCGAAGGCACGCACAGGATACGCGGCGCGTAAAGCCGCTCGACGCTTCTCGGCGCACAGGTGATGTCGGAGGAAGACCCAGGGGGCTCCGAAGACGCGCTCCACGGCTCGCCAGAGACCCCCGATCCAGATCCGACCCGACGGAGGGCCCTGAGGAGCAGAGGGGCTTGTAGCAGCCAGCGAGACGCGGTCCGGACCTGGTGAGAGCGCGAAGCAGGAGCCTCCTTGTGCTTCGGGTTCTGACTCTGCTACTTCCTCATATGTAAGAGGCTTTGCGTCTTTGAAACGAGCTCTGGGATTGGACCGCGGCAGCGTGTCCTCGCGCTCACTCCCAACCCACAAGCAAAAGCTGACACAAAGCCAAGAGGGAGGCAGAAGAAACGACACGCAGCGCAGGAAGGCGCCCACCAAAGCGTGCATATCTGCGCGCGCCTAAGATCACACGATTTTACTTCAGTTTTTTTTCCCTCCTTAAACAAACAATGTTGTCTTTTCCACGACACGAGCGGCCCCCTCCACGTGTGTCTAAATAGAGGCGACAAATTCACGTGTTCGCCTCTAATTGGGAAACGGCCGCGCCAAGCGCGATAATTGGATAATCAGGTGTCAGCGTCTGAAAGCGCGCAGTGCGCCCAAGAACAGGCTCAAAAAAAGATGACAGTTCAAAAATCAAGTTAGATTTATTTGAAAAATTCAATATCCATGTAGTTCATATGAGTAAATAAAAATCCAATTTCAAAAAACGGATTGTAAAAATTCAAATTAACATCCAGGCCATCACCAAGACTAATTAATCAAATGTGGGAGAGCAGGAGTAGATTTAGTGTAAGCTTGATTTTTTTTAAATTAGAAAATTAGGGAGGGGGGTACAGCCTCAACAAACCAAAACCCCACCATGTTTTTGCCTTTTAAAAACAATAATAATTCAACGAGTTAAACTTAAAGAACTTGAATATTGCATTTTATTTTGAAAATCTACAACTTGGATTTTCTATTCATAATTTGTGATTTTAAATTCATGTTTGTTTTAAGCTATTTACATTGTGCTATCATGCATAATTACTTGATTTTTTTGCATCTTTTTTTTCAAACTGACATTTATCATTTGTCATTTTTGCTGTGATTAAAATTATAGTAAGTTTAATGATTCAAATTTGAGCAATCTGAATATTGCATTTTATTTTGGAAATCTACAGCTTGGACTTTCAAATCCAAATTTGTGATTCTGAATTCATGTTTGTTTGAAGCTATTTTATTTACATATTGAGACTCCTGCGCCACTATCCAAGGTGTTTACTTGAATTTTTCAATTACATTTTTTGTGTGTTTGATTTTTTTTCTTACATCCTTTAACTGCATTTTATGGTCCACGTTTTTAAAAGTAATTTGTCCTTTTTTCCAAACTGACTGTTATTATTTGAGGGCAGCATGGTGGCTTAGTGGTTAGCCCTGTTGCTTCACAGTAAGAAGGTCATGGGCTTGCTTCTCATCTGGGGCCTTTCTGTGTGAAGTTTGTGTGTTCTCCCCTGTAGCTGCTGGGATAGGCTCCAGCCCCCCGTGACTGGAGTAAGTGAGTATTATAAAGAATGGATGTTATTATTTGGGACAGGGTTCAATCCAACAACTAAATGATCATCTCATCACTCATCTTCAACCGCTTATCTGGGATAGGGTCAGCTCTAGCAGGGGACCCCAGAGATCCCTTTCCCGTGACACATTGACCACCTCTGACTGGGGGATCCCGAGGCATCCCCAGGCCAGTGTGGAGATATAATCTCTCCACCTAGTCCTGGGTCTTCTCCGGGGTCTCCTCCCAGATGGACATGCCTGGAACACCTCCCTAGGGAGGCGCTCAGGAGGCATCCTTTCCAGATGCCCGAACCACCTCAGCTGGCTCCTTTCAACGCAAAGGAGCAACAGCTCTACTCCGAGCTCCCCACGGATGACTGAACTTCTCACCCTATCTCTAAAGGAGACACCAGCCACCATCCTGAGGAAGCCCATTTCAGCCGCTTGTACCCGCGATCTAGTTCTTTCGGTCATGACCCAACCCTAATGACCATAGGTGACAGTAGAAATGAAGATTGACCAGTAGATAGAGAGCTTCGTCTTTTGGCTCAGCTCCCTTTTCGTCACAACAGTATGGTAGAGCGAATGCAACACCACACCTACTGCACCGATTCTCTGGCCAATCTCATGCTCCATCGTCCCCACACTCGTGAACAAGACACCGATGTACTTGAACTCCTTCACATGGGGCAAGACCTCATTCCCTACCTAAAGTAGGCAATCCATCGGTTTCTTGCTGAGAACCATGGCCTCAGATTTAGAGGTGTTGATCCTCATCCCAACCGCTTCCCACTTGGCTGTGAACTGCTCCAGTGAGTGTTGGAGGTCACTGGCCGATGAAGCCAACAGGACCACATTATCTGCAAAAGGCAGTGATGAGACCCTGAGCCCACCAAACTGGAAACCCTCCTCCCCCTGACTACGCCTCGATATCCTGTCCATGAATATCACAAACAGGATTGGTGACAAGGCGTAGCCCTGGCGGAGGCCAACCTCCACCGGAAATGAGTCCGACTTACTGCCGAGCACGCAAACACAGCTCTCGCTTTGTGAGTATGACCCTGAGAAGGGACCCCCTCACTCCATACTCCCGCAGCACCTCCCACAGTATCTCCCGGGGTACCTGATCATACACCTTCTCCAAGTCCACAAAACACATGTACAGACTGGTTGGGCATCCTCCCAGGCACCCTCCAAGGTCCTTGTGAGAGTAAAGAGCTGGTTGGTTGTTCGGAGCAACTAAATGTTTTTTTTATTTTATGTATTTTCAGTCTGATCATTTAAATCAGATTCATTTTTTTGAATTGATGCAATGTTCAAAGTTGATCAGAATGAATATTGCATTTGATTTGGAATATTTAGCTCTGAAGTTGTTGTTCATATTCAGATGTTTTTTGAAGCTGTTCCACACAACCGAACCAAACCAGAGCATAAAATGTCTGATTTTGGAGAGCAGAATTGGTCAGACTGGTTTTTAGAAGATTTGTGTTTGGTTTCAAACCAAGTCAATCTTCAGCATCATAATCGAGCGTCACCTTCTTGGTCTGTGCCAAAATACACATTTGAAGTCAGTTTGGCAGCAGGTTATAATCGGCATCTTTACCTCAAATCGCTTTTTGAAGCTTGCTGTTGGCGTTTATCCTAATTCCCTGTAAATCACTCACACCAGTGTGACTGGCTGAAGCCAATCCCGCATGAAATGTCTTTTCTCCTCCCATTGGAAAGCGAGGCACACAGCTGGTGGGCAGTCTGACTCATTCTCTGCACCACATGCCACAGAGTGCTGCTCCTGGAGACACTGAGATAAAGGGCTGCATTGTGCTCAATCAGGTTTGATCAACACTTTACCTTTATACATGGGTGGGGTTTCATATTTAACATCCTCAAGGTTGCACTATTCTGTGCCTCTGCATGGAGCAATTCCACCACTTTAAGACAAATTTAGCCTTGAAACGGCTTGTTATATACTTCTGTTACCTATGTCACATAAGCCCATATTTGGACTCTGCTTCCTCTGTGAGACACACCCACTGTTCCCATCTGCATGACACACCCACACTGACATGCTCGCTGTGTACCAAACCAAGTAGGGTCTCGCTTGACAAGTCAGTGGATGTAAGGCTGGTGTGTGTTGCACACGACAGACACACAGTCAGACTCAGGAATTCAGGAAATGTCTACTGTGACACAACTACAGTATAATTTGATATGTAAAACTGCACCGCCAACAACGACAGAAATCTGTTGCATAGAACCTTTGTACTGTGATCCTTATACATATTACCTACTTACCTACCTACTACATTACCTACTACATATTACCTTGTAACACTAAAAGGACATTCAGAGACACCAAGGTCCAGCAGGTCTCTGTTTATGCTCTGTTCTTGTGTGTGGTCACTGGGTAACACGGGGGTCAAGTGGTTAGTTCACTTGCTTTCAAAACAAGACGTTTCTGGTTCAAGACCACCTGTGCCCATTTTCTATGTAATGTGGAGTTACATCATGGTACCTGGTGTAAAACTTATGAAGATTGCAGATTCACTTCGGCAACCCATAAAATCAGAAACAACTTACTATTGTTTCTGATTCCTGCTCTTTGGAGTTGATTGCTGATCTTTCCTTACAACCTGTGATCCTGATCTTTGACTTTTTATCCTGATCCTATTATTTGTTCTCATCACTGATCTTTGATTATGACCCGTGAGCCTGATTGCTGACTTTTTTTTCTGATCACCATTCTTTGATCCTGTTCTTCGATCCTGATTAGTCATCTTTGATCATGATCTTGACTACATCCGGTGAACTTTGATTCTTATCTTCATTTTGATCACTGACCTTTGATCCTATTATTTGTTCAAGAACATTCCTCTTTGATCATGACCTGAGTTTGTAATTGCTGAAGTTTGATCTTTGATTCAGATCATGAGTATCTTTGGTCATGATCACTCATCTTTTATGCTAAGCTTTGATCTTGATTGCTGACATCTGATCCCGATCACTCATCTTTGATCATGATTGTAGATCTTCAGTGCTGAACTTTGATCCAGATCATTAGTATTTATTCCTTATCACTGACCTTTATTCCCAGTCACTTATCTTTGGTATTGATTACTCACCTTTTATGTTAAGCTTTGATCCTGATTGCTGACCTTTGTTCCCAATCACTCATCTTTGATCATGATTGTCTGTCCTCAGTGCTGAACCTTCATCCTTATCTTTGATACTGGTCACCCCTGTTTGATCCTGATCTCTGACCTTTGATCCCAGTAACTCACCTTTGACCATGACTTAAGATTTCACTCTTGAATTTTGATCCTAATCTTGGATCCTGATCATTCAACTTGGATCCTGATTGCCAGGGTTTTATCTAGATCTTTGATCCTAACCACTCTTCTTTAAACAAGAGCTTTAATTCCAACCACTGAACTTGGGTCCAGATTAGTCATCTTTGGTCATGGACTTAAATCCTGACTGCTCAACTTTGATCCTGAACATTTATCTTTGAACCTTGTCAAGGAGTTAATGTATTCATTGTTATTTTTCCTGTCTCTCTGACAGACTGATTTGCTTTGATAGTGTTACCAAGAGCAAAGGAATTGGGATGACGGGGAAGATCCTGAGGTCTTTGCTCCTAATCAGTAAGCTAATCATCCGTCCTGATAACATGATCAAAGTAATCAGGGTAACAGCTCAGATACGTATTAAAGAGTAAAGGCAGGATCAAAAATTAAAGAAAAGATCTACCCCTTGACCCACTTGCCTGCAGCTCTACTAAGTGACACACTTATTTTCCCGTTTGTATGGTTAGCATACTGGCATAGTATGTTACTATGCTTTTTACCCTTTTAATTTAATTTTATTAGTAAACAGAGCGGGCCGCGGCCTCAACTTTATCTGAACTGTGGGTCTTTTAGTGAAGCTTATAAGGCTAGTACGTGGCAAACATCTTAGTATTTCTTGTGTTTTACGTGTTGCTTAATGCTGACAAATTATACTGCATTTGTTGTCTTTCTGATGCCTGATTTTTTTTTCACTCTGTTTGAGGTGTGGCTCCATCCAGAGATGGGAGTGGTGTCTTCTGCAAACCTCCTGTCCTGTGCACTGGCAAGGACTCCCAAAATTTCCTGTATATTCGTTTTGTGAATTGTTTTGTAAATTGTGTCGGTACCATGGCCCAAGCAGAGGGTCACCCCTTTGAGTCTGGTCTGCTTGAGGTTTCTTCCTTAAATCATCAGAGGGAGTTTTTCCTTACCACTGTCACCTGTGTGCTTGCTCTGGGGGTTGGTAAGGTTAAACCTTACTTGTGTGAAGTGCCTTGAAGCAACTTTGTTGTGATTTGGTGCTATATAAATGAAATAAATTTAATTGAAGTGCAACTCAAATCCATTCATGTGCCTTTGAGATGTGCTGCTCAAAAAAGTGAGCAGTCTGACAGAAAAACAAACTAAATGACCTACAGATAAACAGCTGCAAAAACGTAACCTTGGTGCAAGTAATTATGTGGCGTATCCATACAGCTTGTAATACATATGCAATTTCTATGTATGTAAATATATAGGACACAAAATAGCTTCACAGTTCTTCCATGGCTGAGGCACATGTTCTGTTACACAGCAGGATTTTGTTCAGTAGAACTGATAAACCCATCTGGCAGAACAAGTCATCTCTGATAATATATGTGGGAAAGAGTTGTACTGCTAAAAACAAATGTGTGCTAAATGTAGTGTTGTTGCGGGAGATTTAGACATCGTAATAGGACGAGCGTTAGTGGAACAATAAGAGAATTACTGAAGTGCGGCAGCACAAAAGATCATTTATACAGGTACATGGAAACAATAGATGTTTTGCATGATACCTTTTGTTATTAATTTGTTTGGTTGTCAGCCTTCCTCTCTGCATTTTTTGTTGGTTTTGTTTCATGAATAGTTTGGTTGAAATGATCCTGCTAGTTTGTGCTTTTTGTTCTGCTTTGATACATAATCAATTAAGAAGAAAGCACTCATTCATTATACAAGGATAACTAAAATTTTGATTGACATTCAGGGTTTTTTATGTAGTGGTGGTGGTGGTGGTGGTGGTGGGGGGTGGGGGGTGGGGGTTGCCATCATGGTTTAGGGCCTCTTCACGCATAGTGCAAAGTTTGGTCAATGTCTGGTTGATTATGGTGAAACAGCGTGAAACAGTTTGAAATTAGCGCACCATGAAACATCGTGCCGATGGGCAGGCGTTGTGAGAGTTTGTGTACGCGCTGGTGTCTGTCGAGCAGGAACAGTACCAGGTGCAGCACATGGTGCTGCTTATGTGGAAGAAATAAAAACCAGCTGGTGCGTGTGGAACCACATCGTGCAGCTTATGTGGAGTAATAAAGAAAAAAGAACACCACCCGGGACGCGAACTCACGCCTTTCAAAAGCTCTAATTACTAGTCAGAGACTTTACCACTAAGCTACAGAGCTATTTTTTGCAAACTGCAGGAATCTGCTTCATATCAGGAAGGACATGGAAGTATTACAAAAAAAAAAAACAAAAAAAACATACACCATATAAAAACACCGCATTTATCAAGCAAGCAATACAAATATGATCTGTCTGTTCCTCTGGTGATCACCCATGGTCACAGACATACAGCCATGAAATGACATGAACGAGAAGCAATGTGCTCTGAATATTTCCACAACTACTGGTCCAGTGCGTCAAGTCGGCCATGCGTGTATTCTGCCCGACATACGTGTCTTGTGGATGGCGTGCTACAGCACAGACACCACGTCATGTGGAACAGAGCTCACGTGGGTGACGCAATGGTCAGATCGCCCACTGCGTGTCCGTTTCAACCTGGGGTGGCTGTCAGTGTCCGCTCCATGCGGCTTGTCACCACCATGGCGATATATATTTTTATTTATGTCCACATATATACAGCAATCAGACACACGCGCTTCACAGTGGACAGTTGTTAGTCCATGACTGTCCAAACACAGTAGGTGTTGTCCAGCTGGAATGTCCAGAATGACAGATCACCACAGCTGCTTCTGACAGAAGCCACACCACCCGTGAGAGGAGCGCACACACCCACGTGCCAGTGTGTGTGTTTGCAAAGTCACACTCATGGGGAACTTAGACAAATTTCACAGCAGTACGACAGTGACTGTCTGCAGTCTGTCATGCCGAGAGTGGGACTGGCCACACATTTTCTAAGTGCCATGCGAGCGGTGTTAGATGTTCGTGCCTGTCACCTGCAATTTGGCCGACACCTGCCGTGAGATGGTGCGATGGGTTCACACAGTGCACACTTTGTCTTTCAGGCGCTTTGGTGCGCAAATAGTTGTAGCAACAGGTTTACGAGGCGTTGGAGGCAGGGACGACATTACACCATTTGCACATGATTCCTGCGTCATGCGCACTAAGTATGCACTTCGTCCAAACTTCGCACTATGTGTGATGGGGCCCTAATAATGGTCACAGAGGGTGTGTTTCTTTTCTTTAAATTTTATTTTGGAAATATCATGACAGAGGTAGTGCGGTGTTGAACGAGTCAGGAGTACAAACAGAAAAAAAAAAAAATTCTCTATGTGGACACACACACACACACACACACACACACACACACACACACACACACACACACACACACACACACACACACACACATTAAATACATTTTTGTGTTGCATGTTATTAATGTCCATACAATTTATGTTGTAAAAGAATATAATTAGGATGAATGTCTATTTTTTTCAAAAACTATATGGATTTGATTCATATGTTTTTACGTCATGCATGCGTGAGTTTTTCCACGCCTGTTGGTTGCGTCATTCGCCTGTGAGCACGCCTTGTGGGAGGAGTGGTCCAGCCCCCTCGTCGTCGTTTCATTGCGAGGAAATGGCGGAATGATTTGGGCTTTTTTTCCATCAGAATTTTTTCAGAAACTGTTAGAGACGGGCAGCTGGAAACCATTCGAAAAATTTATCTGGCTTTCGGTGAAAATTTTACGGGCTTCACAGAGAATAAGGAGTGTTACTACAGCTTTAAGGACGCCCCACAATGGCGCACGGCGCGTCGCGCTCCGAGCCGCCATCAAGAGGCAGAAAACACCACATCAGCCTCCGCGCGGCTTTCCATGACAAAATCTCTTGTTAAAAGTGAAATCTGCCAGAAAATGGCTGATGTCCAGCTCTTGTGATAACCAGAGAAACTGCTCACGACGGTCCCGGCTCCACACAGCGATCCGTTTAGAAATGATGTGGTGTTTTCTGCCTCTCGATGGCGGCTCAGAGCGCGCCATTGTGGGCCGTCCTTAAAGCTGTAGTAACAGTCCTTATTCTCTGTGAAGCCCGTAAAATTTTCACCGAAAGCCAGATAAATTTTTCAAATGGTTTCCAGCTGCCAGTCTCTAACAGTTTCTGAAAACATTCTGATGGAAAAAAAAGCCCAAATCATTCCGCCATTTCCTCGCAATGAAACGACGACGAGAGGGGTGGAGCAGTGCTCACTCAAAGCCTGCCCACAGGCGTATGACGCAACCGACAGGCGTGGAAAAACTCACGCATGCGCATGAAGGTTCAAGCTTGGCTGACATAAAAACATATGAATCAAATCCATATAGTTTTTGAAAAAAATAAAAAGGTACGATACTTTTCTCACAGACCTCGTAAATCAACCGTTTCTGCTGCACGGCTTTGCTTTGAACCTTGAACCAATTGAAGCAGTGATTCACAGATCAAAGCAGTGCTTCAATCTGGTGCTTTATTGATTCAGTGTTTTATTTCGCTTAATCTTAATTTTTCCCCACAAAACCCCAAAGAGCATATGTCTGTGAGTAATATTTACCTTTTTATGTTAATCTGACCTGTTATGGTCTTCTGAAACAGTTGATAGATGTATTTTATAACTTAAAAACGGGACCGATGCTAACGCGTTAGCATGTCTATGGCGTTTTCAATGTTGAAGTTAGCATTAAGCTGTTGCAGCCATCAGCACATTTGTTTTCTGTATAATAATTCATAGCTCAATGTTTGTTGTCATAACAGAGTCAAATGTATTACAAATTATATTTTATTCATTTTATTTATATATCAATAATATACTCAACAAAAATATAAACGCAACACTTTCGGTTTTGCTCCCATTTTGTATGAGATGAACTCAAAGATCTAAAACTTTTTCCACATACACAATATCACCATTTCCCTCAAATATTGTTCACAAACCAGTCGAAATCTGTGATAGTGAGCACCTCTCCTTTGCTGAGATAATCCATCCCACCTCACAGGTGTGCCATATCAAGATGCTGATTAGACACCATGATTAGTGCACAGGTGTGCCTTAGACTGCCCACAATAAAAGGCCACTCTGAAAGATGCAGTTTTGTTTTATTGGGGGGGGATACCAGTCAGTATCTGGTGTGACCACCATATGCCTCATGCAGTGCAACACATCTCCTTCGCATCATGTGTGAAGAGAACACCTCTCCAACGTGCCAAACGCCAGCAAATGTGAGCATTTGCCTACTCAAGTCGGTTACGACGACGAACTGGAGTCAGGTCGAGACCCCGATGAGGACAACGAGCATGCAGATGAGCTTCTCTGATACGGTTTCTGACAGTTTGTGCAGAAATTCTTTGGTTATGCAAACCGATTGTTCCAGCAGCTGTCCGAGTGGCTGGTCTCAGACGATCTTGGAGGTGAACATGCTGGATGTGGAGGTCCTGGGCTGGTGTGGTTACACGTGGTCTGCGGTTGTGAGGCTGGTTGGATGTACTGCCAAATTCTCTGAAACGCCTTTGGAGACGGCTTATGGTAGAGAAATGAACATTCAATACACGAGCAACAGCTCTGGTTGACATTTCTGCTGTCAGCATGCCAATTGCACGCTCCCACAAATCTTGCAACATCTGTGGCATTGTGCTGTGTGATAAAACTGCACCTTTCAGAGTGGCCTTTTATTTTGGGCAGTCTAAGGCACACCTGTGCACTAATCATGGTGTCTAATCAGCATCTTGATATGGCACACCTGTGAGGTGGGATGGATTATCTCAGCAAAGGAGAAGTGCTCACTATCACAGATTTAGACTGGTTTGTGAACAATATCTGAGGGAAATGGTGATATTGTGTATGTGGAAAAAGTTTTAGATCTTTGAGTTCATCTCATACAAAATGGGAGCAAAACCAAAAGTGTTGCGTTTATATTTTTGTTAAGTGTAATAATAGCAACAACAATAAGAATAATAAGAACTAATAATGCCACAATACATTTTTAGAGACAGACAAAAATAATCTGATAAAACAAAACAGAAAAGATTAAACCAACTAACAATGAACATAAATAAATATAGAAATAACTGTTTCCTGTGAACACCTAGTGACTCTTAAACATCCACTTCATCCCTGTTTTAAGTTTAATGACAATTTGTTTTAGTCAAACCACATCTAAGCTGTGTTTTTACACAAGAAACAAAATACAGTAAACTGCACATTTGTGTCTTATTAAATAATTATTAAGAGCCTGTTCTTTCATATTTATGAATACATTACACATGTGGTGATACCTTATTTGACTTGTTATTAAATATAACATATTACACTTTAGTCAGGCCTTTAAAATAGTTTTGTGGACTCTTGCTGTAATATGTTGTCAGTGGTTGAGATAGTTTCTGTAGGCATCTAAAAATGCTCATAACCGGGTTAAACCTGATGGAAATCTGTGTGGTGTATCGGTGATGTATGTATGTGCAAAATAAAACAACACACTACTCCAGGTATGTTTTTGACGAGAATATAACATAACTTTGTTACAAGCTCAAACGATGTTGCGTGATAAAGCCCTTTTAATAATAACTAACAAAGAAATAATGGCAAAACTCACATGCAAGTAAAAAAACAAAACAAAAGATTAATCGAAAAAAAATAATCGACCGATGAACTGATTAGTAAAATAATCGTTAGTTGCAGCCCGAGTGTTTAGGCTGAAATAAAATATGTCTTTCCTAAAAAAAAAAATCAAAGTCCGGATTTCAAAAAAGAGAAAAAAGGACAGGGAAAGAAAACTAAATGAGGGAAAGCATGTTATGGTTCAGGTGTGAACGGACGAAGAACCCAGAAGCAGGGAACAGAGAGGAATGTGTTAAACACGGATTTATTACAGCAAGAAAATGTCCAGAGTGTTTTAAGCTGCCTATCGGAGTGCAGACCGGCCCGCACAGCGGTGGAAACAGGAGAACCGCAGCCCAGAGTACTTCTGTCCTGGTGGGTGGATCCGGAACCAG
The DNA here is from genome assembly GCF_902500255.1 of Thalassophryne amazonica. NCBI lineage: Eukaryota > Metazoa > Chordata > Actinopteri > Batrachoidiformes > Batrachoididae > Thalassophryne > Thalassophryne amazonica. The sequence continues at coordinate 47,622,979 of NC_047104.1, forward strand.
GTGGCCGCCTGCAAGCTGCCGACAAGGCTGGAGAGGACAGACAGATGGGTGAGTGCTGAGTCAGTAACTTCCAGAAGTGATTCACACAGTCAAACAGTATCACAGCTGGTCCCAATATGCAGATAATTAGACAGAAGGATTCAGTTCAGTTTCTTCTTAATGTTTGTTATGGAAAAAACACTTCACAGTTCAGTCTGTACAATATTCCACGCAGAGCTCAATGTGAAGCGGCTCGTGTGGGCAAAACGACAAACACTTATTAGCTGGTAGAAAGAGTGAGAGCTCAGAGCTCCGCGCCCAGGCTGCAGGAAAAAGCTGGTCTCGGAGCGGCAGCCACAAGGAGGGTGTCAGCTCTGAGCTGGGCTCAGACAAAAGGTGTGTGGAAACACCAAAAAGGTCAGAAAATATTCTATTTCTGGAAAAATAGTGAGGCCAAGCTTACCGTGAGGATTAGCTGAGTTTCTGGCGAGGATGGAATGAAGAGACAGGAGCTGATGGAATGTGGAACAGGTGTGTCGATCAGCTTGAGGTGCGCCACCTGTGCAGAGAGGAGAGAAAGCAGCAGCCCGCAACAAAGCAGCTACTAACCAAATGAAAAGAAAAGAGAAAAGAGAGGTGAGCTTGAAAGCTAGCTATATTGAGTTGGGGGTCTAGAAAAATGGTGCAATTTGGTCCCCCAGACCCCCCAACTCAACATTGCTCCCCCAACATTAAAAAGGGTTGTGACTCCCAGGTGCGATCTAAGGTTTACATGATTTAGGCCGAGTTTGACTACGCATTAGAAATTTGGTGTTTGCGTTAATAAAAAAAGAACATAGTGTGTGTGTGTGTGTGTGTGTGTGGGGGGGGGGGTCTTCAATATGGCTAATACCTAGGGCCCAACACACACACACACACACACACACATACACACGCGCGCCACCAAATGTATTAAATGTATAAAGAGGCCATATTATTATTATTATTATTATTATTATTAGCTATCATTTTGGTTTGTGGCATGGAAAGATAACCCCCCGATTATCTTCACGATCTTTCTTGCGTTTTAAGCAGGAGGTGTTAGAAAAGTTGCCTTGGGTCATGTTACCAACGGGAAGGCAGTACAGAACATCAGACTAGTGTTTACAGGTGTATCTGTAGCCAATCCATCAAGATAGTAAGTCCCTGTGGCTTCTTCCCTGTTTTCACTCAGGCTGGCCACAGCAGGTCCAAGGTGGATCTGCATTACTCAGAATAGTCACGCTAAAAGAGTGTGACCTTTCAAGGTCATCAAAGGTCACCCCTGGGTCATGTGACCTATATAATAATAGTATAGAACATAACATTAGTGGTTAATAATCACCACAGGTGAAGCCATTATATATGAATTTCACCTTTCAAGGTCACCCAAGGTCAAACTTGATATACTACCAGTGGAAAGCTGATGTATGATTTCATATTAACTTTTAATAGTAACCAACTTTATCCAATTCATTGAAATATTCTTAGTAAATATCCCTCATATATAAACACTGTATAAAATTTTTACCTTGACCTGTAACCTTGACTTTTAAACCATTTTTCTCAAAACCAGATCACTTTGTCCTGAGCTGCCCTTAGTCATTCCACCAAATTTGGGTCAAGTTGGATCAGTTATTCATTCAGTGACAGATGGACAAACATGTCCTACCACTGTGTGTGGGTGTAATAATAGAGTAATAAACACGGAATGCGCTGTATCAGGAGAGGACACAATAAATACATTCAGACTATAGGTGAAACATACAGAAAAAATACATTTTCTTGACAAAGTGTGCAGAAGGTATGTGAAAGAAGCATACGGTGTTTGTATGTGGAAGTAATGTACGTTGTGGTGCTTCTATGCGGCCTGTCACACAAGCTGTTGCTGATCACCTCCCATACTATGTGTCAGCCTGAGCTTCATGAATAGACTGACAGGCAGTGTGTGGGATGTCCCTTTGATGAATCTGGACTTGTACTGCCTCAGCAAGCACTAATTACTGCCAGAATAAGTCTTAAAATATACAACAGCATTTATATGATCATATTCAGAGCTCTGCTGTGTTACTGATGGAGATAAAGTACACTGTAAAAAAAAAGCACCTGGCCACACAGATGTTTTATTGTTTACTCAACATTTAAAAGAGGATTAGTGAGATGATTTTAAATTAGCTAAACTCAAACAGGTGCAGCAGAGCTTTATGTGCTCCACTAATTTTGGAGCTGCTCCTACTCCTGCTCCCATCCAAAAAATTGAACCTGACTCTCCTCCATGTTTTTTTTTTTTTTTTTTTTAAAGGAGCCATTCCAGCCCCCCCCCCCCCCTTAAAAAAAATCTATACGGTATGTAACCTGTTCAAAAATTTAACAAATTCCCATACAGTTGAGAATTTTTTTAAATTTATATGTACAAATTCCTAACAATGGAGCAATGGGTTTTGGGAAGACGTGATGTGTAACCATTGATGTCTATGTCTAACTAGATGGAGGATGGCGGCGAGCCGCTCATTTGCTGGCTGTTGCCAGAGCGCCACCATCTTGGTTAGCGTCTGACAACCAGACATAAATAGAAATCAATGCAGACATGATCAATGTTTTCAAGAGTTTCACCATAAATCTGCATTTTCTGTGCTGTTACATTTATTCAAACTCAGTCCCATCAAGGGCCCAATTTAGAACTAGAAATTGGGGCGGGGGGTTGACAAAGTGTGAGGCCTGCAGGGCCGAAGCCCATAGGCCGGGGGTCTGGGGGCCGCTTTAGGCCCTCAGAAGCCAGCGGTTTCTAGATAAGCTCAGATGCATTCTGAGCATCCAGAACAGTAAATTTAATGTTTTGAGAAGACAATAAAGTGGACACCATTTGACTTATGCAATTTGAAGCTGTGGATATAAGTACTTTATTCTGAGAATAGCCAGCATTGAATTTATTAACATCCTGGTGTAAATAAGGTATCACCACATGTGTAATGTATTCATAAATATGAAAGAACAGGCTCTTAATAATTATTAACTATCGCATGCTGTATTTTTTTTTCTCAAGATTTGTTTTTCCATAGGTTTGAAAAAACAACAGATCAAGTTTAGGATAAATTACTTATCATGAATGTAATTTTCGAAGTGGCACTAATGACACTCATAATGAACACAATTTCGCTTGCATAGACTGATTTTGGAGATTAAGCAATAATTGCAGATGGGCTTTCTGAGGTCCCAGAGAGCTTTTCTGATTTCCTTTTCTAACTTTCAGAATTTAGTAAATTAGCATATGGTCCATTGATACTTATGTGTAGACACTAGTCCCTAGAGGCAACTATTTTTGGTTTCAAATCTGGGCAAATGCAGCTCCAGAAAATTCTGAATGTGACAAACAAGAAACAGGTGATGTAAACAAGTCAATGCTGCTAAAAATACAAACTTGCAGAAACAAAGATACTATTCTGACATGGTTTTGCACATAAAACTGACATAGCATGTTTCAAGTACACACATATATGTCAGAAGGTGGGGGGGGGGGGGGGGGGGGGACATACCATATATATTCTATCTCCCCTGGTTGAAAAGGTGGGGGGGAGTCCCACATTTGTACAGCCAATATGTGCCAAAACAAATACAGAAGAGGATCAGACTATTTGTATAATAGACTTGAATGAATTTGTTAGTCCCAGGCCAGATGTTGTGAAGCAAGATAGAAAATAATACCATCACTTTGTCAAAAAAATATGTTTGCCACAACATGAGATACTAGTCTGATCCTTAATTGATTTCATTATGAATTTAAAGATGGGAAATAATCACAGGTGAAAGTAAGAGCTTCGCACGCTTGCATCATATTAAAGATTAATATTAAAGACTGCTCTTAACCCACCCGTGGTGCCACTTTCATGGAGCGCTTCTCCATTAAACTCTCAAATAAAATAAATAAAATGAAACAGCCACACCAGCCAGGGTGAAAGTAAGATTATTCAATAATTTCTAGACCAAGTTGAAAGAAATCTGAAAACACTACACTGGAATATGGAGCATCCATCCATCCATCCATTTTCTTCCACTTTATCCGGAGTCGGGTCGCGGGGGCAGCAGCTCAAGCAAAGCCGCCCAGACCTCCCGATCCACACACACCTCCCCCAGCTCCTCCGGGGGAACCCCAAGGCGTTCCCAAGCCAGCCGAGAGATGTAGTCCCTCCAGCGCGTCCTGGGTCTTCCCCGGGGCCTCCTCCCAATGGGATGTGCCCGGAACACCTCTCCGGCGAGGCATCCAGGGGGCATCCGGAAAAGATGCCCGAGCCACCTCAACTGACTCCTTTCGACGTGGAGGAGCAGCGGCTCGACTCCGAGTTCCTCCTGAGTGACCGAGCTCCTCACCCTATCTCTAAGGGAGCGCCCAGCCACCCTGCGGAGGAAACTCATCTCGGCCGCTTGTACTCGCGATCTCGTTCTTTCGGTCATGAGTCAAATCTCATGACCATAGGTGAGGATTGGAACGTAGATCGATCAGTAAATCGAGAGCTTTGCCCCCCTACTCAGCTCTCTCTTCACCACGACGGTCCGATACAGTGCCCACATCACTGCAGATGCTGCACCGATCCGTCTATCGATCTCATGCTCCATCCGTCCCTCACTCGTGAACAAGACCCCGAGATACTTAAACTCCTCCACTTGAGGCAAGGACACTCCACCGACCTGAAGAGGGCAAAGCACCTTTTTCCCGTTGAGAACCATGGCCTCGGATTTGGAGGTGCTGATTTTCATCCCGGATGCTTCACACTCGGCTGCAATTAGTACAATATACAGTGTCAGAGCGACAGAGTGAATCTTCTAATTGAATCGCTAAACGAAGGGTGCGATATTTAAAACAACAAAGCATTCAGGTTGTAAAAGTGAAGTCACTACTTTACAGAATCCAGATCGACACAAAAAATAAACCTTTATTCAGCAATTTTAGTCATTTCACCACATCATTAATATTACATATAATACACACTTATGAAAGCTCACTGTACAATCCTTTGTCAGGTTGTTGCTGCACCCAAACGCTGCACAAAATGGCATTTTCAGATCACTTTAACCCAAGTTTAAGTCAGCGCATCATCAATTTTTATTTAACCTAATGACTGACGACGCATAATAATGCTAAGCAAGATGGCGACTGCCTGGCAACAGGTGACAGGCTGCATCTGCCATCTAGTCTATTAAATAGAAATCGATGTGTGCAGCCTCTTAGTTTTCTAAGAGCTCTGTTTATTTGTTTTGATTTCAGTCAACCTCATGTGAGTTGACTGGAACAGGGATTATAGATGCCTACTAAAAAGAGTGTCAGCCAGTCTGAGCTTGTTCTTGCTCTGCTCTGCTCTCTTCTTTCACTTTCATCATTGCATGTAGCATTGGAGCGGCAAATGGAGCAGCAAGAAAAAATGTTTTGCTGAAGAATGCAGCCACTCTCCCTTTCACATTTAAAAAAAAAAGAGCCGTTACCTCTGTGGCTCTGACAAAATGGAGCGCACACCTTTCGGAAGGGTTTTGTAAAGCCCTACTGTGCAGCCGGTGATATTCAGCTCTTTAGGTCCTCAACCTTTGAGACTGAGAGATCCCCAAAAAGACCTTATGAGGTTGTTACCCCTTGAGTCCAACAGGTGTGCCTGCATCACATCAAGGATGTGCTGTGGTTTTGTTCTGTCATTGCACATGGCTTCATATCCCACCGGATTTCAGGTTAATTTGGTCACCTTTCCTTGATTTTTGTGTTTCTACCATGGACAAGTGGTCTGTCCAGTTACATGGTTTCTTTTTTGTATGTGTTGGAAGTGAAATATGATCTGTTATCTACATGGGGTGTTTTATTTTGAAAGCTGTCTGGATTCACTACACCATTCCTGCCACTGGTTTCCAGCAGGGGTGGTGGCCAAGTGGTTAACATGCTTAGTTTCAGTTCAGAAGGTTCCGGGTTCAAATCCCACCCCTGCCACATTTCTCCATGTAATGTGGAGTTGCGTCAGGAAGGGCATCCGGCGTAAAACTTGTGCCAATTCAACATGCAGATCCACCTTGGATTTGCTGTGGCAACCCCAAGTGCAAACAAGGGAGCAGCCGAAGGGACTTACTTATTCCTGCACTGGTTTCCAGTCTGGCTCGATCTGCTCTGTGCAAAATGACGTGTGTTCCATCTGATTCTGTCAGAAAAACAGAGGTGAAACAAGCCTATTGATTTTGGGGTCAGAGGTCAAAAATCACTGAACTGTACTCTGTAAAAGTCTTTTGCAGAAAAATGTCACTTGTCAATGGTAAGCTTGTCAACTTTTGTTAAAGCATTGTGGGTCAGTGCAGATGTTTGGTTTTCTTCATGAAGCAATATGTGACTTCTGTTTTAAGGTGCTACTGTATATAAAGACATTTTACTTACTTACTTTGCCAATGCAGATACTTTTGAATGAAAATGAAGGTCCAAGTCTTTAGGGTCCTTGTGCTTCCTGTCTTGCTGTATGATTGCGAGACTTGGATGCTGACCAGTGACAAAAGGCAATGACTGGGTGTCTTTGATCCAAAGTCTCTCTGGAGGGTCAGTGACTACTACTGGAATGACCTTGTGTCAAATAAAAGTTTACTTATGGACACCCAAATGGGACTGCTTAATATTGCATTGTGAGACATCAGTTCCAACATCATGGTCATGTTTCACTTTAAGCAAGCCTCTAAATTTACTCATTAGCACTCCTTTAAGGAGATGGGAGGGATTAACAGTGAAAATGATAAACTGTATTCCCATTGTATAGATTTCTTTGATTAAAGAGCTGCACATTAGCAATTCTAATATGGTTACAAGGAGCACTTACACTCCCTTGATACAGCAAACACAGTAAAGTGACCATTGGCTCACAGTGCTTGCAACTTGTGTTAATCATGTGGAGAGATGGTTAATTTGACATACAATGCCTTTCCTAGTGTCCAGTCTCTTTTGGTGTATCTCACTGAAATTTAGAACGACATCTCCTACAATACCCATATTGAGATTTAATATCTTAACAGGCTTTCTTTGTGTTTCTCAACACTTGTATCCAAGATTTGCATCCAACTTGTCAGTCACACAGTCAGTGAGGCTCGTATCCCCTGGATGTCTTGGTGGCTTCCCTCACCAGTCTCCTTCATGCACGCGCACTTTATTTTTCAAGACGCTTTACTCAATGCAGATTTTCCATATGGTGTCATATTCTTAGTATTTCTTAATTAACTAATTTAATTTAGGCTAGATGTGTGGAGACAGATGAAAGCTAGAAAAAAGAGGGAACAGAGCAAATTGTGTTATGAAAAGCATGAGGAAGAACATCGAGCCAAGCCAAGAGCAAAGAAAGCAGAAATCAAAACTGCTATAGTCAACCGTAAAGTAACCACAAAATCAGAAAGTCAGAGTAAAAGCACTGAGTCAGAAGACACAGGGAGAATAAAAACAATATAACTGAAAGGGAGAGAGGACAGTATAATAGCAGTTCATTCCACAAACTGTTTAAAAAATGCTGTGTGTTTTACTGTTAGGGTTGGGACAGGAACTGTTTTACAACAGAAGGACATGTATTCGTCTTGTTAACACGGGCATTCATTTTCACCTTGGCCTAGTGACTGCAACATATTGGACATGCCAAAGCTTGGTGTATCAGTGTATTTCACCAGATGCACCAATCATGTCCCAACCCTAATGGACCTATGCTCAGGTTTTCGCATGTTGAGACTATCTGCCCAGACAATATGTTTGCCTGAGTTTCTGTCTCACAACACGTTTCAAATAAGGTTGGGACTGGGAAAGTTGATGAATGCTCAAAGAAGACCTAAATGGAAACAGGTGAGTGTCATGATTGTGTATAAAAGGAGCATCCCCAAAAGGCTCAGTCGTTCACAAGCAAAGATGGGGCAAAGATTACCACTTTGTGAACAACCGCATTAAAAAATAGTCCAACAGTTTAAGAACAATCTTTCTCAATGTTCAATTGCAAGGAATTTAGGGATTCCATCATCTACAGTCTATAATATAATCAGAAGATTCAGAGAAACTGGAGAACTTTCTGCACGTAAGCGGCAAAGCCGAAACCAACATTGAATGCCCGTGACCTTCGATCTCTCAGGCGGCACTGCATTAAAAAGAAACATCATTATGTAAAGGATCTTACAGAACACTTCAGAAAACCATTGTCAGTTAACACAATTCGTCGCTACATCTACAAGTGCAAGTTCAAACTCTACCATGCAAAGTGAAAGCCATACATCAACAACATCCAGAAACAGTGCCACCTTCTCTGGGCCCGAGCTCATTTTAAATGGACAGACACAAAGTGGAAAAGTGTGCTGTGGTCTGATGAGTCCACATTTCAAATTGTTTTTGGAAATCATGGACGTCGTGTCCTTCGGACAAAAGAGGAAAAAGACCATCCAGATTGTTACCAGCGCAAAGTTCAAAAGCTAGCATCTGTGATAGTATGGGGGTGTGTTAGTGCCCATGGCATGGGCAACTTACACATCTGTGATGGCACCATCAATGCTGAAAGGTACATCCAAATAAATAAAAAAAATTGATTTGATTTGTAATGCTCTTTTATTCCAGTAGATGGCAGCAAAGCGCGCAGTAGCACTGAGCCGTGTGCCGACAAGGAGGCGTGATCGCCATTTTAATTCTGGGCAAGTTAGTGATTTGTGTGCATAGAAGTTCACTTAGTCTCGTCAAGAAACAGGTGGAATATGCCGGAAAGCTGCGCATGTTGGCAAAGTCACAAACGGAGGAACAAGGGAGACAATATTTCCTTCCATAAGTAAGTGGGTTTGGTTCTTCTTGTCACTTTGTCCGTGATATTTGGATGATAAACAGCTGTACGTACAGCAAGGCCATACAATAATTAAGGAAAAACCCCAACGGTCAAAACGACCCCCTGTGAGCAAGCACTTGGTGACAGTGGGAAGGAAAAACTCCCTTTTAACAGGAAGAAACCTCCAGCAGAACCAGGCTCAGGGAGGGGCAGTCTTCTGCTGGGAATGGTTGGGGCTGAGGGAGAGAACCAGGAAAAAGACATGCTGTGGAAGAGAGCAGAGACCAATCACTAATGATTAAATGCAGAGTGGTGCATACAGAGCAAAAAGAGAAAGAAACACTCAGTGCATCATGGGAACCCCCAGCAGTCTAAGTCTATAGCAGCATAACTAAGGGATGGTTCAGGGTCACCCGATCCAGCCCTAACTATAAGCTTTAGCAAAAAGGAAAGTTTTAAGCCTAATCTTAAAAGTAGAGAGGGTGTCTGTCTCCCTGATCTGAATTGGGAGCTGGTTCCACAGGAGAGGAGCCTGAAAGCTGAAGGCTCTGCCTCCCATTCTACTCTTACAAACCCTAGGAACTACAAGTAAGCCTGCAGTCTGAGAGCGAAGCGCTCTATTGGGGTGATATGGTACTATGAGGTCCCTAAGATAAGATGGGACCTGATTATTCAAAACCTTATAAGTAAGAAGAAGAATTTTAAATTCTATTCTAGAATTAACAGGAAGCCAATGAAGAGAGGCCAATATGGGTGAGATATGCTCTCTCCTTCTAGTCCCCGTTAGTACTCTAGCTGCAGCATTTTGAATTAACTGAAGGCTTTTCAGGGAACTTTTAGGACAACCTGATAATAATGAATTACAATAGTCCAGCCTAGAAGAAATAAATGCATGAATTAGTTTTTCAGCATCACTCTGAGACAAGACCTTTCTAATTTTAGAGATATTACGCAAATGCAAAAAAGCAGTCCTACATATTTGTTTAATATGCGCATTGAATGACATATCCTGATCAAAAATGACTCCAAGATTTCTCACAGTATTACTAGAGGTCAGGGTAATGCCATCCAGAGTAAGGTGTTGTGTGGGCTGCTGAAGAGGAGGTACTGCTGGCCCACCACCACCAGAGGGCACCCTGCCTGGAGTGCAGGCTCCAGGCACCAGAGGGCGCTGCCGCCTCACAGGAGCAGCCGGGGTGACAGCTGACACTCATCACCTGTGACAGCTGTCACCACTCATCTGATCTGCATCGGTATATCAGCAAGACGTCATCTCCACCTCTTTGCCGAGATATCGTTCTACCTGAAAGGTAATATCCTCAGCCTGACTGCTTGATAGAAAGCCTTTTTGTTGTGATTTTTGTGAGTGATAACAGACTTTTTCTCCAACGAGAGGTGGAGGTAGCTTCCCTGCCGTGCAGATTGCTGGGTGCAGACGCACCACGTTTAATTGTGTTTTTGTTCCTCGCCAGCAGTACCAGGTCCGACACGCGGAGGCAGTGGCCACCTGGGAGTTCGGGACTTGGCGGCTCCAGTATTCCCGGGGTCTGGTGGCGAAGGAAATCGTGTGGTTCCGGTTCTGCTTTGGACAGGCGTCTCCTATCTTCGAGCCTGCCCACACGACACCTTGTAATTTGACCTTTGATCTATTGTGGAATCTGTTGTGTTTGTTGTGCACGTTCGCAACAGTAAAGTGTTGTTATTTGACCTATTCTATTGTCCGTTCATTTGCGCCCCCTGTTGTGGGTCCGTGTACTTACACTTTCCCAACATAAGGATCTGGTTAAACACCATGTTTCTAAGATTTGTGGGGCCAAGTACAATAACTTCAGTTTTATCTGAGTTTAAAAGCAGGAAATTAGGTCATCCATGTCTTTATGTCTGTAAGACAATCCTGCAGTTTAGCTAATTGGTGTGTGTCCTCTGGCTTCATGGATAGATAAAGCTGGGTATCATCTGCGTAACAATGAAAATTTAAGCAATACCGTCTAATAATACTGCCTAAGGGAAGCATGTATAAAGTGAATAAAATTGGTCCTAGCACAGAACCTTGTGGAACTCCATAATTAACCTTAGTCTGTGAAGAAGATTCCCCATTTACATGAACAAATTGTAATCTATTAGATAAATATAATTCAAACCACCGCAGCGCAGTGCCTTTAATACCTATGGCATGCTCTAATCTCTGTAATAAAATTTTATGGTCAACAGTATCAAAAGCAGCACTGAGGTCTAACAGGACGAGCACAGAGATGAGTCCACTGTCTGAGGCCATAAGAAGATCATTTGTAACCTTCACTAATGCTGTTTCTGTACTATGATGAATTCTAAAAACCTGACTGAAACTCTTCAAATAGACCATTCCTCTGCAGATGATCAGTTAGCTGTTTTACAACTACCCTTTCAAGAATTTTTGAGAGAAAAGGAAGGTTGGAGATTGGCCTATAATTAGCTAAGATAGCTGGGTCAAGTGATGGCTTTTTAAGTAATGGTTTAATTACTGCCACCTTAAAAGCCTGTGGTACATAGCCAACTAATAAAGATAGATTGATCATATTTAAGATCGAAGCATTAATTAATGGTAGGGCTTCCTTGAGCAGCCTGGTAGGAATGGGGTCTAATAGACATGTTGATGGTTTGGAAGAAGTAACTAATGAAAATAACGCAGACAGAACAATCTGAGAGAAAGAGTCTAACCAAACACCAGCATCACTGAAAGCAGCCAAAGATAACGATATGTCTTTGGGATGGTTATGAGTAATTTTTTCTCTAATAGTTAAAATTTTATTAGCAAAGAAAGTCATGAAGTCATTACTAGTTAAAGTTAAAGGAATACTCGGCTCAATAGAGCTCTGACTCTTTGTCAGCCTGGCTACATTTCAGCACTGTTTCTTTACACCATCTGCCACACTATTACAGCACATACACCCGATAATGGTGATATTTGATAATTGCCCACGGCACCCCTGACGATCGATGCACCCCGGTTGAGAATCACTGGTGTATGTCACGCTAAAAAGTGTGAAAATAGACTTTTCCCACACATCTAAAAAGCCTGTATCTCCGCCACGGATCATCCGATTCGCCTGAAATTTGAAACACACATTCACTGTATACTTTTCAATTACATAACGTATCCGTTGGAGTGTAACATCTGCCATTCATATAGCTATATACAAATCTCTCTCTCTCTCTCTCTCCCTCTCTCTCTATATATATATGTGTGTGTGTGGGTGGGTGTGTGTGGTTAGTATCTTGTAGATGTTTTCACTGAAAAAACTGATTTCCAGCAGTGACACCAGAAGTCTTTGTAACTTAGTAACACGGCCGTTGCCAAGACGACGACGTTTGTCTCTGCGGAAGTTTGTCGTTCCAGAAGTAGACGGATGCAACATTAACTGCTTTGGAAATGCGAAATTCTGGCAGCATTACAACAAAAATTACAACGTTCGCATGTTTCTTATAAACAGCAGAATAGGAAATAGACCTTTTGGCGGCGGGGTTGTTTCATACAGTAATTTAACCTGGTAGCATATTAGCTAACTAGCTGAGCAGCAGACCGACGGCAGTAAGATGAGTTTCCACAAATACAACAGCAGCGGGAGCAACGACAAATCTGTGTTTCTCACCCCAGTGGTAAGACTTTCAGACTTTTACTGTTGTTGCTCAGTCTATATATTAGTTCTGAAAAGCTTAGCTAGCTTGCTTTTTGTTGCTTGAGTGGTGTGTTTACGTCTTAGTTAATGCAACACAAATAAATACCACTGCAGGTCAATAGCTGCAAGATCAACTTCACAGCCTTGAAACCTAGAGTCAAACTGAGGGTCCAGAAGATGGTGAGTGATGACCAAAGAACAAATTAACAATAACTATGGCTTTTTAACACCTTTTTGTCCTCTTTATCATTTCACAGACAGACTGTAAAGCTCTTTTTGTAAAAGAAATAAACCTGAATGTCACCCAAACACTGGGCCCTTCAAAACCAGGTAAGCTTTCCTAAGTGTTTTGCTTTTCCAACATGCACCTGTGCTATGGATGCATCAGAAAATAATACGAGCGAAGCACCGCACGGCAGCGTGAAGCTCGCTCTGTGGTAGACAGAGGCACAAACCAGAAATGGCACCAAAAAAACCTGCTGAGTGGAGAAAAAGCCATAAACCAGACAACATTGTCGTAAAAAGCCACAAATTGATGGTAGGTGAAGCCGCAAACCGGAAATGACATTGGTGATTTGTTGAAGAGCTTCACTCGTTCATGACCGTGACATGTGGATAGTGTGGATATTAGAATATCCATAAAAAGTTAAATTTTTTTGTCAGTTATTTCAGAAAGTAAACATTTTATATATTCCAGACTCATGCATATAATCTCAAAAGACAAAAGCAGTCAAAAAAATTGTTTGCAGTGGCTATCCGTATGTACCCGTATTCATATAGTGAACTTCTATTGGTACATACTGTGCAATAGCAGTAAACCTCAATCCCCAAGAGCTAGGATTCCACCCACAGGGTCGGAGGCCAGGTTTTTGGCTTCTGGTTAGAGCGTACACTCTCCATGCCGGAGATCGTGAGTTTTCATCCAGAGGGGAGTGGGTGGGAGGAGTTAACAAAGAAACAGAGAGTACAGCTGCTACAGTAGCTTGTCTGTCATTGGTCAATGTACATCACGTGATCATGAGACTATGTACTTGTATTTGCTATTGATACATAGATTCCTAAACTACATTAACCACAACACTTATCCTAGCAATAAACCATAACAAGGCTGCGCTACGTACAAATAGAATTTGGGATTATTAATATAGCTATGTACAAATAGCCAGTTCCAAAATCATTTTCAAGACATCCTAATTTTTTGAAATGCACATATACAGTCTGATAAATAATTTTTTTAGACTGTGGCACAAGTTTTGTAATTTTACATCTTGTAGTGTAAACTTTCAGCTTTAATTTAACAAATACATTGCATTAACCATTTAGGAATTACAGCTGATGTGGTCACTCCATTTTTAGCAGCCACGAGTAATTAGATAAATAAAAGTTATTTTTCATACAAATCATCACATTTACACTTGGTTTTCTTAAGGCAAATCAGAGAACGGATACATGAGCATTTCCAAGTAAGAAACTGAATATGTCTTGGGCTTCATTTACAGCATTCATTAAGAAATACAAATACAATACAAGAAAGAGAATAGTGAGGGAAACCACCAAGATGACTCTGAAAGAGCTATAGGCGTCTGTGGCTGTGTTTGTAGAGACCTCATACAACCCCTGGCAAAAATTATGGAATCACCGGCCTCGGAGGATGTTCATTCTGTTGTTTAATTTTGTAGAAAAAAAAGCAGATCACAGACATGACACAAAACTAAAGTCATTTCAAATGGCAACTTTCTGGCTTTAAGAAACACTATAAGAAATCAGGAAAAAAAATTGTGGCAGTCAGTAACGGTTACTTTTTAGACCAAGCAGAGGAAAAAATATGGACTCACTCAATTCTGAGGAATAAATTATGGAATCACCCTGTAAATTTCCATCCCCAAAACTAACACCTGCATCAAATCACATCTGCTCATTGACATTAACCCTATGTCATGAAATTGACCCTATGTGTCTTTTTGCAAGGAATGTTTTCACAGTTTTTGCTCTATGGCAAGATGCATTGTCTTCTTGAAAAATGATTTCATCATCCTTAAACATCAGAAAAGTGTCCAAAATATCAACGTAAACTTGTGCATTTATTGATGATGTAATGACATCCATCTCCCCAGTGCCTTTACCTGACATGCAGCCCCATATCATCAATGACTGTGGAAATTTACATGTTGTCTTCAGGCAGTCATCTTTATAAATCTCATTGGAACAGCACCAAACAAAAGTTCCAGCATCATCACCTTGCCCAATGCAGATTCGAGATTCATCACTGAATATGACTTTCATCCAGTCATCCACAGTCCACGATTGCTTTTCTTTAGCCCATTGTAACCTTGTTTTTTTCTGTTTAGGTGTTAATGATGGCTTTTGTTTAGCTTTTCTGTATGTAAATCCCATTTCCTTTAGGCGGTTTCTTACAGTTCGGTCACAGACGTTGACTCCAGTTTCCTCCCATTCGTTCCTCATTTGTTTTGTTGTGCATTTTCTGTTTTTGAGACATATTGCTTTAAGTTTTCTGTCTTGACGCTTTGATGTCTTCCTTGGTCTACCAGTATGTTTGCCTTTAACAACCTTCCTATGTTGTTTGTATTTGGTTTAGACACAGCTGACTGTGAACAACCAACATCTTTTGCAACATTGCGTGATGATTTACCCTCTTTTAAGAGTTTGATAATCCTCTCCTTTGTTTCAACTGACATCTCTCGTGTTGGAGCCATGATTCATGTCAGTCCACTTGGTGCAACAGCTCTCCAAGGTGTGATCACTCCTTTTTAGATGTAGACTAACAAGCAGATGTGATTTGATGCAGGTGTTAGTTTTGGGGATGAAAATTTACAGGGTGATTCCATAATTTATTCCTCAGAATTGAGTGAGTCCATATTTTTTTCCTCTGCTTGGTCTAAAAAAGTAACCGTTACTGACTGCCACAATCTTTTTTTCTTGATTTCTTATAGTGTTTCTTAAAGCCAGAAAGTTGCCATTTGAAATGACTTTAGTTTTGTGTCATGTCTGTGATCTGCTTTTTTCTACAAAATTAAACAACTGAATGAACATCCTCCGAGGCCAGTGATTCCATAATTTTTCCATAATAAGTGGAAGGGGGAAGATCTAACATTTTGTTAACGTCAGATATCAATATTCCATTCAAGGGATGCTATCATGTGGACTAACAAATCCAGTCAGTGGTTGTGTGTCGCACAATGGACCATCTAGTGTGGAGCCATTTCAGTATAGGCTCCAGGATGATTTAATGTATTTTTTATTTAATTTCATTTTTTTTTTTTTACATTTTTGTAACTGAGTTATGAAACTGTCCTAAATGTCTTCATTTTTTGCCCTAATTATTTATTTCTTCTGTAGAAAACAGATCTCATCGATGCAACCACAGAAGGCTTGTTCCCATGCACCAATTTGCGCCTTCATTTTCCATCAACTCTACAGATTCTGCTTGCTTTAATTTTGTGACACGGCTGGGTGGACGTGCTGGACAAGTAGATGCCACAGGAAAATCAAAGGAACAAACACAGCGCGCCAGTTGCTATAATGGCAATAATAATAATAATTTCAGTTTTCCCAAGTCAACAGGTAAATATTGCCATTTGACTTGAAATTATTATGAAACTCTTGTCGTGTGTAAACTGAGCCCATTGTGCCTGTTGTAGGTGGTTCTGGAGGATATAATTCAACCACAGTTCCTGGATGTCCCATCAGTTGTGACTTGGACAGGTGTATGTGCTTGTTATCTGGCATGCTGTTCAGAAAATATTATTCTCTACTATCAAATATATTTAAATATTCTTTTTCTCAAATGCTATCACTGTAAACTCAACATATTACTGACATTTCACTGACACAGCAGCAACTGTAGTATTTAATTTTACCAGTAATAAAGTTCATATTTTTGGTTGTGTTATGAACTCTGGTTTTAACTGTAGTCCATAGTGAGGAATACGTATAGACAGCCCATTTTAGCAAATGGCAAGGGCTGCAGAGGACCACCAGGGAGCAGCAAAGACCTTTCAAATTTCCACCCCTAGTCCATTTAGCTGACAAGTACTTCTTTCCTTGATTATTAAATAACATATCAACCAGTGAGTACTGTATAGGTATTTGTGATCTGATAATTATAATTAACCTGCAGTTGGATTTTTGTTTATGTATTTTTTTTTTTTAATAATTCAGGTGCAGTTTGGTTGAATGCCCCCAGCTTAGCAGTGTGGATGAACTACAACTTCTCAACCTCCAACACAATCTCATCACAAGAATCCAGCATCTGTCACACTTGGCTGGGCTTGTTTTTCTTAACTTGTATGATAACAACATCTCTGAAATGAGTGGCATTGAAGAGCTCAGCTGTCTTCGAATCCTTATGTTAGGAAAGAACAGGTGAGTCGTCATCACGATTCATTCACATTTCAGTTGTGGAATTTGAATGGCAGTGTCACAGGTACTGCAGATTTCTTTTTTGTTGATACTTTGTGGTTGTTGGGGTGTTCTGTCTCCAGTAAGTGAACTGTATACATAATTGCATTCATATCATGTGACTGATATACAGTTGTATGCAAAAATTTGGGCACCGCTGATAATTTTCACTATTTTTCCTTTATAAATCATAGGTTGTCTGGATCAGAAATTTCAGTTAAATGTGTCATATAGCAGGCGAACACATTTTGGCGCTGTCACTGGGCAACGAGGACTTTCAACTCCCTCCACAAATTTTCTATGGGGTTGACGTTTGGAGACTGGCTAGGCCATTCCAGGACCTTGAAATGCTTTTTACGGAGCCACTCCTTCATTTCCTGAGCGCTGTGTTTGGGATCATTGTCATGCTGGAAGACCCAGCCACATTGCATCTTCAATGCTTTCACTGATGGAAGGAGGTTTTGGCTTAGCCACGTTCACTCTTCCCTTAACATGGATCAGTCTTCCTGTCCTCTTTGCAGAAAAACAGCTTCAAAGCATGATGTTTCCACCCCCATGCTTCACAGTAGGCATGGTGTTCTTGGGATGCAACTCAGCATTCTTCTTCCTCCAAACATGCTGAGTTGAGTTTTTACCAAAAAGTGTTGTGAAAGTGTAGGAACACGGACCCACAACAGGGGGCGCAAATGAACGGACAATGGAGAAAGTCAAATCACAAAGTTTTACTGTTGTGAATTCACACAACAGATTACAAATACAGCAGTAACCGAATTCCAAAGGTGTCGTGTGGGCAGGCTCGACGATAGGAGACGTCTGTCCGAGTCGAACCGGAACCACCCGATTTCCTCTGCCACCGAACCCCGGGGATACTGGAGCCACCAAGTCCCGAACCCCAGGTGGCCACTGCCTCCGCTCGTCGGATCCGGTACTGCTGGCAAGGAACAGAAACAGTCAGGTGTGGGTGCGGCTGCACCCAGCAACACACAGGGTGGAACACCACCTCCACCTCTTGTCAGGAAAACACTAAAGTGCAGGAGTGTGAGTACTTATCCAAATACTGTTTCCTGCTGCTCTTCTCTCTCTCTGTATAAAGGCAAAAGGTAATTAAGGTTGATATAATCGGCTGGATACGTTACCTCCTTGGTAAAACGATATCTCGGCAATGAGGTGGAGATGCCGTCCTGCTGATATACCTCCCTGTTGATTGATATCAGCTGTCTCGTCTCAGGTGATGGGTGACAGCTGTCACCCTGGCTGCTCCTGTGAGGCGACAGCGCCCTCTGGTGCCTGGAGCCCGCACTCCAGACAGGGCGCCCTCTGGTGGTGGTGGGCCAGCAGTACCTCCTCTTCGGCGGCCCACACAACAAAAAGTTCTATTTTGGTTTCATCTGACCACTTGATATTCTCCCAGTCCTCTTCTGGATCATCCATATGCTCACTGGCAAACTTCAGACAGGCCTGGACGTGTACTGGCTTAAGCAGGAGGGCATGCCTGGCACTGCAGGATTTGAGTTCCTCTCGGCATAGGGTGTTACTGATGGTAGCCTTTGTTACTTTAGTCCCAGCTCTGCAGGTCCTTCATCAGGTCCCTCCGTGTAGTTCTGGGATTTTTGCTCACCGTTCTCATGATTATTTTGACCCCATGGGATGAGATCTTGCGGGGAGCCCCAGATCGAGCGAGATTATCAATGGTCTTGTATGTCTTCCATTTTCTTACAGTTGCTCCCACAGTTGATTTATTCACACTAACCTGCTTGCCTACTGTAGATTCACTCTTCCTAGCCTGGTGCAGGTCTACAGTGTTCTTCCTGGTGTCCTTCGACAGCTCTTTGGTCTTGGCCATGTTTGAGTTTGGAGTCTGACTGTTTGAGGCTGTGGACAGGTGTCTTTTATACAGATAACAAGTTCTAACAGGTGCCATTAATACAGGTAACGAGTGGAGGACAGAAGAGCTTCTTAAAGAAGAAATTACAGGTCTGTGAGAGCCAGAAATCTTGCTTGTTTGTAGGTGACCAAATACTTGTTTTCCACCATAATTTACAAATAAATTCTTTAAAAATCCTACACTGTGATTTCTTGGATTTTTTTTTTCTCATTTTGTCTCTCATAGTTGAAGTGTACCTATGATGAAAATTACAGACCTCTCATCTTTCTAAGTAGGAGAACTTGCACAATCAGGGGCTGACTAAATACTTTTTGCCCCACTGTAACAAAGGGCAGTATGCATGGCTGAAAAAGAACACAGCATTCCAAGAAAAAATTGGTTTGGTAAGGCACTTGATATGTTTATGATAATGGGATTTGAGTTTGTGTTGTTAAATGTGTTTGTAGCATGGCCCAAGCAGAGGGTCACCCCTTAGAGTCTGGTCTGCTTGAGGTTTCTTTCCTTACCACTGTCGCCTGTGTGCTTGCTCTGGTGGTTGGTAATTCTGGTCTGCTTGAGGTTTCTTTCCTTACCATTGTCGCCTGTGTGCTTGCTCTGGTGGTTGGTAATGTGTATATATGTATGTCTGTATGTATATATGGGGTGGGCGTTTATAAGGTTTGCTTCTGCTCACCCCCTTTTTGGTCACAAATGTCACTGTGGAATTGTCTTGTGTATCAGTTTTTGTTATTGTCGAGTTTGTGTGCCAAAATAAATAAGTTCAAGAAAAACACTTGCTACCTACAGTACATTTTGGAGGTGGTTCCATCATGCTGTGTGGCTGTGGCCAGTGCAGGTACTGGGAATCTTGTTAAAGTTGAAGGTCTCATGGATTCCAGTCAATATCAGCAGATTCTTGAGAACAATGTTCATGAATCAGTAACAAAGTTGAAGTTGCGCCAGGGCTGGATCTTTCAACAAGACAACAACCCTAAACACTGCTCAAAATCTACTAAGGCATTCATGCAGAGGAGCAAGTACAATGTTCTGGAATGGCCATCTCAGTCCCCAGACCTGAATATTATTGAAAATCTGTGGTGTGATTTTAAGCGGGCTGTCCATGCTCAGAAACCAAAATACCTGAGATGTTTTGTAAAGAAGAATGGTCCAAAATACCTTCACCCAGAATCCAGACTCTCATTGGAAGCTATAGGAAGCGTTTAGAGGCTGTTATTTCTGCAAAAGGAGGATCTACTAAATATTCATGTATTTTTTCTGTTGGGGTGCCCAGACTTATGCACCTGCCTAAGTTTGTTTAAAGAATTATTGCGGACTTTCTGTAAATCCTATAAACTTCATTTGACTTCTCAAATATCACTGTGTTTGTCTGCTGAAATTATATATTAAATATTTAACTGAAATTGCTGATTCAAACAACCACTAATTTATAAAGGAAAATCATGGAAACATTTCACTGACACAGACACGCTGTGTCAGTGAAATGTTGGGCACGCTCAGGGGTGCCCAAACTTTTACATACAACTGTAGCTGTTGCTCAATATTTAAATTTTTATTTTAATAGATTTTTTTTAGTCATCTGTATGCAAAAAAAACAAAAAACAAAAAAAAAAGGAGGGGGGGGGGGGGGTGATGGTCTAGTGGTTAAACCTTGGGCTTGAGACCAGAGGATCCTCGTTTCAAATCCCAGCCTGACCGGAAAATCACTAAGGGCCCTTAGTAATTTTCAAGCTTAATCCCCAAACTTGCCCCTTGGAGTTTAAGGTTAATCCCCAATATTAATAGTGTACATATGTCCTCTTTGTCATATATTATGTAAAAGAGCGAGAAATAAACACTTCTAAAACTGAAAACGCTCTTTTTGTAACTTGATAACACATTTTTCGGCATTAGTGTGCACGCTAACTTCTTGTGGAGTTAAATTTGTCTCATTAATACCAGCAAATGCACAGAGGATGATCTACAAATATTCTTTGATTTGTCAAAAGCTCATATACATGCACACGCAAAGCCTCCTGCAGACGTTGTTAAAACATAAATATTGCTTTTGATTGACTGATTAGTAGAGGGGCTTTATTGAACATGTACAAACTGACAACAGGATCTTAATACTTAATTAAACAAGTGCAAGTTATAAAGAACACAAGGCTCATATGGCCGAGGGTATTTTGGCATTGCGTTATATTAAACACTTCAACAGACAATTGTGCTTTACATTTTTTATTTCAGGATATAACACAGTAAACTAAAACACAAACAGTGACACAATGCCTAAATTGCAACAAAAATATCAAGTACAATAATACAATATAGAAAATACAAAAAACCTAATAACGGATAAATAAACAAATAAATTAAAAGATTGTAATCCTTCTGTTTACGTCCACTCGTGTTTCATTGCAGAAAGTATGAACCAACATATTTCATGTTTTTATGGTCAGCTTAATTTAATTTGTGAATATATGTCCATTCCTCCATTTCAGGCCTGCAACACCTTACAAAAAATGTTGTGACAGGGGCAATTTACTCTAATTATAATGATAAAATCATCACTTTTACAGACAGTTTTCTTGAGACAAGTCAGGGGATGAATACATGAACATTTCCAAGTCACTCATTATGTCTTGGGCTTCATTTACATCAATTATTAAGATGTGGAGTTGTGTCAGGAAGGGCATCCGGCGTAAGTCTTGTGCCAATTTAACAAGCAGGTCCACCTCTGATTTGCTGTGGTGACCCCGAGTGCAAACAAGGGAACAGACGAAGGTACTTACAGTTCTGCAGAAAAGTTTACATACCCTGACAGAATGTTTTTTTTTTTTGGCCATTTTTCAGAGAATATGAATGATAACACAAAAATGTTTTTCACTCATGGTTAGTGGTTGTGTGAAGTCATTTATTGCCAAACAGTTAAACTGCGCTTCATGATGAAGTGGTATAGAGGAGGATTTTCTTAAAAAGAAGACCTGAAAGTTTAGCTACAAATTGCCAGAAGGTACATCTGAGATGCAAGCCTGGATGTGATCTGTTTTGGAGAAAGAAAATCCTTCTCTGCTCTACTCTACTATGAAGCTAAGAGTAGTGATGCAAAATGCAAAATTTGCACTGCGCACAGTTTCTCCAATCACAGCCACATAAACCCATAACTTCTCCTGGGTTGTCTGGGTGTCTTGGTGGTTTCCTCACTCTTCTCCTTCTTGCACTCAGTTTTTGAGAACTGTCTACTGCATGCAGATTTACCACAGAGTGCCATACTGTTTGTATTTATTTGTAATTGATATAAATAAAGGGCAGCACGGTGGCTTAGTGGTTAGCAGTGTTGCCACGTAGTGAGGTCATGGGCTCGATTCCCACCTGTGGCCTTTCTGTGTAGAGTTTGCATGTTCTCCCTGTGTTTGTGTGGGTTCTCTGGGTGGGCTTCGCCTTCCTCCCACATCTAAAGACACACAGGTTAGGTGGATTGGAAACTTTAAATTGTTTGTAGGTGTGCGTGTGGGTGTGAATGTGTTTGTCTGTATGTGGCCCTGCGACAGAGTGACGTCCTGTCCAGGGTGTACCCGGCCTCACGCTCTATGACTGCTGGGATAGGCTCTAGCCTCCTGCGACCCTTAATTGTAAGCGGTTGAAGATGAGTGAGTGATGTAAATAAAGTCCAGGACATATTCAGTGGCAGCTTTACTATCAGAGAGCCTCGTCCACATTGATAGCTTCATGTTGTAGTAGAAGGATTGTAAAACAGGAAAACAGATCCAGTCTAGGCCTGCATTTCCCATGTGACTTCTGGCAAACAGCAGGTGAAATTTCACGTTCCTTTTTAAGAAGATCCTCCTTTGTACCACTTCATCATGAGGCTTTTTCTCCCCAAAATATTTTAGCTTTACCTACTTTAATTGTGTTCTCTAAAAGCTAACAGATGAAATAAAAAGTCTAACTTCTTTCTCACTACTTTACAGAATCCATAAAATATGTAGCCTGGAAAAGCTGTCCAAACTGAATGTCCTGGATTTGCATGATAATCAGGTAATGTGTTTGATTGTTCGTCAATGTCTAACCACCTATAGCATACCTATGTTCACTCTTTCTATTTTTTTCCTCGTCCTGTGGAAGATTATATATGTCCAAATAACAAAATTTTCTTATGTTTCGATTTATGAAACATAAGAAATTTATGTTATTTGGACACATTCTGATCACGTGCAACCGATTACATACACTGCTCAAAAAATTTAGAGAAACATTTTTTAATCAGAGTACAGCATCAAGTCAATTCAGCTTCTGGACAGTCTTGTATAAAGTACCTCAAAGTGATACTTGAGTGAAAGTACAAGTATCTTACCATAAAATTACATTGATAAAAATGTTAGTCTCCTTTAAAAATATTACTTGAGTAAAAGTCTTAAAGTATCTGACATTTACTGTACTTAAGTATCAAAAGTAAATTTCTCATATAAAATGTACTTTAAGTAAAAGTATTGAGTAAAAGTAAAATCCAAAATGAGTGAAGAGTGAAACAGTGACACAAAAAGAAAGCTAGTGTGTTGTCTGGAGAAACCAGGAGGGGACCTCTGCCCCTGTAAAAGGCTGGGTCCGCCTCTGGTGGATCTGTCGGTGTTGGTGACAGGATGAGTGAGCAACAGGTGGCTGTATACAACTGGAAATAAAGTTGGTGTTCTTTTTCTGAAGATGCAGTCTTTTTTCTGGAAGACCCATACACACTATTCTGTTAAACACAACAGCCAGGCTCTTGTGAAACAGAACAGTCATTTATAGCTACACAGTTGTGCCAAATTTAAGGAAAAAGAAACAAACAAGAAAGCAATGCAAGCATCACCACCACCAACCACTGCAAATAAAATAAATGAAACGAAACAGCCATGCTAGCCAGTTTTGTTGGTACCGAAGTTTTCCCCTTAAATGTGTGTTAACTCCAATCGTGCACTGGACTCCAGCAGGAGCCTATCTATGTGTATGTGTCAGCTTGTGTGCGTTTGGAGTCCAGAGCGCAGATGGTTTTCACCCTCCACAGTGTACTCTTCCTCAGCGGGAGCACAGATTCAACTTGTCATCTTTTATTTTATTTAATTTTTTGTCTTTTAAACTTGTTTTATGTCAAACACGGCACTTGATGGTGCAGGGGTAAAAGGTGTACCCCTGTGCTCCAGCTGAAGAGAACTGTATCTCTTTTCGGTGTGGCGTACCGCTGCGCTCCAGCTTACTTTCACCTCTGCAAACAGGCATTGCCCAATCAAATTTCTTATACTTTGATATTGTAGTAATGAGTAACAAAGATGGTTAAGGGAAATGTATTGGAATAAAAGTACACATTTTATTGAGGAAATGTAGTGGAGTAAAAGTGAAAGTCACAAGAAATGTAAACTACGTAAAGTACAGATATGTCAAAATTCTGCTTAAGTACAGTAATGAAGTATTTCTACTTCGTTACATTACAACACTGTTTCTGTGATATTAATCTGGTTAGTTAAGGCCCTGTTACACCTTGACAGTTTAGCCAGAGTATGCTGACCGTATTAAAAACACTGGCATATGCCTGTGTACATCTAATAAATTATACAGCTGTCACACCATGATGATTTAACCAGCTTATGCTGACAGCCCCATTTCCACCGAGTGGTTCGGGTTGGTACTGCATGGTATGATATGTGTCGGAACAGTTAAGTGTGGCTTGGTTTGCATGTCCACCACTGGCAGAACCGTTTTGTTTGGCAGGTTTGAGCACTTAAATATTGACAAGCATGTCATCGAACGCACGTACGCTGTTGGGCCCCCTTCACATGGAGGCAAAACAAAATAATTTAACATTATTTTATTTTATTCTGTTTCATTCTTGTCTTGGTGGATCATGGGATTTATTTTCATTGAGTGCAGAATGCTGAAGAATCAACTTTGTGGTAAACTCTGACATGAATGAATCACTGTGACTCTTTCACCTTTTAAAATAAGTTAACTGCCTTGTTGCGCAAAGTGCCAGCGTTCTCTGGTTCAAGCTGTGTGACACACCGGGAGCAGACAGACAGAGGGACTTCTTTGAAAACACTGTTTCTTCAGCCACGACAAGGAACTCAAGTATTTTCAAATGCCCTTTTCCATAATCAGGACCCTTTATGTGGATACGTTTTCATCATGCTGTGATTATGAATCCAACTGAAACAGTTAGGTAAGATTAAGACTTTGTATTTACTCTGTGTTAATGGTTTTAATATTTGAAACAGTCTGAACTGTTTGCATGACTGCGGGTTTCAGCTGTTCATCCAATCTATGGACAGCATCAATGTACGTATTTCAACTTATGAGTAACTTACAAGAACGTGTGTCAACAATTGCATAACTTATGTCCCGCATATGCTGAATGTATAAAACATATGCGGTCATACGTCGAAAATATTGTCCATGCCCAAAATTTTTCCAGGTGTGCAATTTTTTGGAGTGCTTCAATGTGCGCTTAACTTATACAAAACTTAACTATAACTTATTAGACGCACGCCTGCGTATTACAGCGTTTTTAATAAGGTCGGCATACGCCGGCTAAATAGACAAGGTGTGACAGGGGTATTAAGTAGCAGAGGGGTTGGTTATGAGTTTTAACTGCTTTGTTGTTAATGAAATTAATGTCAGGTGCGCTAGAAGGACAACGAGACGACAGCCAAAACAGGAATGGTTTTACAGGTGGAGACGACTGATATTTTTCCCTCCTCGTGTTTTCTGACTGATTTTTCACTAGTTTTGCATTTGCACATCAATACGTGCCTTTGCCAGGTTTGCAGTGTCTCACAGACCAGTCTCAAGAGCATGGAGGAGATTCTGTGAGACAGGCAGTTACTCTATGAAAGCTGGACAGGACCGTAGAAAGTCCTTAACCCATTAGCAGGACCGGTATCTGCTCTTGTTTGTGAGGAGGAACAGGATGGGCACTGACAGAGTCCTACAAAATGACCACCAGCAGGCCACTGGTGTGAATGTCTCTGACCAAACAATTAAAAACAGAATTTATGATGGTGGCCTGAGGGCTCGACTTCCTGTAGTGGGTCCTGTGCTCACTGGCTGGCACCATGGAGCTCATTTGACATTTGCCACAGAACACCACAATTGGCAGGTCTGTCTCTGGCACCCTGTGCTGCTCACAGATGAGAGCAGGTTCAACCTTGGTACATGTGACAGACGTGAAAGGGTCTGGAATATCACAAACTGCAACATCATTCAGCATGACCAGTTTGGTGGTGGGTCAGTGATGGTCTTGGGAGGCATATCCCTGGAAGGATGCACATACCTCTACAGGCTAGACAACAGCACCCTGACTGCTTTTAGGTATTGTCAGACCCTACGCTGGTGCACTGGCTCCTGGGTTCCTCCTGGTGCACAACGTCTGGCTTCATGTGGTGAGAATATGCAGACAGTTCCTGGATGATGAAGGAATTGATACCATTGAGTGGCTGCCATGCATGCTTGCCTCACTTAAATTCAAGAGAACACCTCTGGGACTTTATGTTTCAGTCTATTCGACACCTCCAGGTTGCACCCCAGACTGTCCGGCACCAAAGCGATGCTCTGGGAGGAGATCCTCCAAGACACCATTCATTGTCTCTTTAGGGGCATGCCCCAATGTTGTCAGGCATGCGTATAAGCACGTACTACTTCATCAGTTTTTCATTTTGATTTTCGGAGTGTCTTTGAATTTCATTTCCATCAAACAATGTGGCATCTTTTCATTCCTGACACATTACACAGTCCACATCAGGAAAGGTATCCAGCATGATTTCTTTATTTTTCCCCATTGAGATCTGATGTGTTTTCAAAGTGTTTCTTAAATTTAATTAAAATTTTTTTGAGCAGTGTAGTTCAAGTCATGTTTTCTTTTTTTAGTGTATGAACATGTGCTTTCTGTCTATCATAAAAGATAATCTCATCAAACACACTTTGTGATGTTGCCTTCACGTACTACATTGTGTCACATACAACCAGTGGACATGTAAAAAATAAAAATAAAAACTCTGGATAAGTAAAAATTTTCTGGAAGTTTTCAGGTGGACAAGTGATGTATTGTCCATGATGTACAGAGAATAGAGATCCTTCTTTACAACTTTTTTGGTAAAGTTCCTAGCACAAATTCAGAGCAACTTGAACAAGTAATTGAAAAACACCAGACTCCATAAGCTCTTATATATGTTAAAATCCCAGATTTACTCTTTGAAACCACTTTAATTTATTCAACAGTCACAAATGTTTTCATGTTTGTATCTTTGGCAGTAATTTTGTGCTGCAGCAGATCATGACACTCTTTTGTGTTATCAGAATCAGACAACTTTATTAATCTCAGAGGGGCAATTCAGTTCACAGTTAATCTTATTCTATTCACAGTGTTATTTCTTATTTCTAATATTGGAAGCTATTTTGTCAGTTTCCACAACATAATCTGGCCCACAAATGTTAAAAGCCTGAGAACTGAGATGGTATAATACTGGTGTCATGAGGATTTTAGCAACTACTAGAAAAGAAAGATTGAATTAAAAAGGATTCCCCTTGACCAAATTAGTCCTTTGCCAACATGCCTCCCACACAAGTCCTCTGAAAGCAACAATGCAACCCAGGAAAATCCCTCCTCCCTTTCCGATGTTGGCTGTTCTTTTCATTAGATGGAGTCCCAATTATTTTTCAGTGACTGTTCAGACACAGTTCTCTTTGCTGCACTCAAAGCACCTGTAGTGTATTCTTACTGCTTCCTCAACTCTCAGGGTGCACAACACAAACGGTATCTGATAATTGAAAATTAAATGTGAATGTGACATGCTTGAATAACTGTCTTTTTTATTATTAATGTTATTGCCAGAGATTCAGCTTTGCAAATGTCAGCGAATAGAAAGAGAAGGCATGATTCAAAATGGTGAAATAAGTTAATTCAATTTGTGAATAAATGGAGGAATGACTGTAATTACTCAGTCTTTACTCCCTTCAGTCATGTAGCTGTTTGCTACAGGATACCAGCTGCCTGTGTGTACGTATTGTAGCCACAAGCAGTCATTCACTTCATCCTTTCATCCTTGAGCAAAGATACTCATATAATTTCCTTCCGGTCCTTTCTACCCTCTTATTTCTGTGGCTGGATGATGTCTCCTTTTCAGGTATTGGAACTGCTGTAAAGGAAATATTCTCTTTTGGATCCAGTTACTGGTGCTGCACTATAACAGTTATTATAAAATAACTGTACAAGGATATTATAGTACTTTCCATATGGGCAGTCTGGCTTGAGTCTCATAGGCAGTGATGGAGGCATTTTACTAATACTGTACTGGGTTCATGACCATAATATTGGAATCACTCCTTTTTATAGCAGACTCTGAGGAAAAAAACTTGGTAGTTGATAATTTCAGGGCAGCAGATATCAGGTATGTCCCAATGTGGGGTATAATCTTAATTTTTTTTATAAGTAACAACCTCCACAAGCTTGAGCTAAATACTAACATGTTGATGACCCATTGCTTTTTGAAGTTGTATCATACTTTTGATCAAACATCTTGTGATATTTAAAATAAAAGGCAGAACTAACAAATTCTATTAAAGCCTCTTTATACACTATATTTCTTGTTATACTTTCTTTCACAAATATGAACAAGTTATCAGGTGAACATGCGACGGAGCAGCCAGTGTACAACTAGACTGGTGCCAAAATACAGAATTGTGACGCCCTCAGGCGTTTTTGGGACAAAGTTGGCAACCAGTCTTATTTTGTCAATTTGGGTGTGCTGAATTCAAATATGCAGTATGCCAAGCTCTGTCTGTCCTCTGTTGACCTCTAGAGGTCATTGAACTTTGTGACCATGAGCGGCCCATCAGAACCTAGTTTTTGAGCTTCATAAGCAATCAAATGAAATGAAGTGATAAATAAACTGAACAAATGGCCATTTATATCACTTGTTTGGTGCTGAATTAAATTTTTTCATTTTCAGAATTCTGTATGACCTCTGATGACCTCTAGAGGTCATTGACCTTTACGACAAAAAACAGCAAGCTGAAAACAGATTCTTGATTTCATAAATCAATTAACTGCAGTAATATGATGTATGAAATAGGAAATTGGTCTTATTTTGCCAATTTGGATATACGTAATTAATGTTTTATATGTGGCAAAAAACATGCATATGTGCAATGGTCTACGTAGTTGTGCTTTCATACTGAAATGTGAATGAATGCTACATCAATCCTACTTCAGCTTTAGAATTTATATTTCTTAAGTTCTTTTGCAAAATCTTGACAACCATAATTTGACATCAGTGTCCAACCATATTTACTCTGCTTTGTTTCTGCAAACATCGCCAGAAGTGTGACAACATCATGAGGCGGGACACTGGAGTTTGTGTTTCTTGCAGTTGCAGTTCTTCCTTTGACATTGTGTGGTGCAGCCACATGTCACAAGATTCATGACAGTCTGTGGCACAGAGGGAAGGGAAGTGAGAACTGG
Organism: Thalassophryne amazonica; assembly: GCF_902500255.1. Classification (NCBI taxonomy): domain Eukaryota; kingdom Metazoa; phylum Chordata; class Actinopteri; order Batrachoidiformes; family Batrachoididae; genus Thalassophryne; species Thalassophryne amazonica. The sequence goes on from NC_047104.1 coordinate 47,652,190, forward strand.
CAAGAGAACATCTTTCTAAATTTGCCAACCCATAGTTTCTGGTGGAGGGAGTGCAAGTCTTTGTTGATTTGCTTGGATCCATACAGCTGCTTGATAGTGTGCCCTCTTGATATGGAATGACAAGGCATTCTGGCTTGGTGGTAATGCCTCCAGAGGAACAGCTTCAGCAGTCAGTGATGCCCTGGCACTATTTGATAAGGTACATGTGCCAGCTTTGAGGTTGTGCTACTGAGGTCTCCTCTTCCAAGTTCGTTCAGGGGATTGTGGTGCTCCATGAAGACTTTGAAACAAGATTTCTTGGAGTGTCCTGCCAGGAAAGAAGTACAATCACATCCTGTGATTGCATGGAAGGCTGGCAGGGAACTTAACAGAGCACCATCAAGGTTCTCAGCCACTATATTAATTGGAATGAATTTCTGCTTCTTTGAGGTGCCTGCCTTCATCAATACTTTATCACAGCGGATGCTGGCAAAATGCACTAAAAGGAGAGCCAAAACATCTGTCTCTTGAGGCCACAACAATAGCAGAGGCTTGGGTCTTGGTACAATGGTGTACCATCCTGGTGTCTGCCTCTTAATGTCTAGCCTCCAGTTCTTCTGCATTCACATCAGATGTTGATGCCTCAATGTGCTCTTCATCGGTGAATCCACCAACAGCAACAGTTTTGTTAGATGGAGCCTGAAGTATCAACTGCTGAGAGAGAAATCTAGCAAGGTCTGCCTTGTTGTCCTCAATGGCAATGAAATTCTCCCACTTCAGAGGTAGTGGTACATTCCTGTATTTGATCTCTCGATGAACTGGAACTGTCTTCTTGGTACATTTGGTACGAGTGCCAGACTTTGACAGGTAATATTATCTGTAAAATACAATGGGTATGTGCTTGAAAGGTTCCCCAGCTTGCATGATAGATGTCGCAAATAAATCTGCCAAATCTCCAAAGGTTTTGGCTTTTGGAGGCTTACCAAGTGCAGTCACATGTGCCTGAACATCAATCAAGGTTGCATTGCTGCCTAATTCAGCTCTTTCTAGTGTATGAGGACAGGGTACATTCCTGAACAGTGGACTCCATCAAAATAGACTTTTTGTACAGATCGCAGATTGCCTGTCATGTCAGCAAGAGAAGGTGGTGTTGGCAGTAAATCTTACTGCAACATTTCCTCCAAATTCACATGCCTCCCAGCCTGAGAAGCAGTGAGGATCCTCTGAAGGAATTTTCTGTCTTCATCAGGCTATAAAGTCAAGAATTTGTTTTCAGCTTATGTCTGCAAAATCACTCTTTTGCAAGCTCATGTTCTGCATAAATGCTCGCCTTGAGCGCAAGTCATTACATCAGGGCGCACAGACTGCGCCTCATCTGATCCATTATAACAAGATGTTAAATTAGAGAATAACCCTGTTGTGTTTGATTTGTGGACATTCATGCTGGATTTATGGTCGCAAATTGAGTTGTACCAGTGATGCATTAGTGGTAAAACAGATATTTGTGACCCTAATCCAGCATGAATGTCTGCAAATCATCAGACACAAGGAGGTTATTCCCATTCTAATCCAATTCCATCGTTTGCGCGGTTTGTTTTTCTGTAAGTAATTTGGTCGGCGAATCGTGAAAGGGTGTGGTCGGCTCATCAAAGCTTACTGTCGCAACAGCGTCTTCATGTCAAACCGGAAATTCTGTGAGCAGACCCACAGATTTCTCCATTTCGTCAGCTGCATTGAGTTACATCCACGGTAAATCCATCAATCAATGCAGTTAAATCCATTAAATTAACACATTTTGGGATAATTGTCGCTGCACTACTTTCTGTCGGTCTCAGGTGATAGCGTCATTGTTGACACCTGAGCTGCTATGCGGTCAGGGGGCAGAGTAACACATCAAATGTGAAACGATTAAATATTTTGCCACCGTCCATGTGATATTTTATGTTCTGAAATCTCAAACGATTAACTAATCTGATTCACGGAAAAAATGTAATTGGATTAGAATCTATCATAAACATACTTTTACAGCTACTTATAAAGAAGGAATGAACATGCAACTGTTTTACCAAGCTATTACAATATAAACATTACAAATAATTACCTTTTAGGCTGTTCCAAATTCTCCACCTCAGCGCATGAGAGAGAGAGGGGGGGAGGGGGGCAGATGAAACAGTCCTCTGTGATTTCAACTGTCAGTCAAACTGTGACAGAAAATGATTACTCCACTACAAAATAATTATTTTATATACAGCATCCAGCGCACAAAGCAGGTGGGATTATTACGATGAAATGAGCGAGAGGGCAGAGCCAAAATAGCCTGCTCAAAATAGCCTAGGTTCTGATGGGCTGCTTATGGTCACAAAATAGCCTGTCCTGTCCTCGTAGTTGCCAGGTACTCCACTAATGGGCTTTTAACAGCCAAGGCCTCAATACAAATATGCCTCTAAAATTCTTGTTTGTCCTGGTAGTACCTCGTGCACAAACTGCCCCACGCTGTTGTTGCTAAATTTTGAACTTCTTGAAATTAGCGCCATGCTCAGATGAGCCTCATTAGCCGAATATTCTGCCTCCAACAGCCACTATTGTCCCACAATTGTTGAATAACTCCACTTGTACCAAAAAAGAACATGCTGCGTGGCTTGTTATTCATCTTTCATTATTCGGTGGGACCAGGGCCTGACAGGAAAGCACGCTCTTCTTAGCTGAAAGGAGTACTCTGTCTCTGCTGAGGACAAAGGTATTCTTGGAATATACATACAGTATCTTCCTTTATACGATCCCACAGCCACTTTGGCTTTGTCATTTCACCCAGTTAATTACTAAATGTAAATCAATTTCACCCATATAATGAATAAATATCAGTCAGTTTCACCTAGATTATGAATGTTTCCCTCACATATTTAGTAAATCTAAATTATTTTTGCTCAGATACTTAGTAAATATGAATCAGCTTTCCTTGTGAAATTTACTAGGATTTACTAAATATTGTTTTGGCAATATAACCCATCATGTGGCGTGCTATTACTCAATCCAACACATTTCAACTGTTGCTTTTATTAACATGTACTTCATTTTTTTGGTTAGGTTTAGTTAATATATTCAGTACTTTTTAATCACAATTGCAGAACTTAAAATCTATTCAATTATATTATGTGTCACTTTGTTGCCACAATTTTTTTGTGTAAACATTGGTCAAATTTTTTACAGTGTAAAGTAGAAGTGAAGCTGACAGCTTCCAAATTTTTTTTTTTAATTTGTGTACTATCCTGGCCTGAAAAAAATACATCAGGAAACATTTTTGTTTATTTTTCGAGATGGCGGAGCTTTGTGATAGTAGATAGCCATTGTCCTTGAGAAACTAAGTCACAGTTATGAGTTTGGGACTGAGATCATGCTGACCTTATGTCTACAAAGATTTTTTTCCCCTTATTTCATACATTTTTTTCTTCTCCCTGCTTACCTGAATTATTACCAGGCTAAAACATAGCATTGAGATCAGATACATTTGTCTGAACATGTAGAAGGATCTTACTGTATCATGGACCTTCAAGATCAGCGTCTGGCTCCAGATCAGAATTTTTTTTTAAGGATTGTTATCACAGAGTACAGTTAATTTTTGATGTTTTGACATCTATTCCCAACAGGGAGCTAAACATTAAGGGGGATGGGGGTGTACTAATCATGAAGTGATTGAATGATTAATCTGGATCTAGTGGGAAAGAAATGCATTTTTTGGATGTTCCGTGGTAGATTACTGATCAGGATTGAAGGGTCTACAGTCTGTGATTATAGTGGTTCATGCTGGAAAGATTTGCTAAGGAAGCAGCTGTTTTTCATCCACTGATTGTTTCACATACATCACTTTTCCTTCTTGATATTTGAACCAGAATCCTTGCTGTTATATGCATGTGTGTTTGGACCCCGGCAGAAATGTTGCAAAGGGTTTTGAATGCAATTTGGTGACCTTGCTTTGTTGTATTGATTGCTTCATTTCAAATGTGTGGTGCCAGCGTGGCAAACAGGCAGTCAGCACTGTAGCTGCTATACCACAGAGGCCGGGTGTGCATATAAAAGGCATATTAACACTCTGTTTAAATATGTAAGAAGTCTGTTTTATTCAACCAGTTAATCAACAGTGCACGTCAGTCTCGCTCTGTTTCATAAGCTTGCTGCTGACGGCAGCACTCAATCAGTCATTGCTGCCCATGGTGCTGCCACAGCATGTGTTTTAAAAACAGCAATTTCACGATCTTTCCTACAAATATGCTAGACTTTTTCTGGTGGATGGCACATGTGATACACCTTTCTTACCGGCTAATCAGGCAGCACTTTCCACATAAATAACATTTTCTTGCTAGCTGTCTGTTGTTCTCCTGCTATCAAAGACAGTATAGGCGCTTAGAATAACAGTAAGTTCTTTTGTCTTCTCCCTTTTTGCTTGTGGTCATGACAGCACATCCAGTATGGCTCTGCATGTTGATTTGGCCCAGGTTTTACACAAGCTGTGCTTCATGACACAAAGCCACATTGTCTTTTTCCTGATCCAGTCCCAGCAGAAGACTGCCCCTCCCTGAGCCTGGTTCTGCTGGAGGTTTCTTCCTGTTAAAAGGGAGTTTTTCCTTCCCACTGTCGCCAAGTGCTTGCTCACAGGGGGTCGTTATGACCGTTGGGGTTTTTCTGTAATTATTGTATGGCCTTTTGCCTTACAATATAAAGCGCCTTGGGGCAACTGTTTGTTGTGATTTGGTGCTATATAAATAAAATTGATTTGATTTTGATTTGATTGCATAGAGAATGGGTACAGGTGGTCCTGAACTGGGAACCTTTGGTTTTGAAATCAAGTGCATTAATAACTTAACTACCATCATGCCATCCATTTGCATATAATAGTAATATTTTATGATTTTATTAGCATATTGTAATAATCTTCCACCTCCTCCTGATGGAGGATTTTCATCAGTTTCCTTGGTGGAAGTCACTGAGGTAGTCAGACAACTCCGCAGTGGCAAGGCCCCGGGGTTGATGATATCCGTCCAGAAATGCTGAAGGCTCTGGCTGTGGAGAGATTGTCTTGGATGAGATGTCTTTTCAACATTGCGTTGAGGTCTGGGACAGTGCCTAAGGGGTGGCAAACTGGGGTGGTGGTCCCCATATTTAAAAAGGGGGACCAGAGAGTGTGTGCCAACTACAGGGGCATCACACTACTCACCCTCCCTGGTAAAGTCTACTAGAGGGGGCTGGAAAGGAGGGTTCGACCGATAGTCGAACCTCTGATTGAAGAGGAACAATGCGGGTTCCGTCCTGGTCGTGGAACAACCAAACAGCTCGTTACTCTCACAAGGATCCTGGATGGTGCCTGGGAGTATGCCCACCCAGTCTACATGTGTTTTGTGGACTTGGAGAAGGCGTATGATTGGGTACTCTGGGAGATACTGTGGGAGGTGCTGCGGGAATATGGAGTGAGAGGGTCCCTTCTCAGGGCCACTCAATCTCTGTACTCACAAAGCGAGAGCTGAGTTCGGGTGCTCGGCAGTAAGTCTGACTCGTTTCCGGTGGCAGTTGGCCTCTGCCAGGACTGCGCCTTGTCACCAATCCTGTTTGTGATATTCATGGACAGGATATTGAGGCGTAGTCAGGAAGAGGAGGGTTTCTGGTTTGGTGGGCTCAGGGTCTCATCACTACTTTTTGCAGATGATGTGGTCCTGTTGGCTTCATCGGCCGGTAACCTCCAACACTCACTGGATCGGTTTGCAGCAGAGTGTGAAGCGGCTGGGATGAGAATCAGCATCTCTAAATCTGAGGCCATGGTTCTCATCAGGAAACTGATGGATTGCCGACTACGGGTAAGGAATACGGCCTTGCCCCAAGTGAAGGAGTTCAAGTACCTCGGGGTCTTGTTCATGATTGAGGGGACGATGGAGCGTGACATTGGCCGGAGAATCGGTGCAGCAGGGGCGGTATTGCATTCGCTCCACCGTACTGTTGTGACGAAAAGAGAGCTGAACCAAAAGGTGAAGCTCTCGATCTACTAGTCAATCTTCATTCCTACTCTCACCTATGGTCATGAGGGTTGGGTCATGACTGAAAGAACTAGATCGTAGGTACAAGCGGCCAAAATGGGCTTCCTCAGGAGGGTGGCTGGTGTCTCCCATAGAAGGGTGAGAAGTTCCTTCATCCGTTGGGAGCTCGGAGTAGAGTTGCTGCTCCTTTGCGTTGAAAGGAACCAGCTGAGGTAGTTCGGGCATCTGGTTAGGATGCCCCCTGGGCGCCTCCCTAGGGAGGTGTTCAAGGCACGGCCATCTGGGAGGAGATCCCAGGGAAGACCCAGGACTAGGTGGAGAGATTATATCTCCACACTGGCCTGGGAACCCTTCAGGATCCACCGGTCAGAGGTGGTCAATGTAGCATGGGAAAGGGAAGTCTGGGGTCCCCTGCTGGAGCTGTTGCCCCCACGCACCAATCCCAGATAAGCGGTTGAAGATGAGTATTACAATAATAACTAGCGTGTTGCCTGTGGGGATCCAGAGGCTCTAGATTGGGTAGTGTTTATAAAATAGGTAGCTGACATTATTCAAGGGTGGTAATAAATTGTGCACAGTTTCTATAATGAGTTGGAATGGTGTGTGATTCTAGGATGTTTTTAAAACCTTCACCCTTAACAGTTTTTAGAAGAAGAACTCAACCCTTTTATTTCATGTTAATTACATATTTTTTTTAATGTTAATTTACTGTCTTACTGTATTTATAATTTGCTTAGGTTCTTGTTATGATATACACACTTATTATTATTACTATCATTATTATTATTATTATTATCAGTATAGTTATCAGTATTATTATCAGTATTATTTCATTTTTACTTCTATTTTGTCATTTGATTTTTAAATGGACCACAATGGAAATAAGTGTTTTCACTTTCTTGTGTCATCCATGGATTTTCAACATATTTACAATTATGTATAACCCCAATTCCAGTGAAGTTGGGACGTTGTGTAAAATGTAAATAAAAACAGAATACAATGATTTGCAAATCCTCTTCAACCTGTATTCAATTGAATACACCACAAAGACAAGATATTTAATGTTCAAACTGATAAACTTTATTGTTTTTGTGCAAATATTTGCTTATTTTGAAATGGATGCCTGTAACATGTTTCAAAAAAGCTGGGACAGTGGTATGTTTACCACTGTGTTACATCACCTTTCCTTCTAACAACACTCAATAAGCATTTGGGAACTGAGGATACTAATTGTTGAAGCTTTGTAGGTGGAATTCTTTCCCATTCTTGCTTGATGTACAACTTCAGTTGTTCAACAGTGCAGGGTCTGCATTGTTGTATTTTACACTTCACAATGTGCCACACATTTTCAATGGGTGACAGGTCTGGACTGCATTATTATGAACGTTTCATGATAATACGTTGAATTTTCGCAAGGGATGAGCCATAGCATAATTCCACACAAGCCGCACTGAGACACCACACGTCAAATGTGACTGCAGATGGTTGTTGTTCTTCTTAGCTTATGAGACCAGACAGCCAACACAGATTATATCAAAAAGTGTTTAAATATCCAGCATTTTAATCTGTCTAGTCTATCACTAGTTCACAGTGCCAGGAGGTCTTTTCTAGTCAGGACGAGTACCTTGGAAATGGCACATTTCATATCAGAAATTTTTAGTACCTTCGGATTTTCAGCTGCTGTTGGATGGGGGGAGGAGAGAGTAGTGTATCAAGTGTCAGCCTGCCACATGCAATAATAATTTGCCTGGGTCCTGCTTTGACGTAAATGACAGGACTCAGAAGAGTGCTGCAAGTTGTGATTTAATTTAGTTCAATGTGATTAATTTGATGTATGTAATATAATTAATGTAATTTAATTAATGTAATAAATTTTCTTTTTTATAGTTTAATAGAAGGCACAGGACATTGCTAAGATAACTGGACACATACATAACATTTTGGCTACTTTAAACAAATAAATAATAAACTTGAAGATGTATGGAAACTAAAAAAATCCAGAAAAAGCCCAACAATAGCAGCAACAGCATTACTTGATACATTTGGTTCACTGTTTTTCAAACACCTAGTTTGTTGAAAGCCCCGTGTTGTAGACTGAATGGTCCCTCCTTAAAAATCGGTCCGCCTTGCTTCACTGCGCATGCGTCATGTCGGACGACAGCAGCACATCTGAGACGGAGTCTCTTCACCCAAAGCAATCAAATGGATTAATAGGATTATTAACCATCAGATGATAAAGGTAAACATCTTAAATCATTCTAAAGTCAGTTTAAAGCAGAAATGAGGCCGTTTTAAACAGAAACTCTGCGAAATTCCATGACGCTTTGAAATGACAATGCATGAATGAATGAATGCATCAGCTAGCAGCTCGTTTAGCCGCAGCGCTCTGATTGCTTCATCCGTCTTTATGATGAAATAATGCTGAATTTATATGGAAATGATTGTTGTACAAAAGCTTCAGATATCTGTCGCTGAGATAGATGATGACTGGAGTGCAGTTTGAAGCAGAAAAAAGGTGGTAATCGGTGTTCCGTAGCTAGTGACGCACGTGCAGTGAAGGCAGGGGGGACTGATTTTTATGGGGGACCGCTTGGGCTGCGACACCGTCTCCCATTGAATTTCTGACACTTGTTTGTATATATTTTTGGCTAAACAAATGTTGGATTTTATGTTTCATGGCTAATTTGTTTGATATAAATCATTGTTAATAACTTGCTAATACCCTGAAATCTCTTTATAATGATAATACTACTACTAATAATATCCTCATATTTCCTCTGGAATGCCATGAGGCATACTTTTCTTCTGATTATCACGCTACACCGACAAAACACAGTTTTACTTTTATACATAAAGTTTATATAACAATACAAGCAGCACACCTCACATAAATAGATGTTAAATGCAACATGTTCCATGCAAACACATATGACTTTACTGATTCATGCTGAGGGTAGTGGCCCGCCCATCCGGGGGCGTGGCTGGAGTGCAGGGGGTAAAAAGACAGATGGGGTGGAGTTAGTCAGCCTGCAGGCTGCGTAGCACCTTACTGTCCAGGAAAGGTTTTATTTAATACAACATTTAAAATTGAAGTCTGTTATCTGTGGTTTTTGTGTCTTTTGAATTTTACCATTACACCTTGGAAAAATGGAAATTTGCAATCTAACACAAACAAACATTAGGATACCCAGTTGGGTCATGAAAATATATCTATCAGTAAAGTAGAATTGTAGAACGTAGAAAGCTTTGAACATGTTAAAAAAAAAATGGTGACACATTGTGATCCACAAAAGTGAATAATTGGATGTAATCTGTGCAGATAGGGACAATATGAGTCTTTTAGTTTAATTTTACAGATGCCTTGGTTTTTGTTTCATTAGTGCATCCTGAAATAAATCATTTCTGCTTGATTGTGGGTTTGGCTGTGCAGTCACTTTCATGCCAGGTTACAATTAAGGGCATGAATCAAAATGTGATGCAGATTGTTTTCTGTTTTGAAGCACAGCAACTTCATTGACCGGAGCGAACACCAATTGTTTGCAGCGGTCAGTCCAGGATGATGCGTTCATGTTCGCTGATGTCTTTAAATCTCCTCTGTAAATATAATATGCATTCATAATCTTCAGCAGAACACAGTTTTCAGATGTTAACAGATTTTTAGTAGCTTTGTAGTAATGTCTTGCATTAGCACATAGACTGCACACAGTACCATTGTGAGCATGCCATGCAGCTTCCATGTCATGAGGATGCATTCACTGTCCCTTGTAATCAGAAGTAACCTGGTGAATAAATATATAGAATACTACAATGACATGCAACATTACACTGTTGTTGTGGGCAATCGGGCCCAATTACCTCATTTTTGGAATCTGGGCATCAAATGGGCCCAGAAATCGGCGATGGGAGACCATCTTAAGATTGGGTTCAGTAGTATATACAGTTCATTTGTGTTGTATTCTGTTACCCATGTCTCTGTGTGACCCTCTCTGCTGAGTACCAGTGTTGATTAATCTTCATCATTATTTTATTTTGTTTTTTGTTTTTCTCAGATCTCTAGGATAGAGAACATGTGTCACCTGAGCGAGCTGCAAGTTTTGAACTTAGCAGGAAACCACATCACCATCGTGGGAAACCTACAGGGCCTCAACTCTTTGACTGAACTCAATCTATGTCATAACTGCATTTCTGTTGTGGTGAGGTCATCTCTGTTATTACTTAGCATCTTCACTGCACACTAGCTGCACTACTGTCCTACAAAGGAATAACAAATTAAAAGCTGCCTCAATCAGCTTGATTTCACATGAGCTTGATTTCACAAAGTGTACTCAGTGCCTCCAAGGCACGCTTTGTCTGTGTTAATGTATCTAAACCATCAGGACTCTGATCATTCTTGGCTCTGTCTTGCTTGCTGCTACAAGACTGCACCTCTTGAAATGCTATTCATACATTTCATAGTCCGTGAGCCTAAAGCTGATTTTGATCTAATCAGTGCTGCCTAAGGGGGACCAAACAACGCTTACATTCCTTTTTACCAAAATTGGAGCAACTTCATCTTTTGATCCCTGTACACACTGAAACTGACCTTTGTCACAATTGTAGTCATCCAAATTAAAACCCCGATCACACATCACAAGAATGTGCAGGAACCATGCCTGACACAGAAATATTGCCATAATTGTATGCAGTCAGGAGGAAAAGAGACATGGTCAGCAGTGTCAGAATGCATCCAGATTACCTCGTCCACACCTGCACGATGGCATCCAAAGTGTATCTAGACAACAGGTAAATGACACTGACTGCTGTCAGACGGCCATAAAAGGCGCTGAAGACTGCCCGATGTCCAAACATCTGGATGGCAAACGTGGGACTGGAGTCGCTGTGTTCCTCCCTTTGCACTAGGCATGGGCTGATATGAGATTTGGACGGTATGATAACCGGGGGGAAAAATACCGCGGTTTTACGGTTTCACAGTATTATGTATAGCTTTAAAATGTGCTTTAACAACATTATGGCTATTTACATATGAAGTGCGCACTAATTGACGCGATGTCTACAGCTACGAGCGCTATACCACTGACAAACTTTAGAGAATATACCAAAATAATAGTCACTCTTTTAGACATGTAGCATCTGCCCCGTGGGAAATATGACTTACTTGCTTAGGGAGAAACGTGGCTGGAATAAGGTCTGGAACTCTGGATACTCAATATTGGCCCAGCTTCACCAACAAAGTGCTTGGAATAGATTTATTTGTCCTTCTTGACATGTTTGTGGGAGAAATTTCGTCGACCGCAAGCACGACTCGAGTCCAGCGCTTGTACTTCTCAGTGGTTTCAATGATGGGATAAAGTTTACTCCTTCCATGTGCACAATGCATCTGCGCATGTGTGGGTCAAACAGGGGCAAAAATTCCAACTACCAAACTCACACCACTCCCATTGAATTTCGTATACAGTAGCATTAGCGGATTGTAAAAGTTAAGGCCTGCAGGGATTGTTTCAAAGGCTTTAAGCCTTAAGCGACGCATACAATAATGACAGGTGCGCATTGTGCTGTTTTCAAATGGTGGAACGGAATTTATAGGCTTGAAAGTTGGCTGAAAACACACGATTGCAAAGCTCCCCTGAGTCCACACAAAGACAGAAAGAAGAAGAAATGTGGTTGTCAACCTCCGTTCATTCTACACAATTTCCCCACAGAAAAGAAATATCCAGATGGATGTAAAAGATGGACTAAAATTGCAAGTTTCTTGCACACACTTATTTTGTCAATATCCTGAAACTGTGCCGAATTATAATGTGGCTGATGACGCCGTTTTCGTGCATCGGCTTATGACTGTAATGTCGCGCCATGAATGACGTGGCACGTAATATTGTAAAATTGACATGTTCTGTAAATGAACTGCATGCATGAACATATCATTGTATGTCAAATTATCCAAACAAACGTGACACCAAAGAGGTTATAGGCAAGACCCACCTTCCTTGTAGTCATTATGAAGCCGGTGGAGTAGCGATTTCTTATCCCTGCTTGGCAAATATTCTGCAATATCCACAGTTTCAGACTTTGGACTTCATCTAACCATCCGTCACTTTCCTTCAAGGGATCAGAAATTTGTTTGTCTCCAACTATCAACAAGGACTGGTCATTTTCGACAGCAGCTCTCTCTTCCTCCTTCGTCGGCACCAATGGTAGTTTCTGTAACGATGCAGCATACGCAAGGGCAGCCAGCTCTTCTTTCCGTTTCTGTCCACTGCCGTACGTAGTCCTGGTTGTAACAGGCAGTCCGCGGATCTTACAAAAACGCTTTAAATCGTCAGTTTTCCAGCGGTTGAAATGATCCAAATCATAGTACTCCTCGCTTCTTTCTGCCGTCATAGCGTGTGGATTGGTAGCCGAAAAATTTAGCGTACCCATAATGCACCGTGTGGCCCAAGATGTGCACTTCGCTTATTCTGTGGAAAATAAAACAAAAAAGCTGACTTGGTCCTTTTAGATGGAGGGAAATGTTCAGTACAGGCTTTGCCTCCTTCAGCCATGATGCAGAGCTAGCTAATGTTAGCTGCCTGTTTGTAAACAGAGACAGAGGTGCGCACCAGGGTGAAGGGCACCAGTGGCTGCCTCCGCTCTGCCTGTCAAGAATTCTCATAACATGCTCATACCGTAGGGACGGTGTAATGGAAAATTTTAGTGGTTTTGATACCGTGGCTTTTTGATACCGTGGTATTGGCCCATGTCTACTTTGCACAGTCCCTGTTGGTACTGGACATCAGAATACAACCAACGTATGGACCTGTCTCACGCCATGTGTCAAAGCCGGCATGGTGCAGCCACTCACTCACTCATGCAATCACATCTGCACTCGTCTTCCCCTTCACAGTGCTACTGACGTCACGTGTGTGTGCATGTGGGTGTAGAGCAGAGGTGCTGGACTGATGACATGATCGCTGTGTGTGTATGTGTGTGTGTGTGTGTGTTCACAATGGCTGAATGAGCAGCTATGTGTACATGCACGTGTGTGCGTGACGTACGTGCACGTGTGTGCAGGGAGCACATGTGTGCGGAGGGCGCATGTGTGGGCCGTTGCCAGCTACTGGACACTGCTGGCAGTCGGCCATGCTGTCCCATGTGTCAGACGCAGCCTTTCCACGAAACTTTAATTTCTTTTTTTGTTTGTTTTGGCTCACAGCACAACACAACTCTGGACACTGCGATGGTTGGATTATCACATGGGATTTAATTTTGCTGTGGTTGATTCCAGCACACAGCAGCCGGGCTGAGAGGATTTTATCCACAGCCTGCGGTCTTGGCTCCACGTCCACCCTGTGCTGTGAAACACTCCTGGGCCGCTGTTGGAGGTGAGATTCATGTTTATTAATGCTGTCACGGCCTGGCACAACAGTTCCGTGTTATATCTCCTACAGAGTTAGAAGGTGATCATGTATTACAGCGGTGAAATCCATTCAGGTCCAAGCCTGACGAGTGCAATGATGCGTTACTGTGCATGAGACCATGGAGAGGCATAGCTGCCCGTGGTATATAGAGCTATGATGGAGACAATAGTTCACATTATTTCTGTCACCCATGGGAAGAAATGGACAAATATCTGTACTGTAAGGTCTACTGTGGATATAACAGCCTGTTCAGATTTGCGGCGGCGTGCGCACAGTAACGCTCTGTGCTTTTGGTTTGATAGCCGCTGTTCACATTCACTGTACATGATAATTTATAATTATTATCATGATGAAGCATGCCACATACACATCAACAGTTCCTTTACGCTCCGACTGTGTGTGTCTGTGTGTGTGTGTGTGTGGGGGGGGGGGGGGCCATTGGAAGTGGACATGATTATACAGTGAGGAAAATAAGTATTTGAACACCCTGCGATTTTGCAAGTTCTCCCACTTAGAAATCATGGAGGGGTCTGAAATTTTCATCTTAGGTCTCATGTACAAAGAGTGTGTCCGCACAAAAATGTGGCGTACGTCCGTCTGCACGCCAACATTCTGATGTATCAAAAGTGCAAAATGTGTGGTGCGTCACGCAAAAATCCTGGGTGGTGTACACATGTTTCTACAGCTATTGGTTCACTGCTGGAGCATAGAAGTGATGCTGGAAACCGTTAATAGTGTGGAAACAAGAAGTCATCAGATTGATGTGCGCATCAGCAACACACTGATGAGCAATTAAAACACCCACGTGTTTACAATTATATGAGTGGACATAAAAGCATATGCAAAGTGATGCATAAAATGGCACTAACAATGGCTGCGTTAGTGTTGTTAGAGGACCTTGCAAATGGTGCAATCTGATGTGGGCGTGTATTCAGGGAACACGAGGATTTACTAGCAAATGACGATAATTGGCTCATAAACCAGTTCCAATTACCAAGGCCACTGTTACTGAAGTGTGTGCAGAACTGTGGCCGGCCCAGAGTGAAATACAGCGAGGAGTCAGGCAGTTGTCTGTGCCCACACAGGGGCTGACCACGCTGGGCTTCCTGGCAACAAGGGCACTCTAGCGGGAGCTGGCTGATCAGTCAGGAGTTTGCCCGTCAACCTTGCACTGATCCATCCAAGCTGTGTGGAACACAGTCATCCAAATGCCATCCAGATACATCACATTCCAACATTAAAGCGCAATTTGCAGTGAGAGCTGGTTTCTGTAATGTAATTGGAGCTATTGACTGCATGCAAATGCACATCAGGCTGGAGGCTGGCATGGTGCGTGATGGATGGCTGCTTGCTGTGTAAATAGGGTATTTGTGTAATCGATCCAAATGTAAACCAGCGTGGCCACATTTGGGCATGTGCGCATTCAAATATGTTTTTGTTATTATTAATGTTTTTTTTTATTTTTGTTTGATGGTGAGAGCTGCAGAGCTTCTTAACCGGCCTCCGATTGGTTTCCTCTGTTCACTGTTTGTTAATAAATGCGTGCGTAAATTTGTGAATGTCATACTGTCAACGGAGGTGCACATCACCTTTTTAACTTCAGTGTGTGTGTGCTGTTCTGAGCCCACAGCGTGTTGGCCTCACACACACATGCTCCATCGCTCCCACAAACATTTTTCCAGTTTCCTGATTAATCCGTTTAACACCTTACCAAATTAACTATCCCTGCGTGTCATTTCCAGTCATCTGTAGTATAATTTCTTTCCTGTGTTCATGTTGTCTGATGGGATGGAGAGGGGAATCTCCGCTCTAAGGTCCTATTTACATGCGATTGCATATTTCAGTAGGCGTGTGGCCACGGAGGAGTTTGGTGCATGTGCACGTGAGCTCAATTCTACATTCAGTGGGATATACAAACAATATGCGTGGATCCATGCCTATCCACACTTTGATACATCTGAATATTTTTGTGATTACGCCAGTTTCTGGGTTTTGGCGTACACCTTGTTTTAGTCGGAAATCCATGCAAGTCTTTGTACATGAGGCCCCAGGACCCTACAGATGTGGACATTTGTTCTCCTACAAAGGTATTAAAATCACCAAACACCTCTCTTCAGGGACTTCATAACGCCATAAGCTCTCCCCAGGTGTGTCTCAATCTCAAAAGCCAAGGACCCAGTGATGTGAATTTCACTGCGGAGATAAGTGAATGTCTCTGCAAGTTTAGCGCTTTCACCTCTTACAGATACACTTCTAATTGCCAGGTTCAGGAAGTTATCAAAATCCTGACTCTTAATTTTGATCCAGGACCATTGCAGATCCAGACACTTACAGTCCAAACACTTGATTCCTCAGTCAGCTTCTCAAGTGTTGTAACCAGGGCATCTGATTCTGCACAAATCGCCCGTGAAGTCAATGAGCTGGGCAAGAGCCATTATATCGCCTCTGACCTCAAGGTAACATAAATGAACTGCAAGTGGTATGTGGAGGCAGAAACTATTGCAGGACAAATACTGATTTGTAGATTGTTGTTTTTGTTGATGCCATAAGATGGTGTGGAGGCAAAAATAATTTTAAGTTAGAGTGTCTGAGGCTGTTTGTGGAAATAAAGTCAAGGAATTGGCAGATTAAAATAATAGGCTTTAATTCGAGGTCTCGAAGACACGCAAAGTCAAAAATCAGGGTTTTGAATGAGTGTGTGTGCACAGCATGTCTGAAGGAGATATTTTGTACATTCAGAGAAAGGTGGGGTTGCTGCAAACAGTCATGTACACATTTGCCAGTAAATGAAACTTCGAGTTTCCCATGAAAACTCTCGCTGAACAATGAATCACAGTTTTTGGCCTTGGAGAAGAGACGGTGAGTTTCATCAGTGCAGCTGCAAAACTGCAACATTACATAAAGACAAGGAATAGAGTTTAGATGCAAAAGCAAAAGTTTTAGACAGGCTATCTGTAAGACATTAAATAAAGAATTTTGACACTACATTTCCCACCCTTTTGATTAAATTTGATCACAGAAGTGAGTCAAAATTATAAACAAAACAATCACACTCTTAAAAAAAATCAAATGTTCCAATAACATCAACATCATTACATCATCATCTGGTTTCAAATAATGCATCACATAAAAGTTTCACAGAAATTTGCCATTTTTGTGGGGCCTATAAGAGACCACCAAAGAATGGCAGAGTAGGAGGAAATACAAAACACCATCAATACAAAATAAGGACTCATGATTGATGGGTTGGGGTTGATCAAGTCCTTTTAGGTTGCTGGGGGAAAGGAATCAGGAACAGGGGCTAGAGTTGCGTGTTTGCACGTGGACCTTTCTGTGACCTTGGTGGTGTGTGTTGTTAGCTGAACTTGGACAGGGCCAATCCATCGATGATCATAAGTTTCCTTCACACGAGACCTGCACACAAAAAAAATGCAAATAAGATTATGATCAACAAACACAGTATCTTCCCCTGTCAACAGCCTGGGATGGAGCCCTCTCTGTGTGAGGAAGTTGTCAAAACAGGATCTCAAAGGGTTGTGTTCAAAATCTCATTTGCATCAGAACTAGAGGCAAGCATTTTACCCAGTTCAGGCTTGTTTCAGCAATGCATTTTGCCAATTTGTTTTTCAGTGTGCTATTATCAAAGGATAATTTTTGTGGCATCTGGAAACAATGTCTGTTATTAAAGCTTTCATCACTGCTTACATGTCCACTATCACAAGGCAGTATTTCTCTCCTCCTGCAGGGGTCGTTTCATTGAAATCCTTCATAAGGTGTTGAAAGGGGCCTTGGGGGGGGTGCACCTGGAGAGATCAATGGAGCAGTTTTTGTTGTATGGTTGGGGGTGCCTGGCTGCTTTTTGTTTCTGTCTTCTGTTTCTGTCTTTTGTTTTTCCTTCCAGGTGGCACGCGTTTAGGACTGAGTGGCTGTGTGGCTGAGTTATCAGGACCTCACCCTGATCACCTGAGGCTGATCATGTGCAGCTCGTCAGGACTCACAGCTGTGGTGCATCTACACGGATTGGAGCATGGTGGCATTTAAGTCTGGAGTACACAGTGTGTATTGGCCAGAGACTCGACCTTGTGACCAGATGGGTGAGATCGTCGTCTTGAGAGCCATCTCATCATTATGGATGCAGAGAACGTCCAGGTTTGATGCCATGGTCTGTGAAAGAGGAGGGGGTGAGGTCTCACGCTCGTCAGCACACTTCCTGAGGTACGTCAGGTTTTGTGACTAACATTTGTACAGTCAGTAAATGTGGTGTCCCTCACACCTTATTATATTGAGCTGTTATGTTAGTCGTTTAATCAGCTTCCACTGCAGTGAGTAATGTGAACGGGGTGTTCCATGCCTGCAGGGTGGGAAGCTGATTAGTGATTAAGCCAGGAAGTGTTTGCTGTTTGTGTACACCTTTGAGCGGTCTCTCTGTGTGTGGACTCACATGATGATTTCTTCTTTCACAGACTCGGTTTGTCGGGGCCACCTGGGGGGTGTCGGCGGGGTCCTTGGGTCCGAACTGTTTCTGGCTCCGGACCGTTTGTGCAGCTGGGAGCGCACCGTATATCCACCTCACCAGTCCGCGCACTAATTTGTTATACTTTTGCACCGCACTGTTATGTCATTAAATTTTGTTATCCTTTGTACCGTGCTCTGCTTATTTCATACTGGGTCCTTCAAACGCTGGTCGGTTCTCCGTCCTACGTCCTACACATAACAGTTTTGCCTGAATTTTTTTTTGTGCTCAGATTAAACACCTTTTGCAAAACTCAGTTGTATAGGCCACAAAGCCTTTTGTAAACCAGAATTTTTGAACATCAGCACACATCAATCAGCATATATCATCCCCCCTGTTTGACACATGGTCTCGACCATGTGTCAAAACAGCAATAAGTGCAGAAATAGACCATGAGGTAAGCAAAGTTTAGAGGGCTCAGGAGGTGGAGGTGGACCGTACCAAATCCCATTGAGCTTCTGAGCACCTGCTTTTTGCAGTGTGTTGAAGTATGGGGTGAGCAGTTACAAAAAGCAATGGATGAAGGAAGCAAAATGGCATCCAGTCTGCGCAGAATTAAAATAAACAGCAATGAAATAATTAAATTAACAATTAAAGCAAACTAAACAGCAGTTACAGTCAGGCAGCACAGACTGACGTGTCTTTTCTCCATGTTTGAGACCTGTAAAATCAGAGCTCTGTATCATGTCTTTCCACTAAAGCCCCGTTTACACATAGAGGGTAAGAGGTCCCGGAAGAGTTTTTGGCCGTCTTAAGGATCAAACGCCGTTGTCAACGCCGGCACTAGGGCGCGTGGCTTAGTTCCGGCTTTACCGGGAATCGTTGAAAAAATTCAACATGTCGAATATTTCCGGGAGCGCTCTCGGAGAATTCGCGTGACAACGGAGACAACGCGAACAACGGCGTTTGATACTTTTTAATCGCCGTTTCATCCTGCCCCTTCCTGTAGTGCCGCAGTTTACACCGCCGTAATTGGCGGCCGGCATTGTATCCCTAATCAACGGCGTGTAAAACGGCGATAGAGCCCAAATCGGCGTCTTCAAAGGCGTTTTAACCGGCGACAGAGGCAGACAAAACGGCGGCGCTAGTGGACAGTACGCCCTTCTAAACACCACCTCCCGGTTAACAGCGTTCCAAATGGCCGATAGGCAGCGGTCAGTATAAAAACGCTAGCGCGCTGCATGCAGGCCTCTCACTCACGGCCAGCTCCAGATATTTTTGCAGAGAAGCTCCAGTATGCCTCCTAAAAGAAAATTGGCAGGGGCAAGGACTTACCAAGAGGTCTGGTTCAGAAGCAGAGGAGAGGCCTGTGGTGGAGACGAGCAACACGTTGAGGAGGGGAAAAAGAAAGGAGAAGAAAAGGCTGAGATGAGCTCCCTCCCCCTGCAGTGACAGCTGCTTCAGCCTATTATACTCTAGGGGCGGTGCCTATATGCAAAAGTTCCTGGAGTAACGCAGGATTTGCCTGGATAAATCCAGCGGTACACAGGGCATTATCAGCGGCAGCAGAACACCGCCGTTCTCACGCGCGTCTTAACCTGCGATTGTAAAGGATAAAACTGGGTATTAACCCCCGTTGCCTGACGTGTGCCGGATGCTACGGCGTCAAAATGCAGCTTTATTTGGCGGATTTAGCGGCGTTTTATCCGCGTATTTGCAGCTAGTACGGCGCTCAAAACGCCGGCGAAATGCTCCGCCCCTTTCCACCGCGAAAACAGACGGAACTACCGCGAACTTCGGTCTACATACTACCCGCCAACAAAACCGTCTATGTGTAACCTGGGTTTAATCCTCCACCTTGCGGATGATGAGCACAATGCTTTTTCAAATTTATCCATAATCTGTTTTCTCTAAGAGTTGTTACTGTTGACAAAGTATGCCCCATTGTCACTGTACAATGTTATTGGTATTAATATTTTGTTGGAAATATTTCTACCCATCAAAAAAGGGAGAGAAAAGAAAAGAAGAAGAAAAAAGGAATCTAATTACTTTTCCCTACAATAAAATCCATATGTATAGGTTCAAAAGGTATGGAAGGTTTTAGAAATCATGCTAATATCTAAGACTTAAAGTCTTAGGTATCCCCGATTACTATATTTAGCACAAATATTGCAAGCCCAACATGTTTTCCAGTAGTTCAATATAGATATTTTATGTACTTAAAATTTGCTTCCATTCTGGTTTGTCATCCAAATGAACTGCAGGTGTCACTAAAACACTTTTTTTTCCCGTTTTTTTTCCACATATTCAGAAACTACAAAATTATGAGTTTTCCCTTCATTGCATTTCTTTTCTGAATTTTTTTTAAAAAGTGTACAAAATTGTCACTCCACAACAAATGTTATAAAAACAAGTAGAATTTAAAGTACAATGTGTGTGTTCAGGAATTACAATACAAAAATTAGAGCACTGCACATGTAGAGCGCAGACCTCTGTTAACACTAGTTTCCTATTCCAAAAAAGGTTTTACCTTGGAAAAAAGTTTCAAGATCAAAGTCCTGTTAGAAGTCTTTTCATAAGCAAAAATATAATACAAAATATAGGTCAAAAGGGCTTTTCAATGTTCAAATCAAATATCTGCTAAATCTGCTATATGGATCAGATGTGGATCAAACTTAGTCTGTTCATTGAGAGGACCATTTTGCACCCCACTGTCACAAATGAGGGTGATTGGGGCACTTTGATTGAGATATAATGCAACATGTACACCAAATACACATTAGTGTCATCTGAACTCATAGATAGTGTTATGTTGCTGTTGGTAAACATTTATGTACTCCCTACTCCACTAATGTAATGACTTAGACACTTTACCTGCATTCTACACAGTCTCAATTCCTTATTGTGATGTGGTGGCCTTTAGTGGCCAACTGCAGGGTTACTTTACATTTAAGGTAGCCCCGGTACACAAGGGCCCTGGGATTAGCATAAGGTTATTCCAGGGGAGGTTATTTTTCATTAAGCTGCAGTCCCACATTTTGTCTTTCTCTCCTTTTTTCAGATGCAAACCATACACAGATTTTTATTGTTCATTTAACTACTACAGTTCACAGCATGAACTTGAACTAAGTAAATTCAGACATAAAATTGTGATGCAGTTTTAACATTTTAAAATGAACAGGTAAAAACAAAGCTGCTTTTAAACCCTGAACAGTTTAATTTTGTAAATAAAATTCCATATTGTCTGCTAAAAACACAGGATGATCAAATCAACTGTAAATGATTTTATACTTTATTAATGCGCGAACCAGGAGCTCAACAATTTGGCTTCTGCTCATTTAATCTCAGCTGTGGCACCTTCCATAAGTAATATCTTTTAGGGCAAAGGGCTTATTTCTGACGATTGTACATAACGATTTATGTACGATTTATGAGATTTAACATAAATAACAACACCTCCCCCCAGTCCCGCTTATAAGAATTCACGACCCGTCTCACTGTCAGGAGCAAGCTCGGTTATTATCATGCGTTGTCCCTAAACAAACTGATAAACCCGCGCTGCAGGTTGTACTCAGCAGTTGTGGAGGTGAACACAAGCTTCCCTCATGTGCACCAGCAATTGTTAAATGATGAAAGTTTGATAAAATATGATTTTGAGCTTCCCTAATCAACATGTTTGACGACCGTGATTAGTGTAAGGACAGCAGGAGATTTGAGAACCTAACAATAACCTAAACTTTTGCTATTTCTACTTTAGTGTAATTTAGGTGATTTTGAGACTGGAAACGCTCCCAGTGGGTTATGGCCTTTATAAGATGACATCTAAATGGTTTGCTTGAGTTTTGCATACATGTAACAGGAATAAATGTGAATACAGTTTTACAATTTTTTTCCCAATAATTTGGTACATAAAAATTAACCATATTTCAACCACATTATCAAAATGATATGCTTATTTGATATGTGCTGCTACACAACATCACTCTTTATAGTTTTTGATTTATTAATTACAACAGCTGACTAAGAAGAATTCATTACTTTAGCTACTTTTCATTTGCAACTTAGAAGGTACATGCCTTCAGTACAGAACTTGCTGTGTGCATGTAGGTCTTATTCAGAATGACCATTTAAGGAATTTTTTTTTTCTTCAGCATACATATATTCACCCTTGACACACACATTCACTGTTAGTGGCCCACACACAACAATAGACATTTACAGTACATTCTTCACGTTATGCGTAAAAGTAGTCGTCAGTAATAACACCGATTCTGAAAGAGCAGGTGTTACAGTCTTCCCTTATAAATGGCTATTTGTCCGTCACTGCATGGCTCCCCACTCCCACATGTAAAAACATACTGGCCAGACAAACAGAAAACATTGAAATTGTCCAGGTCCCCCTTATAAAAGAGACTTTGATCCCAATACTACTTGTTGGGAAAGTGTCAGTACACGGACCCACAACAGGGGGCGCAAATGAACGGACAATGAAGAAAGTCAAATAACAAGGCTTTACTGTTGTGAACACGCACAATAAATACAACAAATCACAATTTCGGTCTCAAGTTAAATTCCAACGGTGTCGTGTGGGCAGGCTCGACGATAGGAGACGTCTGTCCAAGACGAACCGGAACCACCCGATTTCCTCTGCCACCGAACCCCGGGAATACTGGAACCGCCAAGTCCCGAACTCCCAGGTGGTCTCTGCCTCCGCTCGTCGGATCCGGTACTGCTGGCGAGGAACAGACACAGTCAGACGTGGGTGCGGCTGCACCCAACAACACGTGGGGTGGAAAACACCACCTCCACCTCTAATCAGAAAACAACACTGTCTAGTAACTAGGATACTAATCAAATACGTTTCTTTCACAAATGATGAAGGGCTGGCTGAGTTCGTTACCTCCTTGGTAGAGCGATATCTCGGCAAATGAGGTGGAGATGCCGTCCTGCTGATATACCTCCTCAGTGATTGGGATCAGCTGTCTCCAGTGATAGATGACAGCTGTCATCCTGGCTGCTCCCGTAAGGTGGCAGCGCCCTCCGGTGCCTGGAGCCCGCACTCCAGGCAGGGCGCCCTCTAGTTGTGGTGGTCCAGCAGTACCTCCTCTTCAGCGGCCCACACAACAGGACCCCCCCCTCAACGGGCGCCTCCTGGCGCACGTCCGGGTTTGTCAGGGTGGCGACGGTAGAAGTCGGCCAGGAGGGCCGGGTCCAGGATGAAGCCCTTCTTCACCCAGGAGCGTTCTTCGGGGCCGTACCCTTCCCAGTCCACCAGATACTGAAAACCCCGGCCCATCCGTCGGACGTCGAGGAGCCGGCGTACGGTCCAAGCCGGCCCTCCGTCGATGATCCGGGCAGGAGGTCGCGCCGGACCCGGAGTGCAGAGGGGTGAGGTGTGATGGGGTTTAATCCTGGAAACGTGGAATACTGGATGAATCCGCAGTGAGGCCGGAAGCTGGAGCCTCACTGCGGCGGGATTGATGACCTTGAGTATTTTGTACGGGCCGATGTATCGTTCTTGCAGTTTTGGGGAGTCCACTTGAAGGGGAATGTCCTTGGTGGACAACCACACTTCCTGCCCAGGACGATACGTGGGAGCCGGGGCCCGCCGCCGGTCTGCATGGTTCTTCGCCCTCGTCCGGGCCCTCAACAAAGCAGAACGGGCGGCACGCCACACCCGACGGCACTTCCGTAGGTGGGCCTGGACCGAGGGCACACCGACCTCCCCCTCAACCACCGGAAACAACGGGGGTTGATACCCCAAGCACACCTCGAAAGGGGAGAGGCCGGTGGCTGATGACACTTGGCTGTTGTGGGCGTACTCGATCCAGGCCAGGTGGGTACTCCAGGCCGTCGGGTGCGCGGCTGTCACACAGCGTAGGGTCTGCTCCATCTCCT
Organism: Thalassophryne amazonica; assembly: GCF_902500255.1. Lineage (NCBI taxonomy): Eukaryota > Metazoa > Chordata > Actinopteri > Batrachoidiformes > Batrachoididae > Thalassophryne > Thalassophryne amazonica. The sequence goes on from NC_047104.1 coordinate 47,675,934, forward strand.
GGTTGGCCCGTTCTGCTTGTCCGTTGGTCTGGGGGTGATACCTGGACGAGAGACTGACCGTGGCCCCCAGTTCCCGGCAAAAGCTCCTCCAAACATGCGAGGAGAACTGGGGACCGCGATCAGAGACGATGTCTGATGGTATCCCATGCAGACGGACGACGTGGTGGACTAGGAGGTCCGCTGTCTCCTGGGCCGTTGGTAGCTTCGGGAGGGCCACGAAGCTACGGAAGACCCGTGACAAAATCCAGGCCGATGTGAGACCAGGGGCGATGAGGCACGGGCAGCGGCTGCAGCAACCCTGATGTCTTGCGGTGGTCGGCCTTGCCCCTGGCGCAGGTGGTACAGGCCTGGATGTAACCCCGGACGTCGGCCTCCAGGGACGCCCACCAGAAGCGCTGCCGGACGACTGCCACGGTTCTTTGCACCCCAGGATGACAGGAGAGCTTAGAACCGTGACAGAAGTCCAAAACTGCAGCCCTGGCTTCTGGTGGGACGTAAAGTTTGTTCTTCGGTCCGGTTCCGGGGTCCGGGTCTCGTGTCAGGGCCTCCCGGACGGTCTTCTCCACGTCCCAGGTGAGGGCGGCCACGATAGCGGACTCCGGGATGATGGGATCCGGGGGATCCGACGGCTCCGTTTTGACCTCTTCTTCATGTACCCGGGACAAAGCATCCGATCTTTGATTTTTGGTCCCGGGACGGTAGGTGATCCGGAAGTCAAAACGGCCGAAGAACAGTGACCAGCAGGCTTGCCTGGGATTCAGCCGCTTGGCGGTCCTGATATACTCCAGGTTCCGGTGGTCAGTGAAAACCGTGAATGGCACGGACGTTCCCTCCAACAGATGTCTCCACTCCTCAAGAGCCTCTTTCACCGCAAGGAGCTCTCGATTGCCGACGTCATAGTTCCGTTCGGCTGGGGTCAACCTGCGGGAAAAATAGGCACACGGGTGAAGGACCTTATCGGTCTTCCCGCTTTGGGACAGCACGGCTCCTATCCCTGAGTCCGAGGCGTCCACTTCAACCACTAACTGGCGACTAGGATCGGGCTGCACCAGAACAGGTGCAGACGAGAAGCGCCGTTTCAACTCCTTGAATGCGGCATCGCACCGATCCGACCAGGTGAAGGGGACTTTTGGTGAGGTCAGGGCTGTCAGGGGGCTAGCTACCTGACTGTAGCCCTTAATGAACCTCCTGTAGAAATTAGCAAAGCCTAGGAACTGTTGCAACTTCCTACGGCTTGTGGGTTGGGGCCATTCTCTCACCGCCGCAACCTTGGCCGGATCAGGAGCGACTGAGTTGGAGGAGATGATGAACCCCAGGAAGGACAAAGAGGTGCGGTGGAACTCACACTTCTCGCCCTTCACAAACAGCCGGTTCTCCAACAACCGCTGCAGGACCTGACGTACATGCCGGACATGAGTCTCAGGATCCGGAGAAAAGATGAGTATATCGTCTAGATATACGAAGACGAACCGGTGCAGGAAATCCCGCAAGACATCATTAACTAATGCTTGGAACGTCGCGGGGGCGTTTGTGAGGCCGAACGGCATGACCAGGTACTCAAAGTGACCTAAGGGGGTGTTGAATGCCGTTTTCCACTCGTCTCCCTTCCGGATCCGAACCAGATGATACGCGTTTCTAAGATCGAGCTTGGTGAAAATTTGGGCTCCATGCAGGGGTGTGAACACCGAATCCAACAGGGGCAACGGGTATCGGTTGCGAACCGTGATCTCGTTCAGCCCCCTATAATCAATGCATGGACGGAGTCCGCCGTCTTTTTTGCCCTACAAAAAAGAAACCTGCGCCCATCGGGGAGGTGGAATTCCAGATCAACCCTGCAGCTAATGAGTCCCGGATGTAGGTTTCCATTGATTCGCGCTCAGGCCGGGAGAGGTTGTACAGCCTACTGGACGGAAACTCACTGCCCGGAACCAAATCAATGGCACAATCATACGGACGGTGGGGGGGAAGTGTGAGCGCCAGATCCTTGCTGAACACGTCGACAAGGTCGTGGTACTCCACCGGCACCGTCCCCAGATTGGGCGGGACTCTGACCTCCTCCTTAGCTTGGGAGCCGGGAGGAACCGAGGAACCTAAACACACCCGATGGCAGGTCTCGCTCCACTGAACCACTACCCCGGACGGCCAATCAATCCGGGGATTGTGCTTCAACATCCAGGGAAATCCTAAAACCACACGGGAGGTGGCCTGAGTCACAAAAAACTCGATCACCTCTCTGTGATTTCCCGACACCACCAGAGTTACAGGTGGTGTCTTATGCGTGATCGGAGGGAGTAGGGAGCCATCTAGTGCCCGAACCTGCACAGGCGAGGTAAGCGCCACCAGAGGGAGCCCTATCTCCCTAGCCCATCTGCTGTCCAGCAGATTCCCCTCAGAGCCCGTGTCCACCAGTGCTGGGGCCTTCAGGGTTACATCCTCATAAAGGATTGTAACTGGGAGTCGTGTGGCAATGTGGGTGTGTCCCACGTGAATGTCTCGGCCCACCCCTAGCCCAGTTTCTAGGGGCGGGGCGTTGGAGTTTAACCGCTCGGGGCAGTCTCTCATATGGTGCTCTATTGCACCACAAACAAAACAAGCTCCGTGGGCCCGTCTCCTCTGTGCATCTGGTGCCCTAAATGTTGCCTTACTCGTGTCCATAGCTTCGTCAGCAGGGGGAGCTGTGGCCCCACGGAGCGCAGGGGCCGTGGAGCGTGGGGAAGGCGGAGCGCGGTCGGAACCGGAAGGGAGAGGGACGGCGCGTGCCCGGCCACGCCCTTCGTCTCGTTCCCGCCGGCGTTCTTCTAACCGGTTGTCTAACCGTATGACGAGATCGATGAGCCCATCTAAATCCCGCGGTTCGTCCTTAGCCACCAGGTGCTCCTTGAGAACCAAAGACAGTCCGTTTACAAAGGCGGCGCGGAGGGCAGTGCTATTCCAGCCGGACCTCGCAGCCGCAATGCGGAAGTCGACTGCATAGGCAGCTGCGCTCCGACGCCCCTGTCTCATTGACAGTAGCACGGTTGAAGCGGTCTCGCCCCTATTAGGGTGATCGAACACGGTTCTGAGCTCCCTTACAAACCCATCGTATGTCAGAAGGAGCCGTGAATTCTGCTCCCAGAGCGCTGTAGCCCAAGTGCGTGCCTCACCGCGAAGCAGGTTTATTACATAAGCTACTTTACTAGCATCGGTCGCGTACATGACGGGACGCTGTGCGAAGACGAGCGAGCACTGCATCAGAAAATCCGTGCACGTCTCCACACAGCCTCCGTACGGCTCTGGGGGGCTTATGTATGCTTCCGGGGAAGGTGGGAGAGGTCGTTGAACAACCAGTGGAACGTCTATGTTACGCACAGGGTCTACGGGAGGGAGAGCCGCAGCGGCGCCCGGAGGGCGCGCTTCCACCTGCGCGGCGAGAGCCTCCACCCTGCGGTTCAGGAGGACGAGTCGTGAAAGCGGTGAGGATCCGCTGCAACTCACCGATTACCCCTCCTGCGGACGCCTGCGCGTCCTGTTCTTCCATTGGCCGTTCAACAGCCGGTTGACGCCCCTCGGGATCCATGACGATGGCCGAGATATCCTGTTGGGAAAGTGTCAGTACACGGACCCACAACAGGGGGCGCAAATGAACGGACAATGAAGAAAGTCAAATAACAAGGCTTTACTGTTGTGAACACGCACAACAAATACAACAAATCACAATTTCGGTCTCAAGTTAAATTCCAACGGTGTCGTGTGGGCAGGCTCGACGATAGGAGACGTCTGTCCAAGACGAACCGGAACCACCCGATTTCCTCTGCCACTGAACCCCGGGAATACTGGAACCGCCAAGTCCCGAACTCCCAGGTGGTCTCTGCCTCCGCTCGTCGGATCCGGTACTGCTGGCGAGGAACAGACACAGTCAGACGTGGGTGCGGCTGCACCCAACAACACGTGGGGTGGAAAACACCACCTCCACCTCTAATCAGAAAACAACACTGTCTAGTAACTAGGATACTTATCAAATACGTTCCTTTCACAAATGATGAAGGGCTGGCTGAGTTCGTTACCTCCTTGGTAGAGCGATATCTCGGCAAATGAGGTGGAGATGCCGTCCTGCTGATATACCTCCTCAGTGATTGGGATCAGCTGTCTCCAGTGATAGATGACAGCTGTCATCCTGGCTGCTCCCGTAAGGTGGCAGCGCCCTCTGGTGCCTGGAGCCTGCACTCCAGGCAGGGCGCCCTCTAGTGGTGGTGGGCCAGCAGTACCTCCTCTTCAGCGGCCCACACAACAACTACTAACCTGACCAAATAAGTTAAATAAAACAAAAATGTATATTGTGGTGGGGAGTATTGGTGGAGCAGATTTTCCCTTTTCTCTTTTTTTTTTGTTTTTGTTAACTGCTGCAGTAGGAGGGTGGGGGGAGGTTTTGGGAGTATTTTTGCTCCATGTATTGCCAGCCAAAAATGTGCACACTGTAGAACTTAAAAACCTTTTTTATGCAAATGATCATTTACTTTGTCTTCAAAACTTGTGTCTGTGTCATGTCCCACGGCGGGTGTAAGTGTGGTGTCTGTGTGTCTGATTCACTGTTTGCTGAGCTGGCCATCTGTCATGGTCAGTCCGCTCGGGTGTCCTGGCTCTGTTGGGCTGGACCCCGTCCTTCACCGCGTCTGCCTTGCCCACAAGAGAAGCCTCCACATCCGTGTTGTGCTCTGGACAGCATTATGGGCACTTCAGTGGACCAGCAGTCAAATGTCCCACAGATAAAACAGCCGTCTGGATCTTCAGTGTCTCTGGGTCGGGCGCTGTTGGTCGGCCTCCGATCACAGTTCTGTCTGCCATGTTGACACACCCTTTTAGACGGATAACATGGTGAAAGCAGCTGTGGATTTTCAAGGGCATTCATCGTGGTGATCATTGTTTCTTCTTTTGGTGGCTTTCCTCACGTATCTTGTTTCAGCATGACGTGCATGTTTCAGGATTTCTTTCAATTGGTTGTCAGCCAATCCTCCAATCAGGGTTTGTTCAACTCCCTGACGGACTTCTCACCTCAGGCCAGGGACCACACAGGACTTTAGGACAGCTTCAAATGGTGTCTCCCCGTCTACATTGTAAGCTCCGTCAGGTCTCACATGTCCACTGTGTGCATTGCACTCTTTTTCCCACCGGATGAAAAGGTCTGTTACAGTCTCACCAGGCTTCTGTTAGCAGGCTTGGATCGCTGCCATGTTCACTGTGGCTGAACATTTGGCTTTGATGTCCTCACAGACTGCTTTGACGTGCATTTCCTACTGGCTGGTGTTATCCCAGGTGACGGTCTCTGCTCTCAGTCTTTGTGTTGCTTGTCGTTCAACCACAGCCTGGATTTCAGATATTGTTGGACTGGAACGAATGTCTTTAAGAGGGTGGTCAGTTCTTCACCTGTCAAAAGCAGTCAGTTTTCCTGTAGCGAGGCTGTGGGTGTTGACGTGGCTGGGGTTGGCGATAAACAGAACACCAGTCTTCCCCTCACGGACTTCGACTTTTGACCTCAGGCCAGCAAGCCTCGGGTAGGGTGGTGGTGAGAGAGAGAAAAAAGAATTAATAGGTGATAATGTTTGTCCTGCGGGTTTGTGTGTGTGTGTCCCCTTTTTTTAACTGTCTTTACTTGAGATTTTTATATAATTTTCGTCTTTTCCTTATCGAAATTTATTGGAATTTGCTTTTAATATGTCCAATTGATGTCAGCATAAGCTCCCCATTTTGCTCACACACTAAATCAGTGTCCTACCTCAGAGTCACCTCAATGACCCCTACACTCAGAAATAAAATGAAAATGAAATAAGCAGAGCACGGTACAAAGGCTAACTGAATTTAATACATAACAGTGATACAAAATACAACAAAAGAAAGTGCGGTCTGGCGTGGTGCGCTCCCAGCAGCGCTAACGGTCCGGAGCCAGAAGCTGTTCGGACCCAAGGACCCCGCCGACACCCCCCAGGTGGCCGCAACAAACCGAGTCTGTGAAAGAAGGAACCATTATGTGAGTCCACACTCTACACACAGAGAGAACACTTAAAGGTGTACAAACAGCAAACACTTCCTGGCTTGATTACTAATCAGCTTCCCAACCTGCAGGCATGGAACATCCAGTTCACAAAACTCCACTGCAGTGGAAGCTGATACATGACTAACATACAGCTCAATATAATAAAGGTGTGAGGGACACCACATTTACTGACTGTATAAATGTTAGTCACAAAATCTAACGTACCTCAGGAAGTGTGCTGGCGAGCGTGAGACCTCACCCCCTCCTCTTTCACAGACCGTGCATCAAACCCTGGACGTTCTCTGCATCCACTGATGATGAGATGGCTCCCGAGATGACGATCTCACCCGTCTGGTCACAAGGTCGAGTCTCTGGCAAATACACACTGTATACTCCAGTCTTAAATGCCACCATGTTCCAATCCATATAGATGCACCTCAGCTGTGAGTCCTGACGAGCCGCAGGTGATCAGGGTGAGGTCCTGATAACCTCAGCAACACAGCCACTCAGTCCCAAATGCAAGCCACCTGGAAGGAAAAACAAAAGACAGAAACAAAAAGGCAGCCAGGCCCCCCAGCCATACAACATCTTTCTCTTTTTTTTTTTTTTTTTTTTATGTCTTTGACATTAGGTTTTATTCTGAGAAATAAGCCAGTGCCTTTAATATTTCAAATCCTAAAGCAGTTTGGAAGAACAGAGGGCGGTGTTTCACTGGAATGTGGTTCATCTCCTCTGGAGGCGAATGTGTGGAAGCTGCTAATGACAACATTAATTCTGAATGATCTTTTTTGCAAATACCCAAAATCACATCAGTAGTTTTTTTTGTGAAAAAATGTGTGGTGAAATTTTGTGCTGCCTGAGGAGATATAGCTCATTAACCACAGCCCAATGCTGAATTTCTCCCTCAGTGAATGAGAAACTAGCATAATAAACATGGGAATTCAATGCTACTGATTTCTGTAGCTTTAATCCAATGAAATGACTTGTGCATGCTTATACAGGTCCTATATTTTGGATGCAAAACTCTTCAGTGTTTCCGTGCCTTGCAGAAAAAATAAGAACAGAATATAATATGGTGTTAACTGCTTTCCATCTCTCACTCTGTCACCTTCCTGAAAGTTTTGATACAGAGCCACTTCCAGCCCTAATTATATGAAGTAACGCTTCATTTAACATACAACAGAGGGCAGAAAAAAGTCCAACCTTTCAGCAGATCCTCTCGGCTCTGTCATTAGCGGTGATTGCTGCCAAGTGCTCCAGGCAGGCACAAACTAAATAAGCATCTTTCAGGTGTCTGGTTTCCTATTTCACTCAATGCAGATAAAAAGTGGATATTGTTGACACCAAAACAAGATGCTGTAAAAGACATTTAAAATAAGTCTTACATAAAAGTCTCTTTCATTGAATACATGGAGTATTATCAATATTATGCAGTGGGTAAAATAAGTATTGAACACTTAACCATTTTTCTCAGTAAATCTATTTCTAAAGATGCTATTGAAATAAAATTTTCACCAAATGTCGGTAGCATCTCAGATAATCCACACATACAGAGAAGTCAAACCATAGATGTCCTAAATTATGTGTAATAATTTGAAATATCACAGGGAAAAAGTATTGAACACCTGAAGAAAGGGATGTACAAAAAGTCATGGAAAACCAGCTGACACCAGCTGAAATCTAGCAGTAATTAGAAAGCAATTCTGCCCCTTGGCAGTGTAAATTAATATCAGCTGGTTCAGTCACAATGGATGTGCCTATAAAAAGGTGTCTTATTACCAAGGTGTCACACAAGAAACATTTTATGATGGTAAAACGCGAAGTGCTCTCTTACAATTTTCGCAACCTTATTGTTGCAACACATGCTGATGGCCTTGGCTACAGAAGGATTTCTAAAATTCTGAATGTTCCAGTGAGCACTGTTGGGGCTATAATCTGAAAGAAGAAAGAAGATCATTTCACCATAAACTGGCCACAACTAGGTGTTCCTCACACGATTTCTGACAGAGGAGTGAAAATAATTATCAGAAGAGTTGTCCAAAAGCTAAGGACCACTTGTGGAGAGCTTCAGAAACACCTGGAATTAGCAGGTACAATTGTTTAAAAGAAAACAACAAGTAGTGCACACAACTGCCATGGCCTCTATGCACGCTCACCACGCAAGATTCCATTGCTGACGAGAAAGCATGTTGAAGCTAGTTTAAAGTTTACTGCACAGTCTTTAGACAAGCCTGTGAAATACTGGGAGAATATACAACCCCTGGCAAAAATTATGGAATCACCGGCCTCAGAGGATGTTCATTCAGTTGTTTAATTTTGTAGGAAAAAAGCAGATCACAGACATGACACAACTTTCTGGCTTTAAGAAACACTATAAGAAATCAGGAAAAAAATTGTGGCAGTCAGTAACGGTTACTTTTTTAGACCAAGCAGAGGGAAAAAAATGTGGAATCACTCAATTCTGAGGAAAAAATTATGGAATCATGAAAAACAAAAGAACGCGCCAACACATCACTAGTATTTTGTTGCACCACCTCTGGCTTTTATAACAGCTTGCAGTCTCTGAGGCATGGACTTGATGAGTGACAAACAGTACTCTTCATCAATCTGGCTCCAACTTTCTCTGATTGCTGTTGCCAGATCAGCCTTGCAGGTTGGAGCCTTGTCATGGACCATTTTCTTCAACTTCCACCAAAGATTTTCAATTGGATTAAGATCCGGACTATTTGCAGGCCATGACATTGACCCTATGTGTCTTTTTGCAAGGAATGTTTTCACAGTTTTTGCTTTATGGCAAGATGCATTATCATCTTGAAAAATGATTTCATCATCCCCAAACATCCTTTCAATTGATGGGATCAGAAAAGTGTCCAAAATATCAACGTAAACTTGTGCATTTATTGATGATGTAATGACAGCCATCTCCCCAGTGCCTTTACCTGACATGCAGCCCCATATCATCAATGACTGTGGAAATTTACATGTTCTCTTCAGGCAGTCATCTTTATAAATCTCATTGGAATGGCACCAAACAAAAGTTCCAGCATCATCACCTTGCCCAATGCAGATTTGAGATTCATCACTGAATATGACTTTCATCCAGTCATCCACAGTCCACAATTGCTTTTCCTTAGCCCACTGTAACCTTGTTTTTTTCTGTTTAGGTGTTAATGATGGCTTTCGTTTAGCTTTTCTGTATGTAAATCCCATTTCCTTTAGGCGGTTTCTTACAGTTCGGTCACAGACGTTGACTCCAGTTTCCTCCCATTCGGTCCTCATTTGTTTTGTAGTGCATTTTCGATTTTTGAGACATACTGCTTTAAGTTTTCTGTCTTAACGCTTTGATGTCTTCCTTGGTCTACCAGTATGTTTGCCTTTAACAACCTTCCCATGTTGTTTGTATTTGGTCCAGAGTTTAGACATATTGCGTGATGATTTACCCTCTTTTAAGAGTTTGATAATCCTCTCCTTTGTTTCAATTGACATCTCTCGTGTTGGAGCCATGATTCATGTCAGTCCACTTGGTGCAACAGCTCTCCAAGGTGTGATCACTCCTTTTTAGATGCAGACTAACAAGCAGATCTGATTTGATGCATGTGTTAGTTTTGGGGATGAAAATTTACAGGGTGATTCCATAATTTATTCCTCAGAATTGAGTGAGTCCATATTTTTTTCCCTCTGCTTGGTCTAAAAAAATAACCGTTACTGACTGCCACAATTTTTTTTTCTTGATTTCTTATAGTGTTTCTTAAAGCCAGAAAGTTGCCATTTGAAATGACTTTAGTTTTGTGTCATGTCTGTGATCTGCTTTTTTCTACAAAATTAAACAACTGAATGAACATCCTCCGAGGCCGGTGATTCCATAATTATTGCCAGGGGTTGTACATAGGCTGGTCAGATGAAACCAAAATTGAACTCTTTGGATGCCATAATACACACCATGTTTGGAGGTCAAATGGCACTGCACATCACCCCAAAAACATACCAGCAGTGAAGTTTGCATGTGGGAACATCATGGTGTGGGGCTGTTGTCCAGCATAAAGCACTGGCAAACTTCATATACAGCTCCAATGCCAATGAAGTTGGGATGTTGTGAAAAATGTAAATAAAAACACAATACAATGATTTGCAAATCCTCTTCAACCTATATTCAGTTGAATACACTGCAAAGACAAGAAATTTAATGTTCAAACTGATAAACTTTATTGTTTTGCGCAAATATTTGCTCATTTTGAAATGGATGCTTACAGCACGTTTCATAAAGCTGGGACAGTGGTATGTTTACCACTGTTACATCACCTTGCCTTCTAACGACACTCAATAAGCGTTTGGGAACTGAGGACACTAATTGTTGACGCTTTGAAGGTGGAATTCTTTCCCATTCTTGCTTGATGTACGACTTCAGTTGTTCAACAATCCGAGGTCTCCATTGTTGTATTTTGTGCTTCATAATGCGCCACACATTTTCAGTGAGCGACAGGTCTGGACTGCAGGCAGGCCAGTCTAGTACTCGCACTCTTTTACTATGAAGCCATGCTGTTATAACACGTGCAGAATGTGTCTTGGCATTGTCTGGCTGAAATAAGCAGGAACGTCCCTGAAAAAGACGTTACTTGGATGGCAACATGTGTTGCTGCAAAACCTGGATGTACCTTTCAGAATTGTTGGTGCCATCACAGATGTGTAAGTTGCCCATGCCATGGTCACTAACACACCCCCATACCATCACAGATGCTGGCTTTGAACTTTGCACTGGTAACAATCTGGGTGGTCTTTTTTCTCTTTAGTCCAGAGGACACGATGTCCATGATTTTCAAAAACAATTTGAAATGTGGACTCATCAGACCACAGCACACTTTTCCACTTTGTGTTTGTCCATTTCAAATTAGCTTGGGCCCAGAGAAGGCGGTGGTGTTTCTGGATGTTGTTGATGTATGGCTTTCGCTTTGCATGGTGGAGTTTTTACTTGCACTTGTAGATGTAGCAACGAACTGTGTTAACTGACAATAGTTTTCTGATGTGTTCCTGAGCCCACACAGTAAGATCCTTTACACAATAATGTCAGTTTTTAATGCAGTGCTGCCTGAGGGATCGAAGGTCATGGGCATTCAGTGTTGGTTTTCAGCCTTGCCATTTATGTGTAGAAAGTTCTCCAGATTCTCTGAATCTTCTGATTATATTATGGACTGTAGATGATGGAATTCCTAAATTCCTTGCAATTGAACGTTGAGAAACATTGTTCTTAAACTGTTAAGACTATTTTTTCATGCAGTTGTTCACAATGTGGTGATCCTCACCCCATCTTTGCTTGTGAATGGCTGAGCCTTTTGGGCATAGATTGCAGCCATCATTTCAAAATGAGCAAATATTTTCACAAAAACAAAGTTTATCAGTTTAAACATTAAATATCTTGTCTTTGTGGTGTATTCATAGAATACAGGTTGAAGAGGATTTTCATATCATTGTATTCTGTTTTTCTTTACATTTTACACAACGTCCCAACTTTATTGGAATTGGGGTTGTAACTGAAGGAAGGATGAATGGAAAAAAAATGTACCGAGATAGTCCTGATAAAAAAAATCTGTTGTCATCTACCAGGATGATGAAGTTGAAATGATGTGGCCGTTTCAGCAAGACAATGATCAGGTGATCAGAGTTCATAGAAGAGGTCTATTGAACCTTCAAGGTTTGAAGACTGTGTTGGAAGAATGTGCCAAAATCACACCTGAGCAATGCATAAGCAATGCATTGCCGTAAGTAGTATTTTTTTTTTCTTTTTTTTAGTTTGAAGAGGTCTTAGTGAAAGGATTCAAAGGATTCTTCTATTCAAGTTTGGATTATATTTTGGATTTTATCCCCCTAGGATAGGATCTTTGACCTCAGTTTTCTGGATTATAATTTGGACTTTATGCCCCTTTTATTCGGATTTTGGATTATAAATTGAGTTAAGTTTTCCTTGGATCGCACATTCAATATCAGCATTCTACAATTGATTTACCCTTTCTTTTTTCTGATTTTATTATTTTATTATATTTTATTTTATTTATCACTTATCCTTTGATCCTATGAAAGTTAATTTTAATCTGTAAACCTGCACTTGCCAACTCTGCAATAAATTTTCCAACTGCAGTTAAAGCATAAGTGTGGACATTGGACTGTTGGAGTCATCTTAAGGAACGGTAATTAAATAGGTAAAGTGTGTTTAACATCAACAAGGTTCTGTAAGGTTTTTCTGTTTTCATTAAAGTAACACATCCCTTGCGATTTACTGTACGGATCACTAAAACCTTTTGTAGCAATTTCCAAGACCCCAGATCGTATATAGGAGAGCTGCCATGAACGGGCGTGGCTGGTTTTGTATCCTGGCTCCAAGGCTGTTCGGCCAGGGTGCGAGGTCTGCATGAGCGGGGATAGATGCCCTGATGAAGGCATTGAGCAGGTAGACCAGTCTCCTCGCCACCATCTTAAACAGCTCTCAGTCTAAATCCTCCCGGGTGATACCCGCAGGGAATTGAGGGTCGGACTCTTTAGACAGACAGCTGGTCCAGTGCCTCCTGCAACAGGGGTGACACTCGTTGGATCTGACAGCATGTATGGATTACCTGGGTTGTTATTGACATCTGGTAAAAATGTAATGTCAGTAGCAACTTTAGAAATATATTTACTGAGAGAAATGGTAACGTTTCCAATACTTATTTTTACCCGCTGTACTATGTTATTCATGTTGGCTGTGGAGCTCTGTGTTTAGAGCAGGTTGTCTATTAATGTGCATCAGTGTGTCTTGAAACAAGACAGTGAACCCTGGGTTTGGTCTAGAACGGAAATGGCGTCGTTCAAAATTAGAAGTATTTCACCTTGCGTGGTGTGATGCTATCTTAGAGTATAAGCATGCATTATTGGCTACAAAGCGGACTTACTACTCTGATTTGATCAACAAAAACAAGCATAACTCAAAGTTCTTGTTTGACACGGTGGCAATACTTTTGCATGGACAACCACCTGTAGTTTGCTCTCCTTTTACAGCACATTTCCTGGATTACTTTGGGAAGAAAATAGAAGACATCAGGTTAAACATTTTTCTTTTCTGCTTTTCTTTCCATGAAAAAAAAACTCCTGTTACAGTGGAATGTGCCGTTCATTTCTAAACTGGACGCTGTCTTGATCCGGTATGTCATCTGACTAGCACAGGAATTGCAGAAGACGTGGACTTCAGCACTTTTTCGGCACATTGAGACAGACGTGCGGAGGAGTTCCGCGCGTCGCGGTGGAGCCGCATGGTGCAAAGCAACGCCGTGATGAAGCCTCACAGGACATGTTCTGGCATGTCCAGGCTCATCCACAATTTCTCGGTTAGTCACACGACTGAAAACCCACCGACAGCCGTCTGAAAGCCATCTCAAAGCCGTCCACAGGGGTCTGCCCTAGGCCCCCTGCTTTTCTCCCTTTATATAGCACCCCTTGGGCACATATTGCGGTGTTTTGGGATTACCTTTCACTGCTATGCAGATGATACGCAGTTATACATGCCAATAACTGCTGGTAATCTCGTTCACATAAAATCCGGTTAGTCACACGACTGAAAACCCACCGACAGCCGTCTGAAAGCCATCTCAAAGCCGTCCTGTGAGACCAACATGGAGGTGGTTTTGTCCCGCGCCATGAACGGCACGGTGGCGCAATCCTCCACTTTTGTTTCCATGAAAAAAACTCCTGTAACAGTGGAATGTGCCGAAAAATTGCTGATGTCCACATCTCCTGCCTTTTTGTGAAAGTCAGACGACGTCCCGGATCAACAAAGCCTTCACGTTAGAAATGATCTGGTTGTTTCAGCGGGGTGTGAGCCTGTCGATCGGTGCTCATAGCACGGCGCGCTCTCAGACGCTGTGGGCCGTCCTTAAAGCGGCAGTAACACTCCTTAATCTGTGTAATCCCCACAAAATCGTCCCTGAAAGTCATATTAATTTTCCGAACGGTGTCCACCTGGAGGTCTCTCACAGTTTCTGGAAAAAAATTGATGCAGCAAAGCTCCAAATCGTTCAGACATTTATTCGCAATAAAAAAACGACGAGAGGGTGGACCACTGCTCACACAAAGCCTGCTCACAGGCGAATGACGCAACCGACAGGCGTGTAAAAACTCATGCATGCGTACGAAGGTTCAAGCTTGGCTGATACAATCACACGTGATTCAAATCCATATGGTTTTTGAAAAAAATAAAAAGGTCCGATACTTTTCTGACAGACCTCGTATACCAACAAAACTGTTTAAGGACATGTGGCCCATTCTTGGGCCAACTGTGCTGGAAATTATTAATCTTTCTTTAACTTCTGGATCTGTTCCTAAATGTTTCAAATCTGCAGTGATTAAACCATTACTTAAGAAACCTAATCTTGACCCTAGTGTATTGACAAACTATCGGCCAATATCAAATCTATCATTTTTCTCTAAAATTCTGGAAAAAGTGGTGTCACGGCAGCTTGTAGACTATCTTACTAAGAGTAATCTCTTTGAGCCACTGCAGTCTGCTTTTAGAAAATATCATTCCACAGAGATGGCTCTCACTAAAGTGGTGAATGATCTTCTGCTTACAATGGATTCGGACACCACTACGGTTCTGTTGCTGTTAGATCTCAGTGCTGCATTTGATACAGTGGATCATCATATTTTACTTGATAGGCTGGAAAATCATTTTGGGATTACTGGGAGTGCCCTTGCATGGCTGATGACATACTTGACCAGTTGTTCTCACTGTGTTTTGTACAGTAACACTACCTCTAACCTTAGTGACGTGAAATTTGGGGTTCCACAGGGGTCTGCCCTAGGCCCCCTGCTTTTCTCCCTTTATATAGCACCCCTTGGGCACATATTGCGGTGTTTTGGGATTACCTTTCACTGCTATGCAGATGATACTCAGTTATACATGCCAATAACTGCTGGTAATCTCGTTCACATAAAATCCTTAGAAGATTGCCTTGCAGCAGTGAGAAGTTGGATGTCTAGAAACTTCCTACTTTTAAACTCTGATAAGACTGAAATGATTGTTCTTGGTCCAGTGAGACATCGGCATCAATTTGACCAATTAACGCTCAGCCTCGGCTCGTGTGTCATACATCACACTGACAAAGTGAGGAACCTTGGGGTAATTTTTGATCCTTCGTTGTCCTTTGGCCTCCACATTAGAAATATTACTAGGACTGCTTTCTTCCACCTGCAAAATATAGCAAAGATTCGTCCCGTCCTGTCTATTGCTGATGCTGAGACCCTGATCCATGCATTTATCTCTTCTAGATTGGACTACTGCAATGTTCTATTTTCTGGTTTACCGCAGTCTAGCATTAGGGGTCTCCAATTGGTTCAAAATGCTGCAGCCAGACTTTTGACATGAAGCAGAAAGTTCGACCACATTACACCCATTTTGGCATCCCTTCACTGGCTTCCTGTCCCAGTGAGATCAGATTTTAAGGTTCTGCTACTAACCTATAAAATTATTCATGGACTGGCACCCTCCTACCTAGCTGACCTAATTAAACCTTACGTATCGGCCCGGCCTTTACATTCTCAGGGTGCAGGACTACTTTGTGTCCCTAGGGTGAATAAGAAGTCTGCGGGTCACAGAGCTTTCTCTTATCGTGCCCCTGTTCTGTGGAATGATCTCCCTGCGTCAATAAAACAGTCAGATTCTGTGGAGACTTTCAAGTCCAGACTTAAGGCGCACTTATTTTCCCTTTCATATGGCTAGCATACTGGTACAGTTTTATTTTACGCTTTTTACTCTTTTAATTCATTTTATTAGTAATTGGAGTGGGCCGCGGCCTCAACTTTACCTAAATTCTGGGTCTTTTAGTGAAGTTTAGGGCTAGTGGCCGGCGATCACCTTAGTATTTCTCTGTTTTTCTTGTTGTTTAATGCTGACAAATTATAAAGTATTTCTTGTCTTTCTGATGCCTGATTCTGTTTTTTCTCTCTGTTTAAGGTGCAGCTCCATCCAGAGATGGGAGTTGTGTTCGTGTTGGCGATCCTCCTGTCCTGTGCGCCAGTTGCATTTCTTGTATATTTGTCCGTGAATTGTTCTTTAATTTATGTTTTGTAGCATGGCCCAAGCAGAGGGTCACCCCTTTGAGTCTGGTCTGCTTGAGGTTTCTTCCTCAGAGGGAGTTTTTCCTTACCACTGTTGCTCTGGGGGTTGGTAAGGTTAGACCTTACCTGTGTGAAGCGCTTTGAGGCAACTCTGTTGTGATTTGGCGCTATATAAATGAAAATAAATTGAAATTGAATTGAATTGTTTGCTCTCAGTGCTCAGATCAATATGTGTGTGAATGACATTGTAAGTCAGTAAAAGCTTTTGCGTAATGCAGATATAATTGCTATTTGTGCAAGCTTGTAGATTTTTGCACACCTTGGTACTTGTTCTTTTTCTGTAACGTATCATATAATTACCAGTAAGCATATTAGGACTGCTACTGATAATTATTTTATCAATTATACTTCTTCAGAGCTAAGGAAAAGGCATTTAGCGAGTTGTACAAGAAGTTGAATAGTAAGGAAGGAAAAAAGGACTTGTACTGATTGGCCAAACAAATGGACAGAGCTGGAAAGGATGTGCAGCAGGTTAGGGTGGTAAAAGATGCACATGGTAATGTGCTGACAAGCGAGGGGAGTGTGTTGAGAAGGTGGAGGGAATATTTTGAGGAAATGGTAAATGGTAAATGGACTGCATTTATATAGCACTTTTCCATCTGCATCAGATGCTCAAAGTGCTTTACAATTATGCCTCACATTCACCCCGATGTCAGGGTGCTGCCATACAAGGCAGCACCCTGACCCTCAACTCTTCAGGAACTGACGAATGAAGAAAATGAGAGAGAGAAAAGGCTGGATGATGTGGCAAGAGTAAATCAGAAAGTACAAGAGATTAGTAAGGATGACGTGAGGACAGCTATGAAAAAGATGAAGAATGGAAAGGCCCTTGGTCTTGATAACATTTCAGTGGAGGCATGGAAATATCTAGGAGAGATGCCAGTGGAGTTTCTAACCAGATTGTTTAATACAATCTTGAAAAGCGAGAGGATGCCTTAGGAGTGGAGACGAACTGTCCTGGTTCATGTTTTTAAGGTTGATGTGCACTGCTGCAGTAACTATAGAGGCATGAAGTTGATCAGCCACAACATGAAGTTATGGGAAAGAGTAGTTGAAACTATGCTTAGAAAACAGGTGAAGATCTGTGAGCAGGAATATGGTTTCATGCCAAGAAATAATACTACAGATGCAATGTTTGCTCTGGGAATACTGATGGAGAAGTATAGAGAAGGCCAGAAGAAGTTACATTGTGTGTTTGTGGATTTAGAGAAATCTTGTGACAGGTTGACAAGAGAAGATTTGTGGTATTGTATGAAGTAGTCTGGAGTGGTAGAGAAGTATGTGAGTGTGGTGCAGGACATGTACAAGGATAGCGTGACAGCGGTGAGATGTGCAGTAGGAATGACAGGCTCATTCAAGGTGGTGGTTTGATTACACCAAGGATCAGCTCTGAGTCTTTTCTTGTTCACAGTGGTGATGGACAGTTTGACAGATGAGACCAGACACGAGTCTCCATGGATTGTGATGTTTACAGATGACATCATGATCTGTAGTGAGGGTAGAGAGCAGGTTGAGTCTCGCCTTGAGAGGTGGAGATGTGCTCTGGAGAGAAGGGGAATGAAAGTCAGTAGGAGCAGGACTGAGTACATGTGTGTGAATGAGAGGGAGCCCAGTGGAATAGTACAGTTGCAAGGAGGAGAAGTGGTGAAAGTAGATGAGTTTAAATACTTGGGGTCAACTAAGTAATGGAGAGTGTAGTAGAGAGGTGAAGAAGAGAGTGTAGGCAGGATAGCGTGGGTGGAGAAAGGTTGCAGGAGTGATTTGTGACTGAAGAATATCGGCAAGAGTGAAGGGGAAAATTTCCAAGACAGTAGTGAGACCAGCTATGTTGTGCGGCTTAGAGATGGTGGCACTAACAAAAAGATAGGAGGCAGAGCTGGAGGTGGTAGAGCTGAAGATGTTGTGATTCTCTTTGGGAGTAACTAGAATGGACAGGATTAGGAAGGAACATATCAGAGGGACAGCTCGGCTGGAATGTTTTGAGTCAAAGTCAGAGAGGTGAGATTGAGATGGTTTGGACATGTGCAGAAGAGGGACCTGGGGTATATAAGGAAAAGGATGCTGAGGATGGAGCCACACAGGCAAGAGAAGAAGCGGGAGGCCAAAGAGGAGGTTTATGGATGTGATGAGGGAGGACATGCAGGTGGCTAGTGTGACAGAGGAAGACACAGAGTACAGGGTGAGGTGGAAATGATCATTGATTTCTATTAACGTATTAGATGGAGGGCCGCGGCGATCTGCTCACTCACTGGCTGTTGCCAGAGCGCCGCCATCTTGGTTAGCATCTGACAACCAGGCATAAATAGAAATCAGTGGACATGGCTAGTGTTTTCAAGGGAGTTTCACCATAAATCTGCATTTTCTGTGCTGTTACTGTGCAGTTAAATTTATTCAAACTCAGTCCCACATTTGTACAGCCAATATGTGCCAAAACAAATACCGAATAGAATCAGACTATTTATATCATAGACTTGAATGAATTTGTTAGTCCCAGTCCAGATGTTGTGAAGCAAGATAGAAAATAATACCATCAGTTTGTCAAACACATTGTTAGTTTTCAACCCCGGGGTGATGTCGGGTCTCTTATTTCCCCGCTCCACAGTTCAATATTCTAGTTCAGGGGTAGGCAACCTGTTCCAGAAAGAGCCATGAGGGTGCAGGTTTTCTTTGCAGCCACTGACTCCACCAAGTGATTTTACTGATTAATATCACTTTGAGCAGATGGAATCAGTTAATCACTGAAATCACCTGGTGGAGTCAGTGGCTGCAAAGAAAACCTGCACCCTCATGGCTCTTTCTGGAACAGGTTGCCTACCCCTGTTCTAGTTATTAGTTTTGTTCTGAGTTCATCATTTAATTTCTGTTCTGTATTCTGTAGTCTCTGGTTTTGTTTTTTGTCTACGAGGTCTATTAGAAAAGTATCCGACCTTATTATTTTTTTCAAAAACCATATGGATTTGAATCACGTGTGATTACATCAGACATGCTTGAACCCTCGTGGGCATGCGAGAGTTTTTTCACGCCTGTCGGTTACGTCATTCGACTGTGGGCAGTCTTTGAGTGAGGAGTCGTCCACCCGCTCGTCGATTTTTTTCATTGTTTAGGAATGGCTCAGAGACTGTTGCTTTGTTTGATAAAAATTTTTTCAAAACTGTAAGGCACAACTGAGTGGACACCATTCAATAAATTCAGCTGGTTTTCGGTAAAGATTTTAACGGCTGATGAGAGATTTTGGTCTGGTAGTGTCGCTTTAAGGACGGTCCACGGCGCCTGATGGCGATCTGCGCTTCGAGGCGGCAGCGTCTCGCCGTTTCAAGTTGAAAACTTCCACATTTCAGGCTCTGTTGACGCAGTAAGTCATCAGAGAACAGAGAACTTTCAGAAGAAGTCGGCATGAGGAGTTTATTCGGACATTCCATTGTTAACGGTCATTTTGTAATGAAAGAACGTGCGGGCAGAGTCGCATGTCGGGCTGGACCCGACCGTGGGGGGTCGCGGCAGGAAAAACACCTCCGTTGGAAATCTTAACGGGCAAGTTGGAACATGCCCAAGCTGTTAAACAATTTCTCAGTTACTCACTTGTTGAAAGCCATTAAAAGCCGCCTGAATTCTACAAATGGTTTTCAACACGGAGGTGTTTTTCCTGTCGCGGCGCACACAGATTTGCCGAGTCGTCACGGAAACGACTCGGCGAATTTGCGCGTACGTCTTTCATTAAAAAAATGTCCTTAAACAGTGGAATGTCCGCATAAATTCCTCATGCCGGCCTCTTCTGAATCTTCTCTGTTCTCTCACGATGTCCTGGGTGAATTAAGCCTTAAATTAGGATGTTTTCAGCTCGAAACAGGCCGACGACAGCGCCTGGAAGCGCTGCAGGACGTCCCGCTCCGTGGGAAGTCCTTACACCGACAGAAACACCCCATAATCTCTCATCAGCCGTTAAACTTTTCACAGAAAACCAGCTTAATTTCTCAAATAGTGTCCACTCGGATATTCCTCACAGGTCCAGAAAAAATTTTGATAAAGCAACGCGCGACGTCTCGAGCAGCGTGTGAAACAAAGGAATTCAGCCGAGAGGGCAGGACCACATCTCACTCAAGGCCTGCCCACAAGGAAATGACGTCACCGACACGCGTGAAAAAACTCATGCATGCGCACGAGGGTTCAAGCATGATTGGTGTAATCGCATGTCATTCAAATCCATATAGTTAAAAAAAATAATAAAAGGGTCGGTTTATTATCTAAGAGACCTCATATTTTGTATTTTCTGTTTTTCATACTTTAGTCATGTGGTTTATTCAGTTGGTTTCTGTCCAGTTATTGTTTGCGTTTTGCTTTTGTTTCCAGTTGTATTTTCTGCTGCTTATTATGTAGTCTTTGTTTAGTTGTTTCATTTCTTTCTTCTTCTGTACATTATATGGTTGCCTTGGGTTTTGTTTTTCTGTTATGCTGTTTATCCATAGGTTACTTTATGTTTATTATCTTTTAGACTTTATCCATGTCTTTAGTGTGTTACCTTTTTAGTCATTGATTTTGGTCACTGTTTGTATTTCTTTCACGTACACTCTCGCACCTGTCTGTCTCTTCTTTGTCTTCGTTTTTCCCTGTATGTTCACTTGCACTCTTGCACGTGCTTGTTTCAACTTTGTCTCTGTTTTTCCCATGTGTTCACTTACTACACTCTTGCACTTGTCTGTTTCATCTTTGTCACAGTCTGCCTGGATCAGTCCCTCACTCTCTTGAATCTCTTCCCTCCTCTTGGATTCACCTGACCATGCTTCCCTTCTAGAACATTCTTCCACACGTGCACTTTGTTAATCTAATTACCCTACCTGTGTAATTAAGCCCTTCATTTTTTCCACTCCCCTGCCAGTTTGTCGTGATCCTTGTAGCTACGTTCCAGCCATTTGCTTTTGTCTTGTTTATGCCTTGTTTACCGGACCTTGTTTTTGCCTCAGCCTATGATACAGTATCTCACAGTGTTTTTAAACCCAGCCTGTCTCTCAACCACGTTTTTGCCTAGCACTTATCTGGACCTCTGCTTCTCTGCCTACCTTCCCATGTATCATACCCCTGCTTGTGTTGTGAAAGTGTCGTAACACGGACCCACAACAGGGGGCGTTAATGAACGGACAATGGATAAGCCAAAAAGTAACAATTTAATGTTGTGAATCGCACAACGAAGTACAGACAATAACAATATGGTGGAATGTCAATTATACACAAGGTGACGTGCGGGCAGGCTCGACGATAGAAGACGTCTGGCGAGAGAAGAGCCGGAGCCCACACAGCTTCCACCACCAACGGATCTGAAGAACACCGGAGCCGCCAAGCCCTGTGCCCCAGGTGGCCACTGTCTTCAGCAGTCAGACCCGGTACTGCTGGCAGAGAACAGAGACAGTACTGATGAGTGTGAGTTCGCACACTCAGTAATCCCACAGTCTGTACACAGTTAGGAGGGAGAACCTCCACCTCCAATCACACACTCATGCAGCTCCCGAGATAACCACTTATCTGGGTGGGGTGGGAGGCGAAGCCGTCGCAGTCCACACCAAACGCCAACTCAGCAGACAGGGTATCCGTCCCAGGAAAACGGCTGCAAAAAGAGATCAGACTAATACTCGAATTAAGGTTTAGCAGAGAATTACCTGATTGGTAGCTGATTTCTCGGCAGGGAGGTGGAGTTGCAGTCAGGCCTTTATGGTGGTGGTGATGTGTAGTGGATGAGTGACAGCTGGTACGGATGATGAGTGACAGCTGTCACTCCCGGTCGCTCTGACGCCCTCTCGTGCTTGAAGCCCGCACTTCAAGCAGGGCGCCATCTTGTGGTGGTGGGCCAGCAGTACCTCCTCTTCAGCGGCCCACACAACAGCTTGTGAAAATGATAAAAGATTATTTTCTACTTATCACACCTTTTCCTTGAGTCTACATTTTGTGCTCTCCCTCATTCTGTGACATGCATCCTCGAGCCCTGACAGTACGAACTGGCCAGAACTTGGGCACAGCGGACTCCAGCCCATCCATGAACTCTGTTCAACAACATCCAGACCTCAGCACCATTAAGGAGATTTTTGCAGACCTGAGATTTTTTTGTGTGCTTTCGTGACTGTTTCTCCCTTAAGGAGAAATTTGATTATCTCGACCAGGCTTGGGAACTTTTGGAGGCAAATCCGTGGCTGTTTAAAGTCTTCCCTGAATTACTTGGACTGGATGATTTGTTTTCAGAGGAGAGACTCCCTGACTGGGTGAGGCACCTTGAGGCGCACCTGACATCCACTCTGCCACCTACAGACAGTGGGTCCGATTGGGAAGACATTGATGATGATGGTGATTGTGACGAGGGTGAAGACAACAGTGATATTGAATCCACATCAGAAATAAATAGAGGGATTGAGGCGACCTTACGCGGCACTGGCGCTGTCCGCACCCACACTGGCTTCATGGAAACTACGTGAACCTCAGTTACGGTTAATGGCACCCACAACCACTCCTACACCTACGACTTTAGAAGCTGTCATGTTCCCTGACTTCCCTGTTCGTGCAGGACCATCAGGAAGCAACACGTCATCACAGCAGCTGACGTCACTCGCTCTGCCTTCACCGGCGCACCGGCTCCGGGAACCCACAGTTCCGACGCCTCGGTGCGTCTCAGTGGGGCTCACCGCAGCACCACCAGCCAACGCCGTCAAGGTGCGCCCGCCGCCACGGACTACAGCTACGCCGGTCACAACAATCACGACATGCATGTCTACACAACCGTCCACAGCATCGGACAAGCTGGCCCCAGTGCACACGTCGCAGGATTCTACAGCCCCACCTTCCGAAGCATCACGGTGCACACACCGCCACTGATCACAGCAGCACCGATCACAACGATCATGACACGCATGGCTCTGCAGCAGTCCCTGGTGTCAGAGGAAACCACCCTGGTGTGGACTTTGCCACAGACAGCTGCAGCATCTGCTAAAGCCGTGGTGGCACTCACACCTCTATCGACCTCAGTGGCATCAGCTGACGCAATTGCAGTACCCGCCTCTTCTCAGATGTCCACAGCGCAGACGGAAGTGGGTTAATCACCACTGCCCACAGCCTCACCAATCAAAGCAGCTTCAGTGCATATCGCTCCATGCACTGCCTCTGACCCAGCTGCAAGCACGGCACTGAGTTCATCTCCAGCAGGTGCTTCAGAGGAGAATTCATCCCAGAACATAACCTCAGGATCTTCCCGACTTCTCTGTACTACTGTGACATCACCGAAATGAGCCACTGACCCCATCGCCTCCATGACTGGAGCCGATGGGGTCTTTCTTTTTTAATTTCTTTGGATTATTCTGCTGGCTGTGTTTGCTTCTATTATTTTGGACATGCAGTCTGGTGTCCTAAATCAATGTCTGGTTCCAATTCTGTCAAGTAAACATGTTACATCAGTTGTTATCTTTTCTTTTGTATTGTATGCCGTGCAACTTGGAGCCCAACGCCCAGAAAACAGTGGAGATGATCGTGGACTTCAGGAAAACCACAGCCCCCCCGCCCTCCCTCGCCCTCACCAACAGCCCCATCACCACTATGGACTGTCACCGCTTCCTCGGCACCACCATCACCCAGGACCTCAAGTGGGAGTCAACCATCAGCTCCCTCATCAAGAAGGCCCAGCAGAGGATGTACTTCCTGAGGCAGCTGAAGAAGGCCAAGCTGCCTGTCCAGCTGATGGTGCAGTTCTACACGGCCATCATCGAGTCCATCCTCTGCTCCTCCATCACGGTGTGGTACGCCGGGGCCACAGCCAGGGACAAATACAGACTGCAGCGCATTGTGGCCTCTGCTGAGAAGGTGATCGACTGTAGCCTTCCATCTCTCCATGACCTGCACGTCTCCAGGACTCTGGGCCGAGCAGGTTGGATCACAGCTGACCCTTCTCACCCTGCACACGGTCTATTTGAACCACTCCCCTCGGGCAGGAGGCTACGGTCCATCCGGACCAGAACCTCCCGCCATAAGAACAGTTTCTTTCCCTCTGCTGTTAGACTCATGAACACTCATAACTCAGTCACCTTAACCTTAACTCTGTCACTTTATCATTTTATCACGGGTCACTTTAGACAAACATGCTTTGGTTTTTAATTGCACTCCTCCCACTGCACTGTTGTTCTGTTTGTGTCGTTGCACATAGCCTTTCATATTTCATATTTTATCTTATATTTTATCTTATTTTAGCACATATTTTATCTTAGCATTTTATATTGCTCTCTGTTTAATGTTGCACCATTATACCAAACCAAAATTCCTAGTTTGTGAATCCCGTTCATTGGCAATGGCAATAAACTTCTTCTGAGTTTAACTCTGAGTTCTGAGTTTTCATGTTTTTCCTGTTAGTACATGTGGCCAGATTAAAAGAGAAACCAGTCATTTTCTTGCATGATGGTTGGTTAAAGTCCTTCCTCAGCTCCTGTTCCCCAAGTACTTTGTTCCCCAAGTACTATCTAATTGTTTTGGGTCATTGGTTTTCCAGAACTCTCATAGTGTTTCATTTCATTTTCTGCATTGGTTGGGCCCCAATTCTAATTCTTTCCAATTCTTTTGGTCTTTTCCCCATCTTTTCCCATGGTTTGTCAGTTTTCATTTGCCCCTTATTATGGAGTGTTTGTTTTTTTGCCTAATCCTTTCTCAGTTCGATGCACCCTATTGGTCGTTTATTAGTCTGTTTCCCTTTTGTTGCCCTGGTAATGTTTTTCTGGTTGGTTTGTTCGTTTATCATGCCCTTTTGGTATGTTGGTTTTATTGGGGTGGTTTTATTGGTCTACCCGGGGTTTTTTGATTTGTTTGTTGTTTCTTTGGCTTCCCCACTTTTTGTACCCCTTAATTAGACAAGCTCACATATCTTTTTGTTATTTAGTTTGGTGTTTCCCCCATATCAGTCCCCAACAGTTGGTTCCCAATGAGGTTGTTATTGTGTCTGATGTTTTGGTTCCTGGGTCTGATGCCGGTCCTTTGCGTGTCCCGGCCGGGGAGCCCAGACACTGTCCTTGCGGATTTCCCAATGAGTTAGGTGCTTTTGGTTTTCATGGTCGCCCTCCAGAGGTTGGTGTGGGTCTGTCTCTTGGCCAACTACCCGGTTGTGGTTTTACCCTTGGATTGTCGCCCCCGGGTGGATTTTCTGTTTCTGTTTTTGTCCTTTTGGCCACTGGTATCAGTACCCCTTGCATATAGCTCTTCTGTGTGGTTGGGCCTGCCTGCCAGTCCCTGCCAACCCATCTTTGGTCAGCGGGCTTGTGTCCTCTCTGTGTTCTTTGGGGGGGTTCAGTCGACCTTCGGGGTCAGCCACTTTGGGGGGGATGTACTGTCAGGTATCAGCCCCGGGGTGGTGTTGGATCTCTTATTTCCCCATTCCACAATTCGGTATTCTAGTCATTAGTTTTATTCTGAGTGCATCATTTATTTTCTGTTCTGTATTCTGTAGTCTGGTTTTGTTTTCTGTTTATTTTTGCATTTTCTGTTTTTCATACTTTAGTCTTGTGGTTTATTCAGTCATGGTTTCTGTCCAGTTATTGTTTGTGTTTTGCTTTTGTTTGTAGTTTTATTTTCTGCTGCTTATTATGTAGTCTTTAGTTGTTTCATTTCTTTATTGTTCTGCACATTATATTGTCTCTGGTTTTGTTTTTCTGTTATGCTGTTTATCCATACTTACTTTCTTTATGTTTATTATCTTTTTCTTTAGCCATGTGTTTAGTGTGTTACCTTTTTAGTCATTGATTTTGGTCACCCTTTGTATTTCTTTCACATACACTCTCGGACCTGTCTGTCTCTTCTTTGTCTCTGTTTTTTCCGTGTGTTCACTTACACTCTTGCACTTGCCTGTTTCGTCTTTGTCACAGTCTGCCTGGATCAGTCCCTCACTCTCTTGCATCTCTTCCCTCCTCTTGGATTCACCTGATCACGCCTCCCTTCTAGAACATTCTTCCACACCTGCACCTTGTTAACCTAATTACTCTACCTGTGTATTTAAGCCCTTCATTTTCTCCACTCCCCTGCCAGTTTGTCGTGATTTTTGTATCTATGTTCCAGCCTTTTGCTTTTGTCTTGATTATTTCCTCATTGTGTTATGACCTTGCTTTGTTTACCGGACCTTGTTTTTGCCTCAGCCTATGATACAGTATCTCATAGTGTTTTTGAACCCAGGCTAGCACTTATCTGGACCTCTGCTTCACTGCCTGCCTTCCCGTGTACCGTACCCCTGCTTGTGAAAATGATAAAAGATTATTTTCTACTTATAACACCTTGTCCACGAGTCTGCATTTTGTGTCCTCCAACATTCTGTGCCATGCATCCTCAAGCCCTGACACACATTATGTCTGCCACAACACTAGATACTAGTCTGATCCTTGAATAATTTCATTATGAAGTTAAGTTAAACATGGGAAATAATCAGGGGTGAAAGTAAGAGCTTTGCACGCGTGCATCAGATTAAAGATATGAATATTAAAGACTGCTCTTAACCAACCTGTGGTGCTGCTTTTTAACGCAGCGCGTCTCCACGAACATTCCAAATAAAATAAAATGAAACAGCCACGCCAGCCAGGGTGAAAGTAAGATTATTCAATAATTTCTGGACCAAGTTGAAAGAAATCTGAAAACACTACACTGGAATATGGAGTATATCACAGAGAAATGAATCTCATTTGTGTATATTCTTATATTAGTAGAATATACAGTGTCAAAGCGACTGTCATGTGACCCACCACATTGAGAGAAAAACATTTCCATTCTATGAATTTGGTCTTACAGAATATCTCGGGATAGAAAACCTGATGTGAATAAAAACCTGAAGCTAATTAAAAAGGGATAAATTGAGACTTATGAAAGTGAGACTTCTAATTGAATCGCTAAACGAATGGTGCAATATTTATCATGGCAAAGCATTCATGCAGTAAAACTGGTCACTACTTTACAGAATAGAGATCAACAAAAAGAAATCGATTATTTTCTCACCTTTTTTCAAAAATTTTAGTCATTTTCCTACATCATTAATATTACATATAGTACTGACTTGTTAAAGCTCACTCCACAAACCTTTGTCAGCTTGTTGCTGCACCGGAACGCTGCACAAAACAGCATTTTCAGATCACTTTAACCCAAGATTAAGTCAGCGCATCATCAGTTTCTGCTTAATCTAATGCATGAAGGCGCGTTTTTTGCGTCGTTGCATTCGTAGATTTGCTTGCAGCTGCGTGTGTTTGCTTTTAATATATGCATTCTGTCGTGTGTAGCCCTTTCCACAGTCCTGCCTTCGTTTTTTTTTTTTATGTGTTGTAGAAATGCGCTGTGTTCACAAAATGGTTTACGCAAACGGCACTCATGTTTGACAATGGACAGCGGGACACACTGCTTCACACTGCCAGGAACATCAGATCGCAAAGTTCAGAGTCCGTCTGTGTCCCAAAAAAGAAAATATTGCCATTTAAACTCACAAGCAAACTTAAAACTGTCCGTCTCTTGTTTCACCATTGAGTGCGAGACAGAAGGAGAGAGAGAGAGAGAGAGAGAGTGGGGGAAAGGAGAGGAGGGAGAAAGAGAACAAGTGGTGTCTCTCTCTCTGCAGTTTTTTTTAAACCTCTGCTGATTCTGATCACCGGCACTGCGGATGTGTGGTCAAGCAGTCAGTGTGGGTTCGATTACCAGTTCTGATCACACACACAGGCGCTGAGGACGTGGATCAGACACACACACACACACACACACACACACACACACACACACACACACACACACACACACACACACACACACACACACACACACACACAGTTTCACCTTCTCTCTAGCTGATTTACTCTGGATGAGTGCATTCAGTGTTTGGATGTGTTGTAGTGCACGCGCACCTACATGCACGCACAAAAGGACTGCCTCGTACATGATTTAGCGACTCAAACGTTCAAACGACTCAAACACTGGGTTTTCTGTTTTCATATGTCACACCTCTGTGGATCAAAGCTGTTCATACGTGAATGTCTGCTCCTGCTGGAACGTTTTCCCTTACTTGATGGCTCAAAGTCACGCTGTAAACTGCCACCTGGTTTGCACAAATGGAGGTGCAGTTTGCTCTGATCACAACAGACAACACGAAATAGCTCCACGGAAACAAACGAGGCTGATCGTGCTCCTGCAAAGCCCCCCCCCCACTGTGAACAAATACACAGCCATCAACAATCACTTCTTCAAAACCTTTGAACTGCC
The DNA here is from genome assembly GCF_902500255.1 of Thalassophryne amazonica. Taxonomy (NCBI): domain Eukaryota; kingdom Metazoa; phylum Chordata; class Actinopteri; order Batrachoidiformes; family Batrachoididae; genus Thalassophryne; species Thalassophryne amazonica. The sequence continues at coordinate 47,704,309 of NC_047104.1, forward strand.
AGAAAGGGCCAGCAGGCCCTTGTCGCTGCACAGGCTGGAGGACAGCAAGCCCTTCAGAGTTCATGGACAGAATGCTGCAGCTCCGGCTGGACTTTTTGTGCAGCAACTCTCTCCTCTGGTGTGCGCAGCACTGGAACAACACCACAATCACAGACTGCCGTGCGCTGGCAGAGAGGCCGACAAATTCTTCCTGGCCGGCCAGCACCTCCGCATGACTGCGGCAGCACTCACCACAGCACCACCACATGACTGTGGCAGCACTCGCCACATCACACACAGTGGCAGAACCCCCTCACCGCACAACAGCTCCAATGCAGAGCAGCTGCATCTCTCCTCCTCTAAAGTGCTCACAAACCGGCTTCTGTACTGTGTGAAAACTAAACGCTAACGTTACAAAAACTAAGCAAACAATAAAAAACCATCAAGAACTACAGTAAAATGAAATACAGACGAATTGAGGTTTTCGGTGGCATTCATTCAAATTTTTCAACAGTTTAAAAATTGTGATGAAGCGCCAGCTGCAGGAACGAAACTGTGCGAAGGTTAAACGATGCCAATGAAAGTCAACAAAAGTCCAGATTTCTTGTTTTGTTTGGGCTTCATTGCCCTGCGTTAAGTGCCATGTGACCGGGCCTTAAAGGTTGCAGGACACCGGCCCTGGAGGACTGGGGGTGATGACCCCGCTCTAGGGGTTGGTAAGGTTAGACCTCACTGGTGTGAAGCGCCTTGAGGCAACTTTGTTGTGAATTGGTGCTATAAAAATTAAATAAATTTAATTGAATTAAATTATTCTTAAGTGACTAATCAGTTGCTTGACTAATTATTTCTGCACCAATTTACAGTCATATAATGCATCTAAATAATATTTTGGAGATAAATTCCATTGCAGCTGTTCTGCAAATGCTCACTGTATTTTGCTAACCACCGGCCATTAGGCCAGAAGGTTGATATGCATCATAGAATTGCACTCTGTGTGTGTCTCTGGGTATCAGTCACACTTTCTTCTGCATGTGATGAATAATATTTGTTGCCATATTTGAACTGGATACCCTCAATGACTTCAGAACTGCCTAACTCTGTATTTGGCTCAGTAATGTTTTAATTCTGAGCTCTATACCCCTTACCTATGAGGGCAGTTTATTATTAGTTGTTCTTAAATATGAGGAAGATTTTGTATAGTTCTTATTTTCTCCACCCTTAGGGTCCACTGAGAGGATCAGAATGAGTTCAAATGCCAACAGGTCCTATCCTTTTGATATTCCCACTGTGCTAGCCTTTTCATTAATGAAGAAAAGTCCACTGAAAGTTTTTATAAAATATCAGCATGATCAGATGCTGTATGGCTGGACTGGGGGTGGAGTTGAAAACAGCAAAAACCTGATAATTTTTGTCCAAAATTCATCAACATGATTTTCAAGGAGACAGGTCATCAAATATCACGGCACAGCTAATTATCAGTGAAGGATTTTCAGTACACAAATGTATTGTCAATTTCCACCTCACAGGACCTTGGTCAAGTTTGCTCTTGTGCATGTTTCATTTCTAATTGTACCTGCCAGGGTGCTCACTCTCAGAAACCTTGTGTTTGCTATACGAGGTTTATTAGAAAACTAACCGGCAGTTTTATAAAAAAAAACAAAAAAAAACTATATGGATTTGAATCACGTGCGATTACACCAGACATGCTTGAACCCTCGTGCGCATGCGTGAGTTTTTTCACGCGTGTCGGTGATGTCATTCGCCTGTGGGCAGGCTTTGAGTGAGCACTGGTCCACCCCTCTCGGCTGAAATCCTTTGTCTGAGACGCTGCTGGAGACGGCGCGCGTTGCTTTATCAAAATTTTTTCAGGACCTGTGAAGGATATCCGAGTGGACACTATTCGAGAAATTCAGCTGGTTCTCGGTGAAAAGTTTAACGGCTGATGAGAGATGTGGAGTTTCTTTTGCTTTAAGGACAGCTCACAAAGCAGATCGGCGCGGCGCGGTCGGAGGTGGCGTCCGTCTGGCTGTTTCGAGCTGAAAACATCCTAATTTAAGGCTCTGTTCACCCAGGTCGTCGTCAGAGAACAGAGAAGTTTCAGAAGAAGTCAGCATGAGGAGTTTATGCGGACATTCCACTGTTAAAGGAGATTTTGTAATGAAAGAACGTGCGGGCAAATTCGCCAAGTCGGTTCTGTGACAACGCCGCAAATCCATCTGCGCCGCGACAGGAAAAACACCTCTGTGTTGAAAACCATTTGTAAAATTCAGGCGGCTTTTGATGGCTTTCAACAAGTGAGTATCTGAGAAATTGTTTAACAGCTGGGCATGTTCCAACTTGTCCGTTAAGGTTTCCATGGAGGTGTTTTTCCTGTCGCGACCCCCCGCGGTCGGGTCTGGCCGGACATGCGAATCTGCCTGCACGTTCTTTCATTACAAAATCTCCTTTAACAGTGGAATGTCCGCATAAACTCCTCATGCTGACTTCTTCTGAAACTTCTCTGTTCTCTGACGACGAGCTGGGTGAACAGAGCCTGAAATGTGGAAGTTTTCAGCTTGAAACAGCGAGACGACGCCGCCTCGGGGTGCAGATCGCTGTCAGGCACCGTGGGCCGTCCTTAAAGCGACACTACCAGACCAAAATCTCTCATCAGCCATTAAAATTTTTACTGAAAACCAGCTGAATTTATCGAATGGTGTCCACTCAGTTGTGCCTTACAGTTTTGAAAAAATTCTGATCAAACAAAGCAGCAGTCTCTGAGCCATTCCTAAACAATGAAAAAATCGACGAGAGGGTGGGGCACTCCTCACTCAAAGACTGCCCACAGGCGAATGACGTAACCGACAGGCATTAAAAAACTCTCGCATGCCCACGAGGGTTCAAGCATGTCTGATGTAATCACACATGATTCAAATCCATATGGTTTTTGAAAAAAATAATAAGGTTGGATACTTTTCTAATAGACCTCGTATGTCAACAGACATTTTCAGGAATGTTCCTCGGTAAAAATGCCAATGGGCCATTTGTTGTTTTCAGGTCCATACATGGGCCGGACAGTTACCAGCTGAATAAGAAGAAATAAAAACAAATATGTATGTCCATCATAATTACTTCATTTTTAAATTTCTGACAATAAATCAGTTAAAACCAAACTTGGATTCAGAGTCAACTGGTTCAAACTATATTACTTTATTAACAAACATACCAAATAGTTACTCAAAAACACACAATATCTACTGTGACCAGCATTCTACTACTTTGAAAAATTATATATACAGTAGTGTTCAGAATAATGGTAGTGCTATGTGACTAAAAAGATTAATCCAGGTTTTGAGTATATTTCTTATTGTTACATGGGAAACAAGGTACCAGAAGATTCAGTAGATTCTCACAAATCCAACAAGACCAAGCATTCATGATATGCACACTCTTAAGGCTATGAAATTGGGCTATTAATTGAACATGCTTTACTCTTTGAAAGCCTGAGGAAAATGGGACGTTCAAGACATTGTTCAGAAGAACAGCGTAGTTTGATTAAAAAGTTGATTGGAGAGGGGAAAACTTATACGCAGGTGCAAAAAATTATAGGCTGTTCATCTACAATGATCTCCAATGCTTTAAAATGGACAAAAAAAATGAGACGTGTGGAAGAAAACAGAAAACAACCATCAAAATGGATAGAAGAATAAGCAGAATGGCAAAGGCTCACCCATTGATCAGCTCCAGGATGATCAAAGACAGTCTGGAGTTACCTGTAAGTGCTGTGACAGTTAGAAGACGCCTGTGTGAAGTTAATTTATTTGCAAGAATCCCCCACAAAGTCCCTCTGTTAAATAAAAGACGTGCAGAAGATGTTACAATTTGCCAAAGAACACATCAACTGGCCTAAAGAGAAATGGAGGAATATTTTGTGGACTGATGAGAGTAAAATTGTTCTTTTTGGGTCCAAGGGCTGCAAACAGTTTGTGAGACAACCCCCAAACTCTGAATTCAAGCCACAGTTCACAGTGAAGACAGTGAAGCATGGTGGTGCAAGCATCATGATATGGGCATGTTTCTCCTACTATGGTGTTGGACCTATATATCGCATACCAGGTATCATGGATCAGTTTGGATATGTCAAAATACTTGAAGAGGTCATGTTGCCTTATGCTGAAGAGGACATGCCCTTGAAATGGGTGTTTCAACAAGACAATGACCCCAAGCACACTAGTAAACTAGCAAAATCTTGGTTCCAAACCAACAAAATTAATGCCTCGCAGATGTGAAGAAATCATGAAAAACTGGTTATACAACTAAATACTAGTTTAGTGATTCACAGGATTGCTAAAAAAAAAGCAGTTTGAACATAATAGTTTTGAGTTTGTAGCATCAACAGCAGATGCTACTATTATTGTGAACACCCCCTTTTCTACTTTTTTTTTTTTTTTTACTAATAGCCCAATTTCATAGCCTTAAGAGTGTGCATATCATGAATGCTCGGTCTTGTTGGATTTGTGAGAATCTACTGAATTTACTGGTGCCTTATATCCCATGTAACAGTAAGAAATATACTCAAAACCTGGATTAATCTTTTTAGTCACATAGCGCTACTGTTATTCTCAACACTACTGTATATATTTTTAGAGGAGAGTAGTAGAATGATGGTTATGATGGTTACCTTTACTGTAAGGGGGCTGGTGGGGGGGTAGCATTCACACACCCCCAGCCACAGTGGCTACGCACCTGCACAGTCTTTGTGAGTTATTGCTACCTCACCTCTGTGCTATGAAGCAATGTCTCATGATTCAGCCCATTCTGGGCTCTTGTTATGATCTTGACTCATGTTTGTATCTTTCTTCGATCCTCTGTCTTTAATTTTCTGTTTGATATATTGAGGTCACCAGATTTGTTTTCTGTTTATCATGTATTTTCTGTTCATCATTCTTTAGTCATGAGTCAAGTTCTGTTCTGTTTGTGTCCAGTCTTTGTTTTTTCCCATTGTGTATTCATTAGTGGAATCACCTGTTTGTTTTGCCTTTAATCATATGGTGAATTATCGGTTTATTTTACTGTTGCCTCTTGTGACGTCCATTCTAGTTTAACCTGAGCCTTTATTTCTGTTGTTGACTTCTTTTCTGTACTTACATTTGTTTTCTGGTTTATTCTTTATTTTTTCATGTTAGGTCTTTATTTTATTTGAACCTGTGTTTTGTTCATTAGTGGTTTTTGAATTTTGTTTACATCACGTTGGTCTTAGGTGCACCTTTCAGTTGGGCCCTGTTCACTTTGCTTTTGTCTTACTGCACTCTCTTGTCTGGTGTTAAGGGTTTGGTGTGCTTGTGTCCTTTCCCCTCTGTTTGCCACACCCCCCCTTCCAGATTGTTCTGCAGCACCTGTGTCTTGTTTCCTGATTACCACTGGTTCTATTTAAGTCCATTGTGTTTGTCACTTCACTGTCACTTTGTTGAATTTTCACATTCACTTACCAGCCATCCACGAGTCTTGTTCTTTTGTCTGCCTGTGTATCAATCTCACCTTGTTTTTGACCTCGGATTTGTCTCAGTCTCAGTATCCTGCCTTGCCGTGTTAGTGAAACCTGCTTGTTTTTGGACGACGTCCTCCTTACTCCTTCCAGTTTTGTCTGCTTGGCTGATTGACCATCGGTGTACCAAACCTTTGCTTGTTTCAGATAAAGCCTTTTTACTCTTAAGCCTGCCTTAATCGAACAGATTCCAAATGGATTTGATCAGAACGGGACATCCTTAGTTTAATTGTATGCCTAGTTCTGATCTGTGTATTAACGGAGTGCACAGTGATTTTTTTTATGTGTCTTTTGAGGAAATCAATGTGGAAAAGCTGCGCTCTGTAGCCCCAGGAACAATGCAATTTGGTATACACAATCACCCAACTAACACCTCCAATTAGTTTGTCGTTGGACATGTTTAATAATGGGAGCTTTTCAGTACTAATTGTAGTCATGAGAGAGGCAAGACTCTGAAATCTTGTGTATGCAATATTTTGTAAAATCTTGTGTATGCAATATTTTGTAAAACTCTTGCGTATCAAGGTAGAATTTCATCACAAGGTCACAAACTAAGCTGTCAGAAAAGTTAAATGGTGGCCACAGTTTTAATCTAATTGATGTTGGGTTTTATGGCCCAGTCAGACAGCACTTAACGAAGGGCAACGAAGCCCTGACGAAACAAGAAATCTACACTTTCGTTGACGTTCGTTGGCATCGTTTAACCTTCGTGCAGCTTCGTTCCTGCAGCTGGCACTTCGTCAGGATTTTTAAACTGTTGAAAAATTTGAACGAAGGGCAACGAAAACCTCAATTCGTCCGTGTTTCATTTTATCAACGTTCTTGATGGTTTTTTAATCATTTGTTTAGTTTTTGTAACGTTATTGTTTAATTTGACTTCGTTCGAGCAGCTGAGTGTTTTGACACAGTGCAGAAGCCGCTTTGTGAGCGCTGAAGGTGCTGCTGCGTTCATGTACCGTCGGAAATTACAGGGCAAACTCAGCCAGTTTGCTTGGATTTTTTTTATCTGGGTGGTCCCTTATATAGGGAAGAATTAATCTTTTGGGTGGATACAATTAATTATTTTGCCACAAGCAACTGCTGAATTTGAAACAACAAAAAAGTTGTGTAATTTCCGACGGTACTTGAATGCAGCATCAGCGGCAGCAGCAGCTGCTGCGTGTGCTTATTATTTTGTATTAAATATAACAATATAAGTGTAGGAATGACAATCCAGCTCTTCTGTACATGTGGCAACGGGTAGATAATTTAAAACATTGGTGGCCAAGTGGTTAATGCTCTTGGTTTCAGTGCAGAAGGTTCTGGGTTCAAAGTCCACCCCTGCCACATTTCTCCATATAATGTAGAGTTGCGTCAGGAAGGGCATCCGGCGTAAAACCTGTGCTAATTCAACATGCAGATCCACCTTGGATTTGCTGTGGCGACCCCGAGTGTAAACAAGGGAGCAGCCGAAGGGACTTACCTATAAAGAGCTGTTCTGGAAGGCAGAATTCACGTAGTGGATCAGCTGCACCTGCTGGAAATAACCGCGCATGGGGGGTCAGTGTGCGGCGTTCACAAGCACTGATCAGTTTACTGCTCTGATATATTCAATCATCTTTACACTTATATTTATTCCCCCTTTGACGGTTTTCTGTTATAAATCAACATATATGGCTTAGACTATAATACAGTGATAGATCAACGACCACGGCACACCATTTTTTTTTTTTTTTATTGGAGCAAGACGGAGTGCGCAGCGTGTCCTCAGACAGTGTGGATTCTGATGATGGAGATGATCCCTCTTTTGTTCTGGATGAGGAACCAAAGCAGGTCGGTCCACAGATCTCCACAGCTTCTGTTTGCAGTTTCTCCAGGACTCACGTGCTATGAGCGCCATTCCAGCGCCGAGTCCTGGAACTCAGAGATGCAAACACACACTGCTCCAGCTGTGGCTCCAGGCGCGTTTCGTTTAAAGCGTCGAGATCGTTAGCTTCGGTTTTGCTAATTTCCTCTTTCGTCCCTTTTGCACTCTTGCTTCGCAGACTGGTGATAAAGCTCTTTTGTCCACCTTTTCTCAATGAATAGTGACTTTTTTTTACTTTTTCCCTTCATTCAGGAATCGTTGTGTGCCGTGTGACTGAGTCATTAAGGTATAATTCGGTACACAAAATTACTTCACTCAGACTTCAGACAAGTTCATTGTTGGGTGGGTTTTGATTTTAATTGTGCCTGTTCATATCTTCAGAAACACTTTGTGTATCAAGGTGATTACTGCACAGGGTTGCTTCATTAAAAGACCTCTCACAAGATTCATGTTGGACACGCTTAGATTCTGATTGTGCCCACTAGGTGTCTAAGTCTCTCAGAAACCTTGTATACATCATATTTTGACAAAGACTTTGTGCACAAGGTCATGTCAGTAAGAGCGCGCGTAACTTTGAATTCGAGTGCATTGTCATTCTATTTTTGGCCACTAGAGGGTCAGTCTCTAAAACTTCATGTATGCAACAACAGTCTTCATTGATCGTGATCAAACTTATTACTGCAGATTGTACGTTGTTAAGACCTTGCACAAGTTTGAGGTAGGGCTCAGTGATGCAGGGTAGAGAAAGTACTGGATTTGTTTCTGTCATAATTCATTCACCCATTTTCTGAACCTTCTCATTCCAGTTGGAGGGCTGATTGCAGCCTATCGTAGCAGTCAATTGGTGAGAGATGGGGTGCACCCTGGAAAGGCTGCCAGTCTGTCACATCTTTCATAGCCTTCCATAAAAAATAATGATAATCCTGGTAATTTTCATTCCAGCGCTAGTTTTAATACCACCATTCCTACAACACAATACAGATTCAACATACGGGTGTATGAGACCCTTTCCTGTTTACACTTGCTTCCAGGTGGATCTTTCAATGTAAAAATCCTTTGGCAAAGAGCAAGAGGGTGTATTTTACATTTTTTGTCATCAGCAGCAGTTTGTTTGGCAGAAATGGGGAGCTGGCATGAGCAGTGGCAAAACAAACAAAAAGGCATCACCAAGAAACAGCCTGCCTTTATGGATTAGCAATGGGTTTGTATTGCTGTCATGAGTCAAACAGCAAAATAAAAAACAAAATAATTCTATAGGGTTTTAGGCTGTCATAAATTGGTATTTACTATATAAATAAATGTCACTGTATAAATATCTCATGAATCTTATTTTTTTTTTTAACATTACATTTGCTTTTTCTGTTCTGTGTAGTTGCATGGATGGGCTGCCTCAAAGCTCGAAGAGCAAAATTAAAACTATCCGAAAAGCTAAGAAAAAAAAAAAATCAAATTAGAGGCCATACTATTATAGTTGAATGACAAGTGACCTCTCAGATATACACAGTAAAACAAAACAGTAAGCACTTTGTGTTTGCTCGTAGCCTTAGGTTATGTACATTCATAATGCCCAGCACCTTAAATGTGTTTGCATAATAGCTGAGGCTCAATGCCTGACAACTAGTTTCAGTCCCATTCATACGGCAGCCACAAAATTCAATACCTTAGAACCTTTTCTAAACCCCTGAAGAACCACTTGTGTTTGTTTGAGCACTTTTTGATCTCTTTTGTTGTGTCTGTTGCTGCATGCAACGGAGTAAGTAGTGATGATAGGTCGTTGGGTATCTGTAGTTCTCAGTGTGAAAGGGAAGACACGCAATCTGTCAGTGAGATAAAAGTAGAGCCAAGACAAAAACCTGAAGGCACGTCTGCACAGACACTGTGTGGTACACAAACTGGTACACAAACTCACAGCTGGGCCCATCAACTGATTGGCTGAGGCCTTTATTTTTGGAGACCACATCAGTTTGGGCAATTGTAATGCAGCACATCCCTCCAGTGGTGACATCACCTCCCCTCATTTCAAATAGAGATGCTATATTTAGCCCCAGACAGAGTGCAGTGGCTGCTGCTTCACCAGCATCTGTACAGGGACAAATACACACCAGCTAGAGGAGTCTGGTGTCAGTTCTATGAACCAGCACTGAATGAGATGGCCATGACTTGCAGATTTTAGTGCTTGGTAATGTGCCCACACTTTTCAATGGGCAACAGGTCTGGACTGCAGGCAGGCCAGTCTAGTACCCGGATTCTTTTACTACAAAGCCACGCTGCTGTAACACGTCCCTGAAAAAGACGTTGCTTGGATGGCAGCATGTGTTGCTACAAAACCTGGATGTACCTTTCAGCATTGATGGTGCCATCACAGATGTGTAAGTTGCCCATGCCATGGGCACTAACACACCCCCATACCATTACAAATGCTGGCTTTGAACTTTGTGCTGATAACAGTCTGTATGGTCCATTTCCTCTCTTGTCCGGAGGATGCGACGTCCATGATTTCCACAAACAATTTGAAATGTGGACTCATCAGATCACAGCACACTTTTCCACTTGTCTGTCCATTTCAAATGAGGTCAGGCCCAGATAAGGCGGCGGTGTTTCTGGATGTTGTTAATATATGGCTTTCTCTTTGCATGGTAGAGTTTTAACTTGCACTTGTAGATGTAGCGATGAACTGTGTTAACTGACAGTGGTTTTCTGAAGTGTTCCTGAGCCCACGCGGTAAGATCCTTTACACAATGATGTCGGTTTTTAATGCAGTGCCACCTGACGGATCGAAGGTCACAGGCATTCAATGTTGGTTTTTGGCCTTGCCGCTTATGTGTAGAAAGTTCTCCAGATTCTCTGAATCTTCTGATTACATTATGGACTGTAGATGATGGAATCCCTAAATTCCTTGCAATTGAATGTTGCGAAACATTGTTCTTAAACTGTTGGACTATTTTTTCACGCAGTTGTTCACAAAGGGGTGATCCTCGCCCCGTCTTTGCTTGTGAACGGTTGAGCCATTTGGGGATGCTCCTTTTATACCCAGTCATGACACTCACCTGTTTCCAATTAACCTTTTCACCAGAACAAAAAAGTCTATCAGTTTGACCATTAAATATCTTGTCTTTGTGGTGTATTCAGTTGAACATAGGTTGAAGAGGATTTGCAAATCATTGTATGCTGTTTTTATTTACATTTCTCACAATGTCCCAACTTCATTGGAATTGGGGTTGTAGGATCACTGGAGCACACAAACCCCTCCACCATAATAAGCAAGGTTGGGTAGGATTACTTTGAAAGAATATGTGTGGATTACATGTACAGTAGTGTTCAGAATAGTGCTCTGTGACTAAAAAAATTAATCCAGCTTTGAGTATATTTCTTATTGTTACATGTGAAACAAGGTACCAGTACATTCAGTAGATTCTCACAAATCTAACAAGACCAAGCATTCATGATATGCACACTCTTAAGGCTATGAAATTGGGATATTAGTAAAAAAAAAGTAGAAAAGGGGGTGTTCACAATAATAGTAGCATCTGCTGTTGACGCTACAAACTCAAAACTGTTATGTTCAAACTGCGTTTTTAACAATCCTGTGAATCACTGAACTAGTATTTAGTTGTATAACCACAGTTTTTCATGATTCCTTCACATCTGCGAGGCATTAATTTTGTTGGTTTGGAACCAAGAATTTGCTCGTTTACTAGTATGCTTGGGGTCATTGTCTTGTTGAAACACCCATTTCAAGAGCATGTCCTCTTCAGCATAAGGCATCATGACCTCTTCAAGTATTTTGACATATCCAAAATGATCCATGATACCAGGTATGCGATATATAGGCCCAACACCATAGTAGGAGAAACATGCCCATATCATGATGCTTGCACCACCATGCTTCACTGTCTTCACTGTGAACTGTGGCTTGAATTCAGAGTTTGGGGGTCGTCTCACAAACTGTCTGTGGCCCTTGGACCCAAAAAGAACAATTTTACTCTCATCAGTCCACAAAATATTCCTCCATTTCTCTTTCGGTCAGTTGCTGTGTTCTTTGGCAAATTGTAACCTCTTCTGCACATGTCTTTTATTTAACAGAGGGACTTTAAGGGGGATTCTTGCAAATAAATTAGCTTCACACAGGCGTCTTCTAACTGTCACAGCACTTACAGGTAATTCCAGACTGTCTTTGATCATCCTGGAGCTGATCAATGGGTGAGCCTTTGCTATTCTGGTTATTCTTCTATCCATTTTGATGGTTGTTTTCCATTTTCTTCCATGCGTCTCTGATTTTTTTTGTCCATTTTAAAGCATTGGAGGTCATTGTAGATGAACAGCCTATAATTTTTTGCACCTGCGTATAAATTTTCCCCTCTCCAATCAACTTATTAATCAAACTACGCTGTTCTTCTGAACAATGTTTTGAACGTCCCATTTTCCTCAGGCTTTCAAAGAGAAAAGCATGTTCAAGAGGTGCTGGCTTCATCCTTACATAGTGGACACCTGATTTACACCTGTTTGTTCCACAAAATTGGCGAACTCACTGACTGAATGCCACACTACCATTATTGTGAACACCCCCTTTTCTACTTTTTTTTTACTAATAGCCTGATTTCATAGCCTTAAGAGTGTGCATATCATGAATGCTTGGCCTTGTTGGATTTGTGAGACTCTACTGAATCTACTGGTACCTTGTTTCCCATGTAACAATAAGCAATATACTCAAAACCTGGATTAATCTTTTTAGTCACATAGCACTACTATTATTCTGAACACTACTGTATGTATGTACATACATTTGGATTACTTGTAATCTGATTACTTTTGGATTACATTTCAAAGTAATCCTACCCAACCTTGATAATAAGGAAGCAATCTACTGAGGGGCCACCCTTTTCTCTGTCAGAAAAGGGTGGCTTGTCCCCTCTGGGTCAGGGGAGAGTTATTACTCCAACTGGAGGAGTTCAAGTATCTCGTGGTTTTGTTCACAAGTGGGGGTTAGTTGGAGTGTGAGCGCGAGAGACGTATTGGGTCTGCATTTGATGTTCTGTGGACACTGTACTGGAACATCGTTGTGAAGAAACATCTGGACCAGAAGGCCAAACTCTCCATTTACCAGTTGATTTCTGCCCCTATCCTCACCTATTGTCATGAACTTTGGGAATCAGAATTGAATTTATTGCAAAGCAAGTTCTCACATACAAGGAATTTGATCTGATTTTGTTGGTGCATAAATGACAATGGAAAAGAAAAAGAAAAACACTTCTGTAAGAAGTAAAATTGTCAAATAGGCAAAACTATCTTCACTGTACAATAAATAAATATAACGTAGTGGAATGGGACTGTGCAAAAGCATGTGATTGGTGTGCAGATGTACAGTACCTTTCAGTGCAGGGATGACAAGCTGTACTTTGTGGAAGTGGGGAGTGGGGGTGTCAGGGTAAATGGGAGTCTCTGTCATTATTTATTAGTCTAGCTGGAAAGAAGCTGTTTCTGAGTCTTGAAGTTTTAGTCCTGATGGACCTCAGCCATTTGCCAGAGGGGAGGGAGTCATAAAGTTTGAGTCCTGGGTGGGAGGGATCGACCACAATCTAATCTTCCTTACTCACCTCAGGGCCCTAGAGGTGTACAGGTTCTGTAGGGATGGCAGATTGCAGTCGATCACCTTCTCTGCTATGTGGATGACACATTGTAGTCTGCTCCTGTCGTTAGCAGTGGCAGCAGCATACCAGACAGTGATGGAAGAGGAGCTGATGGACTCAGTGATGGCAGTAGTAAGTAGAAATAGTAGTAAGTAGTGATGAAAGGTCATTGGGTATCTGTAGTGCTCAGTGTGAAAGGGAAGACACACGATCTGTCAGTGAGATAAAAGTAGAGCCAAGACAAAAACCTGAAGGCATGTCTGCACAAACACAGAGCGGTACACAAACTGGTACACAAACACACAGCTGGGCCCATCAACTGATTGGCTGAGGTCACTACCTAGTATTGACCAAAAATAACAAGGTGGATGGATGCAAGTGGTGGAAATGAGACTCCTCTTTCGGATAGGTTTGCACTCAGGAACAAGATGAAAAGCTCGATATTTGGGAGGGACTCAAAGTAGAGCCAATACTTCTTCTCATTGAAAGGAACCAGCTGAGGCAGTCCCATCATCTGGTGAGAATGCCCCCTGGCCATCTCCCTAGGGAGATCTTGCAGGCACGTTCAACTGAGAGGAGATCCAGGGGAAGTAATTATTAGATACTTTACTGATTAGTTACTTTAGGTTACTCAATCTTAAGAGTAACCAAGTTAGATTACTAGTTACATTACTTATTAGTTATGTTGCCTGCAGCTCCTAATAAGGTAGCTGCATAAAGCTGCAAATGAAGTAACTGTATAAAGTAATTGTAGAAAGGAAAGAAAAAAGTAACTAAAAAAGTATCTTTTCAAAGTAACTGTGGCAACACTGATTGGCTGTGTAACTGATGATGGAACAGACAAACAGTGCGTCTCACACACACCGTTTCTCCAATCAAATCTACAGAAGCCCATAATTCCTTCAGAGTTGTCATGGGTTTTAGTGGGTTCCCTCAGTTGTCTCCATCATACGCATTCACAGTATTTGACAACTGCACATTCCAAATACACTGAATAAAAATATAAATGCAACACTTTTGTTTTTGTCCCCATTTTTCATGAACTGACCTCAAAAATCTAAAACAATTTGTATATACACAAAAGACCGATTTCTTTCAAATATTGTTCACAAATCTATCTAAATCTGTGTCAGTGAGCACTTCTCCTTTGCCGAGATAATCCATCAAGATGCTGATTAGACAGCATGATTACTGCACAGGTGTGCCTTAGGCTGGCCACAATAAAAGGCTACTTTGAAATGTGCAGTTTTGCTTTATTGGGGGAGGAACAGAAAACCAGTCAGTATTTGCTGTGACCACCATTTGCCTCGCACAGTGCAACACATCTCCTTCTTATAGAGTTGATCAGGTTGTTGATTGTGGCTGTGAAATGTTGCTCCACTCCTCTTCAATGGCTGTGCGAAGTTGCTGGATATTGGCAGGAACTGGAACACACTATCATATACGCCGATCCAGAGCATCCCAAATATGCTGAATGGGTGATTGTCCGGTGAGTATGCTGGCAAGAACTGGGATGTTTTCAGTTTCCAGGAATTGTGTTAAGATCCTTGCAACATGGAGCCGTGTATTATCATGCTGCAACATGAGGTGATGGTTGTGGATGAATGGCACAACAATGGGCCTCAGGATCTTGTCACGGGATCTCTGTGTATTCAAAATGCCATTAATAAAATGCACCTGTGTTCATTGTCCGCAACATACGTCTGCCCATACTATAACCCCACCGCCACCATGGGCCACGACATCCACAATGTTGACATCAGCAAACTGCTCATCCACACAATGCCACACATGCTGTCTGCCATCTGCCCTGAACAGTGAAAACTGGGATTCATCTGTGAAGAGAACACCTCTCCAACATGTCAGACACCACCGAATGTTAGCATTTTCCCACTCAAGTCAGGAACAACGAAGAACTGCAGTCAGGTCGAGACCCCGATGAGGACGACAAGCATGCAGATGAACTTGCCTGAGACAGTTTCTGTCAATTTGTGCAGAAATTCTTTGGTTCTGCAAACTGATGGCTGGTCTCAGATATTCTTGCTGGTCCTGACCTGGTGTGGTTACACGTGGTCTGCGGTTGTGAGGACAATTGGATGTACTGTCAAATTCTCTGAAATGCCTTTGGAGATGACTTATGGTAGAGAAATGAGCATTCAGTTCACAGGCAACAGCTCTGGTGGACATTTCTGCAGTCAGCATCTATGGCATTGTGCTGTGTGATAAAACTGAACATTTCAGAGTGGCCTTTTATTGTGGCCAGTAAGGCACACCTGTGCAATAATCATGCTGTCTAATCAGCATCTTGATATGCCACACCTGTGAGGTGGGATCTACCGCTTGCTGGGTAATCGGGAGAGTCTGGAATTTTCCCGGTGGGCTGGTCCAACCTGGGGCCGTTGTGAGGGGTGTTATATGACCACCACTAACTGACAGGGACATACCATTACATGTTTAACACCCCTATGCATTCATTACAGTTAGTTCAGTCCAGTCAAGCCCTGTGCGCTCAGATGGGACTTGCGCTACCCGTGAGTGAAAAGATGGACAGAAAAAAGCCAGGTGAAGCTGAAAGAGCTAGATTAAGAAAAAGAAAAGCTTTGGAGGAAGATGCTGCCAAGTGTGCAAAGCTCAGAGATATTTTTTCAATAAGACAGAGTGAAGAGGGAAATGGTAAATAGGGCCGGGCATAATAGGCTATATGCCCGTTGATGCCAGGATGTCAGCCGTCTCAACATTTGGTGGTCCCTCGATTATCACGGGAGTTACGTTCTAAAAATAACCCGCGATAAGCGAAATCCGCGAAGTAGTCAGCGCTATTTTTTGCAATTATTATAGCTGTTTTAAGGCTGTAAAACCCCTCACTACACACTTTATACACTTTTCTCAAACAGGCATGAACATTTTCTCACTTTTCTCTCCTGACCTCTTTTTTCTTCTGGGCGAGAAGATTATAAACAGACACACGCAGAACTCTCCCTTCGCTCACTGCCTCCGGAGGTACGGATGCGGGACCTGCAAAGAATCCAAGTCCTCTCTCGGTGGCCACGGAGCTCTGCGGCTGCGGTCAACATCCGCATCAAAACAGCGAGCGTAGTCTCTGGACCTGTTGCCAGATTTGGCGCAGCTCCGCACAGCAGACAGGAGGGCGGTGTGAGTGGTCCGCTGCTGCGTTTACAGAGCCTGCGGACTCAGTAAGTGCATCGGAGGCAGTGAGAGCAATCGTGGTGATGCCGAACAGTGCCGCGACCGGCCCGTCTGATAAGGACGCAGAACACAATACGTTGTTAAAAAAAAAAGCATGCGAAAGGTGAACCACGTTATAGCGAGGGACCACTGTACCACCTCTTCCAGCTACTTACAGTATGGGACTTCACTGCTTAGGTGGTGTACTGGTGAGTTAACAATACCGTTCTTGTTTTAACTAACTAACTTTTACTTTCTGTTATAAGCCACCCAATTTTCACAGTCAATCAGCACATAAATGCTGGATTTAAATGCCACAGCAGAACTCTTATTATCTCTGTGTGCTGGCGGTTTGTGGGCCGGTTGGATATGAAACTCCTGGGCTGAAAAATGTTCCCAGCACGCCCCACCAGATTATCTTGTCAAAGGAGAAGTGCTCACTAACACCAGATTTAGACAGATTTGTGAACAATATTTGAGAGAAATAGGTATTTTGTGTATATACAAAATGTTTTAGATATTTGAGTTCAGTTCATTAAAAATGGGAGCAAAAACAAAAGTGTTGGGTTTATATTTTTATTCAGTGTAGATTTAACATACGGTGCCATCCTGTTTGTATTTCTAAGTGATTGATGTAAATGAAGTGCACGATATATGTTCATGTGTCCATTTCCTGACTTGTCCAATATAAAAGTGAAGATTTACTCTAAACTCATCAAAGGGTTTATGTCATGCATTAAATTTTTATTTCACTATATGAAAGCATTTTATTTTGTTGTTGTTCAGTAACTTTGGACATTTAACAAACTGTTCTGTTTATATAAAATTGCTTCATTTGCATATTATAATTATCTACATCAAATATAAGAGTGCCAATAATTGTGTCGTGTACATTTTATGTCTATATTTTTAATTTTGCTACATGAAGGCATTTTGTTTTGATGTTCAATAACTTTGTACATTTAAAAAAATTCTGCTAATACAAAACTGGCTCATTTGCATTTATTTCTGAACACATTACAAATTCTGTACTTGAAATAGACGGATGCTAATAAATCAGCAGGGCTATAATGTGCTTGTATCGATGGGGGTTTTGTGAAATTTTTTAAATGAAAAACTTTATGTTCCAGTGTTGTATTATTCCCTATAGAAATGCTCGCACAACCTATATACAAGGCTATTATTATTACATTTGAATGGAGACCAGCATCCGCGCTGCAGGAAGCTGTGAGGTGGCAGCTGCAACAAGGGCTGATGCTGACGCAGCTCATTCAGACTGCTGCTGGGAGTGTCCTCTCTCCTTCATCCCAGCATGTGCAGTACCGACCGCACACAGCGCAAACCCTGCTGTGTTCTGATTAGCTGAAGTCTTTGTGGTTGTGACATTGCCTGTGTCTGTTCTGTTCATCCGGCCAGCTGCTGCTCTTCACCCCACCCCCAATTGATTTATTTTTTTCATCCGATGCTGAATCAACCCACAGTTGTAGTCGGTTCCCTTCCAGGTCACTCAATCTGTTATTCTTGTGTGGCATTTTCATTGGATATTGTATACAGTATATTTTCCAGTAAGCATTTGTAGTCATACTCCTGCAGCAAGAGATTCTCTGCATTAGCGCATCACACTCTCTGCTCTCCCTCCCTTCCCCCCTTTTCTCCTCATATTCTCTCTCTCTCTCTCTCTCTCTCTCTCTCTCTCTCTCTCTCTCTCTCTCTCTCTCTCTCTCTCTCTCTATCTCTCTCTCTCTCTCACTCTGCTGCACTTCCTCTCCTTGTGCAGACAAACCAGTGTGCTGTGTGTGTATGTGTGCATGCGCGGGGTGGATGGGGATACTGTATGCTGGAGCCGAGAGCTGCAAGGTGACTGAGGGAATGGAACGGGATCAAGAGCTCTGATCCGTAGTGATGATGCGGTGCCCTCTTCCCGAGCACCTTCTCCTTTTTGCATCCCTCCACCTCACTCTCTTCCCTTTTCTTCTGTCTCTCCTTCTTTCCAGACGGAGGTGGGCTGTCTCCCCTGCTTGCAGCGCCTCTTTCTCAGCTGCAACAGCATCACCAGGTAAGAGCTTGTGCTGTTTAACTCCCTCCTCCCCACAGGGCTGGGCAGGGACAAGCCTGGGCAGTGCCACGTCAGCTCCCAGGGATTTTGGCCCGTCCTAACAGCCCTCCTGCAGATTACAAACATACACTGCTAGACTGTATTGCTGTTATCAGCACTTTCTGTAACCCATAAAATGACTGAAGCATTCTTTGTTGATAACAGTGGGAATGGGTTGGAATGGCTGTGACAGGTTTTTATTAGAGTTATTGGGACAGCAGAGAAGCAGCATGAGATGAACTTGTACTACAAATCAGTTTGAACGTTAGCTCATGTTCATGAAAGGTTGTATTTGATGAAGGTTTAAATCTGAATTAATTTCTGTCCTTCTCAGCCAGCTGTACACAGTCATATCAGAGAGTTTACTTGTGAAGGTAACACACTGAATCTTCTGTGCACAGGGCTGCTTTATTGTTGTTTTTGCCTGAAGGAGGGGCCAGTATGTGGGAATCAGGGTAGGACTGTGTTCATTCATCAGTCACCTTGTGCTGTGATCTGACCTGACATTTCTTTGCAGCCCTCCTGCACAAGTGTCTTTGTGATCCAGTACCTGACAAAACAGTCCCTGACAGGACATAAAAGCAGACATGACAGCAAAACAGGCGACAATTAATACATTATTTTGTGTTGCTGGTGTTATATTATCAGCATTCTACCTGATAACACAAGGTTATTTGATTTTAGGATCTCCAAGTAGCCGCTTTATCATATAGAAATGAGGCAGTTGAGAGGACCCCAAAGCTCATCCAGAATATGCTGGAGGGATTGTATATCCCACATGGCTTTGTAACACCTTGACATTCCCCAAGAGATAGCAGTTGTTGTGGTTGAGGACAGGGTTGTCTGTGTTACCTTTTTTAACCTGCTGTCACTATGACCCAATCTTGGATAAGTTTCAGAAGATGAAAATGTGGATAATTGTATAGGTACTCTGTAATGGGGCTATTCCACAGAGTGCCGTTCCTTCCCAATTTATCCTGAATAGCAAATTGGGGCACGTTTTGAAGCACCATAGTCCCTTCTGGGTCCATCTTTGTCAATCTTGAACATATATGGTATACGGCCATCATCGGCACCAGATTTGAAATTGGGGTCAAATTTTCAAACTGTTCAAAAACTTCATCCCAATTTGTAAAATCGTGCATGGTAACTTCCAGGTGTTCGTAGCCTTAACAGCTTCAATTATGTTTGACGTCTTTTAACGGTGTTCCCAGTGAGTACAGCTTGAAACTTGTTTAATTGTGCTACATCGGGGTAAAAATTTGAAGCCAAAACAAACGTTGGTTGCTGTTCTGGTCGGGGGTGCAGCTCCTTACTTTTGTTTTTGGGTGGATTACCAGGTCTGCACTTTATAAGCCATCCAGTTGCCAGGTCTGCATTTTATAAGCCAGCCTGTTAGGACGCAAGGTGGCCGTTTTATCCTGTTTTTGCACTTTTTTGGATTGTGGGCAGTCATAGTAGAATGGTGCAGGCAGAACTGCCGCTAACCGACGGACAGGGTCTTTGTGCATCATATTTATAGGTCTTTGTTGTCACGGTCATGTTTTGATCACATCTCTGGTGTCTTTGTCCTACTCTCTTGGTTCTTATTTTTCCTTGTGTCTCTCTGCGTTGTTTTTTTTTTTGTTTGCTTATTTCCTAGTGAATTATCCTCTATAATGTTTATTCTCTAATTTGGTCGTTCCTGTTTTCTTTGGCTTTACTTCTTGTTAATGGGCTGTTGAGCTCCCAGTTTCACATCCATGCTCATTTCCCCTTTGATTAACGCTTTAGTTTTACTAAATTATAAATCATTTTTTAATGATATGAGATAGAAACTTACTTTTTTTGCTGAAAAGTTAACTCCGTGGACTTTTGAGCCAGCCGTCCACCATGTTTGTACTCCTCATAGAAGCTGTGTGATGACGTGCACAATGTGAGTGTCCATTCGAAATTGGTTCACCGTCACATGGTTTTCCAATATAAATATAAAGATTATATATAAAATATATAAAATATGAAGATTGTTAATAGCAGCAATGTCTTACTCGTTGGCCTGTTTGAATAGCCCTCTGGCTGCTGGCTCCAATGCGCCCTGTGCCATTATGCATAGTGATCAGTGGAAGTGATCAGAGTAAAGAGGGCCTCATACAATCTCATGTGTTCAAACAAAGAGTGTGTGAGTATCAGGGATGCTTCACTACTTTGCCTGTGGATGTTATTGAATAAGCCTGTGGCAAGCTCTCTCCCTCCAGCATAAAGAACCGTTTATGCATATCAATGGGACGAGGGGTCCGCCCCAAAGTGTGAATGGCCCTCTGTAAGTGTGAAAGCTTGTTTTCAGTGCAGGCAGTCCAAAAACACAGTCAAGAATCAGTCAAGAGTCATAGCAGTAGAAGTTTGTGATGTGACCTTTGTGTAACAGCAGACAGAAATTTCTTTGAGATGAAGCCCAACAAAACGCATAGACCATTTTGTATATATTGTTCAAAATGTGCATTTGTGTTTATTGTTAGAACATTTACTTTGAACATTCTTTTGTACAAGACCCCAAACTACCTTTATAAAGTGTCAATATAGTTGTTTA
Organism: Thalassophryne amazonica; assembly: GCF_902500255.1. NCBI lineage: Eukaryota > Metazoa > Chordata > Actinopteri > Batrachoidiformes > Batrachoididae > Thalassophryne > Thalassophryne amazonica. Next base: position 47,725,132 of record NC_047104.1, read on the forward strand.
TTATAGTTTTCTGTGTATTTTGAATAAATGTGTGTGAAAATTATTTTCTGCTTTATTTTTTCCTTTCTTATTTCTGTTTGTAAACGTTTATTACACTTATAAAACACCACTATAGTATATATATATATATATATATATATATATATATATATATATATATATATATATATATATATATATATATATATATATTCTGAAAGTACAGGTTGTCCTGAAAAAAGAGACATGCCACTTGATTGTGGGATGCAGGGTGAGCTTTTAACAGCAATAATAAAACATTTATGCCAGGCAAGTGAACTGTCCAAAAAATGCCGTCGGACCCCAGAGGGTTAAGACACACTATAAAGCAACTGACATTCAGATTGTCAAGGTTCCTTGCCTGCTTTCTCGCAGTGTTTCTCAGTTTCAGCAACCTCCACTTGCTGGCCGAAGCTGCCTTCTTGTGTTTCTGAACCTTTGCCTGACGATTATTTGACTGTTTGCTTGGTACAGTGTTTGATAACTGTGTTCTGACCCTCTGCCTGTTCATCTGGTTAACCTGATTGCTGTTTTCCGTACTGACACTGTTGGTACGTGGACTGCCTTCCTGTTGTGCTTCGACCTTCAGCCTGTGTTATAGGTTAATCCACCAGCCTGTTCCCATGTGGACACTTTTGTTGTACTGACTACTCTTACTTATTGTGTTGTACTCTGCAGTTATGTCAGCTATACATGAATACTCTGAAATTTTGCCATCAGTGTGTTTCTGTGCTCTGGTACCCAGTTGTGCGTCATCCATTACATTTATGTTGTCTTAAGGAAGTGCTGTGAAATATTGGGAGGTGAACTAAGGAAAACAATGCTGATTAAAGTGTTTGAGTTACTGTAGATCAGGGTCTGCATCAAAAATATTAAATTCTTTCTTCAGCAGAGGATCATAAGTCCACAGAATTTAATTCAACTCTCTCATGTTTTTTTTTTAATTTCTTGTGTACACAGCCAGAGAAGCAGGGCCAGTCACATAAACCTAAACCTCAACCCCCATCTGTCATTTGGCAGAGATAATAGTTACATCTTATCTGTAAATATAGAGAGGAAACACACTTATAGAGTTGGTCCATTCTCCAAATACTGTAAAGGCAGACAGGGGGATCAAGTTGCTTGTGAAGTCTTGTTGCTAATAGCAGGGTCCTGGTGGCCATTAAAGCCAATGTTGCTTAGTCTTTACAGTATATTGTGTCCCCTGAAAATAAGTATTATACAAGACTACAGAATGCAAAACTAGTTTTTCTTAAATATTACAATCATGCAAACTTGTACAGGTGTACTTGCTTTTGACTTCAGAAAACTGGCATTTAAAAATGGAGTAAAAACTACTCTTGATTATACTTTTCTTAGGCTAGTGTGAATAATCAGTAGCATACTACATTACTTTGACCTCACTGGCACTTGTCTGGCAGTGCCAAGTTTTCTGCTGCTTAATCAAGCTTTATAGAAAGTTTCAGTGATACTGGACTGAACCAAATTTGTCCTGTTTGATTTGTCAAACCTGTGATGAAAATGAACACAAAGTTTTATAATAATCAGGCTTTTGGAGTGAAGATAAAAACAAAACAAAAACATGAAGTTAATAAACATGTAATTTTTCTGTAGCTGTGAATGAATGTGTGAATTATGCCGTTTTTCTGTAAGTTGTTTGAGTTTCCATAGTATTTATGAGGATATTTCTTTATCCTGTGCCTCTTAATGGCGCTTGCATGGCTAATCTTTGTTCCCTCATGGATTTAGTTGTTGTAATAATTGGTCAAAGGTTATTATGTAAATCCCCTTTCAACCAAAGAAGCGTATGGTTATGACGAGGCATAGTGCCCTGCTCTCTGCCCATAAGTGGTTTTAGGGGAAAAAAAAAATCAAGGACTTTATGACTAATTTGTAATTATGGAATCCCTGCTGCTTTGCGTGGTATCACTTTTTTTTTCGCCACGGGGTTATTTTAATTGCAAGGATATTTCTCCTTTCAGTGCCTCCTGTGCGTTGTCGTACTGCCAGTGTGCCGGCTAAATTATAAGCTTTCATGCCTTTTCTTAGCTACATTTCAAAAATAAAAATAGGGGGAAGGTCACACTTTTTGACTCATCCAGTGGTTGACTCAGATTTCCTAGTACCCATTGCCTGTACAGCACTATGAGCAAACACAGCACATGGTCTTTTAGTGTTTAATTAAAATGATTCAATTTATCTCTTGACTCATTCAGAATCTTTCTTTGTGTCTAGTTTTGATCAGTTAGCCTGCCTTGGAGAATCATGTTCTCTTTCTGAGCTCACTCTGGATGGGAATCCTGTAGCCCTGGAGACATGGTACAAGCAGGCCATCCTGCGCTGTGTGCTTCATCTGAGACAGCTGGACATGAAGCGAGTCACAGTAAGTCAATCTGCATGTTTTTGTAAAAGATATACTGTACGGGCCATTCACACATACTAGCTGCTTTAGTATTCTGTGTATGCTGCTGATATAATTGAGTGTATTGTCCTTTGGGGATATGCGTTTGCCTGTGGCAAACAACAAGTATAAAATGAATATCTTCATGATCATGAGACTTTTTATAAAGATGTGAAATTCCAGCTACAGGTTGCTAGAAGGCACATGGGAAACTCAGGCTTAGATTTGATTTTCTTGTTTAAAAATTATTCTCTGTTTCAGATTTGCCATATAGTACCAAACGTTTATATTTCTTAATAATTAATGAAATTGAAACCTCTCCGGGAACCATCACCTTTTCGTGGTGGAGAGGTTTGTGTGCTGCTATGAACCTGAGAGCTGTGTTGTCTGGAGCCTTTGGGCTCCTGGTAGGGCTTCCCATGGCAAATTGGTCTCAGGTGAGAGGTAAGACTAAGAATGGTTCACATGACACCATGATAGAACGAAGTAGAGGAAACGTGACCCGGCCCGGAGGAAGCCCGGGGCCCTCATCTGGAGCCAGGCCTGGATGTAGGGACCGTCAGTGAGCGCCTGGTGGCTAGGCTTGCCACAGAGCCCAGTTGGGCACAGCCCGAAAAAGCAACGTGGACTTTCCATCTCTACTCTGTGGCCTCACCACCCACAGGGGGAACCACTGGTGTCGGGTGTGTTGTCCTTTGGGTGGCAGTGAAAGTTAAGGGCCTCAACGGACCAGACCCGGGCGGCAGGGGCTAGCTCTGGGGGTGTGGAACGTTACCTCGCTGTGGGGGAAGAAGCCGGAGCTCGCCTGGGAGGTGGAGCGATACCAGTTAGATCTGGTGGGTCTCACCTCCACGCACAGCCTCGGCTCCGGAACCACTCTCCTTGATAGGGGTTGGACCTTATTCTTCTCTGGAGTTGCCCAGGGGGTGAGGCGCCGGGCGGGTGTGGGGGATACTCACAGGTCCCCGGCTGACCGCTAAACCCAAATGGTCGTTTGTTATTGGACTTCTGTGCTAGTCACGGACTGTCCATAACGAACACCATGTTCGAACATAAGGATGCTCATAAGTGTACATGGTACCAAAGCACCCTACGTCGAAGATCGATGATCGATTTTGTGATCGTATCATCTGATTTGAGGCCGTATGTTCTGGACACTCGGGTGAAGATAGGGGCAGAACTGTCAACTGATCACCATCTGGTGGTGAGTTGGATCAGAGGGTGGGAGAGGATTTTGGACACACCTGGTAAGCCCAAACGGATAGTGCGGGTGAACTGGGAACGTCAGGAAGAGCCCACTGTCTGACAGATCTTCAACTCACACCTCCGGCAGAGCTTCTCGAGCATCCCTGTGGAGGTTTGGGGTATTGAACCAGAATGGGCAATGTTCAAAGCTTCATTTGCTGAAGCTGCAGCGTGTAGCTGTGGCCTGAAGGTCTTAGGTGCCTTAAGGGGTGGCAACCCTCGAACACCATAGTGGACACCGGTGGTCAGGGAAGCTGTCTGACTGAAGGAGTCCTTCCGAGATATATTATCTCAGAGGACTCCAGAGGCAGTTGCAAGGTACCAACAGGCCCGAAGGGCAGCAGCCTCTGCTCTGGGGGAGGCAAAGCAGGTGTGGGAGGAGTTCAGAACAACCACGGAGAAGGACTTTCAGTCGGCACCAAGGTGGTTCTGGCGGACCGTGAGGCACCTCAGGAGGGGAAAACGGGGAACCATCTAAGCTGTCTACAGTAAGGATGGGACTCTGTTGACCTCAACTGAGGATGTAATCCGGCACTGGAAGGAACACTTTGAGGAACTCCTGCATCAGACTGGAGCACCCTCTATAGTAGGGGCAGAGTTGGACGCTGATGGAGGATTTTCATCAATTTCCCTGGTGGAAGTCACTGAGGTAGTCAAACAGCTCCACGGTGGCAAGGCCCCGGGAGTTGATGAGATCCATCCAGAAATGCTGAAGGCTCTGGGTGTGGAGAGATTGTCTTGGATGAGACGTTTTTTCAACATTGCGTTGAGGTCTGGGACAGTGCCTAAGGAGTGCCAAACTGGGGTGGTGGTCCCCATATTTAAAAAGGGGGACCAGAGAGTGTATGCCAACTACAGGGACATCACACTACTCAGCCTCCCTGGTAAAGTCTACTCCAGGGTGCTTGAAAGGAGGGTTCGGCCAATAGTCGAACCTCTGATTGAAGAGGAACAATGCGGGTTCCATCCTGGTTGTGGAACAACCGACCAGCTCTTTATTCTCACAAGGATCCTGGAGGGTGCCTGGGAGTATGCCCACCCAGTCTACATGTGTTTTGTGGACTTGGAGAAGTCGTATGATCATGTACCCCGGGAGATACTGTGGGAGGTGCTGTAGGAGTATGGAGTGAGCGGGTCCCTTCTCAGGGCCATCCGATCTCTGTACTCCCAATGCGAGAGCTGTGTTCGGTTGCTCAGCAGTAAGTCAGACTCATTTCCGGTGGAGGTTGGCCTCTGCCAGGGCTGCACCTTGTCACCAATCCTGTTTGTGATATTTATGGACAGGATATTGAGGCGTAGTTGGGGGGAGGAGGGTTTCCAGTTTGGTGTGCTCAGGGTCTCATCACTCCTTTTTGCAGATGATGTGGTCTTGTTGGCTTCGGCCAGTGACCTCCAACACTCACTGGATCAGTTCACAGCCGATTGTGAAGCGATTGGGATGAGGATCAGCACCTCTAAATCTGAGGCCATGGTTCTCAGCAGGAAATCGATGGATTGCCTACTCCGGGTAGGGAATATGGCCTTGCCCCAAGTGAAGGAGTACAAGTACCTCTGGGTCTTGTTCACAAGTGAGGGGACAATGGAGCGTGAGATTGGCTGGAGAATTGGTGCAGCAGGGGTGGTATTGCATTCACTCTACTGTACTGTTGTGACGAAAAGGGAGCTGACCCAAAAGGCGAAGCTCTTGATCTACTGGTCAATCTTCATTCCTACTCTCACCTATGGGCATGAGGGTTGGGTCATGACCGAAAGAACTAGATCGTGGGTCCAAGTGGCTGAAATGGGCTTCTTTAGGAGGGTGGCTGGTGTCTCCCTTTGAGATAGGGTGAGAGTTTCGATCATCCGTGGGGAGCTCGGAGTAGAACTGCTGCTCCTTCGCGTTGAAAGGAGCCAGGTGAGCTGGTTCGAGCATCTGGTAAGGATGCCTCCTCTGCGCTTCCCTAGGGAGGTGTTCCAGGCTCATCCATCTGGGAGGAGACCCCGGGGACTAAGTGGAGAGATTATATCTCCACACTGGCCTGGGAACCCCTTGGGATCCCCCAGTCAGAGGTGGTCAATGTGGCACAGGAAAGGGAAGTCTGAGGTCCCCTGCTGGAGCTGTTGCCCCCGTGACCCAATCCCGGATAAGTGGTTGAAGATGAGTGAGTGAAGTCCAACACATTTTCAGTGATTAGGAAATGTTCATAGCTGTAAAAGTTATAATGTAATCCTTATATTGTGAATGATGGTAATTTGTCCAATTAATTATAACCAATGAAAACAGATGGACTGTAATTACTGAGCAGTTTTATGCCTTGAATTAAAACTCAATGATAGTTGATAGTTTCCTTTAAACTCCATTGAGCTGTTGTACAGACTCACTGTCCAAATTTACTGTATGTCTTGTGTGGGGGGTACATGACCCATTGCACACAGCTGCACCACATCAAAAGTTCACATTTGTTGAACTTTGACCTCACACTGTGCTGACCTGTGTGTCTCGAGGATCCAGATAAAGTCAAAAATCTAATCATTTGTTTTCATACAGTCATTCTGCCTACATCAAATACAGTTAAAATCTGTCCACAGACAGATAGACAAATGGTGGAGAAAATATGTATTATCTTCTTAGGAAAGGAAAAAATGTAATTAAACCACTTGGAGAAAGTAGCGGCCACTCACAGAGGTCATACCTCTGTTACGTCCCAGCAGTCGTCTGTCCTGAACTGAGATATAATACAGGTGGCAGTACTATTTCACTAAAGTACAGTTAATATGGAAATCTAAGGCAGTTATTCTGTCCATGACATTCTGGACCCAAGATCTACCTCGCCACCAAATTTTATTGACAGTCATTTGTATCAAGACATCCTCTGATAGATAAGGGCCACAAGCTTCTCATTCCATTCTTAATTTAATTTATTTCATTTTATATAGCGCCAGATCACAACAAAGTTGCCTCAAGGTGCTTCTCACAAGTAAGCAAGGGCGCAGTTTAGAACTAGAAATTGGGGGGACAAAGTGCGAGGCCCGCAGGGCCGAAGCCCATAGGCCGGTTTCTAGATAAGCTCAGATGCATTCTGAGCATCCAGAACAGTAATTTTAATGTTTTGAGAAGACCATAAAGTGGACACCATTTGACTTATGCAGTTTGAAACTGTGGATATAAGTACTTTATTCTGAGAATAGCCAGCATTGATTTTATTAACATCCTGGTGTCAATAAGGTATCACCACATGTGTAGAACTCAAAAAGAATGATAGGTTGAGTTTTCATTAAAAAACAACTGCAATGGGGTAAAATGTATTCATAAACATGAAAGAACAGGCTCTTAATAATTATTAACTATCACATACTGTATTTTTTTCTCAAGATTTGTTTTTGCATAAGTTTGAAAAAACAACAGATCATAAGTTTAGGATAAATTACTTATCAATTTTCTATTTAATTTTCGAAGTGGCACTAATGACAACACTCATACTGAACATAATTTCGCTTGCATAGACTGATTTTGGAGATCAAGCAATAATTGCAGATGGGCTTTCTGAGGTCCCAGATAGCTTTTCTGATTTCCTTTTCTAACTTTCATAATTTAGTAAATTAGCATATGGTCCATTGATACTTATATGTAGACACTAGTCCCTAGAGGCAGCTATTTTTCGTTTCAAATCTGGGCAAATGCAGTCCCAGAAAATTCTAATGTGACAAACAAGAAACAGTTGTAAACAAGTCAATGCTGCTAAAAATACAAACTTACAGAAACAAAGATACTATTCTGACATGGTTTGCACGTAAGACTGGCATAGCATGTTTCAAGTACACACATGTATGCCAGAAGGTGGGGGGGACATACCATATTCTGGCCGCCCTGGTTGAAAAGGTGGGGGGACATGTCCCCCCTATCCCCCACCAAATTACGCCCATGCAAGTAAGGTCTAACCTTACCAACCCCCAGAGCAAGCACACAGGTGACAGTGGTAAGGAAAAACTCCCTCTGAGGAAGAAACCTCAAACAGACCAGACTCAAAGGGGTGATCCTCTGCTTGGGCCATGCTACCGACACCAATACCGACACAAATTACTAAAACAATTCCTAATAAAATGAATTCAAAGAGTAAAAAGTAAAAAAGAGTTAAAAAAGAGTACAAAGCATAGTACCATACTATGCCAGTATGCTAGCCATACGAAAGGGAAAATAAGTTCGTCTTAAGTGGACTTGAAAGTCTCTACTGAATTTGACTGTTTTATTGACGCAGGGAGATCATTCCACAGAACAGGGGCACGATAAGGGAAAGCTCTGTGACCCACTTTTTATTCACTCTAGGGACACAAAGTAGTCCTGCACCCTGAGAACGCAAAGCCCGGGCCGGTATGTAGGATTTAATTAGGTCAGCTAGGTAGGGAGGTGGCAGTCTGTGAATAATTTTATAGGCTAGTAGCAGAACCTTAAAATCTGACCTCACAGGGACAGGAAGCCAGTGAAGAGATGCCAAAATGGGTGTAATGTGGTCAGACTTTCTGCTTCATGTCAAAAGTCTGGCAGCAGCATTTTGAACCAGTTGGAGACTGCTAATGCTGGACTCGACACTGTTGGATTACATTTTATAAGGTTTACGGTTGCGAAATGTAATGGGATGTTTATAGGTCTGGTCTTCGTGCATGCTCTGGTGCTGCGTGTTGTCACATCCACTAAACTACAGAACTGCCTTGACTCATGGGTGGCACTTGAGGAAGAGCTTCTGAGGATTCGCAATACTGTTAATTTGTCCACTCGTGACGAAATGTCAGAAAAGTTTTAAAGTTTTGTTGAATTAAAGTATGCAGAAGCATTCTGTTGCCACATGAGGTTTTTGAGGCAAGAAGTGTGTTTGTAGCTTAGAGAGGTCTCTCACACACACACACACACACACACACACACACACACACACACACACACACACACACACACACACACACACACACACACACACACCTGAAACCTTTACTGAAAAGGTTTTTAATAAATGAAGAAATGGCAATTTTGTATGGAATTTTTTTTTCGGCTACCATTTTTATCCACTTATCTTTTCATGAGCCGTACAGTCAATGGTTGGTGTATTATTATTTTGCATTTTAATTGGCTTTGCTGGTGTGTTAATTTACACTGGAAACAATCATTTTGTGTGTCAAATTATTTGTTGATGAATTGAAAAAAAGAAAAAATTGTAAAAAGAACCATTGTGACCAAAGAAGACATCAAAAATTCACATCAAAAATTCATATAAACAGATATTGGCTCGATGAAAATCTAATTAAGTCCTCTTTGGTCTGTTGGTCTCCATCCATTATTGAAGGCTCACTTTTCTGTTCCTGAAATCCTTTCAGGACTTTATTGTGTGGAGTTTTTCTGAGACGGGTCCAACAAAAAGAAAAATTCCTGTCACCACATACCCACAGTAATTGTCCTTTCATGCTCTTTGCTAAAACTTTCCTCCCTGTCCTCCAGCTCCTCCTGAAGGCTCTACTCACGTTCTTCCAGCTCTTGTTGGAAATGCTTGACCCTAGCTACAAGCTGTTTGTTTTGATTTTCCTTTTGGGTCAGGAGCTCTTTTTTAAACGGATCGTCCCAGGCTGCCAGCTCATTTTTGCCTTCATTTGTGTCAGGTGGTTTTGCTGTTTTGTTTGCAGACATTTGTCCTTGGCCTCCAACTTTTTTGTATTCAGTCTTTGTGTTCTCCATCTCTGATGTACTGATGTTTCATGTCTTCCAGCTCTTTTTCTAGTTCCTTCATCTGTGCGTTTTCTTTGAGCAAATCTTTGGTGTCATGTTTTTCACTCATGGTTAGTGGTTGGATGAAACCATTTATTGTCAAACAACTGTGTTTACGATTTTTAAACCATAATGACAACAGAAACTACCCACATGACCCTGGTGAAAACTCAAAAACTGAGTGACTTTGCAAGAAGGAGAAGAGTCAGTAAATGTGGCTGTGATTAGAGAAATTGTGCACAGTGCATATTTTGCATCACCACTCTTAGCTTCATCGTGGAGTAGAGTGGAGAAGGATATTCTTTCACCAGATCAAATCTAGCCTTGCATATGTACTCTCTCATATGTACAACCCCAATTCCAATGAAGTTGGATTAAAATGAAAGAAATGAAATAAAAACAGAATACAATGATGTGCAAATCCTCTTCAACCTATATTCAATTGAATATACTACAAAGACAAGATATTTAATGTTCAAACTGATAAACTTTGTTGTTTTTGTGCAAATATTTGCTCATTTTGAAATGGATGCCTGCAACACGTTTCAAAAAAGCTGGGACAGTGGTATGTTTATCACTGTGTTACATCACCTTTCCTTCTAACAACACTCAATAAGCTTTTGGGAACTGAGGACACTAATTGTTGAAGCTTTGGAGGTGGAATTCTTTGCCATTCTTGCTTGATGCACGACTTCAGTTGTTCAACAGTCCGGGGTCTCCGTTGTCGTATTTTGCGCTTCATAATGCGCCACATTTTCAATGGATGACAGGTCTGGACTGCAGGCAGGCCAGTCTAGTACCTGCACTCTTTTACCACAAAGCCACGCTGTTGTAACACGTGCAGAATGTGGCTTGGCATTGTCTTGCTGAAATAAGCAGGGACGTCCCTGAAAAAGACGCTTGGATGGCAGCATGTGTTGCTCCAAAACCATGATGTACCTTTCAGCATTGATGCTGCCATCACAGATGTGTAAGTTCCCCATGTCATGGGCACTAACACACCCCCATACCATCATAGATGCTGGCTCTTGAACTTAGCATTGGTAACAATCTGGATGGTCTTTTTCCTCTTTTGTCCAGAGGACACAACATCCATGATTTCCAAAAACAATTTGAAATGTGACTCATCAGACCATGGCACACTTTTCTACTTTGCATCTGTCCATTTCAAATGAGCTCGGGCCCAGAGAAGGCGGCGGCGTTTCTGGATGTTGTTGATGTATGGCTTTCACTTTGCATGGTAGAGTTTTAACTTGCACTTGTAGATGTAGCGACAAATTGTGTTAACTGACAATGGTTTTCTAAAGTGTTCCTGAGCCCACATGGTAAGATCCTTTACACAATGATGTCTGTTTTTAATGCAGTGCCACCTGAGGGAACGAAGGTCACTGGCATTTAATGTTGGTTTTTGGCCTTGCTGCTTATGTGTAGAAAGTTCTCCAGATTCTATTATGGACTATAGATGATGAAATCCGTAAATTCCTTGCAATTGAATGTTGAGAAACATTGTTCTTAAACTGTTAGGCTATTTTTTTCATGCAGTTGTTCACAAAGTGGTGATCCTTGCCCCGTCTTTACTTGTGAACGGCTGAGACTTTTGAGGATGCTCCTTTTATACACAGTCATGAGTGTCCTCAGTTCCCCAACACTTATTGAGTGTTGTTAGAAAGAAATGTGATGTAACACAGTGGTAAACATACCACTGTCCCAGCTTTTTTTGAAACGTGTTGCAGGCATCCATTTCAAAATGAGCAAATATTTGCACAAAAACAATAAAGTTTATCAGTTGAACATGAAATATCTTGTCTTTGTGGTGTATTCAGTTGAATATATGTTGAAGAGGATTTGCAAATCATTGTATTCTGTTTTTATTTACATTTTACACAACATCCCAACTTCATTGGAATTGAGGTTGTACCTTCTGGCAATTTGTAGCTAAATTTTCAGGTCTTTTTAACAAAATCCTCCTCTATGCCACTTCATCATGAAGCTGCATAACAAAATGGTTTTCATCTGATGACTCACAAAAACAATGACTGCACCGTTTTGTGGGATAACAATTTTTATGCTGTGGTTCGTCTGTCCGTCGGCATGTTTAAGCATCTTTGCGGAAATTGCTGGACCAGTGAAGCTGAAACTTGGTATGCATGTTTCTGCCCATGAGGACATGAAAACTTGTTCGAGGCGTTCCAATCCGAATTAAATATGGCTGCCATGGTGGCCATCTTGAAAATAGTTTCTATAGCCATTTGTCAGCCATTTATGCAGCAGTTAAGATGCATTTTGCTACATGGGTAGCAATCAGCAAGCTTAAAAACATATCCAACAGATTTTGCAGAAAACAAAAATAAATTTTGACTTTGATGTGACCGCTGGACTGTGATCATGTCCACTTTTCCAGTTGTCACTTTAAACATCATCTTCTCAGAAACCACTAAACCAATGAAGCTGAAACATGGTGTGCATGTTCCTACTGAATTCGGACTCGGGCTGATACAGACACCATTGGGCCATGATGCAGGGCTTGATACATAAACAGACATGTGATAAGGTGTGTGTGTGTGTGTGTGTGTGTGTATATATACAGTAGTGTTCAGAATAATAGTAGTGCTATGTGACTAAAAAGATTAATCCAGGTTTTGAGTATATTTCTTATTGTTTTGTTGAATGATTTGCTGGCATCAGCTGTGTGCGCTGCATTTAGGTCATATTTAAGACTCAAAGTACTCCGCTGTAGAGAAAATGCAGCTTTGCAGTGGCTGCAAATAACTTGGGTTCTGTCGACTACGTCGTCTGGAAGCACGTTAAAATGAAAATGGCCATGTAAAAGTTCCGTGCCCTTCTCCATGTCCGCGGCAGCAGTCAGCGACAGACTTGCAAAACAAAAGCCAGTGAGCGACAGACTCTTACCAAAAAAAACTGCGCTAACATGCGATAAAAAAATTGTCAAATTGTCAGCGTTAATGCAATAATAACACATTAACTTGCCCAGCCCTAATATATATATATATATATATATATATATATATATATATATATATATATACATATATATATATATATATACAGTAGTGTTCAGAATAATAGTAGTGCTATGTGACTAAAAAGATTAATCCAGGTTTTGAGTATATTTCTTATTGTTACATAGGAAACAATGTACCAGTAGATTCAGTAGATTCTCACAAATCCAACAAGACCAAGCATTCATGATATGCACACTCTTAAGGCTATGAAATTGGGCTAGTAGTAAAAAAAAGTAGAAAAGGGGGTGTTCACAATAATAGTAGCATCTGCTGTTGACGCTACAAACTCAAAACTGTTATGTTCAAACTGCTTTTTTAGCAATCCTGTGAATCACTAAACTAGTATTTAGTTGTATAACCACAGTTTTTCATGATTTCTTCACATCTGCGAGGCATTAATTTCGTTGGTTTTGAACCAAGATTTTGCTCGTTTACTAGTGTGCTTGGGGTCATTGTCTTGTTGAAACACCCATTTCAAGGGCATGTCCTCTTCAGCATAAGGCAACATGACCTCTTCAAGTATTTTGACATATCCAAACTGATCCATAATACCTGGTATGCGATATATAGGCCCAACACCATAGTAGGAGAAACATGCCCATATCATGATGCTTCACCACCATGCTTCACTGTCTTCACTGTGAACTGTGGCTTGAATTCAGAGTTTGGGGGTTGTCTCACAAATTGTCTGCGGACCCAAAAAGAACAATTTTACTCTCATCAGTCCACAAAATATTCCTCCATTTCTCTTTAGGGCAGTTGATGTGTTCTTTGGCAAATTGTAACCTCTTCTGCACGTCTTTTATTTAACAGAGGGACTTTGCGGGGGATTCTTGCAAATAAATTAGCTTCACACAGGCGTCTTATAACTGTCACAGCACTTACAGGTAACTCCAGACTGTCTTTAATCATCCTGGAGCTGATCAATGGGTGAGCCTTTGCTATTCTGGTTATTCTTCTATCCATTTTGATAGTTGTTTTCCGTTTTCTTCCATGTGTCTCTGTTTTTTTGTCCATTTTAAAGCATTGGAGATCATTGTAGATCATTGTAGATCATGAATGCTTGGTCTTGTTGGATTATACATACATACATACAACTAAATACTAGTTTAGTGATTCACAGGATTGCTAAAAAAGCAGTTTGAACATAATAGTTTTGAGTTTGTAGCATCAACAGCAGATGCTACTATTATTGTGAACACCCCCTTTTCTACTTTTTTTTACTACTAGCCCAATTTCATAGCCTTGAGAGTGTGCATATCATGAATGCTTGGTCTTGTTGGAATTGTGAGAATCTACTGAATCTACTGGTACCTTGTTTCCTATGTAACAATAAGAAATATACTCAAAACCTGGATTAATCTTTTTAGTCACATAGCACGGGCAAGTTAATGCATTATTATCGCATTAACGCCGACAATTTGACAATTTGTTTATTGCACGTTAGCGTAGTTTTTTATTGTAAGAGTCTGTCGCTCACTGGCTTTTGTTTTGCAAGTCTGTCGCTGACTGCTGCCGCGGACATGGAGATGGGCACGGAACTTTTACATGGCCATTTTCATTTTAACGTGCTTCCAGACGATGTAGTCGACAGAACCCAAGTTATTTGCAGCCACTGCAAAGCTTCATTTTCTTAACAGCGGAGTACTTTGAGTCTTAAATATCACCTAAATGCAGCACACACAGCTGATGCCAGCGAATCATTCAACAAAACAAACAGCGATGCGAGGCTTCGACAGACTACGTTAGATGCAGCATATGGAAGAACTGTTGATAAATAAAGGCAAGAGAAGCTCCCAAATGTGAGAGCAAAATGGACTGCTACAGACTGGGCCGATTAGTGTTGTGGAGGACGTTGGTCTGAGAGACATTCTGAGAACCGCAACAAAGGATGGCACATATAAGATTCACTCACTAGGCACCATAAAGGAGAGGACTGCAGAAGCCACAACTTTACAATGTGCACTTTCTGTTGCTCTCACTGGGGACTACTGGACATCACTGGGTAACCATGATTTATTTTTATTTAACTGCAACTGCATAAACAAAATGCTGTTGTTAAGTGTTTGCAGAGCAAACGTTATGGCACTTTCATTCATATGGCAGAACATTTAAAATAAAATTGTGCTGTACACTACTTTTAAATTCATTTTTGGATTTTGAGTATTACAATGCGATTAATCACAGTTAATCATGGAAACACAACAAGCGCCAGGTGTGGCAGGGACTCCATCACATCACCCACTTTAACTCCAGCACTGCAATGACGGAGGGTGGCGCTGCGCTAGCGGAGGAGCTGAACCACTTCTTCGCATGCTTTGAGGTGGAAAGACCTGAGGCAGCCGCAGATCAACCACTGAACAACAACAACAGCATCAGCCTCTTAGTGCAGGAACATGAGGTGAGGTGCACACTGAGAGCAGTGAACCCCAGGAAGGCCGCTGGACCAGATGGGCTGACCGGGAGGGTCCTCAGGGAGTGTGCAGATCAACTGGCTGGGGTCTTTACCAATATCTTCAATGAGTCACTATCTCAGTCTGTCATGCCACCATTCCTGAAGTCGGCCACAATCGTCCCACTGCCTAAAAAGACCACCATCAGCAGTCTAAATGATTACAGACCAGAAGTGTTTTGAGAAACTGGTCCGACGACATCATGTCCTGTCTTCCACCTACATTCGATCAATATCAGTTTGCATACAGAGCTAACAGATCGACAGAGGACACCATCTGCACAGCACTCCAAGCCACCATCTTCCACCTGGAACAGCAGGGGCGCTATGCCAGGATGCTCTTTGTTGACTTTAGCTCTGCCTTTAACACCATACTCCCGGACAGACTGATAATTAAACTCATGGACATCAGGCTCCCTAACACCATCTGCTGCTGGATCAGGGACTTCCTCTCTGACCGTGTGCAGAGAGTCAGAGTCGGTAACCATCTCTCCACAGCCCTTAGCCTCAACATCGGCTCTTCACGGGGTTGTGTATTGAGTCCCCCGCTTTACACTCTGTACACCTACGACTGCATCAGCACCCACCCAGACAACGTCATCGTTAAATTTGCGGATGAGACCACCTTAGTGGGACTCATCTCGGGAGGAGACGAGACGGCGTACAGGGCGGGGGTTCAGAGGCTGGTCAGGTGGTGTGCAGAGAACAACTTGGTCCTCAACACCTCTAAGACAAAGGAAGTGATTGTGGACTTCAGGAGGAGAAAGACTGATCTGCAGCCCATCTGCATAAATGGAGAGTATGTGGAGAGGGTGCCCAGTTTCAAGTTCCTGGGTGTGCAGGTAGATGCAGACCTCCAATTGAGATCTAACACCTCGGTGGTTGTGAAGAAGGCTCAACAGCAGCTCCACTTCCTGAGGATCCTCAAGAGGGTCAACTTGAAGGAGGAGCTGCTGACCGTCTTTTACCGCTGCTCCATTGAGAGTGTGCTGACGTACTGCATCTCTGTGTGGTTCTCCAGCTGCACCATGGCACACAGGAAAGCACTACAGAGTGTCATTAACACCACGCAGAAGATTATTGGCCATCCCCTCCCTTCCCTACAAGATTTATACAGCACCCGCTGTCTCAGGAGAGCATGCAGCATTCTGGGAGATAACACACACCCAGGGCACGGGATCTTTCAGCTGCTGCCCTCAGGCAGACGGTTTGGGATGCTGAGGGCAAGGACAAACAGACTGAGGGACAGTTTCTATAAAGGGCCATCGCCCCGTTAAACAGAAATATCTGACATTGACATTATGTCACTCAATTACGGGCCAGGTGCAATTACAACCACATGTGCAATACTTTTTTTTAGAGTGCATTATTATAATTATATATAGTATTAATATACAGTTTTGTTTTTTTTTAATGTATGTTGTATGTTATATGTATGTTGGACTGAGGAGAGGACCGTGCCCCAATTTCGTTGTGCTGGTGTACACTGTATAACTGTGCAATGACAATAAAGATCTTAAAATTAAAACTTAAAAACTTAAATCATGCGATTAATCACGATTAAAATTTTTAAACGTTGCCCAGCTTATATATATATATGCATGTGTGTGTGTGTGTGTGTGTGTGTGTGTGTGTGTGTGTGTGTGTGTGTGTGTGTGTGTGTGTGTGTGTGTATACATACACACACACATGCACAAACAAACCTGTGAAACACTGAGTAGACATAGTCTGGTCAGATGATACCAAAATTTAACTCTTTGGATGTCATAATATACACCATAAATGGCACTGCACATCACCCCAAAACACGACACCAACAGTGAGGTTTGTAGGTGGGAAGTTCATGGTGTGGGGCTGTTTTTCAGCATACGGCACTGGAAAACTTCATATAATTGAAGGAAGGATGAATGGAAGAATGTACCGAGACATTCTTGATAAAAATCTACCAGGATGTAAATGAAATGAGGGTGGACATTTTAGCCAAACAGTGATCCCAAACACACAGCCAAGAAAACTCTGAGTTGGTTTCAGAGAGTGAAAATAAAGCTGCCAGAATGGCCCAGCCACTCACCTGAGTTGAATCCAACAGAAAATCTATGGAAAGAACTAAAGATCAGAGTTCATTGAAGAGGTCCACGGAATCTTTGAGATTTGAAGACTGTCTGTGTGGAAGAATGGCCCAAAGTCACAACTAAGCAATGAATGTGATTAGTTTCTCCATACAGGTGGCATCTTGATGTTATTACCAACAAAGGCTTTTTGTACAAAGTATTAAATAAATTTCAGTCAGTGTGTTCAATATTTTTTCTGTGTCAATTCATTTTATTACACATTATAAATTTCTGTACTGATTTGTTTGGGTTTTTTGCATCTTTGGATTACTTGGGTTGTCACTGACAACTGGTGCAGGTTTCATGTCAGTAGCACCTTTAGAAATATATTTACTGAGAAAAATGGTGACGTGTTCATTTCTGTGTGTGTATATACACACACACACACATACATATATATATACACACACACATACACACAACATAACGTAGTTATAATAATATAATAAAGTTATTCATATAGTTTTTTTTTGTTAATTGTATGTTTGTTAGGGCAACATGGTGGCTTAGTGGTTAGCACTGTTGCCTCACAGTAAGACGGCCATGGGATCCCTTCCTGGCTTGGCCCCTCTGTGTGCGGTTTTCATGTTCTCCCCAAGTTTGTGTGGGTTCTCTTTTGGTGCTCTGGCTTTCTGCACTTCCAAAGACATGCAGGTTAGGTGAATTGATGACTCTAGCGTGGATCATACTGTGGATCGTCATATTTTACTCGATAGGCTGGAGAATCATTTTGGGATTACTGGAGCTCCCCTTGCATGGTTGACGTCATACCTGTCTAGTCGTTCTTACTGTGTGTTGTGCAATGGCATTTCCTCTGATCTTAGGGCATGAAGTTTGGGGTTCTGCAGGGATCCGTTTTAGGCCCCCCTTTTTTCCCTTTATGTAGCACCCCTTGGGACTATAATGCGGCGTTTTTGGATTCCCTTTCATTGCTATGCTGATGACACCCAATTGTTCATGCCGATAACTGCTGGTAATCTCATTCACATAAAATCTTTGGAAGATTGCCTTGCATCAGTGAGAAGTTGGATGTCGAGTAACTTCCGACTTTTAAATTCTGATAAGACTGAAGTTATGGTTCTTGGTCCAGCGAGGTATCAGCATCAATTTGATGAGCTAGCGCTGAGCTTAGGTTTGTGTGTTATACATCATGCGGATAAAGTGAAGAATCTTGTAATTTTTGATCCTATGTTGTCTTTTGACCTCCACATTAGAGACATTACAAGGACTGCTTTCTTCCATTTGCGAAATATAACGAAGATTCATCCCATCCTGTCTACGGCTGATGCTGAAACTTTGATTCATGCATTTGTCTCTTCTAGATTGGACTATTGTAATGCTCTATTTTCTGGTTTACCGCAGTCCAGCATTAGGGGTCTTCAACTGGTTCAAAATGCTGCTGCCAGACTTTTGACACAAAGCAAAACGTTACATCCATTTTGGCATCCCTGCACTGGCTTCCAGTAGCTGCAAGACCGGATTTTAAGGTACTGTTATTAGTTTATAAAATTGTTCATGGACTTGCACCTCCCTAGCTCGGGCCCTGCATTTGCAGGGTGCAGGACTTTTATGTGTTCCCAGGATGAATAAAAAGTCTGCCGGTCACAGAGCTTTCTCCTACCGTGCCCCAGCTCTGTGGAACGATCTCCCGGCACACATACGTCTGATACTGTGGAGACTTTTAAATCACATTTAAAGACTCACTTCTTTTCCTTGTTTTATCATTAGTGTTGTGATGTGTTTTTATTCTTGTACTCTTTTATGGTTTTGTCTTTTTATTGTGTTTTTAAATTTGTAATTCAGTTTTTTCTGTTTTTATTATGTTGTGTGAAGTGTCTTGAGATGATCTCATCGTGAATTGGCGCTATATAAATTAATAAATTTGAATTTGAATTTTAATAAAATGTAACATTATATGTGGGGAAAATGCAAAATTGGTTTGTGTGTGAAATAACACAAATATTTACACATTTTGACCAGAAAATACCTAACATGAAAATTATTTGATACTTGTCATGGTTGCCCTCCAGATCACAAACTGAAAGAGGCTGAAGGGCCTTTCACACTGAACGCGTCAGACGCGTCAGAAGCGTCAAAAATCGGGTCTAAAAAGCATTATTTTCAATGAAACGCGTTGCTTTTTAGACGCGTCAGAAGCGTCGCGTCAAAACCAGAGCTAAAATGACGCTTCTGACGGGAGCGCGCATTGCCGCTTGTCAGCAGGCTGACACGGGTCAAAGTTCAATCTAGTCCAACTTTCGACACTCTGAGCTGCGACGTACCTTCGCATTGTCCAATAGGAACGATGCATCGGGCCAAAACACGGAAGACTCGTGGCAGAAACCACTGATCTCTACAAAATGGATTCGACCAATCCGATTGGTGCAGAAACCACTGATCTGAACAAAACATTAATGTGTGACAGCACTGCTCATTTATAGAGGAGGTTTCTGAAGAAAAATCATTGAAAATGTTTTTTTTTGTTGTTGTTACCTCAAAATTTCTGATTACTGTTAAAAAAAGTTTAGAACACTTGTAATTAAAATAGCTAAATAAATCAATAAATGCTTCTTTAGAAACCTTTCATCTGTAAATTAAAACCACCTGTTATTTCAGATTAATTTCTTGTTTAACATAAGGAACCTTGGACATTTATTTTTAGACAAATTAAATAACATGGAAACTTGTACATTTTATGAAAGTCTTGTAGATTATTTATATCTCATTTCAACCAGAAAAAGACACTAAATAAATACAAATGTGTATTATAAATGCAACAGAAAATAATTTAACAATGACTGCAGTGTGATTGTAAAGTAGGATTTCTGTGACATAAACCTCATGATGAATTTTTTTATATATAGTCATTTAAACTTGGAATTTCGTCAAAATATGTAATTGCCTTTAATGTTGTTATCAGGACAGAGTCATTTCTAAAATATGAATTTGAGCACAATAAGTGGAGAGCTTCTGTGCAAATGTCTTTTGACTTTGATTCTTGGACATTTTTAATGATCCATTCATTTATTGTTAAAATTAAAATGAAACAGCTTTTTAAAAAAAATAAAATAGTTGCTATTGAAAGAGCCTTTTATTTAGAAGCAGGTGATGTTCTGCTGGATTCTTGGGACCAGATGAAGGTCTCTTCTGCAGCTTTGAACTCTGGTGGTGTTGTTGAAGACACTTTTGTCCTATTTTGAAGAGCAGAGATGTTTTCTTTCGACTGGACTTCGTGGTGTTCAGCTCATCAATGGAAATTTGGTTGAATGCACAGCAAATGTTCCTGATTGGGACAAATAAAAATATTTTTTTAAATATAAAGAAAAGCTAAACAGTTTATATATAAAAAAGGAAAAAAAAACGGCAAAAAAAAAAAGATGGGAAAAAAACGCCCGAAAAAATAAGTTATTTAAAGTTGAGCTTTTGTGGTGTCTGAAAAAAGCTGTAGCTTTATTTGGTAAAAATAAGAAACACTGAACCATCTACAAATTAAAGCGTTCACTCAGATCAATTGTGCTAAAAAGCTAAGCTAACATTAGCCGATCATTAAACCTGTGCAGAAACGTCACGTTTTACTTTTATTTTATCCTCACCTCAATAAAGCTGCAGAACTAACCTCCGCTGGGCAAACTGGGACTTCACATATATCCAAAAAGTGTGAGATTTCGGACTGAGTGGGTTTGCTCCATTCCCCCAGCTGCCTGCCTCGGTCTGCCCAGGAATGATGCCTGAAGGCCGGCTTCTCCGTGCGGGTCGGCCCGCTATCGCGGTTCGATCGATATCCCACCAAGTCGTCAGTCCTCCCTCAGTCGGCGTCACTCCGAAAAGTAGCTGAAAAAAGCTTCTCCCAGCAGGGTGATGGGAGAATCGTTCTGCTGCTGTTTTTTAAAGCTTTTTTGTGGTTTAGGCGACACAAATTCAAGATGGCGATCGCTGAACTTTTTTCAGATTGTGGAAACAGTCAGAGTGTGACGTAGCCGCAATCTCCGCCCCCTTGCCGCTTCCGAAGCGACGCGTTGGAACGCATCGGCCTGACGCACTAGGGGGCGTTAAAGCATCGAGCTAAAGCTTGCAGTATGAAAGGCCCTCAAGTCGTCAGTCCTCCCTCGGTCGGCGTCACTCCAAAAAGTAGCTGAAAAAAAGCTTCTCCCAGCAGGGTGATGGGAGAATCATTCTGCTGCTGTTTTTTAAAGCTTTTTGTGGTTCAGGCGACACAAATTCAAGATGGCGATCGTTGAACTTTTTTCAGATTGTGGAAACAGCCAGAGTGTGACGTAGCCGCAATCTCCGCCCCCTTGCCGCTTCTGAAGCGGCGCGTCTGACGTCACGACACGTTTGAATGCATCGGCCTGACGCGTTAGGGGGCGTTAAAGCATCATGCTAAAGCTTGCAGTATGAAAGGCCCTTTATGTTGTAGTTTTGTCATCACTCAGAATTATAGTGATTCTTTTCCCTGTTTTGTTGCCATGGCAAATATTTCTGAAAATAGTACACGTTGATTCTTGAGCATGAATGTTTGTTGACATTTGTATTACATGTATTTATTATTATTTCTCTGTTGAAAAGAGCTTTAGCTGAGCCCAATCAGCAGCCTTCCATTCACTGTCAGTGGGGCATCTCCGGGCTCCTGTGATTCACAGCGGCCTTTATTATGTTCTTGTTTGGTTGCACAGTTGGGACTGGACTTGGAACATTCAGCTATATATCATGTACATTATAAAAACAGAGTTACATTCATCAAACATAAAGTCATTTGCAAGGTACACCAACAAAGTGCTACTTGAACATATTAGCAGGCTTTTCAAAGACTGTCACAGAGCACCTGGCACAATAAAGCAGTGCTGACTTATGGTTTTGATTTATAAATAACATTAATACCGATAGAATAACTCCATTAATGTCAATTCTGTCATTTGTACAAAGTTAAAATATAACATATATCAGAACTCAGAAGAAGTTTATTACCATTGTCAATGAACAGGATTCACAGACTAGGAATTTGCTTTGGTATGATGGTGCAACATTAAACAGAGAGCAATATAAAATGCTAAGATAAAATATGTGCTAAAATAAGATAAAATATAAGATAAAATATGAAATAGAAATATGAAATATGAAAGGCTATGTACAATGACACAAACAGAACAACAGTGCAGTGGGAGGAGTGCAATTAAAAACCAGAGTACATTGTCTAAAGTGACCCGTGATAAAATTATAAAGTGACAGAGTTAAGGTTAAGGTGACTGAGTTATGAGGTGTTCATGAGTCTAACGGCAGAGGGGAAGAAACTGTTCTTATGGCGGGAGGTTCTGGTCCGGATGGACCGTAGCACGCAGGTGTTAGTTTTGGGGATGAAAATTTACAGGGTGATTCCATAATTTTTTCCTCAGAATTGAGTGAGTCCATATTTTTTTCCCTCTGCTTGATCTAAAAAAGTAACCGTTACTGACTGCCACAATTTTTTTCCTGATTTCTTATAGTGTTTCTTAAAGCCAGAAAGTTGCCATTTGAAATGACTTTAGTTTTGTGTCATGTCTGTGATCTGCTTTTTTTCTACAAAATTAAACAACTGAATGAACATCCTCCGAGGCCGGTGATTCCATAATTTTTGCCTGGGGTTGTAAATGTTGGCTATTCGCCCTATTGACATTTAAAATCCCACAAAACCTTGGACAGGTCGCCGCGCTGTGAGATCTCAGTAACATTGAGAACTGCACTGAGACGCTCTGATCGGGCTGCACTTTAACCACTGCACACAGACAACACCATTAACATTGCAACACAAAACTATTTTTATATTGTGCCTAAAACTCTCATAAATATATTCTCTGGGTTTATAGACATTGTTATTGTGTTTATTTTATGTAAACATGCGAGAATCACAGGCTGTCTCTCCGTTATTTTCAGCGGGAGCTGCTGTGAGCTACGCTCGCTTCCTGATCATGTCGTTCTGGAGGAAAGTGAAGTTTGCTCTTTAACGTCTTGATTATTGTTCTTTACAACACTGTTTGTCCTCTTTGTTCGAGACTAATATATATAATATGTCTGAAATTCGGTTTGCGTTTATTAAATTCCACGCAGATTAAACGTAACAGACACGGATTATTTGTTATAATTGTTTCAGCAAGTTTTCAGGGTATCGTACAGCAGTCTCTTATTAATGTGACAAAAAGCATAAAAAAATACATTTTTGTAGTGTAATATTAATTTACAACTGTTATCGTGTTGATTCTCTATATGTTGTTGTCGACTGTAGCGACTCTGGCACGCAAGGGATTATGGGATATGTCACTAGGGACAATGAACACTACTGGCCAGTAGATGGCAGTAGAGACCTTGAAAACTTGCCAAAACAAAATTCCAGATAATCCGTGTCTGCTACATTCACGAGAGTTTTAGTCACTAGAGTTTAATGCTGTTGTCCGTAGAGCCTGATCAAAGTGTCTGAAATGCATTTCTCATGTCGTGAACGTACTGAGATTACCCTATCCTACCTATAATGCACTGCTGGGCACAGCATATATATCCACACTAAAACCTTAAAAATTAGCGCATTACTTTAAAACTAAAACATATTGTTGTGTGGGCTGCCAGAAGAGGAGGTACTGCTGGCCCACCACCAGAGGGCGCCCTGCCTGAAATGCAGGCTTCAGGCACGAGAGGGCGCTGCCGCCACGGACACAGCCGGGGGTGACAGCTGTCACTCATTATCTCCTGACAGCTGTCACCCATCCATACTTCATCATCTCACTCCATAAAACCCGGACGTCATCTCCACCTCATTGCTGAGATATCGTCGACCCGTTAAGGTAACGTTCTCAGCCTTGATCTGTGTCATATTGACTTTGTTTAGTGAACTCGTTTTTGCAGCTGTTTTCCTGCGGAGTGTTATCTGGAGATTGGTGTGACCGGCGACAGCTTCGCCTTACTACCCCACCAGATAAGTGTTGAGACAGGAGCTGCACGAGTGTGTGTTAGAGGTGGAGGTGGACTCTCCATTGTTGTTGTTACTGGGTGTGCACACACCCATATCTTATTGTCTCTGCTCCTTGCCAGCAGTACCAGATCCGACCTTCGAAGACGGTGGCCACCTGGGGACTCGGGACTTGGCGGCTCCAGTATTCTCCGGGTTCGGTGGCGGAGGAAATCGTGTGGTTCCGGTTCATCTCAGGACAGACGTCTTCTATCCTCGAGCCTGCCCACACGTCACCCTTGTAATTGACTGTTTGTAAAATTTCACATTCCTCTGTGTTGTGGTTGTGCTCATTCACAACAGTAAAGTGTTTATATTCGACTCTTTCATTGTCCGTTCATTTACGCCCCCTGTTGTGGGTCCGTGTCACTACACTTTCACAACACATATATCTGATATTTTCACTTTATAAAACTTCAGACACGACATTAATTTAAATAACTTGTCCAACATTAGTTTGGTTAAAAGTTGAACCATAAGTTAAAAATGTATGCCTCTGGTTGACTTGGGTGATATTGCCCGCGTATCAGTATGGGGTTAAGAGAAATGAGTTTTTATTTTTTGGGGGGGGACCAGTTCTCCTTTGTCTACAGAGGATGGAGCGGTTTCTTCTTAAAGCAGCTCTTCTCTGTTTTGCAGAGGGTAGAACTACACATCAGCTATGAAACATATAACAGGTAGGTGCTCAACTGATTTTAAGTTTTATAAATATTTGTAGCTGTTCAATTTTATTTACCACGTTATCGGTCTAAAAATTATCGGACAAAAATTTATCGCAAGATAATTAGTCCGATAATGGTTTTTAAAGTTATCTAAACAGATAATCCGATAATGAAAACATTATCTTCGATAATTATCGGTTATCGGATTATCAGAACTGTGCCCACCACTGTATATATATGTGTGTGTGTGTGTGTGTGTGTGTGTGTGTGTGTGTGTGTGTGTGTGTGTGTGTGTATGTATTGACTTCGGTTTGAACTGTACTTTCTCTGTACGAGCATGTATAAATAAACATTAAACACTAAATAATTCACAGTAAAAATGTGCAAATAAAATATGCCGTAAAAAATTGTGCAAAGGAGAAACAGACAAGTACATTGAAGTTGTACATGAGTATATGAATTAGTGAGTTTTTTGGCAGGTTAAATTGTTCATCAGCCTGTGGAAAGAAACTGTTCCTGTGTCTTGCTGTTTTGACGTAACGTTGACCAGAGGGGAGGAATTTAAGCAGTTTGTGTCTAGTGTGTGAGGGGTCTGCAGAGATGTTACCAGCTCGCTTCCCGGTCCTTGACCGGTATAAGTCCTGAATGGAGAGCAGTGATTGTTTCTGCAGACCTGACAATTTGTTGAAGTCTGTGCCTGTCATATTTGGAGGCAGAGAGAAACCAAACAGAGATGGAGATGCAAAGGACAGATTGGATGATGGATGTGTAAAAGATGATGAGCAGTTCCTAGGGCAGGTTGAACTTCCTGAGCTGTCTGAGGAAGTACATCCTCTGCTGTGCCTTTTTCCTGTTGGAGTCTATGTGGGAGGTCTACTTCAGATCTTGGGAGATGGTGGATCCCAGGAACCAGAAAGTGTCCACAGTAGGCACAGTGTTGTTGAGGATTGGGGGGAAGGGGGGTTGGGAGGTGATGGTGGGTTTGGGAGATGATGGTGGGTTTCTCCTGAAGTCCACTATCATCTCCACGGTCTTGAGCGAGTTCAGCTCGTTTGTTATGACCACACCAGAGGGCCAGCTGTTCCACCTCCTGTCTGTATGCAGCCTCATCACCATCCTGAATGAGACCAACTTTATCCCACCATTCCTTGCTTCGGACTTTCATCCATAGATTTCTTGACATGGGAGGCGGGAAAGGTAACACATACATCTGTGCCACATCGCATAAAAACACTTTGTGTGCATTACAGGATTGCTTTGTTGACTAAATCTGATGGTAATCATGGTGCATGTAAACCTGCATCACAAACAGATCACTTTGTGGTATGTTCATGTAAACTGGACAATCTGATCCACCAATCGGATAGAATTCAATCAGATCAACAATAAAGTGCCCATGTAAACATGGCTAATGATGGTGTGTCGTCCACAAACTTCAGGAGTTTAACAGAGGGGTTCCCTGCGGTGCAGTCATTTGTGTAGAGGGAGAAGAGCAGTAGGGGGAGCACATACCTCTGAGAAGCACCAGTGCTGATTGTCCGTGTGGTGGATGTGATGCTGCACAGTGTCAGGCGTGGCACAAACCGAGCAGGACACAAACGCAAAACGCTCACAAACAGACTGGTGTAAGAAAAAGGTTTAATTACAAGCTGGGATTCGGTACACAGGAGGTCCAGTAGCAATGGCAAAGGTACAGACAGACGTGAGGCTGAGGCTTGGTCCAAAAAACAGGCTGTGGTCAAAAAAACATGGCGTGGAGGTAATCAGAGGCAAAGACAAGTACAAGGTTGAGAGCAAAACAAGGTCAGATACCGGCAGTTTGAATACAAGGCAAAACAAGGCAAGGACGTGAGTACTGGAAAGTGAAATCATTCAACAATCGAGCAAGGGACTGTGAGGGCTTAAATAACTGGTGATGTAATTAGTGGAACAAGACACAGGTGTCAGGGAAGGTTCTGGAAGGGGGCGTGACCAGGGAAGACAAAGGTAAGTGCAAGAGAGTGAAGGCAGGAAAACACAGTGGAGTGATGAAAGTAACAAAGACACGTGAGCAAGTGCAAGAGCGGGAGTGATTGAAAATACAAAGCAGACTAACAAAGTGTGAGACAAAAACACAATGGCTGGTGCAGTGATATGGAGTGGGAACATATTTGGGCTGGCATGAAAGAAACATAGAACAATGAACAGAGCTAAAACAGAATCATATAAACCATACCTGACAGAACTAAGATGGCAGTAAACAAAGAAATCAATTATCTTAACTATAACCGCAGTGAGATGGATCAAAATATAAAAGTGAATGCAGTAAACAATGGTGAGATGACAGTATAAACTAAGACTGAATAATGAACAGAATGACAGCCAGTGACTATAACTATAACTAGGACTGAAGTGACTAAGTGAACATGAATGACAAATACCAGGATAACAGAAACAAAACTAATGATAACATAAGCATGAAAACCTGACATGAACATGAAGCAAGATCAGACATAACCTAAGTGGGACTATACATGACTAAAAGACAAAAGGCTCAGAACATGAAAGAGGAAAAAACAAAGTCCAGAATCAGAACAGCTGGCCCAAACGGGCCAGATCATGACACACAGTCTCACGTGCTGTGTCCTGTCCATCAGGAAGTTGGAGATCCACTGACAAGTCGGAGATCACACAGAGAAGATGGAAAGATTTTTTGTGGAGAATGTTGAAGATGATGGTGTTGAATGCCGAGCTGAAGTCCACGAACAGGATCCTCATGTAATAATAGTAGTGCTGTGTGACTAAAAAGATTAATCCAGGTTTTGAGTGTATTTCTTATTGTTACATGGGAAACAATGTACCAGTAGATTCAGTAGATTCTCACAAATCCATCAAGACCAAGCATTCATGATATGCACACTCTTAAGGCTATGAAACGGGGCCATTAGTAAAAAAAAAAGTAGAAAAGGGGGTGTTCACAATAATAGTAGTGTGGCATTCAGTCAGTGAGTTCCTCAATTTTGTGGAACAAACAGGTGTGAATCAGGTGTCCCTTATTTAAGGATGAAGCCAGCACCTGTTGAACATGCTTTTCTCTTTGAAAGCCTGAGGAAAATGGGACGTTCAAGACATTGTTCAGAAGAACAGCGTAGTTTGATTAAAAAGTTGATTGGAGAGGGGAAAACTTATACGCAGGTGCAAAAAATTAGAGGCTGTTCATCTACAATGATCTCCAATGCTTTAAAATGGACAAAAAAAAAACAGAGACGCGTGGAAGAAAACAGAAAACCACCATCAAAATGGATAGAAGAATAACCAGAATGGCAAAGGCTCACCCATTGATCAGCTCCAGGATGATCAAAGACAGTCTGGAGTTACCTGTAAGTGCTGTGACAGTTAGAAGATGCCTGTGTGAAGCTAATTTATTTGCAAGAATCCTCTGCAAAGTCCCTCTGTTAAATAAAAGACGTGCAGAAGAGGTTAAAATTTGCCAAAGAACACATCAGCTGGCCTAAAGAGAAATGGAGGAATATTTTGTGGACTGATGAGAGTAAAACTGTTCTTTTTGGGTCCAAGGGCCGCAGACAGTTAGTGAGACGACCCCCAAACTCTGAATTCAAGCCACAGTTCACAGTGAAGACACTTAAGCATGGTGGTGCAAGCATCATGATATGGGCATGTTTCTCCTACTATGGTTTTGGGCCTATCGCATACCAGGTATCATGGATCAGTTTGGATATGTCAAAATAATTTAAGAGGTCATTTTGCCTTATGCTGAAGGGGACATGCCCTTGAAATGGGTGTTTCAACAAGACAATGACCCCAAGCACACTAGTAAACAAGCAAAATCTTGGTTCCAAACCAACAAAATTAATGCCTCGCAGATGTGAAGAAATCATGAAAAACTGTGGTTATACAACTAAATACTAGATTAGTGATTCACAGGATTGCTAAAAAAGCAGTTTGAACATAATAGTTTTGAGTTTATAGTGTCAACAGCAGATGCTACTATTATTGTGAACACCCCCTTTTCTACTTTTTTTTTTACTAATAGCCCAATTTCATAGCCTTAAGAGTGTGCATATCATGAATGCTTGGTCTTGTTGGATTTGTGAGAATCTACTGGTACCTTGTTTCCCATGTAACAACAATAAGAAATATACTCAAAACTTAGATTAATATTTTTAGTCACATAGCACTACTATTATTCTGAACACTACTGTATGTCTCTGCAGAGTCCAGGTGCTGCAGGATGTAATGCAGTCCTATGTTGACTGCATCCTCAACTGATCTGTTTGTCCAGTAGGCAAACTACAGGGGTCTAGCAGGGGTCCTGTGATGTCCTTCAGGTGGCTCAACACCAGCCATTCAAAAGACATCATGACAACAGATGTCAGGGCGACAGGCCTGTAGTCATTTAATCCTGTTATGGAGGGTTTCTTTGGGACTGGGATAATAGTGGAGCGTTTAAGGCAAGAGGGGACCTCACACAGCTCCAGAGATGGGAGCCAGCTGATCAATGCAGGCTCTCAGACATGAGGGATAGACACCATCAGGTCCTGGAGCCTTCTTTATCTTTGTCTTACACATCTTCACAGATCATTAGTGTGGGTGGGGTTGCAGAGGGGAGGGGGAGGGGAAAAGAGGTGTCCAGGGTGCAGGTAGTCCATTGTTGTTGGGGTGGTGAGGTGTGTTTGAGGGCCTCTTTTAATTCTGGCGTAAAACAGGTTCAGCTCCTCAGCCGGTCAGGGGTTATCCACTGGGTGGGGGGTTGGTCTCCTGTAGTTGGTTCCATGCTGAAGACCTCTCCACACTGTTGCAGGATTGTTGGCTGAGATTTTTTTTTTTTCAATCTATCAGAGTAGCTTTTGCTACGCTGACCTCCTTTGGCAGCGTGATCCTGGCCTTGTACAGGAGCCTGTCCCCACTTCTGTAGGCCTCCTCCTTGGCCTGGGGGAGCTGCTCAGTTTCCCAGTAAACCAAGGTTTGTTGTTGCTGTATGTGCAGAAGGATTTGGTCTGCATACACAGGTCGAAAACTGACGAAATAAAACTGATGTAAGATGTCAGTGTCACAAATCCATGAATGTAAAAAAGACACTCCAGTCTGTGCAGTCAAAACAGGCCTGTAGCTCCTGTCTAGACCTTTTTTGCCGTCTTCACTACAGGCTTTGCAGATTTTAATTTCTGCCTGTAGGTAGGAATGAGGTGGAGTAGTTGTATATATTTTTAAAATATATATATTTCACATGAATTCAAGAAAAACATTTTGTAACAATCTGGTAATCCAGACAGTCACTTCTGAATATAAGTCACAGGACCTCCCAAATTAGTAAAAAAAGTTAAATGCTATTTATATTCCAGAAAATATGGACTATAAATTCAATCTACGCGGACTCATAGACTCTCATCTGCTTCAGGCTGTGGAATCCAGGGATAAGCACGACAAAAACGGGCCTCAGAGCCTATATAGGACTAACTTCTTTTCCCTTCATTGATGAGTAATAAACAAATGCCAAATATTATATTAATTGCAAAATTCAAGCATAATGAAACCTTTGCACAGTATATTCTTTGATATACTAAATGTTATGAAAGAATACTGTGTCCATTCTTAGTAATACTGTTATGTGTCGGACGCAGGCGGAGAACCGACCAGCGTTTGAAGTAAGACCCAGTATAAAATAAGCAGAGCACGGTACAAAGGATAACAGAATTTAATAACATAACAGTGATGTGCTAAATTGCAAACAAATGAGTGCGCGGTCTGGCGAGGTGGAAATACGGTGCGCTCCCAGCAGCACAAACGGTCCGGAGCCAGAAACAGTTCGGACCCAAGGACCCCGCCGACACCCCCCAGGTGGCCGCGACAAACCGAGTCTGAGAAAGAAGAAACCATCATGTGAGTCCACACTCCACACACAGATAGACCACTCAAAGGTGTACATAAACAGCAAACACTTCCTGGCTTAATCACTAATCAGCTTCCCACCCTGCAGGCATGGAACACCCAGTTCACATTCTCCACTGCAGTCGAAGCTGATTAAACGACTAACATAACAGCTCAATATAATAAGGTGTGAGGGACACCACATTTACTGACTGTACTAATGTTAGTCACAAAACCTAAAGTACCTCAGGAAGTGTGCTGACGAGCGTGAGACCTCACCCCCTCCTCTTTCACAGACCATGGCATCAAACCTGGACGGTCTGTGCATCCATGATGATGAGATGGCTCTCAAGACGACGATCTCACCCGTCTGGTCACAAGGTCGAGTCTCTGGCAAATACACACTGTGTACTCCAGCCTTAAATGCAACCATGCCCCAATCCGTGTAGATGCACCACAGCTGTGAGTCCTGACGAGCTGCACATGACCAGCCTCAGGTGATCAGGGTGAGGTCCTAATAACTCAGCCACACAGCCACTCAGTCCTGAACGCAAGCCACCTGGAAGGAAAAACAAAAGACAGAACAGAAGACAGAAACAAAAGGCAGCCAGGCACCCCCAGCCATACAACAAATAAATTTCTATAAATGGCTCAAATATTGTCAGTGAAAGCCTAATTTCCCAATACAGCAGACTAAGAACAATGTAGCTATTAAATAATTAGATACTAAACAGAACAGCAGTTTCCAGTTCATCTGTTTAAAAAAAAATTAAATGTCGGTAAAAATATACTCGTATATGATCAAATTTGCTGTGTCATGCACTTGGAATTTACTGATGCTCATACTTTGCCTTTATTAATCAGACAGAAGCAGATTCTACGAGCTCACCACATACCACTGAACATCCCTCAGCTCTCAGCTGGCTCACTCACATTGTCTTGGTAGCATTGCATTCTGGGAGTTTTGGCTTTCCCCGCCAGCTGGTGTTTCAGTTGATCCGAGACTGAAAGTCAGACAAATAATCCGGTGACACAGCCGTGCTGGTGTGAGAATCACCGGTCCTGCTGCAGAGCGTGGTGTTTGTGACGATGTTATTTGTGGCTCAGTCACTCCCTCCTGTTGTTCAGAGCTCATGAATGGAGCGACACACTGATTGTGCTTGCTTTCTTCTCCAGGACGAGGATCGGCGCATAGCCGGCGTACAGGCTCGAAAAGAGGAGGAGAAGAAGAAGGAGAGTCACAAGCAGACTATGCATAAGGTACTGTATGTTTGTTTGTGTTTTTCTTATGTTGACTGTTCGTGGTTATAAACTTCACAGTTGTGGATGCGGCTTACTAAAGGTATACCTTTAGGAGAGCAACACGGATCATTTGATTGTTGAACACCAAGATAGCATTAAAGCAAGGGACAAAATCTGTTTGTGGAGGGCACCTGCCCCACGTGCTTTCATGGCTACTTGCTCTACTCACATCTGACTGTTTAATTCCAGTGCTTTCTGGCTCTTGATTGTACATGAGGTGTCAGATATTTAACCCACGCAGGTAAATATCTGAGGGTGGTGCAGGAGGTGTTCAAAAACATGCAGAGCAGGCTCTCTCCATCCCATGTTAAAAGTTTAACTTGAAGGTCCTTTTAAAAGTGCATTTTGAACTATAACCCCAATTCCAATGAAGTTGGGGCGTTGTGTAAAATGTAAATAAGAACAGAATACAATGACTTGCAAATCTTCTTCAACCTATATTCAATTGAATACACCACAAAGACAAGATATTTAATGTTCAAACTGATACACTTTGTTTTTGTGCAAATATTTGCTCATTTTGAAATGGATGCCTGCAACATGTTTCAAAAAAGCTGGCACAGTGGTATGTTTACCACTGTGTTAGGGCCTAGTCCCACTGAAGAGAGGATTAATTGAGCATGATTTGAGTATACAGATTACGGGTGTTCATTGTCGTCCACAACAGAAGTGACCAAAAATGACAGATGTCTCAGTATGTATTATGGATATATTAATAATGTACAGCGACTATATGACAAGCAGTCACGGATGTATAACGCATGTATTGAGCAAACGGATCGGACGCATTGCGATTATCTCGTTGGTATTACAGATGTATTGACAAAGCATTGTGCACGTGTTGCGCATGCACGGCATCGGCATTTTGGTCATAAATGAAGTGCACTCGGGCCTTTCGGCATCACTTTTCACACCAACACCACAGCCTCTGGAGCAGTTGCTGGACTTGGACAAATTGATTGGAGTAAACAAGCAGTGAACAGGGCGAGTGGTGAAGTCAGCAGATCACATCAGAGCGCAGCTCGTCTGAACGATTATAACAAGAAGTTAAATCTGTTATAAACATAGGAATAAATACTGTAACAGCTGCAGACAAGAAGGAAAAACACGCAACTGTTTTATCAAGGCTTGACAATGTAAACAAGTCAGTTACCTTTTTAGACAACTCAGAATGCTTTCTGCAACTTGTTAGGAAGTGATTAGCGCCGTTTTCAATGGCAAATTTGCAGAAAACATGACTAATCCGCCACAAAATAATTATTTTATATATGCAGCGTCCAGCGCAGAGCGCGTGGCAGTCTGTAGAACAAAGAACGGCGGGTTCCCATGATGCACTGAATGTTTCTTTCTCCTTTTGCTCTGTATGCACCACTCTGCATTTAATCATTAGTGATTGATCTCTGCTCCCCTCCACAGCATGTCTTTTTCCTGGTTCTCTCCCTCAGCCCCAACCAGTCCCAGCAGAAGACTGCCCCTCCCTGAGCCTGGTTCTGCTGGAGGTTTCTTCCTGTTAAAAGGGAGTTTTTCCTTCCCACTGTCGCCAAGTGCTTGCTCTCAGGGGGTCGTTTTGACCGTTGGGGTTTTTACGTAATTATTGTATGGCCTTGCCTTACAATATAAAGCGCCTTGGGGCAACTGTTTGTTGTGATTTGGTGCTATATAAAGAAAATTGATTGATTGATTGATTGATTGATACTGTCACTTGCTCTTCAAAACATATTAGAAAGGTCTTGAAGGCCTCAGATCAGGTGTAGATTTCCTGTCACTTCATCAGAATCAATGACATAAAGACTAAAGATATAAAGATAAATAAGTTTTGCTGCTGAGGTCACAAGCTTTTCTCTCAACTGCAGAGGTGTTTCTTGCAGTTATCCACTATTTTGTCTGAGGCCAGGTGTACACCTGCATATCCCCCCCCCCCAAAAAAAACCCCTCAAACAAACAAACAAAAACTATAAAATCTTGGCAGTAGTGGAGGTGCAGTGTGTTCTGACTGTTGAGACTCCATGGCCAAAAATTGCAGTGTTTAGATGTCACATTAAATTAACATTGTTTAATCCATATTATCATAGGTGCTACTGCAATTTGACAAATTAAATAATGCTGGTTTATGAGGAAAGAGATCATTGTTCCCAGTTGCCTCTAATGATCCAGGGGCTGTCACCACAGTGTATTATTCTGTTTCTGTTATTCTGTTTCTTTAAGAGCACTCATATTTTGCACATTTTCAGAAAACTAATATAGGACACCAGGTGTCTTTTAAATAAATAAATATGTCAAAAATATCCAAAAATACACCGAAGTCATGCATCCTGAAAAACAAAACAAAAACGATGTCTCTGTAAAAATATGTATAAAGGAGCTGCTACGTAGAAGTAGAATTCCATGATGTGGGTGATGGAGGCCTAAAAGGATCCCTTTGAAGCTGAAGTTTTGTGTATACAGTTGGTACAGTTGATTGTAGAATTATAAGATGTTTTGGACATTTAACATGAACATTTAATTGTAACAGGGACATGAAAATAGATTTTGTGCAGTCTCACCCCTTTAAATGCTCTATGGTAGGAGTAGGTAGCCACTTGCCATGATGAGCCAACAGTCTGCAGGTTGTCCTCAGCAGATTGATTTCAGGATGAAAAAAAACAGCAAATTATTGTCCTTTCATCTGTTCCCTCATCCATGAAATTTAGTGTTTCTTCTACATAACCTGTTCTTTAATCAAATAGTGTTTGTGTACATGCAGATGTGTTGCTGTTGTCTTTCTGCTGTGATGTCTATTGCTGTGATCCGTTGTCTCCACAGAACTTGTCATCTCTCAGTAACCTAACTCTTGCTAATCCTTGGTGTTGAGATAATGTTATTTTGAAAACTACAACAAACATTCACAGGGGTGTAGCGTTCACTACGAACTGATACTGGGTCTCCCCTGCGAGGGAAGAGTGGCACATTCCTTACCGGAGTCAAGTGTAACAAAATCTTGGCCAGGGTAGAGCCAAAACCAGAAATGGTCTTTCTTGTTGTGTGGGAATGTCATGTTTACAGCCATGCAAACCAATTATATTGAAATCTAGCATACACACAGTACATCAACATTTCCTTTAACAAAGCACCATCATTAAATTTCAAAAGTGGCAAAAGGCATTTTTCACCCCCTGTTAGTAAGGCAACATTGGGAGGGGCTCATATGCCCTCATTGTTCTGCCTGGGACTTGAAACCTTTGTTTAGTTTTTTTTTTCTTTTTTGTCCATCAAGGAGAAACGGCGTCTCGCGATTCGTAATGCAGCACAGCAGTGGGAGGGCGTCAAGGCCTGCCTGGATCTGCTACCAGCAAAAGATTCCAAAGACGAAATTAGTCCAGAAAACAGCCCGACCCACAGCCAGGCCCAGACCAACGGCCTTGCACAGGAACCTTCACCCGATGAGCCCAGGTACACGCCGCTCCAAAGCCAGTCCTTTTAAAATAAACTTGCACAGTATAATCTTGCACTTATGTAAACCAGGTAACAGGTACAAACTAATTAATAATAATAGCAATACATTTTATTCATGAAGCGCTTTTAACAATGCTCAAAGACACTTTACAGATTTATAAACAAAACACTCAAAACAAAAAACACAATCACACATGAAAAGCAATTCTAAAAAGGTGCGTTTTGACTTGTGCCTTGAAAGTGGACAGATTTATACAGTCACACATCTGCTTGGGGAGAGAGTTCCAGAGGGAGGGGGCAGCTATGGAAAAGGCTCTATCACCCTAGGACCGATGTCGCAAAGCAAACGGTCGGCCCCTAAAAATCGGTCCGCCTTTTGCATCTGCACATGCATCATTTTGGACCACAGCTGCACATCTAAGATGGAGTCTCTTCACCTAAAGCAATCAAATGGATTAATGGGATTATTAACCATCAGATGATAAAGATAAAACCTCTTAAATCATTCCAAAGTGAGTTTTAAACAGAAACAAGGCTGTTTTAAGCAGAAACGAGGTGAAATTCTATGACACTTTGAAATGTGAACGCATCAGCTCCACAGATCTGTTGGATTAAAACCTTCTTTCTGCTTAAAACTGCACTCCAATCATCATCATTGAACGCTCCCGCTAAAAATCAGTCCCCCCGACAATGCGGTTCACGGCCTAACACCTCGTTTCTGCTTCAAACTGCACTCCAGTCATCAATCTATCTCAGCCACAGATATCTGAAGCTTTTGTACAACAATCATTTCCACATAAATTCAGTATTATTTCATAATAAAAGATGGAGGAAGTGAATAAACTGTATTTTGAATTAAAACTGCTGTTTGATTTAATTTGTTCTTGTAATTATTTGTGTACATCTTGATTACACTGGTCAAAAAAAACAAAAAAATCTTGTGTGGACTTTGAGAACTGATTTAGTGTAACTTTGGGGTGCTGAACCCGAATCTGAGCTCAGATTTCCTCACATCACATTTTTTTGCAGTCTGCATGTTCTGTATTGATGGATTACACAAAAGTTGCTCGTTCACTCATAAGTTTGATGCCATTAATCATGCACAGAAGCAGATTCAGAAGCATCAATTTTAAACCAGGTTCACGAAATGAGAACAAGAGCCGTAATATAATTTATATGAGTGAAGCGTTGTACAGCAGCGCGAAGCTCACTCATGGTACAGGGTGTCCTAAAAAGGAAGTGCCAATTTTCAAATCCACAGTAAAACTGGAAGTGTTAAAATGTCAACACTTCCTGGATTGACAGATGAGATCCCGTGGAATCTCAAGGGAACTCAGTGACAAGCTCACACTTGGAAGTGCCAAATTTTCAGTTACAGTGAAACAGGAAATGTTGAACACTTCTTGGCATGGGTGGAGCTAGAGCGGAGGCTGGGGTTTCATTGGTTTCCCCTGAAATCTGATTGGACAAAGATGATTGACATGTCACGCAATCACACGTCTGGTTGAAAGAGCTGCATTTTCAGATCAGTGACACTTGTATTAAATGGTGATACAAGCATCAAATTCAGCACAAATACAGCTGGAGCAAAATTAATGGAGCAACTTTAACTTTTGACCCCTGTACAAACTGAAACTGACCTTTCTTACCATTGCTACTTTTACCTCATAACTCCATAACATTCAGTCACAGCTAGTCCAAACTATACTTTTTTTGGAATCTTTATGATCAGGCAAATAATGTGATGTAGTTTTCTATATGATTGGAGCATCTTTTAATTTTAACCCCTGTGTAATTCTTCAATTGACCCCTACCTGGCTGCCTATTGAAAATTCAATTGGCCAATCAGTTTTTTTTTTTTAAGAGTTAATGTCTATGGATTATTTGTGCCAAATTTAATGCTTGTATCACCATTTGCAGGATTCCACTTAAATATTCTCTTATCTGCTGCACTATGAGATGTAAGATGCTGCTCCTCAGTGTTTCTCAGTTGCCCTCAAAAGTATTGGAGCACTTGGTATTTCACACATTTTAATTTATTTATTCCATTTCAAATACATTTTTTTTTTCTAAAATTATCTTCCTTAACTCAAACTGAAAGCAAATCTCTACAACTTGATATAAATTAATTAAAAATATAAAATCCAGCTTCCTGGTGAAGTGGTGTCGAGGAGGATTTTCTTAAAAAGAAGACCTGAAACTTCAGCTACAATTTGACAGAAAGTACATTTGAGATGAAAGTCTAGATTTGATGTTTTAGTGAAAGAAACTTTTGTATTTCAAGTCCAAGTCATAGTCAGTGACTTGGAAATGTTCATGTTTCTATC
Organism: Thalassophryne amazonica; assembly: GCF_902500255.1. Taxonomy (NCBI): domain Eukaryota; kingdom Metazoa; phylum Chordata; class Actinopteri; order Batrachoidiformes; family Batrachoididae; genus Thalassophryne; species Thalassophryne amazonica. Next base: position 47,762,674 of record NC_047104.1, read on the forward strand.
CCCTGACTTGTCTAAAGAAAACTGGCAATAAACCTGATTATTATTTACAGGTTTTTACAGTTTTAGAGATTTGCTTTCAGTTTGAGTTTGAGGAAGATAATTTTAGGAATTTTTATTTATTTATTTATTTATTTTTGTATTTCTTGTATTTAAAATGGCATAAACAAATTAAAATGTGTGAAATTCCAAGTGTTCCAATACTTTTGGAGGGCACAGTATCATAACCTTATGATGAGTGCAAAATGAGTGTGGTATTATTACCTTTTTGTTAAAGAATGTTTCATTTTCACTGCTGCTGCACTTTGTGTCAAATCAGAATCATATCGTATATCATATTGATATGAAAATTCAGTAAGGTATATCTTCTATTATACATTGTCTTGTTGAAACACCCATTTCAAGGGCATGACCTCTTCAAGTATTTTGACATATACAAACTGATCCATGATACCTGGTATGCGATATATAGGCCCAGCACCATAGTAGGAGAAACATGCCCATATCATGATGCTTGCACCACCATGCTTCACTGTCTTCACTGTGAACTGTGGCTTGAATTCAGAGTTTGGGGGTCGTCTCACAAACTGTCTGTGGCCCTTGGACCCAAAAAGAACAATTTTACTCTCATCAGTCCACAAAATATTCCTCCATTTCTCTTTAGGCCAGTTGATGTGTTCTTTGGCAAATTGTAACCTCTTCTGCATGTCTTTTATTTAACAGAGGGACTTTGCGGAGGATTCTTGCAAATAAATTAGCTTCACACAGGCATCTTCTAACTGTCACAGCACTTACAGGTAACTCCAGACTGTCTTTGATCATCCTGGAGCTGATCAATGGGTGAGCCTTTGCCATTCTGGTTATTCTTCTATCCATTTTGATGGTGGTTTTCTGTTTTCTTCCACGCGTCTGTTTTTTTTTTTTTTTTTTGTCCATTTTAAAGCATTGGAGATCATTGTAGATGAACAGCCTCTAATTTTTTGCACCTGCGTATAAGTTTTCCCCTCTCCAATCAACTTTTTAATCAAACTACGCTGTTCTTCTGAACAATGTCTTGAACATCCCATTTTCCTCAGGCTTTCAAAGAGAAAAGCATGTTCAACAGGTGCTGGCTTCATCCTTAATTGAATTGTTTGTTCCACAAAATTGAGGAACTCACTGACTGAATGCCACACTGCTATTATTGTGAACACCCCTTTCCTCCTTTTTTGACTAATAACCCAATTTCATAGCCTTAAGAGTGTGCATATCATGAATGCTTGGTCTTGTTGGATTTGTGAGAATCTATTGAATCTGCTGGTACCTTGTTTCCCATGTAACAATAAGAAATATACTCAAAACCTGGATTAATCTTTTTAGTCACATAGCACTACTATTATTCTGAACACTAATGTATATAAGAGACATTTACATGACAATTTATATGACAATATTGAGATACGATAATTTGGCCATATTGTACAGTCCTACTGTCAACCAGCTGAAAACTTTGAATATTAATTTACATCTACATTTAAAAAAAAGTGCTTAAAGTGGCAGGGGTTAAGAGGGCTTTAATTAGGGGGGGGTCAGCTGAAAAGCAAAAAAGAAAAATGTATAAAGGTGGGGAGTATGGGGGGCAGAGCCATTCCAGAAGCTGAAAGACAAATAAGGAAAATGCTTAAAAAGGAGGGGGGGTCTGACCCCCCCAAAGCTGAAAAGTTTTAATCATGCTCATGCTCCCAAGAATCATTTTACTGAAAAAAGTCTGAATGACCTAAAGGACATGGTTAGATGGTGAGGAGCTTTTCCAGGCATGCGAGAGGCAAATAAAGAAAAATGCTTAAAAAGGTCATCAGTCACGGTTCACTGATAATGACCTCGTTTCTGTTTAAAACTGCACTTCAGTCGTCATCTGTCTCAGCGACAGATATATGAAGCTTTTGTTCAACAATCCTGTCCGCATAAATTCATCATTATTCCGTAATAACAGACGTAAGAAGCAATCAGAGCAGCGCGGCTGCATAAGCTGTTTGCTGATGCATTCACTGCACGTCGGACATTTCATTGCATCACAAACAGCCTTGTTTCTGCTTCAAACTGACTTTAGAATAATTCAAGAGGTTTTACCTTGTCATCTGATGGTTAATAATCCCATTAATCCATTTGATCACTTTGGGTGGAGAGACTCTGTTTCACACGGGCAGCTGGGCTCCAGCATGACACATGCACAGTGGAGGCAAGTGCGGACCAATGTTTAAGGCTGCGACAACTGTCGAGCTGATTCACTCTATGATAGAGGGGAATTTACTGTATTTAGACTGGGATCAAATCCTGTTGCAGCAGAGTAAATTTTACTGAGCAAAATTTCCTGTGTACGAGAAATATGTTTTCATATCTCAAAAACGTGATGTCATTGGCAAAAACTAACAACAGATTCAGATTCAGCGCCCCCAAATTACCAAAAATCCATGGAAAAACTCCATGCATGAAAAATTGTGATGACCAGTGTAATCATCTCATCTTCACATGGTAAACCTTTTTGGGAGCCTCCATGTTTATAATTCAGCATATTAAATTTTCAGGCCTTTAGGTCTGTTTTTTTTTTTTTTTTTTTTTTAGGGTTTTAAAACCAAAAAACCAAGGTAAAGCTAAAGTAATCAGAGGAAAAATGGAAAGGCAGTGCAACGCAGATGTCTGTGCAAAAAAATTATTCAAGATGCAAAACAAAGAGACTGAGGTTTCAATGTAAAGTTACATTTTCATCAGAGTCCTGTTCTTTCTTCTTTTTTTGCTAAAGTAATCAGAGTTAGTGTGTAGTTGTAGCTTTTGCTTAATGTTTTAGTGGTTTATCATTTCAGTGTTATCACAGTTATCTTTTCATTTAGTGGACTTGCAGTTCTCACAGCTAACATTTTGGTTAGCTCCCCCTACTGTGGACTAATGCTTTTCTTGTTTGTCCAAAGGCAATAGTAGATTTGCTATTTTCTGTATGTTAGTGTGTTTTAGATTAGGATATCTAATAAATTTTGCTGTAACACTGCAGCTTGATTAATATAAAGCCCAGCTGAAGCCTAATGGCTCTATTTTTGAGTGCTGCTCTACAGTGGCGAAAATAAGCATTTGATACATCGTCAATTTTACAGGATTTCCCACCTACAAAGAATGGAGAGGTCTGTAATTTTTATCCTAGGTACACTTCAACTGTGAAACTATGAGAGATACTCTTTTAAAAAATCCAGAAAATCACATTGTATGATTTTTAAATAATTAATTTACATTTTATTGCATGAAATAAGTACTTGATACAATAGAAAAAACAGAACTTAATATTTGGTACAGAAACCTTTGTTTGCATTTACAGAGGTCAAATATTTCCTGTTGTCCTTGACCAAGTTTGCACACACTGCAGGCATGGTTTTAATATAGGTGGGGCAATCATGTCGAGTGTAGTTTTGAGCGCTGAGTTTAAACTGTCCACAAGACTGTCTACTGATTGGGCATTTTCCAAACGTGAAGCTAAGATATCAGGCAGTCTAGCTTTGAGTTCAGTCGTAGTTGAGGAGTTGATGTGTCGCCACAATGATAAATAAGGCTGTTTTTCCACTAAACACGGCAGCGAAACTGTAAATGTAATAAGTGTGTGATCAGAAACCACTGATGCAAGAGGCATGATGTCAATATTTGTGACAGCAATACCCCGTGCAAGAACCAAATCCAACCAAAACCAAATCAGGGTGTTTCCACTAATGTGCGTCGAATCCTGAATGCATTGCTGGAATCCTAATATATCCATAATTTCCATAAATGATTTGCAGAGGGGATCAGAAGGCTTATTTATGTGAATGTTGAAGTCACCAATAATCACAATGTTATCTTGCAGTAGTTGACAAGTTAGAGATAAACTCACCAAAATCATTTAAGATTTCAGAATATGGACCAGGGGGCCTATATACAGTGACAAAGTAACACGGCTGATTTTTATTCTTGTGACCTTGGCAATACGTAGCATCATGGGCAGAGCCGAGAATCGGATGTTCAAACGAATTATATTTATGACCCCAACAGCTAATCAACTAAAACTAGATTTATACATAAGAACAACACTCCCACCTTGCTTAGCATCACAAGGGACGTAACTAAATGTGTATGCCGGTGGGCAGGCCTCATTTAAGGGGAAGACAGCTGTTGGTTTAAGCCAGATTTCATATAACCCGATCATATCTCAGTGGTGATCCATAATTAGATCATTAATCATCTTGATTTTGAGGACAGTGATCTTATGTTAATGAGACCCAGACTATGGACCTCAGTGGGGTTGATAGTTGAACTGTTTGGATTTAGGGGTGGTTTTACAGTATAAGATGCCTGGAAGTAGGTTTAGGTTTGAGACATTCCACGTGGTATTTGATATTGCTGGAACAGCCAGTGGGCCATCCTCAATTTCAGTGTCATCCATTGTAGTAATGGGTATTAAGTTTGCAAAGCATATCCCTCTATGATTTTTATGGACATGTCTGCAGAGACAGGCCTCAGTCTCAACTGGATGAATTTCCCTCCCTACCACATAAACTGCACTATCACCGTAGTGGATTTTCTACACTGTTTTCCCCACTAAGATAATGGATTACACATCCACATTCGTCATAAGCCTTGCAGAGTCTCTAATCACCTGCTTCGTGGCCTGCTGTAAAGTCCTAATGTTACCCTCCCTGCAGAGCTCTATCTAGGTTCACATACAAGATGGCGGCGCATTCTCCAGTAGGGTGAAGGCTGTCCGGCATCAGCAAGCCACGGTGGCCCCAAAACGAAGGCCAGTTATCAATAAAACTAAAGCCTTGCTGTCTGCAAAATTGTGCCAGCCACCTACGTATTTAATGATGTCAGCCTGCTAAATGCCTCATCATTACCCCAGGAGGGGAGGCGGCCAGAGACTATTAATCGATGCCGACACATCTTTCTGGCAAGGTCACAAGTCCTCTCTATGTCCATTTTTGTAATCTCGGAGTGTTTCATCCTGACATCATTGGCGCCGACATGAATAACTATGTGGCTATATCTAGTGTCATGTTCCTTTGTTTGTCTGCTGTTCTGCAGCGTCAGCACCCTGAGATGAGAGACAGTGTCGGGAGCTCTGGCCCCAGGAATACATTTAATGTCAGTCAGCGTCTGTAACCTGACTTTGCGAGTGATGGAATCCCCTATCACTAAAGCCCGGCGTTTCGGCCTGGAGATAGGAGTGGAAGACACCTGTGGGCTCAAAGGACTAACAGGCACATCCAAGGGAGAAATCCGGTTCACAGTTCGCAGTGGCGAGTGTGATTGGGGTACTGCAGTCGGGCACCAAGCGCTACATGACTTCCTCTGCCTAACCATGGCTTGAAAGTCGTCATCCACAGCCAGCGAGTCTAGGCTAATGCTAATGGGCATGCTGGTTGGCCCAACACTAACCTCGTCTGGAGTGCCCATAACATCTAACTCCACTGAGCTAAGAAGCTGTTCCAGCTTACAGACACGGCTCTCTAAAAGAGCCACCCTCTCTGCCAGCATCACGCACGATTAATGTAAAGTGTAAAGCAGTGTACTTTGTGCACCAGAAAATCCAAGAGTGTAGCCAAGATAGTGCAAGCCAACTGCTAGTGACAATGCTAACCACTCCTAAGAGTCACACAGGAGTAAAATAATGAGCTACAATTCACAGCAGCAAAATGCTAACCACTCCTAAGATTCACAACAGGAGAAATTTTGTTAAATAAGATTCACAATGGATACATTTAAAAACTAAAAGAAATGTTAAACAGAAATAGAAGAAATTAATACAACCTTGTTGTGATTACAAGGGCGTCAATTCAGCACACAGTCCATTGGAAGCAAGTTGCCAGATCTGTGATCCAGCGTCAGCAAAAGCCAGACTTCCAAGTGAAACATCAACCTCCTTCCCTGTTACTGACGGAAGGAGGTTATTTGCCAAAATCTAATGATATATGACCCCATCCATCCTCCCTTCAATATTGTGCAGTCAACCTATCCCCTTTGTAGGAAAGCACCCGAAAGTACGATGTTTCCACCCCATGCTTCATGGTTGGGAAGGTGTTCTTGGGGTTGTTCTCATCCTCCAAACACAGTGAGTGGAGCTGACACCAAAAAGCTCAATTTTGGTCTCATATGACCACATGACCTTCTCCCATGCCTCTTCTGGATCATCCAAATGGTCAATGGCCAACTTCAAATGGACCTGGACATGTGCTGGCTTGAGCAGGGGGACCTTGTGTGCCCTGCAGGATTTTAAACCAAGATGGCGTAGTGTGTTACTAATGTAATCTTTGTGACTGTGGTCCCAGCTCTCTTCAGGTCATTGACCAGGTCCTCCCGTGTAGCTCTGAGCTTTCTCAGAATCATCCTTACCCCATGAGGTGAGATCTTGCCTAGAGCCCCAGACTGAGGAAGATTGACAGTCATCTTGTGTTTCTTCCATTTTCTAATAATTATGCCAACAGTTGTCTTCTCACTAACCTGCTTGCCTGTTGTCCTGTAGGTCACCCCAGCCTTGTGCAGGTGTGCAGTTTTGTCCCTGGTGTCCTTAGCTCTTGGGTCTTGGCCATTGTGGATAGGTTGGAGTGTGATTGATTGATTGCGTAGACAGGTGTCTTTAATACAGGTAACAAGTTCAAACAGGTGCAATTAATACAGGTAAAGAGTGCACAATAGGAGGGCTTCTTAAAGACAAACTAACAGGTCTGTGAGAGACAGAATTCTTGCTGGTTGGTAGGTGATCAAATACTTATTTTATGCAATAAAATGCTAATTTCTTATTTAAAAATCATACAGTGTGATTTTTCTGGATATTTTTTTTTTTTTTATATTATATATTTATTTATATTTATTTTTTTATATTTTATTTTTTATATTTTTATTCTGTCTCTCATAGTTGAAGTGTATCTATGATAAAAACAGACCTCTCCATTCTTTAATGTAATCAGGAACATCGAGGATCTGGACAAATATGACCAATAAGGTATGAGGACACAAACACATCACAACACCATGACACAGACCAGATGAACCTATTCATCTACTACCTATTCATCTACATCTGGAGACAAGAAGGATATAACTCAAAGGATTGCTGATCATGGAAAAGTAGAACTGAGAACATTTAAATACACAGACCACAATGTACTGGACTTGGAGCACGATATAGACCCGGACAATAATTTCTTCTCAAATATCAATGACAGTTGTTGCTATTATACAGATGAACAGTTTAATCGGATCATTAGAACGGATAACAAATTATCAATAATCCATTTCAACAGCAGAAGTCTATATGCAAACTTTAACAACATTAAAGAATATTTAAGTCAGTTTAAAAAAATATTTAACATAATTGCTATATCAGAAACATGGATCAATGAAGATAAAGGAATGGATTTTGAACTGGATGGATATGAATTTAATTGTGTAAACAGAAAGAATAAGAGTGGAGGAGGAGTGGATTATAAAATAGTAGACAATATGACAACTGTGATTGATAACTTATTAGAATGTATAACTATTGAAATATGTGAAGAAAAAAGCAAAAATGTATTAGTCAGCTGTATATATAGAGCACCAGGATCTTGTATTGAAACATTCACTGACTGTATGGGAAAATGTTCTCAAAAACTAATCAAAAAACTGTGTTCATTTGTGGTGACTTAAATATTGATCTGCTCAATCCAAATAAGCATAAAATAACAGATGAATTTATCAGTATAATGTACAGTATGAGTTTATATCCAAAAATCACCAGGCCAAGCAGAATTACATCCCATAGTGCTACCTTAATTGATAATATATTCAGCAATGATATTGAGAATAACACTGTGAGTGGATTATTAATCAATGACATTAGTGATCATCTACCAGTTTTCATCGTTTATAATAGAACCATCGGCGGAATCAGCCAGAGGAGAAAATAAAATACAGGCGAGTGCGGACAGAGGAAAACATGAACACACTAAAGAAGGATTTACAGGAGCAAAACTGGGAAAAGGTATACAGTGAAAGTGATGTTGATAGTGCATATGAAACTTTTTTACAAATATTTACATCATTATATGATAAAAATTGTCCAATTAAACAAGACTACAGAAAACAAAAAATCCAAGCTCGACCATGGATGACGAAAGGGTTACGAAATGCATGTAATAAGAAAAATACACTGTATAGAGAATTAGATTAAAAAATAGATTAACTAATATTATACGGGTATGTAGGAAGGAATATTATAGTAACATATTATATAATAACAAAAACAATATTAAAGGAATATGGGATATATTAAATAGCATTATCAAAAATGGTAATAAAAAACAGAGTTACCCTCAGTATTTCATTGATAATAATGTCAAGAAGGAAAATAAGGATGAGGTAGTCAACGGTTTTAATAATTTTTTTGTAAATATTGGACCAAGCTTGGCAGAAAAAATTCCCGATTCCCAACCTGAGGATTGGGATAATAATCTCATAGAAAGAAATCCCTGTTCAATGTTCCTCACAGCAGTGGATGGAAAAGAAATTATAGACATTGTGAATAATTGTAAATATAAAACATCTACCGATTTAAATGAAATTGATATGGTGGTGGTAAAACAGGTCATTGAATGGATTGTAGAACCATTAACATACATCCCAATCAAATGAAAATAGCTAAGGTTGTGCCGCTGTATAAGACTGGGGATAGACACCACTTCACAAATTATAGACCTGTTTCTTTGCTTCCACAATTTTCCAAATTATTAGAAAAGTTATTCAATAATAGATTAGACAAATTCATAAATAAACATAAATTACTTACTGATAGTCAATATGGATTCAGAGCACATAGTTCAACATCACTTGCATTAATAGAATCAGTTGAGGAGATTACAAACGCCATGGACCACAAATTACATTCAGTTGGAATATTTATAGACCTTAAAAAGGCTTTTGATACAATCAATCATGACATATTAATCAATAAACTTGAACAGTATGGGATTAGGGGGTTGGTGTTGCACTGGGTGAGAAGCTACTTAAGTAACAGAAAACAGTTTGTGAAGTTGGGGGAATATACATCATCATGCTTGGACAATGCTTGTGGCGTCCCACAGGGGTCAGTATTGGGTCCAAAACTGTTTCTAATTTATATAAATGATATTGTCAATGTTTCCAAAATATTAAAATTAGTATTATTTGCAGATGACACAAGCATTTTTGTTCAGGGGGGATTTGCAGGAGTTACTGAGGAGGATCAGTATAGAAATGGGAAAATTGAAAATATGGTTTGACAGAAACAAATTATCATTAAACTTAAGTAAAACAAAATACATGTTATTTGGCTATTGTAATACAGACATACAGGTTCAGTTACAAGTCGAGGGGGTAGATATTGAAAGGGTACATGAAAATAAGTTTCTGGGGGTGATAATAGATGATAAGATAAACTGGAAGACTCATATAAAACATATACAAAGTAAACTGTCAAGAAGCATTTCAGTTCTAAACAAAGCGAAACATATTCTGGACCACAACTCACTCCGCATTCTTTACTGCTCACTGGTTTTACCATATTTACAGTACTGTGCAGAGGTATGGGGTAATACTTATAAAGGTACAACACAATCACTATCAGTAATGCAGAAAAGAGCTATAAGAATTATTCATAATACTGGCTATAGAGATCATACAAATCCACTATTTTTACAATCCAAATTCTTAAAATTCACAGACTTGGTTCATTTTCAAACAGTACAAATTGTGTATAAAGCAATAAACAATTTACTTCCAGCAAATATTAAAAATATGTTTTTTAACAGATCAGGGGATTACAGTCTGAGGAGGAAATTTAATTTAAAGCATCAGTGGGCACAAACAACATTAAAAGGTTTCTGTATTTCTGTCTGTGGGGTGAGGATGTGGAACAGATTGGGAGTGGGGCTCAAGCAATGTCCAAGCATGAACCAGTTCAAACAGCGGTACAAAAATATGTTTTTTTCTAGATATAGGGAGGAGGAAGGGTAATGAGGGTTAGGGTGTTTTTGTTTTTTGCTTCGGCTTGTAAATATATAGTATTTTGTATGTAAGTAGGTATGTGTAGGTGTATATTTATGTTTGTGTATATATATGTGTATATATGTATATGTGTGTATATGTGTATATATGTGTATGTATATGTGTATGTATGTTGTATGTGTATATGTGGCAAAGGGTATTACTGGTTGTGGGGAAGAAGGGGTAGGGATAAATAAGCTGATGCTTCACCCTACCCCTTTTCGGACATGTTGGGTACACAGTAGGAACTTTTTTGTTGTTGTCTTTACTGATCTATCTTGTAATTGTTGTTGTATCAAATGTTCGAAATAAACAGTTGTCATTCATTCATTCATTCATTCATTGTAGGTGATAAAACTTGCAAAATTGATAGTGTATCAAATACTTACTTTCCCCACTGTATCTGTTAGCAACAGTAGCAAATGTTGAGTATGTCATAAATGTTATTCAGAAAAATACTGAAGAAAATAAAATGATTATGCAGATTATTATGTTTTTTCCTCTTTAATTCTGCCATTTAAGTGTTCAGTTTTGTCTGGTTTTGATTTTGTAGGTTTGATAAGGTTATGAAGAGTTGACCCAAATGAATTCAGCTTTAAAATGGTAAATGGTAAATGTACTGCATTTATACAGCGCTTTTCCATCTGCATCAGATGCTCAAAGCGCTTTACAATTATGCCTCACATTTACCCCGATGTCAGGGTGCTGCCATACAAGGCGCTCACTACACACCGGGAGCAATAGGGGATTAAAGGCCTTGCCCAAGGGCCCTTAGTGATTTTCCAGTCAGGCGGGGATTTGAACCCATGATCTTCTGGACTCAAGCCCAACACCTTAACCGCTAGACATAACCATTTAAAGGGAATGGGTTGTCCCTTGATGATTTGTTTTATTGAGTCTTTCATTCTTAGCACTTTTAATCATAGCATATTTGATAATTGGTGGAAGATTTTCATTGTTTTTGAAGGCTCTTTAGTTTGTGGTTGTAGTTTATTTATTTTTTGTGACGGTGGGGTGGGGGAGGGGGTTCATGTCAGGTTTCAGTGTTGTGTCTTCATCATCACCATGGTTGACTGAACAGTGACACTCCATGTAGACTTAGTTTGGTTGTAAAGTATGTACAGGAAAACTCACCTAAACCGTCACTGTATAGAATAGAATAGAAACTTTAGTCATCACACATTTATACATACAACGAAACTTGTCCTCTGCATTTAACCCATCCTAATCACAGTTAGACACAATCTAACCACTAGGAGCAGTGGGCAGCCACAGTCCAGCACCCAGAGACCAAGTGCAGATGTAGACGCTGCCTTGGTCAGGGGCACAGAAAGGAGCAGACCCTAAATAAACATGTTTTTGATTGTGGGAGAAAACCGGAGTGCCTGGAGGAAACCCACGCCGACACGGGGAGAACATGCAAACTCCACACAGAAAGGCCAGGAATCGATGACACAACCTTCCAGTTGTGAAGCACCAGTGCTAACCACTAATCCACCGTGCTGCACCCGGATATAAACCAGATATTCGCACTCACCGGACAAAATCAAAAGTCCTCATGTTTTTGTATGGTATTCCAGGTAATAAACACTGTATATCACAGATTTTGTATAATAGATTTTCACTCACATTGGACAAAATGTCCCGTCCGATCGCAATGCAGTTCTATTAAGAGCAGTCTGGGCGTGCCCAGTAACAGAGGTACGTAATGGAGTTCAGCACTGACACTTGCCAATTCGAACAAAGCGGGTACCATATTTCCGTGATTAAAAGACTGGGCGTTTATTTTGTTCAAACTGTGCTCAGACACTGTACCTAAATGAGGCAGGCCTTTATTCAAGTCTGGTGATTATTAACAAAATGCTACTTGCTGCCTGCACTGTAATATGGTGTTAAATTTCACACATATCCCCTGGTGTGATGAACCAAACCGCTTTAGATCAGGGCCCTCTGCATGGCTGCGAACCCTCTCTGGAGGCTGATGTGCACCTGCTAGATGACTGAGACCATAAAGGCTGTGATATACTTTTTCACTCCTTCCTCTCTCGTCATGTTTTAAAAGTTATTGCAGTGCTCCCGCCAATTATATTTTGATTATGGATCAAATACGTTTAGCAGAAAAGTCTGCAAACTTCACAACACAGAGTCAGAAAAAGACATCCAAATGACCCGCAATTCGTGGAGGAAATTGTACGTACCGTATTGTTGATTTGGAGGTTGATGATTGTATAAAGAAGTGGAGCTCGTTGAGGGACAGATTAATCCAGAAAAGGCCATTATTCCTGCAGCAAATTGCATAAAGACGCTACGGTGAACTTTAAAGGGTTACGCACACATTTAGGTCATGGCCAATGAGTAACAGAAGCATAAATCAGTATTCAGTATCAGTATCGGTATTAACGCACTCTGTAGTGGACTCAACTAAATGTAATCTTTTTAATGGCAGCTCCCGATTTAAGGTCAGTCTTTTAATCAAGGAAATACATGAGCCTAATGGGTGCTGGGGATTCCTTGTAGATCGTTCAGTGCCTCCTTGCTGTTGCTAATCCCTTACATACATTAACGGATTTTGTCCATGTTGTACGTATACTTGATTTTGTCCATTTTATAACTGATTCTGATTATAATGGGCAAAATTTGCTGGTCCACCTAAATCCATTTTATGTGAGTTTTACTGTAGCTCTGAAGGAAATCTGCACATTTTAAAAAATATGTATTTTGAGATGCAAATTGTAGGAAGCTCACTTTCCCAAGATTTGGAAGAGTTTCTGATCTGGGGCTTTTGTTGGCCAGTGTGGTGCACTAGTTCATAGATTTCTTTATTTTTGTTTATTCATTTGTTAGGCGGGTAAGCCCAGGTTCGGCACCAGAGAGACCATTGGGGGGAAGCGAAAGCAGACTCCGCAGCAACAGCCGTCCAAACAGCCCACGAGATCCCAAGTAAGACCAAAATAAATAAGGAAATAAATTCATGCTCACACTTGCTTCAGCTCCATCTTCAAAAGAAGTCACCATCCCCCAGGTCCAAGCTTTCTTACATCAATAAAATTACAAGTTTGTGTGGATAGACTAGTAACTTTGTGAACCTAAATAAGATTTGTTCATGTGTTGAGTTGTTGGATTCAATATTGATTTACGAACAGTTTATTCTGTCGCCTCCAGTGACGACGAGACCTGATTAGTAGCTGCGTTTCACAAAACAACTTGATCGGTCTGCCTTTATTTTAGATTACAGCGACTGTGCTTGTTATACGATATCGTCACATTAAAATGTTCAATAGGGCAGTTCTATGGTAGTACAATTACAATGGCAGCAAAATCTGGCCCAATTTCAGCTCTGCTTTCAAAAATTTTCTCTGATTGTAATTCCGTTTCTGTATAATGACCCAATATCATATCATAACGTGATAATCTGTATCACGTTATGATATGATATTGGGTCATTATACATATATTATAATGATAAATATCAAAATTTAAAATGTGATATCATGATTTAATGTGATAAATATGTTAAAAAATTACTTTTAGTGTGATGCAAATGTTTTTGAAGCAGTATAATAGTACGTACATAGTATGTGTCCCTGCAGGTATTTCTAAATTTATTGACCAAGATTTTCTGTTATCTGTTGCTGAAACTCCACCATTGGTACAGCAGAAATGTTGAATATGCTTAAAATAACATGCAAACACAGACCACAATAAAAAAAACTAACAATTTCACTCACAAGAGAAGGTGATTGAGTTGCGTTCACTGTCCACAAGCCAACTCTGTGATTTGTAAAAATTTGGTGTTTAAAAAAAAACCCAATCAAACAACAACATCAAAAAAGAAACAACAGCAGTTCTTTCATTTACACACAAGACCAGATGGGCCTCTTCTACCACCCTTTTCAAATAATTCCTTTCAGTTAAGCCTACATAATACTTCTTTGAGCTCACAGATCTTTAATCTTCCCAAGAGTCTTTCAGGTCAGAGGTTAGCAGCTTCACACTGTATCACAGCCCTTACTCCACAATTTCTTATGATTGCTGAAAGTGTTCTAAAGCTTTCTGCTTTGAGCCAAATGTGAATGTAGGGCTCTGTTTGAGAAAACGGGATCCAGGTCTGAATGAGTTATGAGGTGAAGGTCTAAGATGAAAGTGGGGGCTGATTCAATGATTGTTATTGCATGTTTCAAAGACGGCTTTTCGTTCCTGTACCAGCATATAAAAATAACACCTGCTACACAATCCCTCAGTGGCAAACACTGTCTTTTAATGGAGCTGTTTTAACTTATGTGGGTTAGGGTAACTAATGAGAGTTAGTGCACCACATTAGTTCACCAGTGATGGATTCACTGACTTATGTGTCTTTGTGTTACATCTTCATCTATAGTCCTCACCTTATGTCTTTAAATTCATGTGGTGCTCAGATGAGCTGTTACCAAATGTAGTAAATGGCTGTTTGCAAGTGTTTTCTCAACCTGCAAGCCTTTTTTTAATGGAACTACCTGTTATAGTTGATGTAGGTGGGGTTTTTTTTTGGGGGGGGGGGGGGGGGGGTTGGTATTTTTCAATGTTTTATGCATTTGCTTAATTTGGAAGTGTTGTGGCACTCTCAGCCTTGTGTTTAATCAGGTCAAATGTGGTTGTGTGGTTAGTCCACACAGTATTAGAGTGTCTGTGCATGTTATTACCTCCATCAACAAAGTTGGAGGCTATGTTATCGCCCCTGTTTTTTTGTTTGTTTGTCTGTCTGTCTGTTTGTCTGTTTGTGAACAGCCTGGAGCCCCCCCACAAAAGATTCATATCCTGATAGACAATACATGATTCAGTTTTCAAGGTTAAAGGTCAAAGTCAGGAAAAATCTTGGAAAATTGGAAAAATCCCTATCTTTAATATTGAACATGTTTTCAAAAATTCATAACGCTGCCAAAAAAAGATCAAATGTCTTTCATATTTAAGAGCATTAGCATGTAGGATGGTATCCTTTATCGACTTAAAAAGTTTGATTGGCATCTGGTCAAGATTATAAATTTTGTGCCCATTTAAATTTAACATTGAAAACCCAATTTAATGTATATTTTACATTATATCTTAATCAAACTTGCCCCAACCCCTCTCATGTTTGAAAGTGAGGTGCAGACTGGCACTCACTATTGCCTGACAAAGTTTTATCCAGATCTGATCCAGATCGTGGATTTTGTGGACATTTGAATTTAATATTGAAAACCCCATTTGGTGTACATTTTGAATTATATCCCAATCAAAAGTTCCCGAATCACTCTCATTTCTGACATTGAGGTGCAAACTGACACTCTCAGTGAATAGACTAACTTTGATCCGCATCTGATCCGTATTGCGGATTTAGCGGATTTTAATGTTGAAAAGCCCTTTTGAGCTATTTTGTATTATACTTTAGTGTATGAAAAGGCACTTCTGACAGGACTTTGGCCTTGAAAATTTTTTCAAGGTAAAAATTTGTGGAATTAGAAACTAGTGTTGGCCGAGGTTTGTGCTCTACGAGAGCGGTGCTCTAGTTTTCTTTGTCACTCACGTGATTATGATGTCGGCTTTACTGTGATTACTCTTTGAGTGACTGAAGATTTCTTTAAACATTTTTGACACAGTGGAGTAGAGGAAGTGAAAAATGTATTACTTTGACATTTAATTGTGTGTGTGTGCTTTTTCTTTTTCCCATGTGTGAAGGTTCTTGTTTGATGTGCTAGGTGTTTCATTAAGTGAACCTAGACACAAGACATGAAAATTTAAATGAGATTGTAGTGTTTAATATACGAGGTCTATTAGATAATAAACCGACCCTTTTATTTTTTTTTTAACTATATGGATTTGAATGACGTGCGATTACACCAATCATGCTTGAACCATCGTGCACATGCGTGAGTTTTTTCACGCGTCGGTGATGTCATTTCCCTGTGGGCAGGCCTTGAGTGAGATGTGGTCCCGCCCTCTCGGCTGAATTCCTTTGTTTCACACGCTGCTCGAGACGGCGCTCGTTGCTTTATCAAAATGTTTTCTGGACCTATGAGGAATATCCGAGTGGACACTATTCGAGAAATTAAGCTGGTTTTCGGTGAAAAGTTTAACGGCTGATGAGAGATTATGGGTTGTTTCTGTCGGTGTAAGGACTTCCCACGCAGCGGGACGTCGTGCAGCGCTTCCAGGCGCCGTCGTCGGCCTGTTTCGACCTGAAAACATCCTAATTTAAGGCTTAATTCACCCAGGACGTCGTGAGAGAACAGAGAAGATTCAGAAGAGGCCGGCATGAGGACTTTATGCGGACATTCCGCTGTTTAAGGACATTTTGTAATGAAAGACGTGCGTGCAAATTCGCTGAGTCGTTTCCGTGACGACTCAGCAAATCTGTGTGCGCCGCGACAGGAAAAACACCTCCGTGTTGAAAACCATTTGTAAAATTCAGGCGGCTTTTGATGGCTTTCAACAAGTGAGTAACTGAGAAATTGTTTAACAGCTTGGGCATGTTCCAACTTGCCCGTTAAGGTTTCCAACGGAGGTGTTTTTCCTGTCGCGACCCCCCGCGGTCGCATGCGACTCTGCCCGCACGTTCTTTCATTACAAAATATCCGTTAACAATGGAATGTCCGAATAAACTCCTCATGCTGACTTCTTCTGAAAGTTCTCTGTTCTCTGACGACTTCCTGGGTCAACAGAGCCTGAAATGTGGAAGTTTTCAACTTGAAATGGCGAGACGCTGCCGCCTCGAAGTGCAGATCGCCGTCAGGCGCTGTGTGCCATCCTTACTGCGACACTACCAGACCAAAATCTCTCATCAGCCGTTAAAGTTTTTACCGAAAACCAGCTGAATTTATCGAATGGTGTCCACTCAGTTGTGCCTTACAGTTTTGAAAAAATTTTTTATCAAACAAAGCAGCAGTCTCTGAGCCATTCCTAAACAATGAAAAAATCGACGAGAGGGTGGGCGACTCCTCACTCAAAGACTGCCCACAGGCGAATGATGTAACCGACAGGCGTGAAAAAACTCTCGCATGCCCACGAGGGTTCAAGCATGTCTGATGTAATCACATGTGATTCAAATCCATATGGTTTTTGAAAAAATAATAAGGTCAGATACTTTTCTAATAGACCTCGTATTGTTGTAATTAGTACATCATTTAATTAGAAATTTCTACATGCAATCTTAGTATTTACACGTTGATATCCCAACCAAAATAAATGTGATTTTTTCTCTTGTTAAAGAAACTAATTATGAAGTTGCAAACTTAATTAACAAAAATCAAACAAATAAACAGCAGCATTGCACCTTACATGACAACTCAGACGATTCTTGCAATAATAAACTGATTGCATACATTCCCATTTTCTTATAAATTACAGACTACTTAAAATGGTGAAAGTGGTCATCTGTTTATCAAATTTATAAATAAATTGCACATTTACTAGGTGTTCATTGTTTTTGCACATCTCTATGTTGAAACATTATTAGGAGATGCTGTATTTGAAATTTAACAACACAAAATGCAAAACCACAACTTTACAGAGACACATTATTCCACAAAGTGTTGCACACAGTAAGATCGAGGTCTACGCTGTTCCAAGACCTCCAAATGATCCCTTTTTTCCACTTTTTGACAGCGTGAAATGATGAAAATGTATTTTGATGCGACAGATAATTATGTTTCATGCATATCACCGCCAAACAGCATTTAGGGAATTTGAGACATGTTATTATCTGTCTTTTACAACATTCACTTGTTGAGAAATAACAGTCAGCCTGTTTTACCTTTTTAATTGAATTTTTGCATTGACAAACAAAGCACAGATCTTACCAAATAAAGTACATGAGTTACATCAGTACAGTTTGGATCATACAGTAGACTTTGTCCTCTTGTCAAAGGAAGGCATTTAACACCCTATGACTTGGATACAAAGACCAAGTGCAGGCGTCCTTTCTGCAATAGATCAACAAGGTTGCTGGGAAGATGAAGATTCTGCTATTACCTTTTGAAATGGCACTGAGATGTTCTTTGCAACCACTGACTCCAGGAGGTGGTTTCAGCATTTGACATCACTTTGAGCCGATGGAATGAGTTTTTCAGTGTCTACTACTACAAGCAGTCAGGTACTTGTAGTAGTAGGCAGGATCCAGGTCGGGGACAGAAAACGGTCCACAAGAACACGTAATGGCAGAGAGACGCTGAAGACACATGACAATCTAACATGATGAACAGCAGGGGAATGAAACATGATTATGTCTCAGGTGCGAATACTCAGCCATGTGTTAGAAGCATGATGTGCCACCATGAGACAGGTATGTGTGTTTAGTGGTAAAATGAACATGAACTCCAGGTGAGTGAGTGCTTAGGCCACCCTGTGCACCTACAACAGACAATACAGGCAAGTGCACAGACACATCATGTCTCTCCAGACAGAAACACAGCATGAAGGAAGAGGCAGGTGTAAACCAGATCAAGCCATAAGTTTCATTGCATTAATTTTACACAAATTGAATAAAATTTTCAAAAAAAATTTTCACTGTTTAAAATAAAAACAAGAATCCACATGTGGATCCTGTCACTGTCACAATTTGATTGCTTTGTCTTCTTGGAAAGAGTCTTCTTTCTACAGAGTTTGGTGGAGATCAGCTGACAGCAGTTTGAGTAGTAATCTTCTGACAGATAATATGCAGTAGTACCTACCTCACTGTCAGAGGTAATGACAGATTCTTCAGGTCTTCTCCGCAGTGTGCCTCTCAAATTTGTTACTTAGTCGGTGTAAGGAAAGAAGCCAGAGCAGCCTCATCCCTTTTGATGTGTGATTAAGAGAAAACAATATGTGGAAGAGTTCACAGTGTGTCACTGGTGCACAGAATTACTCATTCTTTAGTTGACAGGTTGTAGTCAGTCTTAAGGTGCCCTGACAATTGCACGACTTTGATTCGCACACATTGTCGTGATGATCTCCACCTGCTGTGTTCCCAGCTGGACGCCATGCTTTGTTCCACTGGATGCCACGTGTTGTGCTCTGGACCCTGCGTGTATAAAATAATTATTTCATAGCGGATAAATCATTTTTTCTCAGAGTTGGCTGTTGAAACCGCCTCTAATTGCTTCTGGAATCACAGAGGACCGCTCCAGCAGCAGCTTTTTATTTCTCTGTCTCTGCTGCGCTTAATGAGGTGGAGATGCATTTGGAACCATCTAAAAGGTAATACCCCTGTCACACATAGCCAGAATCACGCAGAATGGCATCAGAATGACGAATCGGCGCACATCCGAAAAGTGTCCAGTTGAAGTTCGAAAACGTTCTGACAGCCATTTGCAAGAGTCCACATGACAGGCAGGTTGGTCAAAAACTTTGACATCAATCACGAACTGATGACATGAAAGAGTCCTGTCATTTAGCTAGCTCGCTAAACCCGGAGTTAAGTGCAGTGAGCTGGTCTTTCTGCTGTGCAAGCTGCCGACTATGATGGCGTACCACAAGCTGGAACAGGTCTGCTGTGTCCATTGTTGGCCAGATTGATCTGACAGGCAGGTTGGTCAAAAACGGTTGGACACAAATGCAAGGCTCACACAGACAGCTCTGGTTAATAAAAGACTTTAGTGGTGTGGATAGCAGAGGTTGGTACACAAGTGGGCAGTCCTAAAAGCACAGCAGTACAAAAATCACCAGGCTAAGGCGTGGTCGTTCAAACAGGCAGGAGGTCATAAACACAACAAGGCAGGCAGGACTATGGAACACGGCGAGGAACTACTGCATCCACTGAACTTATATAACCCCACGTGATGAGCTGTAAATTAGGAATAGGTGTGAAGCACTGGAACATACTGGTTTGATCTGACTGACATGAAATGTGGTGTGGATGTGCATGGACCTGGGCAGACGGAGACGAACAGAGACAAGGTTAATGATTTTAGATACTGGGAAGCAGTGTTAATTTCATCAGACGAAACGAGATGAAATATGTTCGACAACAACCCTTTTTCCGATGACTAAGACAAGGCAATGACGAGACGGCACCAATGTTCTAAAATCACTGACTAAAACTGTGTAAATGTGCATTATTGTTGACGAATAAAAGCGATAGATACGGTACAATCACATACAATATCTTGAGGGAACCTGTGTAGCTTAAAAACCTGCAAAAGCACCACTTCAGCCATCTCTTTAGCAGAGGGAAGTCTAGGCAAAGGAATAAAATGAACTATTTTCGACAACCTGTTCACGACCGTCCAAACCACTGTATGACCCTTATAGGGTGGAACACCGGTTACAAAGTCCAATGAAATGTGTGACCATGGCCGGGTAGGAACAGGAAGCGGCATTAAAGTGCCCGCAGGCGGGCGATTGGATGATTTATGCTTGGTACATACTTGGCAGGCATTTACATACTCAGTCACATCTTTACATAATCCTGGCCACCAAAATCTTTGCTGAAAACCGTCTTTTTGATCCCTGGATGACACAAAAACTGACTGTCATAACTCCACCAAATAATGTCGCCCCTGAGAGCCCCGGGAACAAAAAGTTTGCCCTGCGGATAACCAGCGGGAACCGGCGTATCACCCATTGCTGATTTGACCCTTGACTCAATTTCCCAAGTTAACACAAAAACAAACTTGTTGAGGTACTCCCGCTAAACATCATTAACCAGATTCTGGAACACGGCACGTGTGTTCATGAGTCCAAAAGGCATGACTAAATATATAATATAATAAACTTCTGCCACTGCACCCTCCTCCTGATCAGAGGTCAGTTTAGCACTGGGAATGTGAGGACAATGTGATTGCGTGGGTCAGTGAGTGGGTAAGTGACAGCTCCAATGTCGGTGCTGTCTGACTCATCTGACTGTCTGTGTCATCTGACTTGTGTGAAATATGATTGTGCTGCATCCTGCAGGTGTGCATGAGGCAGCCCGGATGTGTTCTGACACGGCTGACCATGCCTCTTTTCCTCCCAACTGCGTCCGGATTATGACCATATTTGCTGTGTCGGCCTGGTTCCTGCACTTTCTTTCTACGTGTGACGGGGGTTTTAGTATTTGTCATGTTTATATTGTAATAGCTTGGTAAAACAGTTGCATGTTCTTTTCTTCCTACGAGTAGCTGTAAAATTATATGATAGATTTAACATCTCATTATATTCAGAGCAGCTGTGCTTTGATGCGGTGCGCTGACGCAATCACTCGCACTCACATGCAGTGTTTTTTAATTGTTTGCACAATGTTCACGTGAAGTTCAGGTTATTAATGCATGATGGACATTTTGAACATTTCAAAATTTTCTTTGCGCACTTGCACAAAGCCGAGCACAGTTTACAACGAGTTTGAAATGAGTTTACTCTCCTGCACGGCAGAGTGCGTGCAAGTGCACAAATCTAAGTCGTGCAACTGTCAGGACACCTTAACTCCTGATTTACTGCCTTTGTCAAGTATGGCTCTTGGAGGCGTGGCTTATCGTCATGATTGAAATGCCTTTCCAGATCTGCAGGCTCTCTGAAGTGTAGTTTATTGCTGTTTCTGACTGTGTGTGTACGCTTGCAACAGGATGTACCAAGTTTGAATAAATTTTCAAAACAAAAACCACACCGGCTCGCTGTCAATGCTGTTTTCTAGTTTAATGTACTGTAGGTACACGTCTTTGTTCCACTAGAAAACCTTTATAATTTTGTGTACTTTTATATCTGCAGTTATTACTTGAATCCTGCACTTTTCAGCCTTTCGATAACTCCATAACTAGAAGACACTCAGAGAGCGCATACCTCTGCCATTATCCATTGCCAGGGAGCACTGTGGCTTCATGGTTAGCACTGATGCCTCACAGCAAGAAGGTCATGTGTTCACTTCCTGCCCTTTCTGTGGGGAGTTTGCTTGTTCTCCCTGTGTTCGCGTAGGTTCCCTCCGGGTGCTTTGGCTTCCTTCCACATCCAAAGACATGCATGTTAGGTGAATTAGAAACTTTAAAATTGGCCGTAGGAGTGCGTGCGGGTGTGAATGTGTTTTTCTATATGTGGCCCTGCGACAGACTGGCGTCTTGTCAAGGGCGTACCATCATGCCCTAAGACTGTTGGGATAGGCTCCAGCCCCCCTGTGACCCTTAATTGGAGTAAGTGTGTGTAGAAAATGGATAGATTATCCATCGCCACACTAAATTTCATCAGTGTCCTCTCACAACAATTTGAGTTAAATTGTGCCATACATTCTGCTGGATTTCAGTTCCAAAACATATCAGATATCTCCCAATATTGAACCACTTATTTCCTGGAACACGTTTCACCAATTTTCATTGAAATCCATTCATTATGTTTTGAGTTATCCTGCTAACTGTCAAACAAATCGACAAACAGAGGTGAAAATATTACCTCCTTGGTGGAGTTAAAGATACCCATTCAACTGGTATTGGGAGTAGACCAAGTAAGTCTATTTACAGGGCCACACCAAGGTAAGAGTTGTTATGTAAATTTAAATGAACACTTAGGCAAGACTTGTTTGAAAAACAGAACTATTATCAAAGCACACAAACTTAAGTATCAGACCAGCACACTAACATATATACACTGTGTGTATCTGGACCACACCTCGGTATTTTATGGCCCGTGGGCCGTATCCGGCCCTTTGACTCACTCGGACCGGCCCACAAATACTTGGAAATTAAAGAATAATATTTACTATTCTGGCAAGTTAGTGTTGCGGGTGACCTTTGTGCACCTCCCAAGTTGATGGTGGCTGTGTGTGCATGTCCTCTGAAGTATAGCGGTCCCTGGCATAGAGCGATCAACCCACGTCACAAAGCCTGGCACGGCGCCACTGCATAATGCACGCCGCACAGCTGTGATTGTGAATGTTTCATTTTCACTTTCATGTACTCTTGATGTGCAGGCTTTTCAGTGATCGGAAAAGTGCAGGATCATTCGTCCACCTTTTCTCAATGATTTGTGGCTTTTTGACTTTTTCTCCTTCGTTCTGCTGTCGTCGTGTGACCGGGCCTTTATGATAGAACTAAAACCGCATTGCTTTTATTTGTTCTCGGAAATGATTAATCCAATCAATGTGTATGGCTCCTCAACAATGTCTGCTCATGCATAAAAAGAGAGAGGTGGACGCTGAATGCAGTATTTTGATGAAGTTTAGTAAATCCAGGTACAGGTCCTCTCTCACTGATTCACTGATGATCATCTGTTACCTGTGTTTCACATCTCCACCTCAGACATTCAACTTGACTTTGATACACTTGTTAAAGATCAACAGAGATGAGATGTCTCTCACTGAATAAGAAAAACGAAGTGAAAAACACTAAAATGTGGAATGTGGTGGAAAATACAAATGTCATGTAAGCACATGATGAGAACAAGTGAACTGGGGCACTCTTCTCTTTTTTTCTGCACAGTTCAGTGACAATGATATTGTGATATTGTGATCTGGTTTACAATGACAATTTTTGCGATGTCTTCAGAAAGCTAAGAACCTCCTCGTTCCAACAGTATCACTTTCAACAGTATATTAAACTCAAAATGCGTTTTGGGGTCAATGTGACTGAAAATTATCACAAATGTAATGAGGCAGAAATGTTTCACATTTTGTTCCCTATTGTCTTGAAAAAAATTGATTGAGTAAATTACACTTTTGTAAGGTAACCTCTGTTTTTTCATCGCCTAATCAGAACATCTAATAGTTTGTCAAAGTAATGCTATTTACTGCTTTTTACATAGGAATAAAATGATTATTGTGCAGACTTGAGTTTAGCCTTTTGGCCCGGCACTCCACAATATTTCCTGTTTCTCATTTGGCCCTTTGCAAAAAATAATTGCCCACCCCTGATCTAGACAAACACAAGAGGTTTGCTGGAGACTTTGGAGTCATCCTGCACTTTGGCTTTCCCTCAGACGCTGGGTCGGTTCTCCGCCCGTGTCCGAAACATAACACAGACACTGATCTTTGCCATAAGAATGAGTTAATGAAAGCAGTTCAAGGCCAAAGTGTCACAGTTTGAGAAGCTTGTGTCAGTGTTTAGTCACATTTATCATCCAGCATGTTAAAAACAGGAGTGAATAAGAAGGTGCACTCAGAGAAAATAAGGGTAAATTATTATTACCTCCTGATGGAGGAGGACAGTCAGAGTTCTGTCACCATCAAATGTGTGGGAAATTGTAGGATGTTAAAGAATGAGATAAAAGGAAAACATCTTTCATGAAGAAAGGGTAAGTAGCATCACCAAACTTTTGCCCACTGATGATTTTCCTGCAAAAATTCCTTGTAATCCATCAACCGCTTCTTGAGTTATACAATCCTCAAACGGAGAGACTGCATCACACAAAACCTCCACATTCCTCTTTTGGTTAGCAGATGTAACTACTCTAAATGGGGTGTTCAGAGGAGCCATGCTTCCAGAGCAGCCTAGAATTCTGCAGTGGGATTAATAGCATTATTCTACTGTAGTTTACGTACATTACCTCTGAATGAAATGCAGTATTACAGGCAGAAAAAATATGAAGTCCAGGCCTCCCACAGCATTATAGTAAAGCTGTTTCATGTTCAAAGATGGCTTTCTCTGTGTCTTTCTTCCACAAACTGTGAATGCTGAAGCAACCAGCCAAACCTGTTGTGCATATAGTTTTTCCATTGACATTTTCCAGAATTGTCATTGGGTGTCTTGGTGGCTTCCCTCACTAGTCTCATGCAATCAGTCACTCAGTTTTTGAGGATGGCCTACTTTAGGCAGTTTTTCCATTCTGTGTTGTGCTTTTTCCATTTAAACTGAGCAGAAGCAGATATGCAATACTTACTTTGTGAGTAAAAAAAAAAAAGAAAAAAGACAACATAGAATAAGAATACATGTGCTTATGTAACAGGAAACAGCATACAGTTATCCATTTAGTTTTGGATACTTTAAAATACAACTCCGATTCTAATGAAGTTGTGATGTTGTGTAAAATGTAAATAAAAACAATGCAATGATTTGCAAATCCTCTTCAACCTATATTCAATTTAATACACCTCAAAGACAAGATATTTAAAGTTGAAACTGACAGACTTTGTTGTTTTTGTGCAAATATTTGCTCATTTTGAAATGGATACCTGCAACACATTTCAAAAAAGTTGGGACGGGGCAACAAAAGACTAGGAAAGTTGATGAATACTCAAAGAACACCTAATTGGAAACAGGTGAGTGTCATGTTTGGGTATAAAAGGAGCGTTCCCAAAAGGCTCAGCTGTTCACAAGCAAAGATGGGGCGACGATCACCACTTTGTGAACAACTGCGTGAAAAAGTAGTCCAACAGTTTAACCCCTTCTAAGTCTGTATATCCCATCGATGGGAAATTTCACTTTTTATTTGTGAGATACTGACAAGCCAAAACGAGGCGGGTGGTAGGAGAACAGTGTTTCTCAATGTTCCATCATCTACAGTCCATAATATAATCAGAAGATTCAGAGAATCTAGGGAACTTTCTACACGTAAGCGGCAATGCCGAAAACCAACATTGAATGCCCATGACGTTCGATCCCTCAGGTGGCACTGCATTAAAAAAAACCCACAAACATCATTGTGTAAAGGATCTTACCGTGTGGGCTCAGGAACACTTCGGAAAACCATTGTCAGTTAACACATTTCGTTGCTACATCAACAAAGTGCAAGTTAAAACTCTACCATGCAAAGCGAAAGCCATACATCAACAACATCCAGAAACGCCGCCGCCTTCTCTGGGCCCAAGCTCATTTGAAATGGACAGACGCAAAGTGGAAAAGTGTGCTGTGGTCTGATGAGTCCACATTTCAAATTGTTTTTGGAAATCATGGACAAAAGAGGAAAAAGACCAATCCGGATTGTTACCAGCGCAAAGTTCAAAAAGCCAGCATCTGTGATGGTATGGGGGTGTGTTAGTGCCCATGGCATGGGCAACTTATACATCTGTGATGGCACCATCAATGCTGAAATGCACATCCAGGTTTTGGAGCAACACATGCTGCCATCCAAGCAACATCTCTTCAGGGTCGTCCCTGCTTATTTCAGCAAGACAATGCCAAGCCACATTCTGCACGTGTTACAACAGCGTGACTTTGTAGTAAAAGAGTACGGGTACTAGACTGGCCTGCCTGCAGTCCAGACCTGTCACCCATTGAAAATGTGTGGCGCATTATGAAGCGCAAAATACGACAACGGAGCCCCGGACTGTTGAACAACTGAAGTCGTACATCAAGCAAGAATGGGAAAGAATTCCACCTCCAAAGCTTCAACAATTAGTGTCCTCAGTTCCCAAACGCTTATTAAGTGTTGTTAGAAAGGAAAGGTGATGTAACATAGTGGTAAACATACCACTGTCCCAGCTTTTTTTGAAACATGTTGCAGGCATCCATTTCAAAATGAGCAAATATTTGCACAAAAACAATAAAGTTAGCTCAGTGGATAAGGAGCTGATCTGCCAATGTGTAGATCTGGGTTTGAATCCCATACTTGGTACCTGTCTGTGTCCTTTGACATCACATTTCATGGGCATTGTCTCAGTCCACCCACCTGTAAATGTGTACCAGCCTTGGCTGGGGAAGTATCTTGCGTCAGACTGGCGTCCCGTGCAGGGGGAGTCGTAGACTCTCATGCGCTTCACGCTACAGAAACTGGAGATAAGCACCGGTACTAACGTGCCTCAAGGCCTGTATAGGACTTAAAATGAGATCTCTCTCTCTCTCTCTTGCTCTCTCTCTCACACACACACACTGCGCTGTAATTCATGCACTGTTAAGTCAGTTTGGATGTAATTGTCCTCTAATTCATTGTTGCTGTTTGCTTCCTGCTCTAATATGCTGTAATAGACAGCTGAAAATTCAACACTCAGTTGGCGTCCAAACATATATGGACCTGACCGTATGATCATTGCTGCTGGGCTCCAACAGAAAACCACATTCCTTTTCTCAGAGAGAGGAGTCACCTCTGGGGATAAAAGCTTACAGTAGTTGCAACAAAGATGGCCTTTTCAAAGGAGCTTCAGTTACAGCACAGCCTGACTTTCTCCTTTCTTTTTTCCCTTTTCCTCTCCCATATGTTTCCCTCTCTCTCTCTCTCTCTCTCTTGCTCTCTCTCTCTCTCTCTCCTGAGCACTGTCTCACCTCACCACTGAAGCACAATTTCTAAAAAAAATTGTGTTATAAAGAATCTTGGATTAGCGTACGGTAATCAAAGGATTACTTGTCTTAACACTGTGGCTTTTTCCCGCTGTGAGATTGAGCGAAGTGTGAAATATGAAGCGTGTGTTGGAAAGCTGTGCCTGAAATGATCAGTGTTGAGTCGCCTGAGTGTCAGCACACCCAGAAGGTCGAGCACATAGGGCTGACGAGTAGGCTACGCCCATATCCTCCACTCTCACGACTCTGTTACCAATGAAGAACACTACAAATGTCATAATGGAGAATAAAAAGTAGGTGATTCAAGGCAAATTAGGACATGGACTCGACAATGACTGGTTCAGGAAGGATTGTGTATTTTTTTCTTCCGCCTGCACAGTGTCTTCTTTTCAAACATGTGAGAGCTCAATGATACTCTAACTGAACAGGTGATGGTTCTATCCTGGTAGAGGCGTGTTGGTGTCACTCTAGCTCCAAAGGAATTCTCATTATAAGAGTGCACATGAATAAAGCCCCAAAAATGACTACATTTACAAGCATGTTTGAACTTGAAACCTGGTGTCTTTTTAAGGTACAGCACAGGCAGTAAAAAGCATATGTAGCCTATTTATGAAGACCATGTGTGTACTTTTCAGGCTTGTGGAGACAGGGAGCGGCAGTGTTCAGAGCTTGTCCCTGTCTGACAGTCACCTGGCAGAGCTAGATGGAGACACCCTCCGTTTGTTTGGACTCGGAGCCTTGGAGGCCCTGGAGAGGGGCTGGGGAGTTCAGACCGCTGGTGCTGTCACTGTTATAGCTTTCCGCTACATCAGCTTTGACGCCATTGTGCCAACACTGCCACGAATAAGGGTCAAGTTTCCCAATTTGTCGGTGAGGAACACTAGACACAAACCACAATGACCGATGACACTGTTTGCTAATTTGACATCCCGTAGGAAGGAAAAAAATCCATTTTAACTACATGCCAGTGCAGTAAATGGTAAACATGATTCATCATCATCACATGCCATGAGTGAAGGAGCACTTTCAGGAGCTTTGTAAATGTTGACATTCGTTATCCAATTCATGTTGTGGCTGGTGAACGTGTCTTCTCAAAGCCAAAGTAAATTCATTGTGCAGTTTCTATAAGCAAGAAATGGCATGAAACAACAGTTCTGTGAGCATGTTTTAGACTTAATTTTTAATTCTTTGTTATCTATTTCATCTTTGAACTGAAGATCCTCTAAGACAAGAACACCTCATTAACACTTTGTTCCTCCCCAAAGCTAACCTGGCGTCTTCTAGAGAGTATTTAGGGTGTGAGCTATTCGGTTGTGGTATTCTGAGTATTTTTTGATGCAAGTGAGGCTTTTCTGGTAAAGCTATGCTCTTAATAAAAAGTGATTCACATCCCCCACAGGGTGTGTCAAAAACCAATCAGGGCTGCTAAATGTTGTGGTCTTATGGTTGGTACTGGGCAGGAAATGTTCAAATCAAAAGTTAGAATATGAAGTTTAGACATTTTATGGCCAATTACTGGCAGAGTGTCCACTACTTCAAAGTACAAAAAAAAAACAGCATATGGATAAAATCCACCGACTTCTGATTCTGAGATATTGGAAATATTCACAGCTTTAGAACGCTAAAATCGGTAGACTGCCATCTACTTAAATATCAGTATGATGGTCATCACAACAGATTTCAGGAGTAAAATAACACAAATTTTGAGGAAAAGTCTCTTAAGTAGTCAATGAATAAAAGTTCTGGAGAGATGGAGAACTAAATATGAGCTGTTTTATTATAGAACATATGGACCATATGGAATTCTCTTTCAGTCAAGTGAGGTCTGGGAATAGGCAGACAACCGGCCTCTTTCTACCTCCCAAAAGTAGCCATCTATCTTTTGTTGCCAGATACGTTGGCATCTCTTATGCCTTGTTCACCTGCTGTGGTCCTCAGCACTGAGGAATCTGCATGCTGGATCAGGCCCAGCGAAGACTGGCTATAGTGTTGTAGGTGATGTTCCCTCATAATGAGTTAGGGTTAGGTCATATGCCTGATCAAGGTCTACATTGATGACATTGATCACGCTTGACATAAAGTCATTCCAGTGGTACCCATAAAACATTTCGAAGTACCTCATACCAAAGGCATCCAGTCATCATCTTAGGTCACCGGTTAGTGTCCAAGTCTCACAACAGGCCTCCTCACTCAGTCTCTCAAGTGTCATAATTGGGGCATCCATTGATTCCACAAATATTACAGCTTGAGCTGCAAAGATAAGATCGCTGAATATTTCCTCATGGACAAAACCACTGAAGTTACAAGACTCCATGACCGTACCCAAGACTCAGTTCATACAGGCATTGAACAGGATAGTTCCCAGAACACATCCAATCTGAAGGCCAGAATTAATTCTGAAAACTTCATGCTCTGCCCCACTCTGCACAGCACTGCACAGTAAGTCTATAGGTTGGCTATGGTGTCCAGCAACTTGTTGGGAAGTCTGCAAGATTTTAGATATCTAAGAGAAATAAACCAAGACAAACATTTACAGAAAATCAACAGAAAATGAACAGAAGCACTGCCATTATCCACACTTGGATTCAATTAGTACTTGCAAAGTTAGGATGTGGTAATGGTTCATTTCTTTGGCATAAAGCCAGACTGTTCCAGTTGCTGGGTGCCTGTTAAGAATGACTCTTGCAAGCAACTTGCTATGTGCAGAAAGCAGTGTAATGCACCTGTTGTTGCAGTCCAGGCAGTCAGCCTTTTCTTTCCAGAGAGAGACAACAGCATGTTGTTTTTACCAGCCTGTTGGGATTATACCCATCTGCCAGATGGAACCACACATTGCTTTGCTGCCAGGGGAAGATAATCTCTACTCACATGGAGGCTTTCATCCCTGATACCATAGATTACTTCATCACACTGAAGTTTGATGTTTCACAGTTGACTGCCGGATTTGCTACAAGCACTGTGGCACTGGCGATGTCGCACATCACGGCAGGAAGATCAGCCTGAATACAGCTATTCAAAGTAGATGGCCACATGGGACAATACAATAGAGTCATTTGTCAGGACCGAGCTGTCACCCACTTTGACTATGATGGGATGAGGTTTACGTTTGTTTGGAGGACAGTACTTCAGTTTCTCTGGATGCAGGTTGAGGTCATCAGATGACAGATGATGTGCCACATGCTCACAGATTCCTCTATAAAATGTGTTTCTATCGACCCTCTTTGCCATCACAGCACAGTGCCTCTGTTCCTTATGTAGTCCATCATGCTGTGTTCCACAACTCCTCTTCTTAACGTAAACTTTCAGGGTCTTGTTGCAAAATAACTCCCACATTCCATTCAGGTCAGTAGTTGTTTCCATATCTGCAAGTCTTGTATCCAGACTTCATGCAAACTCCAACAAAATAGCTGATCTTTAAGTCTAGCCAGGGTAATTCTGGGATATCAAGCCGACACCAGTCTTGGACTTCAACTGGATCCTTAGGGATGCTACACCAGCTCTTTGGTCTTTGTTCACAATCTAGGTACTTCTATGAACTTCACAGTTCTGCAGGAGTCTCCAGTATGTTCCCACAACAATACAGTACATCTGGAAAGTATTTACAGCACTTCACTTTTTCCACAATTTGTTATGTTACAACCTGATTCCAAAATGGAGTAAACTAATTTTTCCCTCAAATTTATGCTCACAACACCCCATAATGATAACATGAAAAAGTTTTTTTTTGTTGAAAATTTATTAAAAATAAAAAACATGCACCGTGCCCTCCAAAAATATTGGGATGCTTGGTATTTTAATTTGTTTATGTCATTTCAAATACATAAAAATGCAAAAAAATAAAAACATTCTACATTTATCCTCCTTAAGCTCAAACTGAAAGCAGATTTCTACCATTTCATATAAATTAATTAAAAATGTAAGCCAAGATGATGGGTTGCATAAGTAATGGAATGTTTTGGTATAATACGAGGGCTGTCCGTAAAGTATAGGTCCTTTTTATTTTTTTCAAAAACTATATGGATTTCATTCATATGTTTTTACGTCAGACATGCTTGAACCCTCGTGCGCATGCGTGAGTTTTTCCACGCCTGTCGGTGACGTCATTCGCCTGTGAGCACTCCTTGTGGGAGGAGTCGTCCAGCCCCTCGTCGGAATTCCTTTGTCTGAGAAGTTGCTGAGAGACTGGCGCTTTGTTTGATCAAAATTTTTTCTAAACCTGTGAGACACATCGAAGTGGACATGGTTCGAAAAATTAAGCTGGTCTTCAGTGAAAATTTTAACAGCTGATGAGAGATTTTGAGGTGATTCTGTCGCTTTAAGGACTTTTCACGGTGCGAGACGTCGCTCAGCTCTCTCAGGCAGCGTCATCAGCCTGTTTCAAGCTTAAAACCTCCACATTTCAGGCTCTGTTGATCCAGGACGTCGTGAGAGAACAGAGAAGTTTCAGAAGAAGTCGGTTTCAGCATTTTATCCGGATATTCCACTGTTAAAGGAGATTTTTTTAATGAAAGACGTGCGGGCGGATTGCAGCGTCGGCTCGCAGCCGCCGCGACGCTCCGTCACAGGAAAAACACCTCTGTTGGAAGCCTTGAGGACAAGTTGGAACATCTCCAGCTGATAAACAATTTCTCATATACTCACTCCACTGAAAGCCATCAAAAGCCAACTGGATTTTAACAAATGGTTATCAACACGGAGGTGTTTTTCCTGTGCCGCCGCGCCGCGTCGGCTGCGTCCCGACGCGTGGACCCGTCCGCACGTCTTTCATTAAAAAAATCTGCTTTAACAGTGGAATATCCGGATAAAATGCTGAAACCGACTTCTTCTGAAACGTCTCTGTTCTCTCACGACGTCCTGGATCAATAGAGCCTGAAATGTGGAGGTTTTAAGCTTGAAACAGGCTGATGACGCTGCCTGAGAGCGCAGCGTGACATCTCGCACCGTGAAAAGTCCTTAAAGCGACAGAATCACCTCAAAATCTCTCATCAGCTGTTAAAATTGTCACTGAAAACCAGCTTAATTTTTCGAACCATGTCCACTTCGATGTGTCTCACAGGTTTAGAAAAAATTTTGATCAAACAAAGCGCCAGTCTCTCAGCAACTTCTCAGACAAAGGAATTCCGACGAGGGGCTGGACGACTCCTCCCACAAGGAGTGCTCACAGGCGAATGACGTCACCGACAGGCATGGAAAAACTCACGCATGCGCACGAGGGTTCAAGCATGTCTGACGTAAAAACATATGAATGAAATCCATATAGTTTTTGAAAAAAATAAAAAGGACCTATACTTTACGGACAGCCCTCGTACCTGTAAATAATCAGTTTTATTGTCAGCAGCTGATCTGCTCTGTGTCAGCCTGATCCCGTCAGGTCTCAGAACCTAAGTGGAACCTAGTTAGTACTTGGATGGGAGACCTCTTTGGAACACCAGCGGCTATGTGTGTTTCTCCAGGTTACACTGGAGTTGCATCGGGAAGGGCATCTGGCGTAAAACTTCCGCCAAATACCAATGCGGATCTGGCTGTATCCACTGTGGCAACCCTAAGCAAAGATGAGAGCAGTCGAATGGACGACAACAACAACAATCAGTTTTATTGCCAGTTTACTTCAGACGTCAGGGGATGGATATATGAACATTTCCAAGTCACTGAATATGTCTTGGACTGTATTTACATCAATTATGAAGAAATACAAACAGTTTGGCACTTTCTGGTAAATCTGCATGGAGCAGACAGTTCTCAAAAACTGAGTGACTGTGCAAGAAGGAGAAGAGTGAGGACAGAGTGACCATCAGGTTCTTGGTCTCCTCCCAGACTAAGCCCCTTCTCTCCTAATAGCTCAGTTTAGACGGACGGCCAGCTGTAGGAAGAGTCCTGGTGGAGCTGAACTTCTTCCATTTATGGATGATGGAGGCCACTGTGCTCACTGGGACATTCAAAGCAGCAGAAATGTTTCTGTGCCCTTTCCCAGATTTGTGCCTCAAGACAACCCTATCTTGGAAGTCTACAGACAATTCTGTTGACTTCATGCTTGGTTTGTGCTCTGACATGCATTGCCAAGTGTGGGACCTTATATGTAGTCAGGTGTGTGCCTTTCAAAATCATGTCCAATCAACTGAATTTGCCCCAGGTGGATTCCAATTAAGCTGTAGAAACATCTCAAGGGAATCAGTGGAAACAGGATGCACCTGAGCTCAAGCTGTGGTGAACACCTGCTTTAAGAAAAGGGTGCAGCACAGAGTGGCATATACGCGTAAGACTGGAGGAAGGTGCACTCAGGTGGAGGAAAATAAGTATTTGAACACCCTGTGATTTTGCAAGTTCTCCCACTTAGAAATCATGGAGGGGTCTGAAATTTTCATCTTAGGTGCATGTCCACTGTGAGAGACATAATCTAAAAAAAAAATCCAGAAATCACAATGTATGATTTTTTTAATAATTTATTTGTATGTTACTACAGCAAATAAGTATTTGAACACTTATGAAAATCAATGTTAATATTTGCTATAGTAGCCTTTGTTTGCAATTACAGAGGTCAAATGTTGCCTGTAGTTTTTCACCAGGTTTGCACACACTGCAGCAGGGATTTTGGTCCACTCCTCCATACAGATCTCCAAATCTTTCAAGTTTGGAGTTTCAGCTCCCTCCAAAGATTTTCTATTGAGTTCAGGTCTGGAGACTGGCCAGGCCACTCCAGGACCTTGAAATTCTTCTTACGGAGCCCCTCCTTAGTTGGCCTGGCTGTGTGTTTGGGGTCATTGTCATGCTGGAAGACCCAGCCATGACCCATCTTCAATGCTCTTACTGAGGGAAGGAGGTTGTTTGCCATAATCTCGCAATACGTGACCCTATCCATCCTCCCTTCAATATGGTGCAGTCGTCCTGTCCCCTTTGCAGAAGAGCACCCCCAGAGTATGATGTTTCCACCCCCATGCTTCAGGGTTGGGATGGTTTTCTTGGGGTTGTTCTCATCCTTTAACATGGTAAGTGGAGTTGATTCCAAAAAGCTCTATTCTGGTCTCATCTGACCACAAGACCTTCTCCCACGTCTCCTCTGGATCATCCAAATGGTCACTGGTGGACGTCAAATGGGCCTGGACATGTGCTGGCTTGAGCAGGGGGACCTTGCTGGCCTGTAGGATTTTAAACCATGACAGCGTCATGTGTTACTCATGTAATCTTTGTGACTGTGGTCCCAGGTCATTGACCAGATCCTCCTGTATAGTTCTGAGCTTTCTCAGAATCATCCTTACCCCACAAACTGAGATCTTGCATGGAATCCCAGACCGAAGGAGATTGACAGTCATTGTCTTCTACTAAGCTGCGTGCCTGTCATCCCAGCCTTGTGCAGGTCCACAGTTTTGTCCCTGTTGTCCTTAGACAGCTCTTTGGTCTTGGCTATGGTGGACAGGTTGGAGTGTGATTGATTGAGTGTGTGAACAGGTGTCTTTTATACAGGTAACAAGTTCAAACAGGTGCAGTTAATACAGGTAAAGAGTGCAGAATAAGAGGGCTTCTTAAAGAAAAATTAACAGGTCTGTGAGAGCCATAATTCTTGCTGGTTGCTAGGTGTTCAAATACTTATTTGCAGCAGTAACATACAAATAAATTATTAAAAAAATCATACATTGTGATTTACGGATTTTTTTTGATTATGTCTCTCACAGTGGACATGCACCTAAGATGAAAATTTCAGACCCCTCCATGATTTCTAATTGGGAGAACTTGCAAAATCTCAGGGTGTTCAAATACTTATTTTCACCACTGTTGGAGATGCAAGATAAAAGAAATTAAAGACTGTAAGGTGGTGGCAGGAAAGTGTGTAGCTAGACAGCATAGGATGGTGGTTTGTAGGATGACTTAAGATGAAGAAGAAGAAGAGAGTCAGAGCTCAACAAAGGATCAAATGGTGGAAGCTGAAGGAGGAAGACTATTGTCTGAAATTCATTGAGCAGGTGAGAGAGGTACTGGATTGAGGTGAAGCAGTTTTGGACAACTGGAAGAGTACTGCAGATGTGGTGAAGAAGACAGGAGGGTACTGAGTGTGACATCTGGACAGCGAAATGAAAACAAGGAGACTTGGTGGTGGAACGAAGATATCCAGGAAGTCATAAGGAGATAGAGGTTGGCAAAAAAGAGTTGGGATAGTCGGAGAGATTAAGGAAGTAGACAGGAGTACAAGGAGGTGCTGCGTAAGGCGAAAGGTGGCAGTTTAGCTGGTCTAACAGTAATAAGACCAGCTATGTTGTAAGGCTTAGAGATGGTGGCACTAACAAAAAGACAGGAGGCAGAGCTGGAGATATTGTGATTCTCTTTGGGAGTGATGAGAATGGACAGGATTAGTAATGAACATATCAGAGGGACAGCTCAGGTGGGACAGTTTGGAGGCAAAGTCAGAGAGGCAAGATTAAGATGGTTTGGACATGTGCAGAGGAGGGACCCAGGTTATATAGGGAGAAGGATGCTGAGGATGGAGCCACCAGGCAGGAGAAGAATAGGGAGGCCAAAGAGGAAGTTTATAGATGTGCTGAGGGAGGACATGCGAGTGGTTGGTGTGATAGAGGAAGTTACAGAGGATAAAGATAAAAGATAAAGAAGACGGCAAAGGCTGTGAATACTTAAGCCCCTGTCACACATAGTAAGAATGTGCAGGAACCAGGCCGAAATGGCAAATATTACCATAATTTGACGCAGTCGGGGGGAAAGAGGCATGGTCAGCAGTGTCGGAACCCAGCCAACAACAACAACAGCAACTAATCAGTACTATCTGTAAAGGATCTAGGCTATGACCCAAATGAAGATAACCACAGGAAAGGACGGTTTGAATAGGTTTTATTGCTCACAAATAATAAGAATTATTAGGAGCAATGTAGCAGACAGGAGGGATGGTCAAAAGTAGTGTCTTGGTTCAGGCACATGTTAATCAGTCTAAAAATAGCCTCAGCTTATCTGTGGGGGAAACCCCGCCACAGAACAATAATCCAAAACCAGGCAGAAGTGGAGTTCTCACTAGCAACAGTCTTTGAAGGGATTAGGCAGTAGAATGATCCAAAACACAGAATGAATAAAAAAAAAAAAAACAGAGATTCACGAGATCAGAGAAAGTCTAAATGGCAGGTGAAAGGATTGCGGAATGGCAGTGAGGGTTTATATTGTGGTGTCAAAAACACTGTAACTAGAGCACTAAAACAACAGGCAACAACAGCAGTGCGGCTCGGTACCAAAGTCAGTAATGTGGAGTCAAAAACAGTAACAAAGAATGCTAGAGAGCAGAGCAGACCCTAATACATTTATAAAAGACCCGGAGCAGTTAAACCTGGAAGTGCGTGGACATGTGAACGCAGAGGCCAACAACTCCAAAGCCAAACTAACACAGGTGAATAACAGCATGACTGATAAACACCGCTAAATGATATGGAGGAAAAATTACCAACTTAGATAGACTTAACATTAAAGAAAAACAGAAAAACAAAACTAGAGCCAAAACGTAAGCCCGTGACGCTATCTTGACTATGTGAAAACCCTGATTGGCATGTAGATGTAATGTGGAGTTATACTGCTCTGAAACAAACTTGTTACTATTTTGTTAGCACTTGATCTTCTTGGAAACAAACATCAGCCGTCTACCCCAGCTTGCAGCTCTTGCTCAGGTGAGGCGACTGGACCAGCTGACCATCCACCCAGAGGGCAACCCAGTGGTCAGTTTAACACTGTGGCGCTCTTTTATCATCTACCGCCTCCATCATTTTAACCTGCAGAAGATCAATGGTCAGGAGGTGAGAACCAGCAGTTTTTAATACCATATTTCCATTATTTAAAGCCAGTTTGTGATCTCTGTAATAATTTGTAATAACAGATTTGGTGCTTATTGATAATGTCTCGCATACATGCATTATATAAGCTTTACTTGATAGAAACCAAATTATAAGAAACATCCTGTAAAGTATTCCATGTGCAGGTGTAAGGACACTAGTTTCTTCCGCTTAAGCTGATATTGAAGCGTTGTGTCCACTTGTTACATTCCACAGCTCCTTTGCTCAGGCGTTTTATTTAATGTGTGCTTATTGTAGGTGACTATGAATGATGTGATCGCTGCAGAGCGTGTGTTTGGGACATTGGGCCATATAGCAGCCACTGAAACTCCACGTTGCCGCCTTCTCCTGTTGCTAGAGGAGTCCAGGTGAGAGCTGACTACAACACATTAACGACAGTTTAATTATGGGTGTGTTCCCTGCGCTTAAATATGACAGTGGTGTGAGAATTCCTAAATGTGCACATGTATAAGTCACAGCATGTGAATGAGTAAGCTACATGCATGTGCTTGCCTGTTCATACCAGCTTGCGTGTATACGTTTGTGTGCGTGAGTCAGCGAGTCGGAGCCTGGCACCCAGGAGCCAGCGGAATTAGACTTGTGTCTCAGGATAAGGGTGGGTATCTGGCACTTGGACTTGCAGCAATTGTGGAAGTTGATGATTTCAAGCACTGAATTTATGAAGTTCAGACTGTGTTTGTCATGTTTTCATTACAGGTGTCAGTTCATATCTCTATCTATCTCATATGTTCGGTTCAAACGACAGACATTTATATATTAAATGCATGAAACACGGCCAGTTTATTCTGAAATACATTTTCTTAACCACAGATGTTCCTGTTTACTGCCCAGTTGACATGGTATCATTGATCAAAATCTTGGCAGAACTTTGTGAAAACATCAATATAAACTTTGTGTTACAATCACATATGTAATTTCCAAGTTTATTTTAGTTTCAGATCTTACCTCGAATGAACTCACATCATTCTCAGCACCAAGGTGGGTCTGCATGTTGATTTGGCACAAGTTTTATGCCGGATGTCCTTCTTGACGCAACTCCACATTACATGGAGAAACGTGGCAGGGATGGGATTTGAACCGGGAACCTTGCACACTAAAACCAAGCGCTAACCACTTGGCTACCACCCCTGCCGTTAATGGCTGTCAAAGTAAAAATGTCAAATTTTACTTTTGATTCTGGTCTGTTAAGTAGAAACCAAAATATTCAAGATTTCTGATGTAACACCAGATGTCGTTAAGCAATAAAAGTGAATGCTGATCTATTACAAAAATATGCTGCCTCATTGCCCTCAAATGCAGTGTTGAAAAGGAGCTGTTAAACTTGCTCTTGGCTGCTTCTCTCTGTGAATCATCCATATCCTGTCTTGGATTCATAATACACAATACCCTAAGGCTGTAGATTATTTTTGTACAAGCACTGAAGTCTTTGTCATGTGTATGTGGAATTACTGGGTGTAATAAATTAGTGGTGGTTTCCTTTTGTTACTCAAAGTTATTTTTTACCTTTGGTGCCTTATGATATTTTGTCTGTAGTGTGTCGTATGAAGTGTATCTGATTTTATGTTATTTGCACAAGTGATAAAACCATTTAACCCTCTGAGGTCTAGGGGCATTTTCTAGATTTTACAGTAAAGGTTCTTGATTTTAGTATAATGCCCATGTGTTGCATATCAAAATGCAAACAACAATCTCATCTTTCAACAAAAACAATCTCAGCTTTCAGAATATGTGTCACATATTAGTCAAGAACAGTGTGTGGAAATATTTTGGCTCTAAATCTGAAAATAAATAAATAAAGGCATTTCTCAAAAATTCTTCAAATCTTTATTGAAAAAACACTTTTATTCATACACATGTGGATGAACTGTGTTACCATCCCAGCACTGTATCATGTGACATCAGTGGCAAAATGTAGGTTACATCCTATTTCTAAAATATCTTCTTTTTAGGTTTTCCCATTCCAGTGCTACATGGCCGTAAATAAGTAAAATAAAACAAGTGAAACTTGAGCTTTAACATCAATCAGTTGTACCTTTTAGTCTTTTTCATCAGAGAATGAACACATAAAGAAAGACATTTATTCACTCTAAACGGGCCTTCTTTCACAATAAAAGTGAGTAAGATGCTTTGTTATTCCTAATTTGTGTTGTTTCAAAGTGCTATTGTATATTCTGTTTTTTGATGCACAACACAACATAACTTATTACCTTGGTGTTGTCACAGTCTGGTTTTATTTTGATAATGCCCTTCCTGGTCTGTTTTCATGTTCTTTAGTCCTACTTTAGCGCATATTGGCTTATTATTTTCTGTGATTTTTGCTCTTTCATTAAAAACCTTTGTCTTTAAGGGAGTTGGAGTGCCAGGTGAGGTGATGGTCTAGTGGTTAAAGCGTTGGGCTTGAGACCAGAGGATCCTCGGTTCAAATCCCAGCCTGACCGGAAAATCACTAAGGGTGATTCCTAAGGGTGTGGAGTGAGCGCCTTGCATGGCAGCAGCCTCACATCGGGGTGAATGTGAGGCATTGATGTGTAAAGCGTTTTGAGCGTCTGATGCAGATGGAAAAGCGCTATATAAATGCTGCCCATTTACCATTTGCATCTCCCAGTGCCAGTTAGCCACTTGCTAAGGCTATGCGCTTTTAGTTTCCTAGTGATCTCTCGCTGCTACCTAGTACTTTCTTCCAGTGTTTCCTCATTGTTGTCGTCTGCCTCTTTGTGGATTTGAGTGCCCAGTATGACTACCTCTTGTGTGTTGAACTCTGCTGCCTGGTTACTGATTATTAAATTGCTTAATCCCTAAGGGTGGGAGGGAAAAAAAATTATTAGATTATTAGATGCATCGTGATGTTGATGTGGACATCTCTGAAATGATTCACAAATATCACAAATCAATTTTAGAAATGTGAATGCACTGGGGGGGTTGGAACATGACTGATGGCCACCGTTAATTAGCACTTTTCACTTGTATTTAAACTTGTATTTATACTTTTACTAGACTCATTTTTTAAGCCGGTAATGCCCTTTTTACTTAAGTGAATTTGCCATTCGGCTTCATTACAGCAATTTTGCTCCAAATGTGTAATGCATGTTGATACAGAAACCCGCCTGTTTTTGGACTGTGTGCGACACACATAGAACTAGAGCACCATACTCATAGAGTGCAAACCTACACTAACACTAGTGTTGTGAAAGTGTAGGAACACGGACCCACAACAGGGGGCGTAAAAGAACGGGCAATGGATAAGCCAAACAGTAACAATTTAATGTTGTAAATTGTGCACAACGGAATACAGACAACAAGTTTGGAACTACAGTCAATTACACGTTGGGTGACGTGTGGGCAGGCT
Organism: Thalassophryne amazonica; assembly: GCF_902500255.1. Classification (NCBI taxonomy): domain Eukaryota; kingdom Metazoa; phylum Chordata; class Actinopteri; order Batrachoidiformes; family Batrachoididae; genus Thalassophryne; species Thalassophryne amazonica. Next base: position 47,803,002 of record NC_047104.1, read on the forward strand.
TGAGGATAGGAGACGCCCGTCCAGGACCGAGCCGGATCCCACACGGCCATCACCGCCAACGGATCTGAAGAACACCGGAGCCGTCATGTCCTGAGTCCCCAGGTGGTCACCGTCTCCAGCTGTCAGACCTGGCACTGCTGGCAGAGAACAGAAACAGCACAGGTGAGTGTGAGTACGCACACTCAGTAATCCCACAGTCTGTGTTCTTTTGGGAGGGAGCACCTCCACCTCCAGTCACACACTCGTGCAGCTCCTGTCTAACCACTTATCTGGTTGGGGTGTGAAGCGAAGCCGTCGCTGATCACACCAAACGCCAATCCCTCAGATAAGGCACACCACAGGAAAACGGCTGCAAAGAAGTTCAGACTCTAAGTCAGAGTTAAGTGTAGCAGAGAAATTACCTCCAAGGTAGCTGATTTCTCGGCGGGGAGGTGGAGTTGCAGTCCAGCCTTTAAGGTGGTGGTGATGTGGATGAGTGACAGCTGGTGCTGATGACGAGTGACAGCTGTCACTCCCGGTTGCTATGACGCCCTCTCGTGCTTGAAGCCCGCACTTCAAGCAGGGCACCATCTGGTGGTGGTAGGCCAGCAGTACCTCCTCTTCAGTGGCCCACACAACAGGACCCCCCCCTCAACGGGCGCCTCCTGGTGCCCGACCAGGCTTGTCCGGGTGCCGCCGGTAGAAGTCGGCCAGGAGGGCCGGGTCCAGGATGAAGCTCCTCTTCACCCAGGAGCGTTCTTCGGGTCCATACCCCTCCCAGTCCACCAAATACTGGAACCCCCGGCCCTTCCGACGGACGTCCAGGAGCCGTCGCACGGTCCAAGCCGGCTCCCCGTCGATGATCCGGGCAGGAGGCATCGCCGGTCCGGGGGTACAGAGGGGTGAAACGTGGTGAGGTTTGATGCGTGACACATGGAAAACTGGGTGGATCCGCAGGGAAGCTGGCAGCTTCAGCTTCACTGCGGCTGGACTGAGGATCTTGAGTATGGTGAAAGGTCCAATGTATCTGTCCTTTAATTTCTGCGATTCCACTTGCAGGGGAATGTCTTTTGTGGAAAGCCAAACCTCCTGCCCAGGCTGATACGTAGGGGCCGGGGCACGCCGACGGTCTGCATGGTGCTTGGCCCTCGTCTGGGCTTTGAGCAGGGCAGAGCGGGCGGTACGCCACACCCGACGGCACCTTCTCAGATGGGCCTGGACCGAGGGCACCCCGACCTCTCCCTCCACTAGCGGGAACAATGGGGGCTGGTACCCCAAACACACCTCAAACGGGGAGAGGCCGGTAGCAGACGATACTTGGCTATTATGAGCGTACTCGATCCAGGCCAGATGATCACTCCAGGCTGTCGGGTGCGCGGAGGTCACGCAGCGGAGGGCCTGCTCCAATTCCTGGTTCGCCCGCTCTGCCTGTCCATTCGTCTGCGGATGGTACCCGGACGAGAGACTCACGGTGGCCCCCAGTTCCCTGCAGAAACTCCTCTAGACCTGAGAGGAGAACTGAGGACCACGGACTGAGACAATATCCGATGGAATCCCATGCAGACGCACGACGTGGTGGACCAGGAGGTCTGCAGTCTCCTGGGCCGTCGGGAGCTTCGGGAGGGCCACGAAGTGGGCTGCCTTGGAGAACCAGTCCACTATCGTGAGGATGGTAGTCATGCCCTGGGACAGCGGGAGGCCCGTGACAAAGTCCAGGCCGATGTGAGACCAGGGGCGATGAGGCACGGGCAGAGGCTGGAGGAGGCCTTGGGCCTTGTGGTGGTCGGCTTTGCCCCTGGCACAGGTGGTGCAGGCCTGGACATACTCCCGGACGTCGGCTTCCATAGACGCCCACCAGAAGCGCTGCCGGACCACTGCCACGGTCCTTCGCACCCCTGGATGACAGGAGAGCTTGGAACCGTGACAGAAGTCTAGGACCGCAGCCCTGGCCTCTGGTGGGACGTACAATTTGTCCTTTGGACCTGTCCCCGGGTCCGGACTCCGTGTCAGGGCCTCCCGGACGGTTCTCCACGTCCCAGGTGAGGGTGGCCACGACAGTGGACTCGGGGATGATGGTTTCCGTCGGGTCTGACAGCTCGGTCTTGACCTCCTCTTCGTGCACCTGGGACAGGGCGTCAGATCATTGGTTCTTCGTCCCGGGGCGGTAGGTGATCCGAAAGTCAAAACGCCCGAAGAACAGTGACCAGCGGGCTTGCCTGGGGTTCAGACGCCTGGCGGTCCGAATGTACTCCAGGTTCCGATGGTCCGTGAAAACCGTAAATGGTACCGATGCTCCCTCGAACAGGTGTCTCCACTCCTCAAGAGCCTCCTTCACCTCAAGAAGTTCCCGATTGCCGACGTCATAGTTCCTTTCAGCCGGGGTCAACCTGCGGGAAAAGTAGGCACATGGATGGAGAACCTTGTCGGACTCCCCGCTCTGGGATAGCACGGCTCCTATCCCTGAGTCAGAGGCGTCCACTTCAACTATAAACTGGCGATTGGGATCGGGCTGCACCAGAACTGGTGCAGTCGAGAACCGGCGTTTCAACTCCCTAAATGCGGCTTCGCACCGATCCGACCAGGTGAAGGGGACTTTTGTGGAGGTCAGGGCTGTCAGGGGGCTAACTACCTGACTGTAGCCCTTGATGAACCTCCGGTAGAAATTTGCAAAACCGAGGAACTGTTGCAGTTTCCTACGGTTTGTTGGTTGGGGCCAATCTCTCACCACCGCAACCTTGGCCGGATCAGGGCGACGGAGTTGGAGGAGATTATGAACCCTAGGAAGGACAAAGAAGTGCGGTGGAACTCGCACTTCTCGCCCTTCACAAACAGCCGGTTCTCCAACAACCGCTGTAGGACCTGACGTACATGCTTGACATGGGTTTCAGGATCCGGAGAAAAGATGAGTATATCGTCTAGATATACGAAGACAAACCGATGCAGGAAGTCCCGCAAGACGTCATTAACCAATGCTTGGAACGTCGCGGGCGCATTGGTGAGGCCGAACGGCATGACCAGGTACTCAAAGTGACCTAACGGGGTGTTAAATGCCGTCTTCCACTCATCTCCCTCCCGGATCCGAAACAGGTGATAAGCATTCCTAAGATCCAATTTTGTGAAAATTTAGGCTCCATGCAAGGGCGTGAACACTGAATCCAACAGAGGTAACGGGTATCGGTTGCGAACCGTGATCTCGTTCAGCCCTCTGTAATCAATGCATGGACGGAGTCTGCCGTCCTTCTTGCCCACAAAAAAGAAACCAGCACCCATTGGGGAGGTGGAGTTCTGGATCAACCCGGCAGCTAACGAGTCCCAGATGTAGGTCTCCATTGATTTGCATTCCGGATGTGAGAGGTTGTACAACCTGCTGGACGGGTACTCAGCGCCCGGTATCAAATCAATGGCACAATCGTACGGACGGTGCAGGGGCAGCGTGAGTGCCAGATCCTTGCTGAAGACGTCAGCAAGGTCATGGTACTCGGCTGGCACCGCCGCCAGATTGGGGGGAACTAAAACCTCCTCATTAGCTGTCACACCGGGTGGAACCGAGGATCCTAAAACACTCCCGGTGGCAGGTTTCGCTCCACTGAACCACAACCCCAGACGGCCAATCAATCCGGGGATTGTGTTTTAACACTCATGGAAAACCCAAAATCACTCGGGAGGTAGAAGGTGTTACATAAAACACAATCTCCTCCCTGTGATTTCCAGACGCAACCAATGTCACTGGCTGTGTCTGGTGTGTGATTAGTGGAAGAAGGGTGCCATCTAGTGCCCGCACCGACAATGGTGACGGTAAGGCCACTAGAGGGAGCCCAACCTCCTTTGCCCATCTGCCATCCAGCAGATTCCCCTCCGACCCCGTGTCCACCAGTGCTGGGGCGTGAAGGGTTAGATCCCCACTCAGGATCGTGACTGGGATACGTGCAGATTTTCGGGGTCTCCCCGCATGGGTATTGTGACCCACCCTTAGCCCAGTCTCTAAGGGCGAGTGCTGCTGTTTTGACCGTTTGGGGCATTCTTTCTGTGTGTGCTCGGTTGAGCTGCAGAGAAAACACTCCCCACGGATCAGCCTCCTTTGTCTCTGATCTGATCGCCTTTTGGCCCTGCTCGTTTCCATAGCAACGTCAGCAGGGGGAGCTGTCGTCACGTGGAGTGCCCTGGCTGTGGAGCGTGGGGAAGTCGGCTCCCTTTCGGACCCGGGAGGAAGAGGGACGGCTTGTGCCTGACCACGCCCTTCGTCTCGCTCCCGTCGGTGTTCTGTTAATCGGTTATCTAACCGTATAACCAGGTCGATAAGCCCGTCTAAATCCCGCGGCTCGTCCTTCGCCACCAGGTGCTCCTTAAGGACCAGGGACAATCCGTTTACAAAGGCGGCACGGAGTGCAACAGCATTCCAGCTGGCTCGCGCTGCCGCGATGCGGAAGTCGACTGCATACTTCGCTGCGCTCCGACACCCCTGTCTTATCGACAGCAGCACGCTTGAAGCGGTCTTGCCTCTATGAGGGTGGTCGAACACCTGTCGGAACTCCCTCACAAACCCAGTATATGTCGTTAGGAGCCGTGAATTCTGCTCCCAGAGCGCCGTAGCCCAGGCGCGTGCCTCTCCTCGAAGCAAATTTATAACGTAAGCCACCCGGCTAGCGTCTGACGCGTACATGACGGGACGCTGTGAAAAGACGAGCGAGCACTGCATCAAGAAGTCCGCGCACGTCTCCACACAGCCTCCGTACGGCTCCAGAGGGCTTATGTATGCTTCAGGGGAAGGTGGGGGGGTTCGTTGAACGACCAGTGAAATGTCTGTCTCTGGCATTCGGTCAGCAGGAGGAGGTGCTGCAGCAGCGCCCTGAGCATGCGCTTCCACCTGGGCGGTGAGAGCCTCCATCCTTCGATTGAGAACAATGCTCTGCTCGGTAACTAAGTCCAACCGAGCAGTAAAAGCGGTTAAGATGTTCTGCAGCTCACCTAACACGCCTCCTGCTGGCGCTCTTCCATTGGCTGTTCAATCACACACTCGTGCAGCTCCTGTCTAACCACTTATCTGGTTGGGGTGTGAAGCGAAGCTGTCGCTGATCACACCAAACGCCAATCCCTCAGATAAGGCACACCACAGGAAAACGGCTGCAAAGAAGTTCAGACTCTAAGTCAGAGTTAAGTGTAGCAGAGAAATTACCTCCAAGGTAGCTGATTTCTCAGCGGTGAGGTGGAGTTGCAGTCGGGCCTTTAAGGTGGTGGTGATGTGGATGAGTGACAGCTGGTGCTGATGACGAGTGACAGCTGTCACTCCCGGTTGCTGTGACGCCCTCTCGTGCTTGAAGCCCGCACTTCAAGCAGGGCGCCATCTGGTGGTGGTGGGCCAGCAGTACCTCCTCTTCAGCGCCCCACACAACAACTAGTTTCCAATTCCACAAAATTTTACCTTGGAAAAAATTTTCAAGGTTAAAATCCTGTTAAAGGTGGCTTTTCATAAGCTAAATTAGATGTGCTCAAATGTCAGGAGTATGTAATTAGTTCATGAACTTGAATTAAAGTTTTTTTGTGTAGTGTCAGTTTTTTCCAACTTTTTTGGTTTCTGAATTATTTTTCAGATATTTTTCACAGAACATTGGTTATCTCTGCTATGCACTATTTGTCATTGCTTTTTGGCACTTGGTTTCCAACTGATAACTGGAAGATAAACAGGCATAAAATTGGAACATCCATCCAATTTTGGTGGTGTAGTTAAATCCATAACAGAAAAATAAGAGTGATTGAGTCACTTTTGATTGGGATATAATGCAAAATGTACACCAAATGGACTTTTCATTCCCCCCCATCTGCATATATAGTAATGGTAAATGCTACACTGGCAGAGCCGTTTATATACATAAATACACATATATGCAGTTTGTTCTTGCAAGACAGATAGTATGTAGTGCATGAGTGAACATGGTGTGCGTGTGTGACCCCCATCTGCCCCTCCCGATCAGCCTACAGCATCCTACTCAAAGCCAAGAGACAGCAACAACCGTGAAGTGATGAAAAGTGAGACACCAAGGAGACGGAACCCCAGCCATACAACATAGCAGGACACACAACCACACATGAACAGCAGTGACAGCAACAGTTTGTTGTCTAGTTAGTGAGCATCCATACCTTAATTGTGGTGACGGCCACAAACACCTAACCATCTACACACAGACCCAGATCACAGCTAAATATCTGATCACTGCTGTGGCTGATGTGTTGGGCCAAGACAAAACTACAGAACTTTACCATATGACGTGGACCGCTCTGGCATGTCAGGAGCCATATGTCCAACTGCACGCAACAGATGGAAATGGGTCTAGGACACAGGGCCCCAGGAGATGCAAGGAGAAAAAGGACAGTACAAGGGCAGAGGAGCGTGTCACGTGAGGCTGAACCCCAGACAGCCAGCGGAAGGGAGAGGCATGGTGCGGGGAGAGGGCCGCACACACTGGCCCCACCGGACCCTGCGGCTCACCCCCAAACCCAAGGGAGATGCCAGGGCAACCACGAGACGGGGAGGGCTTTTCAATATTAAATTCAAATGTCCACAAAATCCGCAATCCAGATCAGATTCAGATCAAAGTTTGTCAGGCCATAGTGAGTGCCAGTCTGCACCTCACATTCAAATATGAAAGGGATTGGGGCATGTTTGGTTAAGATATCATTAGGGAATAACCCTGTTGTGTCTGATGATTTGTGGACGTTCATGCTGGTTATACGGTCGCTGGTAAAATGGATATTTGTGACCGTAATCCAGCATGAACATCCGCAAATCATCAGACACAACGGAGTTATTCCCATTCTAATCCAACTCCATCGTTTGCACGGTTTATTTTTCTGTACGTAATTCAGCTGGCAAGGCTTACTGTCAAGGCAGCGTCGCTCCAACAGAGGTCAGGGCGCGGAGTAATCCATCAAATATGAAACTGTAATTCTGTATCAGAATCCACATCAATGCTTTCGTATGGTATCTTAAATTCACCCATTTCAGCATCGTCGTCGGTACTCGACTTTCTCTCGCTCTCAGATAACAGCACTATTATTGACGTCTGCGTAGCAGCGTGCAGCCGGTTAGGCCACGGAGTAATACATTAAATGTGAAAGAGTCGAATATTTTGCGACCTTACACCCGATATTATACGGCCTGAAATCTCACACAATTAACCAATCAGATTTGCGGAAAAAATGTAATTGGATTTGAATGTAAAATATACATTAAATGGAGTTTTCAATGTTAAAATTAAATAGCCACAAAATTTGTAATCTGGATCAGATCTGAATCAAACTTTGTCAGTCAGTGAAGGATACCATCCTACATAACACTTTCAAATGACAGAGTAATGAATTTTTGAAAATTCTTTCAATGTGAAAGGATATAGGGATTTTCCAAGTTTTTTTCAGGACTTTGACTTATGACCTTGAAAATTGAATTCCCTATCAGGATTTGAACCCTCTATAAAAAAAATTTCATAATGATATATGAAAAATTGCTCTTGCTGCACCTCTGAAGAAAATCTTTGCTTTTATTATGCATTTACAGTGTTGGAGCGCACTGTGCACACAGTTCATCTTGCTAAACCCAAAGTGCAGTTGAAAGGAATTACACGGGCACAAGATGAGAACAGATGATGTGTCATGCCATGTTTTCTGCAGCTTCAAGTGTCAGCAAATTAGCAGTGTGACGAAGTTTCGCCATTATCACAAGACTCATTCCTATATTAATTATCCAGGTACATTTACAAAGTGCATTTGTTCAGCACAGCTAGGGTGCACATGCACATGCATGACAGTGAGGTGTGCATAAATGTTTTACCTTTTACTTTGCTGGAGTGGTTATAATCCAAACACTGAGTCAGTCACATACCATAACCCACACCTACACAGGTTGTCTCCCTGCCTGGGTTTTAGAATTCATAATAGTGAATGAGAGCCACACACAGAATTTTTTGGATGTCAGTTCATTATGAGTCATTATAAATGTACTTTGCTTTGGAAAGTACCAAGTTGTCACACAATGAAAAAAGAAATCCTTAAGATGCATCAAGATGCAACAAAAATTGTTTTATGATCAAATAACAGGCTTCATAATTGTAATTGAATCGTGAGATGCAGAGAGATTCCCACCACTATTAATCTCTCATGTACACGTTTGCTTCACTGATGTGTCTCCTCTGCTTTTTGACTTTGACCAGTTTAAACAATTGATGAAAGAACTTTTGACTTACCTCTGGTTGTCTTCTCTGTGTTGAGGTCTCCAGTTGGTTCATTACAGGTGTAAATAATAATAATAATAATAATAAATATTTCTGTCTCCTTAATATGTGGTACTCGAGCTCTTGGTGAAATTCTGTTGTACCTGCATTAATGGTAAATGTCCACCAAGAGGAGACATTGCTCCATTTGAAGAACCTTGAGTACAGGCTGTTGGGGGACACGGCAACAAATCAGTTGCTTATAGTAGTAGATTTGTTTTTCTGTATGTGTCTAATGTTGCTCTTTCTTCATCCTGAAGGAAACGTCAGCTGCAGTTTCTGTTGGAGGGGCGTGGCCGGCGGGCAGGATTAAGTCCAGAGGAGCTGCGAGAAAACGGGAAGCTCGTTGGTGAAGGACTGAGCAGAGCGTTGTTCAACTACCCGAGCCGAGACTGCAGCGCAGAGAGCCCAGAGGTCAAATCTGCTAACACACCCCCCAACACACCAGGCATTCTGTGTAGTGGGCAAATAAGTTACAGTAATGGGCCTTTCACCCCGCACGCTTTATTTGCATGATATATTCACATATTTTGACGCCTCCCCTTGTATTGCCTACGTTGGAGGTGTTCAATGTGTTGGACGTGGCAAGAGGTTCCAACGTCAATATCTGGCTTTTCCAAAGCCCCAAAAAGCTGGACAGTTGCCATCTTGGATTCACGTATGTCAGAACCAGAATATTAAGAGAGAGAGAGAAAAGCAGAACGAGTCACCCATCACCCTGCTGGGAGGAGCTTTTTTTCAGTGACTTTTCGGAGTGACGCCAAGCCAGGGGAGGACTGATCAGATGGTGGGATCAATCAGACTGTGGGCAAAGCGACACAAAAGATTTAGGGTTCAGGCCACATTCCTGGGCAGAGCCATACGCAGCAGCTGGGGTTATTGAGCAGACCGACTCAATCCGAAATTCTCCACTTTTGGATATATAGGGTGTCCCAAAAATATATACAACATTTAAAACACTTGGTTTGATCCTTAAATGCTACAAACTTAATCACTTATGTTTCTTTTTTACTTACTTGCAGAGACCCTGAAGTTTATGTTGATGCCAAGCAAGACTCAGGAAAATGCCAAGATTAACCATACTACAGCGAACAAAAATTATTGAGTTTTGGCACCAGACCAAGAGTGTCAAACAGGTGCAGCAACTTTATGCTAGACTGACAAAATGCAGGGCCAATATTGACATTGATATGAAAAACTTCAACCTTTCAGCTTTCTATCCAGCCATAAATTTATTTCCTAGACATATGCTTTGACCATTTTCTTTGCTGATAAAATGTTGCATATTTTTTGGGACACCCGACACCCAGTTTGAGCAATGGAGCTTCTGCAAATTTGTCTGAGGTGAGAATAATTAAAAATAAAACCTGATATTACTGCACTGCTGAACGGGTTTATGATCAGCTAACATTAGCCTTTAGCTGCACTTAGTCAAGCTGAGTGAATGTTTTCATTTGTAAATAGTTGAATCTATTTTTTTTAAACAAATAAGGCTACAGTTTTTTAAATTGTTACTTCTGTGACTACAACAAAAAAAGACAACTTTAAATAAGTTAGATTTTTTTTTAAGTTGATTTTTTTTAACTGTTTTGTGTTTCTTTATATTTTAAGAAATATATTTCTTCACTTGTCCCACATCAGGAACATTTCAACGTTTGCTGTGCAGAGAACCTAAATACAGACGCACTTCAAAACCTTCCAGTAACTCCACCAGAGGTTGAAGCTGCAGAGGAGACCTTCATCTGGTTAAATGTCCTGAGGGTCCAGCTCACCTGTCTGGAAATCAACACCTGCTGCTACGTTCTAAATAAAACAAAGGCTCTTCAAAGAGCAGCTATTTTATTATGTGGAAAACCTGTTTCCTTTTATATTTTAACATTAAATGAATGAATCATTAAACATGTCCACGACGTCAAAGTTCAGTCAAAAAGATATTTGCACAAGTAGAAGAAGTCCCACTCTATTGTGCATAGAGCATTCACAATCACTAGAATAGTCAAATTCAAATTTTAGTAATTACTCTATCCTGATCACATCAAAAGCAATTACCTAGTCAATGAGGATATAATTAAATGTTGAAATGACTAAATTAAAAAATGGATTTCATCATGAGATTTATGTCACATTGAGAAATCCTAATTAACCACCACACTGCAGTCATTACATCGTCTCCTGTTGTGTTTATAATAAGCATTTAGCAAAGCGCAATATACGCACAAGCTCGCTCCTGGTACAGTCCCAAACAGGAAGTGCCAAATTTTGAGTCCACAGTGAAACAGGACATTTCAAATGTTGAACACTTCCTGGATTGACAGTAGAGGAGATCTTGTGGGATCTCACGGGAATTCAGTGGCAAGTTGACACTGAAACAGGAAGTTCCAAATTTTGAGCCCACAGTGAAACAGGAAATGTCAAATGTTGAACACTTCCTGGAGCTACAGCAGAGGATATTAACCTGATTTTCATTATGTTGTTTTTGTGCTGGTATGCTTATCCTCTGTAAGGTCTTTGTGAAACTTTTTGTTTGTCTCAATTAAAAAAAAAGAAAATAAAATTTAAAAAAAGAGAAAGAGGAGCTCTCACCTGAATAGAGGAGATCTCGTAGGAATTCAGTGCACAGCCGTCATTGAAACAGGAAATGCTAAATGTTGAGTGGACATTGAATCAGAATCAAAATCGCCTTTATTGTCATTGTAATTTGCATTACAACGAGATTTGAGTACAACTCCAAAAGGTGCTTTCTGTGGTGCGAGTAATTTTTAGCCAAAATAAAAGATAGTGAAATTTAACAGTAAATTATTCAGAGTTTATGTACAACTAATATAAACATAAGGTAAAATAAAATAAAATGAAATGAAATGTGGCCCATGTAAAATGAGAATTATATACAACTGTGGAATCATATTGCACGGGAATATTGCACATGGTTTACAGATATTGCACAAGAAACTTGAAAGGTGCGGATTAGAGCGATTTGTTTTTGTTCAGAGCGGTGATCGCTCTTGGGAGAAAGCTGTGCCTGAGTCCGTTTGTCCTAGTTTTGATTGACCTATACCATCGGCCGGAGGGTAGTAGGTCAAACAGGTGGTTGCTGGGGTGGGATGTGTCTTTGCAGATGCTGGCAGCTCTGCTGAGGTAGCGAGAGCTGGCAATGTCTTCCAGGCTGGGCAGAGAGCAACCACTGATCCCCTGGGTCGTTTTGATCACCCTCTGCAGCGCTCTCCTGTCTGCTGCTGAGCACCCCCCGTACCACACTGTGATGCAGTGCGTCAGCATGCTCTCGGTGGCTCTGTAAAACAACACCAGCAGCTTCTCCTCCAGATTGTTTCTCCTGAGCACCCTCAGGAAGTGGAGTCACTGCTGGGCTTTCCTCACCACCACTGTGGTGTTGGCAGTCCAGGAGAGGCTGTCAGAGAGCTGCACTCCCAGGAACCTGATGGAGGTGACCCTTTCCACACAGTCCCCTTGGATGTAGAGTGGGGCTGGGTCAGCCCTGTTCTTCCTAAAGTCCAGGATTATTTATTTTGTTTTTGTGGTGTTCAGTGGCAGGTTGTTAGCTGAACACCACGCTGTCAGACGATTTACCTCGTCTCTGTAGTCGGTCTCATACCCCCCTGAGATGAGCCCAATCACGGTGATATCATCCGATGAAGTTTGTGGGGTGGGTCGAGAGCAGTCGTGTGTGTAAGGGTGAACATGAGGGGGCTCAGTACACAGCCTTGAGGGGAACCGGTGCTGAGTATGATGGTGGAGGAAAGGTGGGGGCCAAGTTTCACGGACTGTTGGTGGTTTGTGAGGAAGTCCTTGATCCATTGGCAGATGTGGGTGGAGATGACCAGATGTGTCAGTTTCTGGACCAGGATCTCCGGGATGATGTGGTTGAAGGCTGAGCTGAAGTCCAGGAAGAGCATCCTCACATAGCTCCCCTGGTGCTCCAGGTGGCTCAGCACGGTGTGGAGCGCTGTGGTGATAGCGTCCTCTGTGGAGCTTTTTGCCCTGTAGGTAAACTGGTGGGGGTCCAGAGTGGGAGGCAGACAGGCTCTGATGTGCTGAGAGACCAGTCTTTCAAAGCATTTCATGACCACAGGTGTAAGTGCAACAGGCCTGTAGTCATTTATGCTCTCCACTGCTGACTTCTTGGGGACTGGAATGATGGTGGAGGATTTGAGGCAGGGTGGAATGATGGCCTGCGACAGGGACAGGTTGAAGATGCAGGTGAAAACTCCAGCCAGTTGGTCAGCACACGCTTTCGGTACTTTTCCAGGTACACCATCGGGGCCGGCCGCCTTCCTGGGGTTCACCGCCTTCACCACACATCTCACTTCATGTTCCTGAAGTGTTAGCGTGGGTGTGGAGTTGCTGCTGGTCTGTTTGCTTCGAAGCGGGCAAAGAAGCGGTTCAGCTCCTCTGCCAGTGAGGCGTCAGACCTAGCATTTCCTGGGTTGCTGCTTCTGTAGTTGGTTATATACTCAACAAAAATATAAACGCAACACTTTTGGTTTTGCTCCCATTTTGTATGAGATGAACTCAAAGATCTAAAACTTTTTCCACATACACAATATCACCATTTCCCTCAAATATTGTCCACAAACCAGTCGAAATCTGTGATAGTGAGCACTTCTCCTTTGCTGAGATAATCCATCCCACCTCACAGGTGTGCCATATCAAGATGCTGATTAGGCACCATGATTAGTGCACAGGTGTGCCTTAGACTGTCCACAATAAAAGGCCAATCTGAAAGGTGCAGTTTTGTTTCATTGGGGGGGGGATACCAGTCAGTATCTGGTGTGACCACCATTTGCCTCATGCAGTGCAACACATCTCCTTCGCATCATCCGTGAAGAGAACACCTCTCCAACGTGCCAAACGCCAGCGAATGTGAGCATTTGCACACTCAAGTCGGTTACGACGACAAACTGGAGTCAGGTCGAGACACCGATGAGGACGACGAGCATGCAGATGAGCTTCCCTGAGATGGTTTCTGACAGTTTGTGCAGAAATTCTTTGGTTATGCAAACCGATTGTTTCAGCAGCTGTCCGAGTGGCTGGTCTCAGACGATCTTGGAGGTGAACATGCTGGATGTGGAGGTCCTGGGCTGGTGTGGTTACACGTGGTCTGCGGTTGTGAGGCTGGTTGGATGTACTGCCAAATTCTCTGAAACGACTTTGGAGACGGCTTATCGTAGAGAAATGAACATTCAATACACGAGCAACAGCTCTGGTTGACATTCCTGCTGTCAGCATGCCAACTGCACGCTCCCTCAAATCTTGCGACATCTGTGGCATTGTGCTGTGTGATAAAACTGCACCTTTCAGAGTGGCCTTTTATTGTGGGCAGTCTAAGGCACACCTGTGCACTAATCATGGTGTCTAATCAGCATCTTGATATGGCACACCTGTGAGGTGGGATGGATTATCTCAGCAAAGGAGAAGTGCTCACTATCACAGATTTCGACTGGTTTGTGAACAATATTTGAGGGAAATGGTGATATTGTGTATGTGGAAAAAGTTTTAGATCTTTGAGTTCATCTCATACAAAATGGGAGCAAAACCAAAAGTGTTGCGTTTATATTGTTGTTGAGTGTATGATTTATTCCCTGCCACAGCCTTCTGGGATCATTTACAGCGAAGTTGTCCTCTGTCTTTTCCTTGTAGGCAACCTTGGCCTCTTTTCAGATCGGACCTGGCCGCGCTGTTCAGCGCCCTGCCCCTTGATTTAAAGGCGGTGTTGTGGCTTTTTAATAGGGACTTGACTGCACTGTTCATCCAGGGCTTCTGCTTTGGAAAAACCCTGACTCTTTTGTTGACGGTGACAGTGTCAACACAGTTCTTAATGTAGGAGAGTGTGTCAGTGTCAGTGTACTCCTGCCGGTTGTGGCTGGAGAATGAATCCCATACAGTCCGTGAGAAGCAGTCCTGTAGCTAGGAGAGCGCTCCCTCAGGCCAGGTTTGGATAGTTTTTCGTTATGGCTTTATTCGCCTCAGCAGGGGGGTGTAGGTGGGGGTGAGGGACAGAGATGGTCTGATCCAGCGAGATGGTCTGATCCAGTGAGATGAGGAAGGGGAGTGACTTTGTATGCGTTTTTAATGTTTGAGTAAACATGGTCCAAAGTATTTTCCCCTCTGGTGGCACACTTCACGTACTGGATGAACTTAGGGAGCACAGTCTTTAAACGTGCTTGGTAGAAGTCACCAGCAACAATACAAACACCATCCGGGTGGGCCAGCTGCTGTTTATTTACACAGACAAGCAAGAGGGGGATGTAAACAGCAAACACAATGACTACTGTGAACTCCCTTGGGAGATTAAAAGGTCTGCACAAGACTGCCAGCACCTCTAAATCAGGAGAACAGTGAGAGTCAATGACCCTGCTGCTACAGCACCACTCGCGGTTCACATAAACACAGAGCCCTCCACCTCTGCACTTACCCGAACCACTGGTTCTGTCCTGCTGGTGTAGCGTGCAGCCTGCTAGCTGGACTGCAGCGTCGGGGATCAGCAGGTGAAGCCACATCTCCTTGATGAAAATAATGCTGCAGTTCCGCACAAAGCTGTTTGTGGCCATCTGTAGCTCCAATTCGTCTATTTTGTGTGTGATGGATCTGGTGTTTGAGAGGAGGTGTTTGAGAGCCTGTGTGGTTGTTTATGTAGCCTAGCATCAGAGCTGGACCGACATCCTCGCTTCTGCTTCCTGTCTCTACGCTGCCTTCCCTGCCTGCTGGGCAGGCTGGTAATCCATGGAGAGCCCGGTGTTCTCGCTATGTCCTCCGGGATGTTGTGGTACTGGTGGAATTCGCTCATAACCAACAGTTTGTACCTCAGACTGAGGTCGATAAGGTTCTGGCAGCTAAAGCTGTGGGTCGCTTTACAAAACTCGAAGAATATACATGCAAGAAGTAAGAAAAACAAGCACCAAATTGGAGAGCTAAAAGCTGCTGCACCCGTGCGCGCCGCCATCTTGCTGTAAATCCATGAATGCTAAAGTGAGAGGCAGTGCGCACCTTGCTAGCACATGAGGTTAAAGTTTTTTTAGCCACGCTAATGGTCCCCAAAACCATTTACTGAAAATAAAGTCTGAAAGACCTAAATGACATGGTCAGATGCTGAAGAGCTTTGCACATTCATGACCGTGACATATACTGTATATATTATTTATTTATGGTGTCATTTCCTGGTTGAAATGCAGATATGAATTAATGAATCTACCAGACTTAAAAATGTACACGTTACTTTTCATACTATTTTGTCTAAAAATAAATGTCCAAGATTCCTTATAATGTTAATCACAAAATCATCTCATCTGAACCAACAAAAGGTAAGTTATGGTTTTAATTTACAGATGAAAAAGTTTTCTAAAGAATCTTTTTTTTTACTTAAAACTATTTTAATTACAAGTTTTATAATGTAAGAATTTTTTTTACTTCAAAATGTACAGTAATTAGGAATTAAGTAATAAGTAATTTCTTCAGAAAACTGCTGTGTATGAATTAGCAGTTCTGTGATGCATTTCTGCACTCTGTCCTCTTCTTCTTCTCCTTCCTCATGTTTTGTCTTGATGCCTCATTTCTATTGGACAGCACAAAGCTATGTCACACGCAGCAGTGAGAGTTGGATTGGATTGAACTTTGACCACACTGGCCTGATGACAAGCGGCAATGCACGCTCCCGGCAGAGAGTTGCAACACTTCTCATTGAAAATAATGGGTTTTAGAGCGATCCGCCGAGTTTAACACCCTGAACGCATGCAGTGTGAAAGGCCCTTAACAAAGTCCAATAGGGTTAGATGTTGCAGATTTTATGCTACATATTGTTTGCTCAACACCGTAGCCTGAAAAAAAAGACTACCGGTAACATTGATCATTGTGCACTGTCCACCAAAATCTTGTTTTTTTTTTTTGTTTTTGTTTTTTTTAGGAGAGCACAGTGGAGTCATCAGAGCGGGCTTCCATGACTGAGCAGTACCTGCAGGAGTTGGTCCAAAGGGCTTCAGACACCAATCTGAAGGGCGAGGCGCTCCATAAACTCTGGCCCTCCATGTTTGCAGAGATGGTGAGGGACTGTGTTCTGGAAATGAAGGACCGAGCGGCCTTCCGCCAAGCCAGCCTTGCAAAGCTGTCTGAGACTAAATGAAGAGGACCAAAGGTTCACTTTTAAAACACACAAACATGTACCTGACCACCTCCGCCGCTCCGTTTAACCTGTATTCATACCAAAACACATCACCACTTCCATTAGTACCACAAACCTTTGGAATGTGAAGGGTTTATTTCCCCGAGTGTCTGGGAAGCACTCCCTTAAAGATGAATGCAAACTGTTTGTAAAGATGTCGTGCAGATGGCGGCATCTTGACTGAATGTACATTTTCACTGACAACATGCTGTGATTCTTCAATGCTCAGAACGGTCACATACTTGAACGATACAGAGACTCATTTGTTGATAGTGCATTGCGTTCCTTACGGAGTATACTCTGCACTTTAACAGCCTTCTGAATGATCCCTTTCACCATTAACTGTCATCAATCTAAGATGATTATTGTCTTTGTTCTCATGCAGAATGATTTTTGTCTTAAATCATCTTTTGCCTCATGTTTTCTCACTTTTTCATGCCTGATATAGCAAGAAGGGATGACTTCTTTGTTTACCACCAATTTTCTGTACTTTACCTAGGATTAAACAATTTACACTCAGTTTGTGCTTTTTTTTATCCTCAGAATGTCTCTGTGGGTGTTCAGTATTCCACAGTTGGTGATGCTCATTTTAAAAGAAGTAAGAATTTGTTCCTGAAAAGTAATCGAGTAGTAACCATGAAGATGTCTAGGCCTGAAGCACACTGCAAAGGTCACCTGTGCATCACTTTGGACATGTACATGTGTGCTGCATCCAGTGGTGGGCACAGCCAACCGAAAAGTTACTTTTGATAACCATTAATCTTCTAACTGAAAAGTGAACTTTTTTAATGCTAAACCTTTAAACCAACAAAAAAATTTAGTGCAGGTTACCACTAACCGCTTACTTTTAGACTCAGTTGTGGCCACATCGGATTACACCATCGGCTCCTGATAAACCAGTTTCGGGTTTAAGCACTGCAGGGGCTGCTGGGTAAATTCAGGATCTCAAACACAAAAAGAAAGCACGAAAAATAAAAATTAAAACCCCAAACACTGTCATCATCTTCATCAAAAACAGGAAATTGCAGTATTTGAAGTCACATACTAAGCCTTGGTTCCACCAAATACTAAAGCCATGAATAAAGAGCCAAGTATGTATTTGTCAGTGATTATTCAAATAATGATCCACATATAAATCTATCACGTATCCGCTACTAAGGCACCTCTGTGTGCCTCTCTGTACCTCTCTGTACTTCACATGTGCAAGGTATCAGCCTAATGAGCCAGGACCAGCCTCGACTGGCTCGTGTTGCCGTATATGATCCATGTGGCCCCATGTAATACGATGTTGGTGCATGTTTAGGCATGGGTTTGGTCTAAACCTCCAGCCCTCCCACACTTGGTCCCTTTAAAGCGTGGGTTTTCAATTCACAGCATCCATTCAAGATGCTGTGAATTTTTTAAATGCAGTTCAAAAAAGGCCGCTCCTGTACAGTCCGGCCGGTGTGCGCAACCCTGCGCCAGGCTGCAGTTCACCTGTGTTCCAGAGTCATTAAATGCAGCAGCTGCGTGTTCACCCAGCTCTCTGTGACCAAAAAAAAAAAAGACACCACAATGAGGTTGCCGCTTTAATTATATACACCCGCAACTGTATGGATCACTCCCACCCCCCAAAAAAACACAACACAACACAAAATATCCATAGACCAGCTAGAACCAAACCACCGCTTCCTGGACAGTCGCCTCTGCGCTTCTTCTCGCTGGCTTTATTTCTTCCGTGGCTTTACAGTAATTTTGACACCGTGATCCAACATTTAACTTTGTGTTCGTCCGTTAATGTCTGCAAAATCGCTCTTTTGTGTGCTCGCGTTTTGCGTAAATGCTCGCCTTGAGTGCAAGTCATTGTGTCATCATAAATGTAAATGTACTTTTACAGCTGTTTATAAAGAAGGAATGAACATGCAACTGTTTTACCAAGCTATTAAAATATAAACATTACAAATAGTTACCTTTTAGGCTGTTCCAATTATGTTCTCCACCTCAGCACACGAGACAGATAGAGAGGAAAAAAAGCTCTAAATGTCCTCTGTGATTCCAGAAGCAATTAGAGGTGTTTTCAAGACAGACTGACAGAAAATGATTAATCCTCTACAAAATAATTATTTTATATACAGCATCTGGTGCACAAAGCAGGTGGGATTGTAGTGGGCAAGAGGGCTGAGCCAAAATAGCCTGTCCAAAAAGGCCTGTCCTGTCCTTGTAGCCGCCAGGTGCTCGGATAATGGGCTTTGTTCTGCTGTGTTAGACCGGTTTGAACCTGTGTTATTTTCAGATTTATCAAATATTGTTAAAAATCTCAAACCTTCATTTTGTCCCTCAGACTGTATCCCCCCACGACTCTTTAAAGAGGTCTGGGGAACTATCGGCCCTGATGTTGTTGTTTTGGTCAACAGCAGCCTTATGTCAGGAAAAGTTCCTGCGTTTTGTAAGCAGGCTGTAGTTGAGCCTCTTTTAAAGAAAGCAAGTCTTGATAACTCTGTTATCTCTAATTATAGGCACATATCTAAGCTTCCTTTTATTTCAAAGATTTTGGAAAAAGCTGTTCTTGTACAACTACAAGAGTTTTTAGAAACGAACAACATTTTAGACAGTTTTCAGTCAGGTTATAAATTATTTCACGGCACGGAGTCTGCACTTTTAAAGGTTTTTAATGACCTGTTTTTAATCACTGATTCTGGTGATTCTGCCATTTTGGTGCTTTTAGACTTGACTGCTGCCTTCGACACAGTTGACCATGCAACTCTTTTATCTCTTCTTGAGAACTGTGTGGGTGTCAGGGGGACAGCCTTGGACTGGTTCCACTCAGGCCGTTCATTTACTGTCAGGCTGGGGGAGTCCACCTCGTCTTCTGTTCCTCTGAACTGTGGAGTCCCCCAGGGTTCTATTCTTGGGCCTATTCTCTTCACCCTGTACCTTCTCCCGTTAGGTCAGGTGTTTAGAAAACATGGCATATCTTATCATCTTTATGCAGATGATACTCAAATTTATTTGCCTATTAAGAAGAACTCTAGCAGCCCCCTGACACCCTTGCTTGTGTGCCTGGAAGACGTCAAGGCTTGGTTGGCTCAAAATTTTCTTAGCTTAAATGAGAACAAAACTGAGGTGATTGTGTTTGGGCCCAGTGTTGGTTCCACAGCTCGATTAGACCTGGGCCCTCTCAGTCAACACATGAAGCCCACAGCCACCAACCTTGGCGTCATTATGGACTCTGACCTTAAACTGGACAGGCAGGTCAAGGCGGTTGTTAAATTCAGCTTTTATCAGCTTTGTCTTTTAACCAAAATTAAATCAATTTTATCCTTTTCTGACTTGGAGCGCATCATTCAATTCAATTTCAATTCAATTTTTTTTATATATAGCGCCAAATCACAACAAACAGTTGCCCCAAGGCGCTTTATATTGTAAGGCAAGGCCATACAATAATGATGTAAAACCCCAACGGTCAAAACGACCCCCTGTGAGCAAGCACTTGGCTACAGTGGGAAGGAAAAACTCCCTTTTAACAGGAAGAAACCTCCAGCAGAACCAGGCTCAGGGAGGGGCAGTCTTCTGCTGGGACTGGTTGGGGCTGAGGGAGAGAACCAGGAAAAAGACATGCTGTGGAGGGGAGCAGAGATCGATCACTAATGATTAAATGCAGAGTGGTGCATACAGAGCAAAAAGAGAAAGAAACAGTGCATCATGGGAACCCCCCAGCAGTCTATGTCTATAGCAGCATAACTAAGGGATGGTTCAGGGTCACCTGATCCAGCCCTAACTATAAGCTTTAGCGAAAAGGAAAGTTTTAAGCCTAATCTTAAAAGTAGAGAGGGTGTCTGTCTCCCTGATCTGAATTGGGAGCTGGTTCCACAGGAGAGGAGCCTGAAAGCTGAAGGCTCTGCCTCCCATTCTACTCTTACAAACCCTAGGAACTACAAGTAAGCCTGCAGTCTGAGAGCGAAGCGCTCTATTGGGGTGATATGGTACTACGAGGTCCCTAAGATAAGATGGGACCTGATTATTCAAAACCTTATAAGTAAGAAGAAGAATTTTAAATTCTATTCTAGAATTAACAGGAAGCCAATGAAGAGAGGCCAATATGGGTGAGATATGCTCTCTCCTTCTAGTCCCCGTCAGCACTCTAGCTGCAGCATTTTGAATTAACTGAAGGCTTTTTAGGGAACTTTTAGGACAACCTGATAATAATGAATTACAATAGTCCAGCCTAGAGGAAATAAATACATGAATTAGTTTTTCAGCATCACTCTGAGACAAGACCTTTCTGATTTTAGAGATATTGCGTAAATGCAAAAAAGCAGTCCTACATATTTGTTTAATATGCGCTTTGAATGACATATCCTGATCAAAAATGACTCCAAGATTTCTCACAGTATTACTAGAGGTCAGGGTAATGCCATCCAGAGTAACGATCATGCATGCTTTTATTTCTTCACGCCTGGACTACTGCAATTCACTTTTTTTGGAATTAATCAAAATACACTTCACAGATTGCAGTTAGTCCAGAACGCTGCTGCACGCCTCTTAACTGGGAGCAAAAAACATGAACATATTACACCCATTTTTGCGTCTTTGCACTGGCTCCCTGTTAATTTTAGAATTGATTTTAAAATTTTATTATTTGTTTTTAAAGCTTTAAATGGACTGGCCCCACAATATATTGTAGACCTCCTCCAAATTTACTCCCCAGCGCGTGCTCTGAGGTCTGAGGGCCAGCTCCAGCTTGTGGTGCCTAGGACGAGACTTAAGTCCAGGGGGAACAGGCCTTCTCTGTGGCTGGGCCCAGACTCTGGAACGCTCTGCCTCTCCACGTTCGAACAGCCCCCACAGTGGAGTGTTTTAAGTCTCGTCTGTAGACCCACTTTTATTCTCTGGTTTTTAGCTCTGCATGAGTTGTATGGTCCTCTGTTGTCTTTGGCCCAGTGTTTTATTTATTTATTGTTTTATTGCTTTTATGTTTATTTATTTATTAGTATCTGAGTGGGTTTATTGTTTTGTATAGTTGTATAATCATTTTTATGTGCAGCACTTTGGAAACTGTTCTGTTGTTTAAATGTGCTATATAAATAAAGTGGATTGGATTGGATTGGATTTTAACAGCCTCATCCTCACTAAAAACATGCCTCTAAAATCCTTCTTTGTCCTCGTAGTACCTTGTATGCAAACTACCCCATGCTGTGGTTGCTAAATTTTGAACTTCTTGAAATGAGCGCCTCGCTCAGAGATGAGCCTCGTTAGCCGAATATTCTGCCTCTAAGAGCCTCTCAGAGCCACTATTCTCCATGACTGTTGAATAACTGGACTCATACCAAAAAAAAAAAAAAACATGCTATGTTGCTCATTATCACTTTACCGGGGCTTTGCTAGGCCAGTATCGTAGATTTACGTTGATGCTACCTGGCTATACCCGCCCGCTGTGTGTAAACAAATGACGTCATAGTGCGTGCACAGACCAAGAACTGTCTGCGGGGGGGCTATCCGCAGAGGAAAAGATGAAAAGGCGAGAAGTGTGTTATATGGATATTCCGGATGATTTTCTCATGGATAGTACGACAATGAACAGCAGCTAAAGCAGCAAGCTTGATGAGGAGAGCAGCGCGCGTGCCAGCCGACACGACAAGAGTTAAGTGAGCCAACTTTTTATGTACGCATTACGTGTTGTGTATCTCAGTAAAAAGTGATAATAATGCAAATAACATGCTGTTGTCATGCGGTATGCATTTTCTGAGTCCCTCCATTCACGCCAAGTCGTCCAAAAATAACTCGGGCGAATATCTGTCATTTTGGGTGACTGGGCGTGAACGTCGGGCCTCTGAAAATGCATACCGCCCTCCAAAAGTATGTTATTATTATTCAATCATCCATTATTGGGTGGGACCAGGGCTTTAATCACAGTTTATATTTATAAACTGTTACAGGAACAGCTCACCCATGTTGCATTCAACGCAACTGGAAAAATCTGCACCTCACATAACAAATGCACAAAAAATAAATACATAAAAAAAATCCCAAACACGGTCATCGTCTTTATAAAAAGCAGTAAATCACAGTATTAACTCACAGTTTATGTTTATAAACTGTTACAGGAACGGCTCACTCCTGTTGCATTCAATGCGACTGGTAAAGTGTACACCTCATCCATTGCATTGAGCTTCCCCACCGAAGAAAATCCACGTAAGTTTTGTCTTTACATAAAAATACAGCAATAAGTGTCTTTTCACTTTAAAAAAGTAAAGATTTGCATGTACACGCCGTTTTTAAAGCAGACACACTAACTGTCTATTTATGGTATGGGAGCTCATCTCGACAGAACACAATGATTTTAGGGTTTACAAACGTTTTTGACCGTTAAACGTTACTCACTTTACCAGCAAAAAAATGTTAGCAGACTGAAAGTTAGCGGAACTAAATTTAGCAGACGCTAATTGGTCCATTGATGGTTTTCAATGTTAGCTGAAAAGCTAATCCGCTAATGAAAAATTTGCTTTGTTAATTAGTGGATTAGCGGAACTGTGCCCACCACTGGCTGCACCGCTGTTCAATTTTTCCCTATCAATTGTCCTTGTGTTGAACATTTTATAATATATAAACTTAAAAAAATAATATGTATAGACTCACCATCAGCTTTACCTTATATTTTTCATGTCTATTTATTCTGCAGTCATAGAACCACCAGTAAGTAAGTTCTTTTCGGCTGCTTCCTTGTTTGCACTCGGGGTCGCCACAGGAAGTCTGAGATGGCTCTGCATGTTCAATTGGCACAAGTTTTACGCCGGATGGCCTTCCTGATGCAACTCCACATTACGTGGAGAAATGTGGCAGAGGTGGTTAACTACTTAATGTTGCTGATATGATGTTAAAATGAGTCTACACATAATTTTCCTGTCTATTGACTGCGTGCTGCTCATGCCTGAAAAAATAAATAAAAAGAGGCCCAGAGTCTATTCTCTAGAGGAGTGCAGCACACGCAGTGTTAGACATTGGGATGTTTCTGGGACACTTTGCTCATGATGATGGTGATGTGCAAGGTTTAATCTGTTAACACAGCCACCTAAATGAAAATCAAGCCACAACGCAGCCGTGATGCAAACGTGACACTTGCAGTGTGCATATCTGCTGAAGCTGAGCTGAAGCCCCTACAGTCTTATCTACATGCATCCCTAATTTGTGTGTTGGTGAGTGACTAGCAATAACTGCAGGCACTGGTGCTGCAGTGTTGGTACGCTCCGTCCTCTAAAGACCTTTGTGCAGTCTGTTGTCACGGCTGCCAGTTTGTTCCACTTCAGAGCTCCTTAAATGAACTCAGTGAAATGTGTTGTTGTGAGTCATGCACGGGGGGGGTACAAAAACAAAAACCCTGAAAGTTTTTTTTCCAAGGTCAGGTCAGGTCTGGGAGCTTGCGCTGGTGCTGCACGTCACTGCGTCCACCCAGGCAGACAAACTGGTTATTTCCAGGGTTCGTTTGTGATTTTGAAATTAGATAACTTCAGAAAGATGTTCTGTTGCCAAATTGACACAATTCAGTAATTTTGGAGAAATAGATATCCGAGCAATTTAGTTGTTACTTTTGCAAACAAGACCACAATGCAAAATAGAAGGCACACAGAGACTGCATACCACATATGTTATGGAAAATATGTTCTGAATCAGATTAAAAATAAAATTTCTAGGACATTATTCATCTGCTCACCAATTTTCTTCAATAGTTATCATCACAAGTCACTGCGTTAAATGTTATGTGCCAGACATTCTTCTGGAACTCAGTTCCAGAATATATACTGGATCACCTCCAAAGTTGAATCCCTTTGTGCCTGGAGCATGATTTCTCTGCTCACAAAATTTTTGAGTTAACCTGCTAAAAGACAAACAAATACAAAGACAGACAAATGCTGGTGAAAACATTACCTCTGTGATGGAGATAATAATGTGGTTATTTAACATAATTATTTCTGTATTTTGTGGTTATTTATTTCTGTATTAACATAATTATTTCTGTATTTTGTGGTTATTTATTTCTGTATTCTGACACTCACTGTCCAACTCCACTTTACTATTTACACAGAGTGTAGTCTGAGGGCAAAGGTTCAGGGCATAAGGAGGTTATATTGGATCTCTTTATTAATAGTGGCAGTGGTTTGGGCACAACTTGAATTAAACCAATCAGATTGTCACCTACCTGTGACCCGTTCCCGGATAAGCGATTGAAGATGAGTGAGTGAGAGATTGTCATCTATCATGGTAAATGGACTGCATCTATATTGTGCTTTTCCATCTGCATCAGATGCTTAAATCGCTTTACACATCAATGCCTCACATTCACCCCGATGTCAGGCTGCTGCCAAGCAAGGCGCCCACTACACACCGGGAGCAACTAGGACCTTGCCCAAGGGCCATTAGTGATTCTCCGATCAGAATGGGATTTGAACCGAGGATCCTCTGGTGTCAAGCCAAACGCTTAACCACTCGACCATCACCCCCCTAATCATACCCTTTAAGAGCCTTGTGTGAGTGAACCTGGTGCATTGTTGTTTAGGAGGTGAAAACAGAAACAAACGGACCTGCGTGCAAAGAATAAAACTGCAGAAGCGGGAGCTGGAACCAACCACATCTGCCTGAGGTGAAGCAGTTAAGCTCCTCCTTCCTCATACAACACCACCTCTGTCCATCTGATCTCCATCCAACAACATCCCACCAGGTCCAAATGGGAATGAGATATCTTGATAAACACTTTGTGTATCAAGGTAAAACTTGGGACAAACAATCACCTCCCTTCGACCTTGGACAGGTTTGATTCCTCTGGTGTTTAGATCCTAAATGGCCACTGAATCTCTAAATCATTATGTGTACTTCTGACAGATTTTCAGCATCAAGGTGAAATGTGGTGCAAAAGATCACTAAGACGTCAGAGAAGTTGGCCTTTTTTAAATTTTAATTGTGGCCATGTGCGTATGGCAAGCCAGTTTAACATTTATTAGCTAGAATGGATATTCTTTACTGATATCATTTTGCCTACTGAAAGATCTAATTCAAAATATCCACAATTAGATTTTGACAAATTAAACATAATTCATTTGAAACTAGGAGACTCAAACTACTTTTGTTATTCATGTTTATGGGGTTTCACATTCGATATATCTACAGGTCATAAGTAGATATCTGCGATAAGAGTTTGAGATATCTGCAAGTGAATTGTTGATCTATAATTGTAGTTTCACATATCAACAATTCAGTTGTGACTAGTACGGGCAGCATGGTGATTTAGTGGTTAGCAATGGGATCAATTCCCCTTAAATGGAGTAAATGGTTGAAGATGAATGAGTTGTGACTAGTCATAATTCCAGTTCAAGATACCTTTAATTCCCCTCAATTCAAGATATCTACAGCATTTTTATATATCTTAAATTCAGGTTCAGCTAGTCAGAATAACATTGTAGATATCTGTAGATAGCTTCAGTTCTGACTAGCCATGATGTTGAAGATATCTCAAGCTTGAATTACTTTTATAAGGGAGATACCTGTTATCAGCTTATTGATATCTTGAAATAACATTTGATTTGAGGTATTTGAAATCTGAGATATGTTTAACTCATTCTGCCCAGTCGAAATGTGATCACAGGTATCTTGAATTAGAGTTGTGACTAGGAAAAATGCCATCACAGATATCTAGTGATGACAGAATCAGTGCTATGGCAGGTGGAAGGAAGCGAGCAGCATGCTATTCAAACCACAACACCGTGTCAAAGGAGGCAGAATTTCAGGTTTCTGAGAAAGTTTTTAACACTGGAGTCTGTGCACAACAGGAGCTACCAGCAACAATCTTACCCACCATTATGACCACCATTACCTCTGATCCTCAAATCTGGTTAATTCAAACCAAACCTGGGCCAGTATTCATGGGAAGCCTTGCATGAGCAATGTCATGCACGACAAATCATAATGCTACAACCCCTGGCAAAAATTATGGAATCACCGGCCTCGGAGGATGTTCATTCAGTTGTTTAATTTTGTAGAAAAAAAGCAGATCACAGACATGACACAAAACTAAAGTCATTTCAAATG
Organism: Thalassophryne amazonica; assembly: GCF_902500255.1. NCBI lineage: Eukaryota > Metazoa > Chordata > Actinopteri > Batrachoidiformes > Batrachoididae > Thalassophryne > Thalassophryne amazonica. The sequence continues at coordinate 47,829,468 of NC_047104.1, forward strand.
GCAACTATCTGGCTTTAAGAAACTATAAGAAATCAGGAAAAAAAAATTGTGGCAGTCAGTAACAGTTACTTTTTTAGACCAAGCAGAGGGAAAAAAATATGGACTCACTCAATTCTGAAGAATAAATGATGGAATCACCCTGTAAATTTTCATCCCCAAAACTAACAATTGCATCAAATCAGATCTGCTCATTAGTCTGCATCTAAAAAGGAGGGCTCACACCTTGGAGAGCTGTTGCACCAAGTGGACTGACATGAATCATGGCTCCGACACGAAAGATGTCAATTGAAACAAAGGAGAGGATTATCAAACTCTTAAAAGAGGGTAAATCATCACGCAGTGTTGCAAAAGATGTTGGTTGTTCAGTCAGTTGTGTCTAAACTCTGGACCAATTACAAACAACATGGGAAGGTTGTTAAAGGCAAACATACTGGTAGACCAAGGAAGACATCAAAGCGTCAAGACGGAAAACTTAAAGTAATATGTCTCAAAAATCAAAAATGCACAACAAAACAAATGAGGAACGAATGGGAGGAAACTGGAGTCAATGTCTGTGACCGAACTGCAAGAAACCGCCTAAAGGAAATGGGATTTACATACAGAAAAGCTAAACGAAAGCCATCATTAACACCTAAACAGAAAAAAACAAGGTTACAATGGGCTAAGGAAAAGCAATCATGGACTGTGGATGACTGGTTGAAAGTAATATTCAGTGATGAATCTCGAATCTGCATTGGGCAAGGTGATGATACTGGAACTTTTGTTTGGTGCCTTTCCAATGTGATTTATAAAGATGACTGCCTGAAGAGAACATGTAAATTTCCACAGTCATTGATGATATTGGGCTGCATGTCAGGTAAAGGCACTGGGGAGATGACTGTCATTACATCATCAATAAATGCACAAGTTTACGTTGATATTTTGGACACTTTTCTTATCCCATCAATTGAAAGGATGTTTGGTGATGATGCAATCATTTTTCAAAATGATAATGCATCTTGCCATTGAGCAAAAACTGTGAAAACATTCCTTGCAAAAAGACACATAGGGTCAATGTCATGGCCTGCAAATAGTCCGGATCTTAATCCAATTGAAAATTTTTGGTGGAAGTTGAAGAAAATGGTCCATGACAAGGCTCCAACCTGCAAAGCTGATCTGGCAACAGCAATCAGAGAAAGTTGGAGCCAGATTGATGAAGAGTACTGTTTGTCACTCATTAAGTCCATGCCTCAGAGACTGCAAGCTGTTATAAAAACCAGAGGTGGTGCAACAAAATACTAATGATGTGTTGGAGCGTTCTTTTGTTTTTCATGATTCCATAATTTTTTCCTCAGAATTGAGTGATTCCATATTTTTGTCCCTCTGCTTGGTCTAAAAAAGTAACCGTTACTGACTGCCACAATTTTTTTCCTGATTTCTTATAGTGTTTCTTAAAGCCAGAAAGTTGCCATTTGAAATGACTTTAGTTTTGTGTCATGTCTGTGATCTGCTTTTTTTCTACAAAATTAAACAACTGAATGAACATCCTCCGAGGCCGGTGATTCAATAATTTTTGCCAGGGGTTGTATTTGAGACATTTGCAACCATTATTTGTAAAAGGAAAAACTGAATTACAGAGATCTGTAACTTATTTAGGATGTGCGGCAAATTGTCGTTCTGATTGACATCACTGCTGATATCTATAACTGTAGTTTTGACCAGTCAAAATAACATTATTGATATCTGTAATAGTAATTGTAGAATCAAACTTAAAAGATAAATGTTAAAACGGCTTGCCTCTCTATCTATCTCTCTCTCTTTGTGTGTGTCTCTGAAATTCAAATTCAAAAATAGCTTTATTGACATGGGAATCATACATTCACATTGCCAAAGTAAAACAAAGGAATTCAAAATTCAAATTTATTAATTTATATAGCGCCAATTCACGATGAAATCATCTCAAGGCGCGTCACACATCATAAAACAAAACAAAACAAAAAACTGAATTAAAAATTTAAAACACAATAAAAAGACGACCATAAAAGTATACAAGAACAAAAAAAACATCATAACACTAATGATAAAACAGGGAAAACAAATGAGTCTTTAAACATGACTTAAAAGTCTCCACAGTATCCGACTGCCAAATGTGTGAAAGAATAAGATAAAAACTAAAAATTGTGCTGTAACATCAAAAGAAAGATATACTATAGGTAACACATGTAAACATTTGTGCAGTATTATAATTTTGCAATTAAAAAATGTCTATATACATACAAGACACTCACTCATTTTCAACCGCTTACTCCAGTTGAGGATCACGGCGGGCTGGAGTCTATCCCAGCAGTCACAGGGCGTGAGGCGGGGTACACCCTGACGACAGGACGTCAGTCTGTCACAAAGCCACATACAGACAAACACATTCACACCCTCACGCACACCAACAGACAATTTAAAGCCTCCAATCCATCTAACTTGCATGTCTTTGGATGTGGGAGGAAGCTGAAGCACCCAGAGAGAACCCACGCAAACACAGGGAGAACAAGCAAACTCCACACAGAAAGGCCACAGGTGGGACTCGATCCCATGACCTTCTTGCTGTGAGGCAACAGTGTAAACAGCTAATTCACTGTGCTGCCACATACATTTAACTTTAAGTATTAACAGAAGAATATATATATATATATATATATATATATATATATATATATATATATATATATAAAGGTAGAAACATCTTAAGGGTAGAGAAACATGTAAACATTGCAGTTAAAAGTTTAAACACAAATAGCAACTGAAAAAACACTGCATGCAACTTTTTTATATATAGATGTGTTTCTCTGTTATGTATATGTACAGAGAGTTTGGGTTTGTGGTGGTTTTAGTCCTCTTTTTGTCACAACAGCTCATTAATCTTGCTGCTGTGTTTGTACGTTACTGTACTTCCCCCAGCAGTTATGGGGGAGTTCCTCCTGTCTCCGGTAGGGGGCGCAGATCCTGTGCAGTGTGGCTTCCAAACGCTTTCGTTTTTTGCGTGTGTGTGTGTGTGTGTGTGTGTGTGTGTGTGTGTGTGTGTGTGTGTGTGTGTGTGTGTGTGTGTGTGTGTGTGTGTGTGTGTGTGTGTAGTCAGAATCGCGGCTGTCACCATGAGGACTCAGGTCCGGAGTTTCTCCTGCGCGCTCGGGAGCTAAATGAAGACCCCAGACTCCTCTGGACTTACTTACTGTTGATTTTCCACCTGGACCGTGAAGGTTACTGCGTTTCTAAATGACGTGTTTAAACCCTATAGTGGAGGAGACATCGTTTACAAAGTTCGCCGAGTCACCATAACAACGCCAGGAAGCTAACAGGTAGGTTCGGAAAATATATTTTAATTTTCCATGCATGAAAACAAGTTAAATTTCTCCACTCCTTCCTTTTAATGACTGTTTTCAGTTAATTGGTTGATGTTACAGTGGCTGTTACAGTGGCGGCTCCAGGTTTTTTTTTTCTTTCATGGTGGGCGGATTTAGTGGTGGAGCAGCAGAAATTCAGTAAAACAAGCATTTAATGGATTCAGATGGACCAGCGAATTTTGTCCATTATAATCGAAATCCACTATGAATAAAACGGACGAAATCAGTTATATGTATGTAATGGATTTGTTACATTCAGGAGGTGCCACACGATCTCTGGGGAATTCCCAGCACCAATTCTTGAGGTCAGTCATCTGGGCATTTAACCTCTAGGGGTGGGTTTTGCCAGTAAACACATCGCCAAACTCAATACAAATGCATGTAATTTGGTCACTTTTCAAAGGGGTCAGACTCATCAATAAAGTCAATTCATTGCACAGTGGTTAATTTCAGGTCACCTTGGTGTATAAATCTCACCATTCCAAGCAATGATAACTGACAGCTGGCTGATAGAAGCAAGCCACAGACAAAAGCAAACCGGCTGATTTCAGTAGAACAGCATGCAGCCCGGGCGTGTTTTCACCGAGTGGCCAGTCGCGGAAGTATGAATTCTCACCTTTGGATTGGCCACTTTGCCAAAGTGATGTGGTGCCAACCTTAAGAATAGACCGTTTCACGGATTCCTCCATTTTGGATTTGGTGTGGTGCATGCTGGGATTGTTTGGGGACAAACAAAGCATTGTCCGCCTACTCCAACGTGTTGTATAAGTTGTGATCCTTGGGTGTGATCTAGTAATTAAGTCATAATCCGTAAAACCAGTCCTTGTATTTTTTTCTTCTGATTGTTTTGTAATTCTTACTTTATATTTCTCTATATTTTGAGAACACTATTATTGTATGAAATGTATAGTCCCTACGAGAAGATGTGTGCTTTTTCTATGTTCTGTCTTATTGTGTTCAATAATAATAATAATATTAAAAATACAGTTACAGTAAATACAGTAAACTGTTCTGCTATTTATAATTTCAGTCATATAATGTGCACACCATAAATATGCCAACACCAAGTTTAGGTTGGGCTGTTAAGTTGTTTTCGAGCGTGTGTAGCGGGAACATTATAATTTCTTTACGTTGATTGTGGACCCGCTGGTTAAGATTCATAAGCAGTGGGTCCACAATTTATTCACCAACCTCCATCAAAGCCATTTAAAGATGTCAATTGTGACCCACCTTTCTGCTGATTAAAGTTGTTACCAGGACTCTTGTCTGTTGTCTGTTGTTGTGGGCAAGAAAAGAGAATCATCTGCCGTTTCACCGGCGTGAAGTTAGACAGTAGACAGTAGTTCATTATTCAGACAGTAAGTCGCGATGAAGCAGATCTGGATGTATTATGGGCAAAAAAAGTTTTTAAAATGGAAATAAATGTGCCCTGTTGAATTCTACCTTTTAAAAAAATCCAAAATAAAACAATGATTTGGTTTTGATGCTAAAACCAAAAATACAATGACAGGATATGGAAAGCGTAAACAGACATATAATAATTTATTAGGCTTGTGCTTTGAATTAAATCTGTCAACTCCTTACACCTCACTCTAGTTAAAAAAAGTGCTGCAAAAACAATTATGAAAAGAATGGACAGTTACACATCAAAAAACAACAACGAGAAATAAAAGAATGACAAAAATTTAAAAATTTAAAAAATAGTCAAGATGACAAGTGACTACTGTACAAATAATATTTCAAAAATTCAGATTTTCTGCGCTGAATAACTGTCCACATTTAAGCAGTAATAGCTTTTACATGGGCAAGTGCATTTTGGCACCACCTGCCAAGATATGTCAAGTGCCCTTGCCCCATGCCCACCAACCTCCATTTCACCCCCTCCCACCCCTCAATTTCACTGTATTTAATGATGCACTTACCCATGTAAAACCTATTACTGCTTAAGTGTGGACAGTTATTGAGATTCTGGATTGTGATTCAATTTCCAGACAGTAGTTCGTCGTATCATTAAATACAGTGAAATTGAGGGGTGGGAGGGGGTGAAATGGAGGTTGGTGGGCATGGGGCAAGGGCACTTGACATATCTGGGCAGGTGGCGCCAAAATGCACTTGCCCATGTAAAAGCTATTACTGCTTAAGTGTAGACAGTTATTCATTATCTGGACAGTTATTCATTTTCCAGACAGTAGTTCGGCTTATCATTGAAAGCGGTCATTTGGAGGGGTGGGAGGGTGTGAAATAGAGTTTGGTGAGCATGGGGCAAGGGAACTTGACATATCTGGGCAGGTGGCGCCAAAATTCACTTGCCCATGTAAAAGCTATTACTGCTTAAATGTGGACAGTTACTCAGCACAGAAAATCAGAATTTTTGAAATATTATTTGTACAGTAGTCACTTGTCATCTTGACTGTTTTTTTAATTTTTAAATTGTTTTTGTCATTCTTTTATTTGTAGTTGTTTTTTGATGTGTAACTGTAAGCTGTTTTCATAATTGTTTTTGCAGCACTTTTTTTTAACTAAAGTTGTGACTAGAGTGAGGTGTAAGGAGTTGACAGATTTAATTCAAAGCACAAGCCTAATAAATGAGTATATGTCTGTTTATGCTTTCCATATTCTGTCATTGTATTTTTGGTTTAAGCATCAAAACCAAATCATTGTTTTATTTTGGATTTTTTAAAGGTAGAATTCAGCAGGACACGTTTATTTCCATTTTAAAAACATTTTTTGCCCATAATACAACCAAAACTGCTTCATCGCGAATTACTGTCTGAATGAACTAATGTCTACTGTCTAACTTCACGCTGGTTGCCGTTTCACACTGTACAGTTTTTATTTGTTCGTCATTAATGTGCCTTTTCCATGGAGAAGCGCACAAAGCATCTCTGGTGTCCACTGGACCATTAATATCTTCCGGTTTGCCGGTTTGTAAAGTGAAGTTACGGTCCCTTATGTAAAGGAAAATAATAAAAATAAAATAATAAAAATAAAATAATAAAAATATCGTCCGTGTTGTTGTGGGAGTTGACTGATGATAAGCGTGTTCCTTCAAATGCTGCTGCTGTTACGGCTCATCGAAGTTCATCCTCATCCTTCGTGTAAAAGGGAAAAGAGATATATATTGATATTGTGATGCTACGCGCAGTCTGACTGGCTGATTTCCGGTCTGATATTAATACAATAACATGCTTTTGGAGGGCGGTATGCATTTTCAAGAGGCCTGATGTCCATGCCCAGTCGCCCAAAATGACAGCTATTTGCCCGAGTTAGACGAGGGCGAATAGCTGTCATTGCAGGTGACGGGATGGATGGAGGGACTCAGAAAAATGCATACTGCACGACAACAGCATGTTATTTGCATTATTATCACTTTTTACTGAGATACACAACACGTAACGCGTACATAAAAAGTTGGCTCGCTTAACTTTTGTTGCATCGCCTGGCGCGTGCGCTGCTCTCCAAATTCACCAGGGCATCCTCATCAAGCTGGCTGCTTTAGCTGCTGTTCATTATCCATGAGAAAATCATCCCGAATATCCATATTGGGACCAAAACACACTTCTCGCCTTTTCATCTTTTCCTCTGCGGACAGTTTTTTTTTTTCCCCTCTGCGGACAGTTCTTGGGCTGCGCGCTATGACGTCATTTGTTTGCACACAGCAGGTGGGTATAGCCAGGTAACGTCGACATAAATCTACGATACCGGCCTAGCAACGGCCCGGTAAAGTGATAATAATTTCCAATATCAGACCAGTTACCATGGCAATCAGTCTGGAATGCGTATCACATTCGTTACAAACCAGAAAGCTAAAAACACAATGAGAAAAACCAAGTTGGACGAGAATATACTCCATAAATATCTAAACAGTATCAGAAAAAACACAGATTTAAAGCTTACCAGCTAACGTCCGGACCATCTGTTAGCAAGTTCATCATGGAGGTGAAGCAAAAAGGTCTGACTACAAGCTATCAGCAGATTTCATATTCGGCCATAAGTTACCATAAGTACCATAAGTGTGACTGCTGCCGCAGACACGGAGAAGGGCACAGAACTTTTACATGGCCATTTTAATTTTAAAGCGCTTCCAGGCAGCGTAGTCGACAGAACCAAAGCCGGTAAAGTTTTCCTGAGTGTGCCCCGCATCGAGCGCTGAGGGAAGAGTTCTCCCACAGCTGCCAAAGTTCTCCTTGTAGCGAGCTGCGCATCAAGCACTGCAGGATAGGGGAGAGTGGGGCCAGCTTCCCCCGGAAGATTTTTAAATTTGTAGCCCTTTGAATCACTATTGCCTGCATTTTGAGCACCGAATTGTCTGAAGGAAAGAGGTTTTTTTTAATTAATCTTTGTTACAGCCTTACTTTAGATAGATAGATAGATAGATAGCTTTTATTGTCATTGTCATTACAACAACGAGATTTCCGCACTCACATTCCTCATACAAACAAGGCATCAGGCCAAAACGCAGAATAGTGTAGATGTGTCAGGAACATCAGAACTGCTAATTTATACCCAGTAGTTTATTCAAGAAAATCCTTATGTTTTTCTTACATTAAATAACTTGTAACTAATAATTTAAGTAAGGCTGAGTAATAACTCAACCTCCCCGGTAAGGTCTATTCCATAGTACTGGAATGGAGAATTTGACCGATGGTCGAACCTCGGATTCAGGAGGAGCAGTGTGGTTTTCGTCTTGGTCGCGGCACACTGGACCAGCTCTACACGCTCCATCGGGTGCTTGAGGGTTCATGGGAGTTCGCCCAACCAGTCCACATGTGTTTTGTGGATCTGGAGAAGGCGTTCGACCGTGTCCCTCAGGGCACCGTGTGGGGAGTGCTCCAGGAGTACGGGGTCCGGGGTCCTTTGCTAAGGGCTATCCGGTCCCTGTACGACCGCAGCAGGAGCTTGGTTTGCATTGCCGGTAGTAAGTCAAACCTGTTTCCAGTGCACGTTGGCCTCCGCCAGGGCTGCCCTTTGTCACCGGTTCTGTTCATTATTTTTATGGACAGAATTTCTAGGCGCAGCCAGGGTGTAGAGGGGGTCTGGTTTGGGAACCACAGAATCTCATCTCTGCTGTTTGCGGACGATGTGGTTCTGTTGGCTTCGTCAAATCAGGACCTTCAGCGTGCACTGGGGCGGTTTGCGGCCGAGTGTGAAGCTTCCTGGATGAAAATCAGCACATCCAAATCCGAGGCCATGGTTCTCGACCGGAAAAAGGTGCTTTGCCCTCTTCAGGTCGGTGGAGTGTCCTTGCCTCAAGTGGAGGAGTTTAAGTATCTCGGGGTCTTGTTCACGAGTGAGGGACAGATAGAGTGTGAGATCAATAGACGGATCGGTGCAGCATCTGCAGTGATGCGGTCGCTGTATCGGTCCGTTGTGGTGAAGAGAGAGCTGAGTAGGGGGGCAAAGCTCTCGATTTACCGATCGATCGACGTTCCGATCCTCACCTATGGTCATGCGATTTGGCTCGTGACTGAAAGAACGAGATCGCGAGTACAAGTGGCCGAGATGAGTTTCCTCCGCAGGGTGGCTGGGCGCTCCCTTAGAGATAGGGTGAGGAGCTCGGTCACTCAGGAGGAGCTCGGAGTCGAGCCGCTGCTCCTCCACGTCGAAAGGAGTCAGTTGAGGTGGCTCGGGCACCTTTTCCGGATGCCCCCTGGACGCCTCGCGGGAGGTGTTCCGGGCACGTCCCATTGGGAGGAGGCCCCGGGGAAGACCCTGGAGGGACTACATCTCTCGGCTGGCTTGGGAACGCCTTGGGGTTCCCCCGGAGGAGCTGGGGGAGGTGTGTGTGGATCGGGAGGTCTGGGCGGCTTTGCTTGAGCTGCTGCCCCCGCGACCCGACTCCGGATAAAGCAGAAGAAAATGGATGGATGGATGGATTAAATAACTTGTAATTAAAATAGTTTAAGTAAAAAAAGCACTACTTTTGAATTCATTTTTGGATTTTGCGTATAACAATGCGATTAAGCATGATTCATCGTGGAAATCATGCATCGAATGATTAATTCGATTTCCATGATGAATCAGCACATGTCCAGGGCCATTTGAAATTCACCAGTGATCATCTGGATGATCCAGAGAAGGCATGGGAGAAGGTCATGTGGTCAGATGAAACCAAAATAGAGCTTTTGGCATCAACTCAACTCACAGTATTTGGAGGATGAGAACAACCCCAAGAACACCGCCTCAACCGTGAAGCATGGGTGTGAAAACATCATTTTTGGGGGTGCTTTTCTGCAAAGGGGACAGGACGACTGCAACGTATTGAAAGGAGGATGGATGGGGTCATGTATCCTGAGATTTTGGCAAACAACCTCTTTCCCTCAGTAAGAGCATTGAAGATGGGTCGTGGCTGGGTCTTCCAGCATGACAATGACCCCCAACACACAGCCAGGGCAACTAAGAAGTGGGTCCATAAGAAACATTTCAAGGTCCTGGAGAGGCAGAGCCAGTCTCCAGACCTCAACTCAATAGAAACTCTTTGGAGGTAGCTGAAACTCCAAACCTGAAAGATCTGGAGACGATCTATGCGGCGGAGTGGACCAAATCCCTGCTGCAGTGTGCAAACTTGGTCGAGAACTACAGGAAATGACTGACCCCTGGAACTGCAAACAAAGGTTTCTGTACCAAATATTAAGGTCGGTTTTTCTGTTGGATCAAATACTTCTTTCATGCAATAAAATACAAATTAATTATTTAAAAATTGCACATCGATCAGCACTACCCATTTCATAAGGCTCACGCACACACTGGGATGACAAATGAATACGATGATTAGATTCTGCTGGGTTTTATGGCTTAATTACTAGATCACACCCAAGGATCACAACTTATACAACACGTTCGTGCACATGGGATGTTTTGTTTGTCCCCAAACAATCTCAGAGTGCACTGTGCCAAATCCAAAATGGAGGTGTCTGTGTAACGGCTTACTAGCCTGACATGCTTCCATGATTCCTTGAATAGGGGCCTGCCTCATTTAATGACCAGGTTAAAAACTTTGTCTGAAAACATAAACGCCTTCCTTAAATAACCGCCGGGCATTATGTGCATTAAAAGGATTACATTTAGTTGTGTCACTCTTTTTTTCTGTCTGTTGCAGAGTGATACCTTAAAATCCAAAAGCCAGATATGTGCTTCTACAACTCCATAATGCAATGCAATGATGTCAACGCCATGCAGTGACGTCAATGTGCGCGTGACCCTTTTAAAGTCCTCTGTAGTGTTGGTGGGTGTCTTAATGCAATTTGACAGAGGAACAGTGGCTTTTCTGGATTAATTTATCCCTCAACGAGCTCCACTTCTTCATACAATCATCAATCTCCAAACCAACGTTACGGTACATGTGCAATTTCCCTCCATGAATTGTGGGTCAATTTGAGTGTCTTTGTAGTTTTTGACGTGTTGTGAAGTTGGTCATATTTGCGGACTTTTCTGCCTAACGTTCCTCTATTTGATCCATGATCAAAATGTAATTGGCATGCACACTGCAAAAACTTTAAAAATTTGACGGGAGATGAATGAGTGAAACCGAAAAAGTGACCAATCACCGCCCTTGTAGTCTCTATTGTTTCGACTGGGCTATGGAGAGGGTTCACAGCCATGCAGAGGGCTCTTATCTACAGCGTTTTTGGTTCACCTCTTCCAAGGATATGTGTGAAACATAACACCATATTACAGTGCAGGCAGAAAGCAGCATTTTGTTAATACTCACCGGCCTTGAATTATGGCCTGCGTTGTGTAGGTGCTGGGTCAGAGCATGGTTTGAAAAAAATAAATGGCCGGGCTTTTAATCAAGGAAGTAAGAAGGTACCCGCTTAAACCGAATCAGCGAGTGTCAGTGCTGAACTTCATTTCATACCTCTGTTACTGTGCACATCCACACTGCTCTGTCCAGTACATGTGAGGGGTTTTTAAATGAAAACGCATTGCAATGGGAGGAGACATTTTGTCCGATGTGAGCAAAAATCCGTTATACAAAATCTGGTATGTGTTTATTACATGGAAAACCATACAAAAGCATTGGCACTTTTGCTATTGTCTGGTGAATGCGAGTATCTGGTTTATACGATGACGGTTTAGGCGAGTTTTACTGTAGATGCAAATGTGTAAAAATGCATCTGAAAGTTGATGTCAAGTGCCTGTTACAACCCCAATTCCAATGAAATTGGGACATTGTGTAAAATGTAAATAAAACAGAATACAATGATTTGCAAATCCTCTTCAACCTACAGTATATTCAGTTGAATACACCACAAAGACAAGATATTTAATTTTCAAACTGATAAACTGTATTGTTTTTGTGCAAATACTGTATTTGCTCATTTTGAAATGGATGCCTGCAACACATTTCAAAAAAGTTGGGACAGGGCAAAAAAGACTGGGAAAGTTGATGAATGTTCAAAGAACACCTAATTGGAAACATGTGAGTGTCATGATTGGGTATAAAAGGAGCATCCCCAAAAGGCTCAGCCATTCACAAGCAAGTTAGGGTGAGGATCACCACTTTGTGAACAACTGCATGAAAAAATAGTCCAAAGGTTTAAGAACAATGTTTCTCAACATTCAATTGCAAGGAATTTAGGGATTCCATGACTGCACCCCCACCCCCAAATTTAGTTGTACTGCTTAATATGTGTGGTATTTGTATTTTTTTTTTTGCACATTTTTACCTTTTCTTTGCTTTTATCCCAACTTGATATCAGAACCTACATGTTTGTTTGATAAGATTACTATCAATCAATCAATCAATCAATCAGCATTTATTCATACAATCATACAATTATTCATACATTTACAACAGCCAGGCGGTGTTCAAAGTGTTTCACAGTACAATTAAGGAAGAAGAACTCCCAAAAATACAACAAACGTATAACAGAATTAAAAAGGCACATACAAACAAAACGTCACAACATCACCAAGTGTCATTTTCCTGTTGAAAAATGATAAATAAACCGTCGCCCCAGTCTGAGGTCAAGAGCGTTTTGGAGCAGGTATTCATCCAGGATGTCTCTGTACATTGCTGCATTCATGTCTCCCTCAATCCTGACTAGTCTCCCAGTTCCTGATGCTGAAAAACATCCCCACAGCATGATGCTGTCACCACCATGCTTCAATGTAGGGATGGTGCCTGGTTTCCTCCAAACATGACGTCTGGCATTCACACCAAAGAGTTCAATCGTTGCCCCATCAGACCAGAAAATTTTGTTTCTCATGGTCTGAGAGTCCTTCAGATGCCTTTTGGCAAACTCCAGGTGGGCTGTCATGTGCCTTTCATTAAGGAGTGTCTTCCATCTGGCCACTCTACCATACTGATTGGTGGATTGCTGCAGAGATGGTTGTTCTTCTGGAAGGTTCTCCTCTTTCCACAGAGGAATGCCTTTAGCTCTGACAGAGTTCTTGGTCACCTCCCTGACTAAGGCCCTTCTTCCCCAGTCACTCAGTTTAGACAGTCAGCCAGCTCTAGGAAGCATCCTCGTGGATCCAAACTTCTTCCATTTACAGATGATGGAGGTCACTGTGCTCATTGGGACCTTCAAAGTAGCACAAATGTTTCTGTACCCTTCCACAGATTTGTGCCTCAAGACAATCCTGTCTCGGAGGTCTACAGACAATTCCTTTGACTTTATGCTTTGTCAACTGTGGGACCTTACATGTAGACAGGTGTGTGTCTTTCCAAATCATGTCCAATCAACTGAATTTACTCCAATTAAGCTGTAGATTCATCTCAGGGAAGATCAGTGGAAACAGGATGCATCTGAGCTCAATTTTATACTTCATGGCAAAGGCTGTGAATACTTATGTACATGTGATTTCTTAGTTTTTGAAAGTTTTAGTAAATTTGCAAAAATCTAAAAAAACAACTTTTCTCACATTGTCATTATGGGCTGTTGTGTGTAGAATTTTGAGGAAAAAATGAATAAATTTGATCCTTTTTGGAGTAAGGCTATAACCTAAAAAAAAAAATGTGAAAAAAGTGCAACGCGGTGAATACTTTCTGGCTGCACTATAAGAGTCATAATTATCACGTGGTCGTTAGGCTGATTTTGTGTTGTTTTTGAAGTGTTGCCTGTTTTTATCATTTGGGTGATGAATGCTGCAGTACTGTTGTTGTTCCATTCACGCTGTATGTTTGATTTATTGGCTTTGGGGTAAGAGATGAAAGTTTTTTTCTGACTCGACCTTAGACAGGAGGTCCAAAGGGGGGATGCATTTTTTCAGCAGGGAGGCTCCATCATAAGGAGCAAGAGGTCACAGGTCAACTGACATGGTCAAGTGGGGAGAAGTCATTTGTTTTTTTTCCTGAGTCAGTGTCTTCTTGGGAACTGCAGTGCCGTGGGATGTAAGGCTGGAATTTCACCTTGGGCTTTGTGCTGTGGGCAAAAAGATCTAGTTAGAGACTGAAAATGCAGTTTCCTTTAAAATTTTAGATTTTTAATACCATTCAGTTTATTTTCAAAATCAGACTGCAAGTTAATGAGGTTGACCAAACAAACTCCACTTACTTTGCCATATTACAATAGTTTAAACCATTTTAAGTGTGATTCCTTCCTGGATGGTGATTTCTTTGTCTGGAGTGGGTTCGGGATCTTTTTTTTTTCCCCCTCCTCCGGCTGCTGCATGTCAGCAATGAGGGCTTCATCAGTGCGGACGATTCTGGATGATTCAAAGTTTTTGGATGTTATGCTTTAGATCCAATCCGGCAGTAAGGATCTAAAGAGGAAGGTCACATTCAAAAACTTTGAATCGTACATGATCATCGGGGCACAGAATCGTATGCCCTCATCGGTGACATGCAGCAGCCAGAGGAGGTAAAAAAAGATTCCGAACTCTCTCCAGATGAAGAAATCATCATTCATAATTATCCACAGTGATGATCCCTCCAAAGACCGGTCAAATATATATATAACATGTTTCGAAAAATAAACGGCCAGGCTTTTAATCAAGGGAATACGGTACCCACTTTCCTTGAATCAATCAATCAATCAATCAATTTTTTTATATAGCGCCAAATCACAACAAACAGTTGCCCCAAGGCGCTTTATATTGTAAGGCAAGGCCATACAATAATTATGTAAAACCCCAACGGTCAAAACGACCCCCTGTGAGCAAGCACTTGGCTACAGTGGGAGGGAAAAACTCCCTTTTAACAGGAAGAAACCTCCAGCAGAACCAGGCTCAGGGAGGGGCAGTCTTCTGCTGGGACTGGTTGGGGCTGAGGGAGAGAACCAGGAAAAAGACATGCTGTGGAGGGGAGCAGAGATCGAATCTGAGTATGTCTGTGCTGAACTTCATTTCGTACATCTGTTACTGAGCACATCCAGGCGGTTTTTCATGAAAATGCATTGTGATCAGACAGGACGTTTTGTCCAATGTGAGTGAAAATCTGTTAAAATAATAAATTCAGTGTTTATTACATGGAAAAAATTACAAAAGCATTGGGACTTGTTGGGAAAGTGTAGTGACACGGACCCACAACAGGCGGCGTAAATGAACGGACAATAGAGGGAGTTAAATTAGAACACTTTACTGTTGTGAATGTCACAACCACACACAGCAGATTACAGAATGAATACAAGTCAATTAATGAAGGTGTCGTGTGGGCAGGCTTGACGATAGGAGACGCCCGTCTGGAGATGAACCGGAACCACACGATTTCCACCGCCACCGAACCCGAAGGATACTGGAGCCGCCAAGTCCTGAAGTCCCCAGGTGGCCACCGTCTCAGCGTGTGGGAGCTGGTACTGCTGGCGGAGAACAAAGACAGTCAAGTGTGGGTGTGTGTACACCCCGTAACAATAATGGTGGGAATTCCACCTCCACCTTTAACACACTCGTGCAGCGTCTGTTTAACCACTTATCTGACGAGACGAAGGACGAAACAGTCGTCCACCCACGCCGGTCCTCTGGTTGACAGCTGCAACACAATAGCTCGTGAAATCACAGAATGCTGGCAGAGAATATTACCTCTCACAGAAGTCGATATCTCGGCGATGTGGTGGAGGTGTCATCCTGCTTTTATCCCGGGTGAGATGCAGATGATCGGTGACAGCTGTCATAGTTGATGAGTGACAGCTGTCACCTCGGCTGTTCCTGTAGGCCGCAGCGCCCTCTCGTGCCTGAAGCCCGCACTTCAGGCAGGGTGCCCTCTGGTGGTGGGCCAGCAGTACCTCCTCTTCTGGCGGCCCACACAACAGTACTTTTGCTTTTGTCCGCTAAGTGTGAAGATCTGGTTTATACGATGACGGTTTAGGCGAGTTCTACTGTATATATAAAATGCTCTAATACAAACTTTCTCTTTTAATTTAGGCATCCAGCACATAGAATCCAGGGAACATGCAGGGAGTTGGTGTGTGGGCTGTCAGGTAATCTCCGAACTCCACTCTGTTGTTAAAATCTTGTATTAAGTGTATTTTTATTTTTCCTTCATCAATCAATCAATCAATCAATCAATTTTTTTATATAGCGCCAAATCACAACAAACAGTTGCCCCAAGGCGCTTTATATTGTAAGGCAAGGCCATACAATAATTATGTAAAACCCCAACGGTCAAAACGACCCCCTGTGAGCAAGCACTTGGCTACAGTGGGAAGGAAAAACTCTCTTTTAACAGGAAGAAACCTCCAGCAGAACCAGGCTCAGGGAGGGGCAGTCTTCTGCTGGGACTGGTTGGGGCTGAGGGAGAGAACCAGGAAAAAGACATGCTGTGGAGGGGAGCAGAGATCGATCACTAATGATTAAATGCAGAGTGGTGCATACAGAGCAAAAAGAGAAAGAAACAGTGCATCATGGGAACCCCCCAGCAGTCTACGTCTATAGCAGCATAACTAAGGGATGGTTCAGGGTTACCTGATCCAGCCCTAACTATAAGCTTTAGCAAAAAGGAAAGTTTTAAGCCTAATCTTAAAAGTAGAGAGGGTGTCTGTCTCCCTGATCTGAATTGGGAGCTGGTTCCACAGGAGAGGAGCCTGAAAGCTGAAGGCTCTGCCTCCCATTCTACTCTTACAAACCCTAGGAACTACAAGTAAGCCTGCAGTCTGAGAGCGAAGCGCTCTATTGGGGTGATATGGTACTACGAGGTCCCTAAGATAAGATGGGACCTGATTATTCAAAACCTTATAAGTAAGAAGAAGAATTTTAAATTCTATTCTAGAATTAACAGGAAGCCAATGAAGAGAGGCCAATATGGGTGAGATATGCTCTCTCCTTCTAGTCCCCGTCAGTACTCTAGCTGCAGCATTTTGAATTAACTGAAGGCTTTTTAGGGAACTTTTAGGACAACCTGATAATAATGAATTACAATAGTCCAGCCTAGAGGAAATAAATGCATGAATTAGTTTTTCAGCATCACTCTGAGACAAGACCTTTCTGATTTTAGAGATATTGCGTAAATGCAAAAAAGCAGTCCTACATATTTGTTTAATATGCGCTTTGAATGACATATCCTGATCAAAAATGACTCCAAGATTTCTCACAGTATTACTAGAGGTCAGGGTAATGCCATCCAGAGTAAGGATCTGGTTAGACACCATGTTTCTAAGATTTGTGGGGCCAAGTACAATAACTTCAGTTTTATCTGAGTTTAAAAGCAGGAAATTAGAGGTCATCCATGTCTTTATGTCTGTAAGACAATCCTGCAGTTTAGCTAATTGGTGTGTGTCCTCTGGCTTCATGGATAGATAAAGCTGGGTATCATCTGCGTAACAATGAAAATTTAAGCAATACCGTCTAATAATACTGCCTATGGGAAGCATGTATAAAGTGAATAAAA
Source organism: Thalassophryne amazonica (assembly GCF_902500255.1). Lineage (NCBI taxonomy): Eukaryota > Metazoa > Chordata > Actinopteri > Batrachoidiformes > Batrachoididae > Thalassophryne > Thalassophryne amazonica. The sequence goes on from NC_047104.1 coordinate 47,846,610, forward strand.
TTGGTCCTAGCACAGAACCTTGTGGAACTCCATAATTAACTTTAGTCTGTGAAGAAGATTAACCATTTACATGAACAAATTGTAATCTATTAGACAAATATGATTCAAACCACCGCAGCGCAGTGCCTTTAATACCTATGGCATGCTCTAATCTCTGTAATAAAATTTTATGGTCAACAGTATCAAAAGCAGCACTGAGGTCTAACAGAACAAGCACAGAGATGAGTCCACTGTCCGAGGCCATAAGAAGATCATTTGTAACCTTCACTAATGCTGTTTCTGTACTATGATGAATTCTAAAACCTGACTGAAACTCTTCAAATAGACCATTCCTCTGCAGATGATCAGTTAGCTGTTTTACAACTACCCTTTCAAGAATTTTTGAGAGAAAAGGAAGGTTGGAGATTGGCCTATAATTAGCTAAGATAGCTGGGTCAAGTGATGGCTTTTTAAGTAATGGTTTAATTACTGCCACCTTAAAAGCCTGTGGTACATAGCCAACTAACAAAGATAGATTGACCATATTTAAGATCGAAGCATTAAATAATGGTAGGGCTTCCTTGAGCAGCCTGGTAGGAATGGGGTCTAATAAACATGTTGATGGTTTGGATGAAGTAACTAATGAAAATAACTCAGACAGAACAATCGGAGAGAAAGAGTCTAACCAAATACCGGCATCACTGAAAGCAGCCAAAGATAACGATACGTCTTTGGGATGGTTATGAGTAATTTTTTCTCTAATAGTTAAAATTTTGTTAGCAAAGAAAGTCATGAAGTCATTACTAGTTAAAGTTAATGGAATACTCAGCTCAATAGAGCTCTGACTCTTTGTCAGCCTGGCTACAGTGCTGAAAAGAAACCTGGGGTTGTTCTTATTTTCTTCAATTAGTGATGAGTAGAAAGATGTCCTAGCTTTACGGAGGGCTTTTTTATAGAGCAACAGACTCTTTTTCCAGGCTAAGTGAAGATCTTCTAAATTAGTGAGACGCCATTTCCTCTCCAACTTACGGGTTATCTGCTTTAAGCTACGAGTTTGCGAGTTATACCACGGAGTCAGACACTTCTGATTTAAGGCTCTCTTTTTCAGAGGAGCTACAGCATCCAAAGTTGTCTTCAATGAGGATGTAAAACTATTGACGAGATACTCTATCTCCCTTACAGAGTTTAGGTAGCTACTCTGCACTGTGTTGGTATATGGCATTAGAGAACATAAAGAAGGAATCATATCCTTAAACCTAGTTACAGCGCTTTCTGAAAGACTTCTAGTGTAATGAAACTTATTCCCTACTGCTGGGTAGTCCATCAGAGTAAATGTAAATGTTATTAAGAAATGATCAGACAGAAGGGAGTTTTCAGGGAATACTGTTAAGTCTTCTATTTCCATACCATAAGTCAGAACAAGATCTAAGATATGATTAAAGTGGTGGGTGGACTCATTTACTTTTTGAGCAAAGCCAATAGAGTCTAATAATAGATTAAATGCAGTGTTGAGTATATCAACAGAAACTGTAATTTTAAATATCAATTGTCCACTCTAAACAAAATTACCACACTGTTTCTGTGTATGATTGATAGACTTAAATGATCACCAGGAGACATTTATATATCAATAACAAAAAAAACAATAACAGCAAAAAGCTTTTTGGACAGTAACTGAATACCGCAGCAATGACATTGAAATGAAACAGCCAAGATGTGCTTGTTCAGCTTGATTTTAAAAGGTTGAACAAAAATACTGCATTACCCATTAAGGAATTACAATCATTTTTATACACTGACAAACTAAATACAAGGATTATTGCGAATATAAAGCATCACTTTTACGAGCAGCTTTCTTTAGACAAGGCAGAGGGATGGATACATGAACATTTCCAAGACAGTGACTATATCTTAGACTTAATTTACATCAGTCATTGAGAAATGCAGCATTACATTATTTACTCTATGGTAAATCCTAGTGGTAAATCTTAGGCTAGCGAAGTACATTCAGACAAGCGTGTCTATGAACAGGTTAGTTGAGGAAAAAGGTATTGGACTGATATCGTATCGGCGGATACTGAAGGTCCCAGTATTAGTATGGTATCAGACAAGAAAAAGTGGCATCCCAAGTAAATCTTTCAGACGTCACAGGTTCCAAAAATTGAGCTACAGTGAAAGAAGAAGACTAGCAAGGGAAGCCACCAAGACACTCATTACAACTCTGAATGACAAAACACTGTGATTGGGGAAACTGTCCGTAGTGTAACAGGTCACAGTTCCATGGTGGAAGGGACCAGAGAAGGACTTTCAAACAAGAAAAAACATATCTAGGCTCGAGTCTCCTGTGTGTCTTCTGGCAAACTGTAGCTGAAATGTCACATCTTTTTAAGAAAATCCTGCTTTAATATTAATATCTGTTGGTATACTGTATGTGTAGACTTATATTTCTGTCGTAATCTCTGTCAGCTACCATATAAACCACAGAAATCTCACCTTTTTTTGTGGTTCTTTAATTTAACTGACTTACTTGCCAGTGATGTTGCTGATTTCTGTGTCATTGCCATTGTCGATTGTCTGCAGAGTTTCTGTGCTGCTGCTGTTGGTTTTGACAAACCGTCTTGCCTGCCAGAGCACAACAGACCACAGGAAGGTGAGCTGTGTGTTGTTCTGATACGTGTGATTTGTTTGACATTCTCACCCTTACGGTGGTTGTCCTCGCTTGAAAGCTTGTGGTGTTTTTTTCAGTTTCTTTTTGCACATTGATCTGCAAAGACACTTGCGTTATCGTGTCTAAATATCCACTTTAAACATTAGTGTAGTCTTTTAAACTCGGCTCTCTGGGAGTTTGCTTTCTGCTGTCCAACTGTAAAGACTTTGTTCTGGCCCAGTCTGATGACTAGTGAGGAATCCCAGAGCAACCTGAGCAGGGTGTTAAAAGGGACATCTTTAAAATAATTTTTTTTGTTTAACGGTGTTTTCTAAGTGTTAAATAAAACAATTTTTACAGTTATTTTCAAAATTAGCATTTTCCATTAATAATTATGCATATTTTTAGTATGTTTTTTCAAATAAAATAATTATTAAGATAGCCCCTCTTTAAACTGTTAACTGGTAAGAAGAGTAAGAGAGAAAAGATCTGATAATTTTAGCAGGATAGTGAAGTCTTATACCAGCTGTCAGCAACCCACATCTTGAACCCTGGAACCACATGAAACACATGGGAGGAACCGGTGGATCAGGACAACTGACATGTCAACTATCCTGTCTGCTGGGGAGGGCTTGTCTGTGTCAGTAGCCTTCTGTTGAAGAGATCTTTGGAAGTCGGCTCCAAGAGTTTCCACTAGGACTCCAGCTGTGTGGCCTATGGCTGACCCTGGAGATGACAGTGGCGTTGAGTTACAAAGGCAGTGCAGGGGAGTTACTGGGAGTCTGAGGTCTCTTTGAATGGCTGTGTGCTGGTGATTGTCACTAACGGAGCTCCCTGCCAACACTCCCTCCTGCTCCTGTGTTGTCTTTCCATCCGCTAAAACTCAAAAGCAGCTAAGCTTTGACTGCGCTCATGTGTTTGCCCAGAGTGGCTGCTGAGAACAGGGACAAAGTGCTTTCTAAAGAGCAGTATTTCCAAGCAACTCCTCAGCTAAAGCCAGCCTGTCCAGGTTCCTCAAACAGAGGGTGAAGTGATCACTGCTCATTCATCTCACCAGTGAGAAATGTAGGAAGCCAACAGGGGATAGTCCACTACCAGACACCTGCTAATCATTCAGATCAGGACTGAATAGAGGTCTGTTTCTTGAGCAGTGATGGAAACATGAGGAGCAGGATAGTCATGTAAATTAGTCGAGGCCCTGATCTGAGCTGACTGTACTCTGAGGGGATTAAAGCCTTTTTAGTGGACACATTCCATTAACTGGCTCTGATATTTAATGATACTGCCTCACATCTTGTATGCTTTTGTTTTATCAGTTGTGGGTGTTGCATTTCTATACAGGTCCCACAGAGGCCGGAACCCCAACAGGAGTTCAGGGTAGAGGTTGAAGAGGTTCAGGGCTCCTGGGGGACTTGGGGGCCCTGGTCACCCTGCTCCCAGACCTGCGGGATAGGTGTTCAGGAGCAAAAAAGGCCCTGTCTGCCAATGTATACTCCATCCCAGTACCCTCCCAGAAGATCTGGAGTGCACCTTCAGCAGCCGGGGCTTGTAATTTCAGCACTGCGGCCAACAGTCCCTCTGCACCGTGATCCAGCTGCATTCTCCAACAGTAGCAGCCATGCAGTGCTGAGGAGGCAGAAGGAGGCGCGGTCTGGTGGGCACAGGTATTGTTCCACTCTTAGTGAGACAGTGGCTTTCCTTTAAAGGTATAAAACAAACGCAAGTACTGAAATATCATAATGATAAAAATTATTTCTTGATCTTTAGGAGTCCTTGGTGCAGCAGAGAACAGAATTTACAAAGGAATTCTTCAAATGTTGATGCAAGTGCTGAATTTGGTGCAAATACTCCTTTGACATTACTCTTATGAAAAAGCAGTGTCCACTTGAATTTTCAATAGGTGGCCAGGTAGGGGTCAATTGAAGAATTACACAGGGGACAAAATTTAATTTTATTAATTTAACTTAAAGAGGTATGGGGTAAAAATATCAAAACTGGTGAGAAAGGTCATTGGGGGATTTTGAAGATCCTGCTAGACAGCGCCTACGCGCATGCGTGATGACGTCATAACTCTATCCAGTTAGGGAGACGCAGTTTCGTTCAATAACAAGAACTGTCAAGAAACTTTCTCATTGCTGTTTGGAGTTGTGTGGAGGTAGGAATAGCCTTTTGAATGCTTGAATAACAATGTCAATCACACAAAGAAATCAAATAATAGTGAAAGCAGGTTTATTGCACCCAAAATGTTGGTATTTTGGTCATTGAACTTTCCTAGCAACAAAGCCCCGGTCACACGGCACTAACGGAGGACACTGAAGCCAAAACGAAACAAGAAAGCTGGACTTATGTTGACTTTCGGAGACATCGTTTAACCGGCGTCCAGCTTCGATCGGTCAGCCGCTTCATGAAGTGTGATAACATCCAACCCTTTAGCCGCTCCGTGAGGTGTCATAACAACCGGGAGTGACTATTAATCCGGCAGCCAGGCACCCACAGTCGAAGCTTCCTATTCACTCGGCTGCTGTCTCTCTGGCCGGTGTGAGGCATTCAGCACTCCCCTCACACTGGGACCACACTGACGAACAGTCTCTGAAAGAAGCTCCTGTCAACAGAAGTCTGTCACTCTTCTGTTTTTTTGCTCAGACTCGCAGACTGTTTCGCTTTTTAATTTTCTCTTTTTTTTGGAGAACACACAACGCTTCATAAACACGGTAACTAGCCCAGTTAGTTGCGAGGCGTCATAACAAGCTGTTTTTTCTAATGACGCCAAACACATGAGCAAGAGGCTCACTAACTGGAAGTCTCAGCAGCACAACTTGAAAATGGTCAATTCCAGTTTGTACAGTGGTCAGAAGTTGAAGTTGCTCCAATTTTGGTAAAAAGTGGGGCAAATTATTGGTTGAGCTAATAGGATTAATAAATTGAATAGTTTTGTCTGTGTTGAGTGCTTGGTCTGCAACACAAAGGTCAATACCCCTGTCACACTAGAGCACAAATGGCGTACGACATTCGTGTAATTCGTGCTGCATTCGAACTGTACTTGAACGCCTCATACAGCATTCGCACATTCACGTGTTGCTTGTGTTGGAAAAAATCCGAACGGTGGTGGAGTCAGTCATACTGCATTCGTATGGACATTCCAACATCATTCATGCAATTCAGCCTGCATTCGAACTGCATTTGACCTGAAGCACGAACTGCACGAAATACTCCAAATTGGCAGGGCAGCACGAATGTAGAGAACAGGCACACTACTGTTGTGTGCATTCGAACTGGGGAATATTCGTACAGCGGTTGTACTGCTGTGTGAGTGCTAGGTCGAATGGCATACGAACTAGCATCCGAAATGGCAACTCACCAGCATTTGGTGCAGTCTGATCATGTAGAAATGTCCCGATTATGCCTCCGTGATGCGTTGATGCGCAAGGCGGCCGTGTGGACGGGATCTAACAGCCATGATGGCATAATTCAGATGAATCTTCTGACATGAGGTGAACTGTCAATGGATGTGTGATTACATGCTCCATCTGGACGTTAATCCATGATCACAAGCCGCACACGGCAAGGTGCCGCACACGGCAATGTGTTACAAATTAATTAGTTATAGATCATTCCAAATTCTTTGCTTTGAAAATTACCAAATAGTCACACGGGGAGAAAAAGAAATCATATATAGAAAAACAAAGGCATCAAGATGCATCGATAATTGCGTCACCTCGTTGAATGGTTTGTTCCAGCTTTCACCGAATTAAAGATTCGTTCCATTGAAAGAATGTAAAAACATTCATTATTTGTTTTATATAACGGCTAAAATAGATCCTTGTCATTTGCTATTATATTCATTTATAAACAACAGAAAAGGGACTTACATTTTGGTGTTCGTCACTGCTGCTTTGAATGAATGAATGAATGAATGAATGAATTTATTCGGCACACAGTTCGACAGCAAAAAAAACCTCATAACAAAAAACTCCTAACAAAACAACTTTACAAAGATCCCGTGTGGCCGAAAGGGTGAGGGCAGAAGCAAAGCTTATAAATGCCCACCCCTTATACTAAAAATAAAAATTATATACACACATTTATACAAGCATGCAACCATAAACACAATTTTCAGAATACTACCAGATAAACACTGTCACACAATCCACAATCCCAGAAGCAATAACAAAAACAATAAACCCAAGTCTTCAATTATAACAAGAAATTTTGTAATTCTTGTAATGCCTCCTAAAACCCACCAAAGTACCAAGTACTTTAATGTTGTCAAGGCAGTTGTTCCAGGTGTTAACCCCTTTAACAGAGACACAGTGACTCAAAAAAATAAAATTCCTCTCAAGTTAGAACTGGAGTCTCTCAGTTTAAACAGATCCTGGACATGTTGCAGCAGCAGTTTATTTATGTGACAAGTAGGTCTCTGAGGTCTTCAGACCTGGGCCTATTGGTTGTGCCTAGGACAAGACTGAAGACCAGGGGAGACTGTGCTTTCGAGGTGGTGGCACCTAAAATGTGGAATGCATTGCCTTTGGACCTACGCTCCGTGGGCTCTGTTGAAACATTTAAAGTGAAGCTAAAGACCCTTTTGTATAGGCTGGCTTTTACCTAGTTTTTATGGTTTTATGTTTCTGCTGTTTTTAATTTCTCTGTTCTTATGTGAAGCACTTTGTGATTTCTATCTTGAAAGGTGCTATATAAATAAACCTTACTTACTTACTTAATTTTAACTTTATACATAATTTGTATTGTAATGTAGTCATCCAAGTCCCAGAATTTTAGAATATGTAAACAAGCAAACAATGGATTCATTGGCTTGCAATATGATTTGTTGCAAATAATTCCTATAGCTTTCTTTTGCAACAAAACTATTGAATTAGTATTAGTTTTGTATGTATTTCCGCAAACTTCAATGCAGTAGGTCATATGTGGAACAAACAATGAATGATATAAAATAGTTAATGAGTGTTGGGAAATGAAATCTCGCGCTTTATGCAAAATTGCAATGGCTTTTGACATTTTAGATTTAACTAAATTAATATGCGTGTTCGAGCACAGTTTATCATCAATAACAACACCAAAAAATTTTGTATCAGTTACAGTTTCAATTTCAATATAATTTAATAATAAATTTCTTTGACATCAATAATCGAACACAAACTTTAAATAGGAGTCCAAAAATAATTCTGGTGATGTAGTCTGTGATTCTGTGCCCAGACTTCGTGTACTTCCAAAAAAAAGAAAAAAAGGCCTTGTACTTCCTCAGTGCAGTGAAAAAAAAAAAAAAATCATGTCAGAAATTAGTCCAGCTTTTCATTCTAACTTCCTCCTAACAGCTCTTCATGCCTCCAGACGGCTTGCAGTACAGTGGATTTGTTTTGTGTGTGTGTGTGTGTGTGTGTGTGTGTGTGTGTGTGTGTGTGTGTGTGTGTGTGTGTGTGTGTGTGTGTGTGTGTGTGTGTGTGTGTGTGTGTGTGTGTGTGTGTGTGTGTGTGTGTTAGAAGAATTAATACAGTCAGTTAGCTCCTTCAAATTGTCATCCATCAGCAAAACAAACTCTGCATGTTTTGCTGAACGCTGCCCCCACTAGTGGGCGGGGTTCACAGCATGCAATGGTACAAAATGTATGCAACCAAATTTGCACACTAAATGGAACCAAATTGCACGCTAAATGCAACACAACACAAATGGGATGAATAATCCATGTCACAAAGCACCAATCAAATGACAAGGATCCACTCAGCCGTTATATAATCCTGCATATTTATAAAACAAATATGCACAATGAGCTATGTAAGAGTACTTGTGGTCAGTTTTAGGAGTATCACCAAAGTAATATGTGACATACCTGGAGGGTAGTCAAAGAATACCACACATATTCTCAGCCAAGACCCAAAGAAAATGTAAACTCCTTGTTGGAGGTCATGATGAATAACTTGAATTCCAGGCTAACTATCAGAGACATGTGGATGATTAGAGATTGATCCATAATTAGTACACTTACCCTAGTTTAAGTGTTGATCTCTTCATGTTTGTGTTTTCAGGAGGATCCATCACATCACGCCAGGGAGGTACGGCTATGGGAGAAGGCCTTATGTTGCTCCACTGCAGACAAATACAGGCCAGATCTCCCCTGGCAGCCACAGACAGAGACGCTCTGCTGTGGCTGAAGCCTACCAGCCTATTGCGAGAGGTCACAGGACAAAAGGTCTGGGCCTGTCCAACACCCTCCATCAGTATGGCAGACCCTATATCCCTAAAAATAACCCCATGTGGGCCCCACTCTACCAGTCTGGTTTCACCCACCAGGCTCAAGTCCAGCAGGAGCTACAGCCAGGAGGCCAGAAACCGGGACAACCACAGCACCAGCAAAGACCTTACAGCCCTTTACCTGCCTCCTCCTGTGCAGGAGAACACGTTCACTACAAGATCTGCAGCAGTAATGTACGTAGCTGAACTTGCACCCCTTCATCGGGTTATTGAAATGTTGACTGCTGATGGGTATTTAAAGAATTTTACTGGCTCTGTTGAAGAAGTTAACTAATCATCAGCATTTGTCTGTTTGTCAATATAAAATGTTATGAAGGATTTCAGTTATATTTTATTGAAGGGCAGCCATTGTATCTATAGCCTGCTGAGAGACAGTCAGACAGACAGACAGATGAATGTTGTGTCTAGGGGAGGTGTGCTCTCTCTGTCTACTCTGTAGTTACTTATTGTTTAATGAACTTTTATAACAGTGGATATTGCACATCAATATTTTATTGCATAGTTAGTTTAATTGTTTAGTTTCAGACTAAGATAGTGTTATCACAAAGCAGCCTGGCAGGACTGAGCGGAGGCGAGACACAGACAGAGGCTGGACACAAATGCAGGCTCACCACAGGACGTATGCGTAAAGGATGGTTTAATTCAGACCTGGGTTCAGTAACAGGAAGGCAGTCTGCGGAGCAGAAGTACCGGGCAGGGACAAGACAGAGGACATGGTCAAAAACAAGCAGGGTCAGTACACGAGCAAACAGAGTTGTCAGGGCTGAGGCAAAAGGCAGGATCCGGTACACAGAGCAGAGTCAAAAAACACGGCTTGGCAAAACAGGACTGAAACAAAGTGCTGGTGAGTGAATGAATCAACAAACGAGCAGGGAGGAAGTGAACTGAAGCAGTTTAAATAAGAACAGGTGTTAACAAGATAATGAGGTGCATGTGGAGGAGGAAGGGCCTGGAAGGGGGCGTGGTCAGGTGACAACTAAGAGGCAAAAGAGATGCAGAAAGGCGGTGACAAATGGGCAAGTAAATGACAGCTGAATTGGGCGTGGCCAACAGTGATGACAAAGTGCAGGTGTGGGACATGAGTGATCAGAAAGAGACTGTGATAACAATGAAACTGGACATGACAACTAAAGATCATACAAAGAAAACATGAGCACAAATCTAAACTTGATCAGGACTGAAAAGCATACCAGAACATAATAAACAGAATCATGGGAAATAACACATTGTGACAAAACCAAGTGGAACAGACAGACAAAACTATAAGAAAAACAGAAACTAAGTGATAACAAAACCTGGCATAACAGTACTACATAATAGAAATGAGAACAGCAAAAACAATAGGCAAACAATAACCAAATGATAAACCATGAAAACACAGACTGATAGAACAAAACTAGAACGGAACTGGAACATGGCTGAAGTATAAAAGTAACAGAAGAATGTGCCAAAGCAAAAATAGAACATAGAATAAACACATGATGAAGAAGGCAATTAATAAAACAAGGCTGGGGCAAAAGGAACAGAACTAAATAAAGAGGAAAAATAAGGGCTAAAGCCTGGAACTGGGCGGGGCATGACACAGACGAGCGGCACCTCTGAGTTTTGTCCTTGTCAGCGTTATTGGCACTCTTGATTTTTAAAGTCAGATTTTAAAATACATTAGAAGAATCACATTTATATAATAATATTTACCTCCACCAAGGAGGTTATGTTTTCGGTCACGTTTGTTTGTTTGTCTGTTTGTCAGCAGGATAACTCAAAAAGGTTTGAACGGATTTTGATGAAATTTTGTGGAGTGGTTGGAAATGACAAGAGGAACAAGTTATTAAATTTTAGTGGTGATCCGGATCACGATCCGGATCCCGATGCTAATGCGTTAGCATGTCTATGGCATTTTCAATGTTAAAAGTTAGCATTAAGCAGTTGCAGCTGTCATCACGTTTGGGTGCATTTGTTTTCAAATTGTAATATTTCTTAAATTTATTTTTGTTTATATATTAATAATCTAATGATTATTATATACAATTTTAGAAAGAGACAAAAAGATATAGATCACTGTGCCAAGGAGGGAATCTCTTTAGGATCAGTGACCCTATGGCCTTGTTTAGAGAAGTGTTTCATAAATATTAAAAAATTCATATATTTGCAGTTTAGTTGAATAATAAATTGAATTTTGTCTCTTATTTGTTTTTGTCTATAAGCACATGCAATATCAATATCAGTGCTCAGATGACAGTAGCTTCTGGGAAAGGTGCGACTTGCAATAAACTGTGATGCCAAGCGCTAAGGATACATGCTATCCAGTCACAACAGATGAAACTTTTTTTACTACTGAGCAAACATCATAGTTAGACTTTTTTAGGTTCAATGATTCCACGGCGTGTAGATGTTATGGCGTCAGTGACCCGATGGCCTTGGCGGCAGTTTGCACTCTCTGAGTTCTTCTAGTTCATAAAATGTTATTGAACAACAACAGCAACAAAAAAACTTTTTCATATGGTGAAATAAAGTCATAGAGATGTTAAATGAATGCAGGGCACAGTTACAGGAAACATCACTTTCATATCCAGTTTTCTTTAGATGATATTGGATTAGACACCAAGTGAATGAATAAGCCTTGTTTTGGTAAATCTGTCTAGAATAGGTAGTTCTCACAAAACTGAGTGACAATGCAAGAAGGAGACAAGTAAAGGAAGCCACCAAGACATCTGTGACAACTATGTCCTTGCGGCATTTTGAGCTCTGAAATGTATTGTTGTAACTCCACCTTAAAACCAATGTAAACCCTTTTGTGCATAGCGTGAAGTCTCCGAATTCTTTCATCAAACTAACGATTGATACATGAAACATAAATAACTAACCTTCTTTGTTTAATCCACCACTGCTGCACACAAGGATAAAAAAAAGTCCAAACCAAACGTAGGATGTGTTGTGCATAGCGTGGACTCCACTGGCATTACAGGCTATTGGAAAACTGAAGATTTATATCTTAAATGTGTGTGTGTGTGTGTGTGTGTGTGTGCGTGCGTGCGTACGTGCGTGTGGGGGGAGGCAGTAGGCAAGTCCTTACATTTTGCTAATGTTTAAGATGGCAGTGTTACGTCACATGAAATCCATATTCTATTCAAGGTATCCTGTCATCTAGACTAATAAATCTCTGTGCAGAAGCCGGTTACGCTCCTGCAAAAAAAAAAAAAAAAAAGGAAAAAAAAACATTAACGGATGACGTCCACAAGAAAAGCTGAAGAGTGGAACAAAAGTTGACAGGAAGTCAGAAGTGCAGCTGAACAACTAGTTGGTACCTGTGACTTGCCTGTGGGCGATGAACGGCTTATTCACTCACACCCAAACAGTCACTTTCGCGCCATTATCCCAGTTGTATATAATGTAAATATCTGCACAGTGCTGCAGCTGTTGTGTTGTCATTGTGAAGCTAACGTACAACATGTAAGGGTACAACTGCAAGGTTAAACTGTCTTATAAAATAACCTGACATGACCTGATGAGCACATATTTGCAAAATGCATTATTTGTTCACAACTGTTATGAACATGCTGCCTCTAAAACTTTAACCACAGACACATTATAAAGTATCAACCACGTTGTGACTGTTAAACAGTCAAATTCCTTCACAAAAAATATCAGAACTAATTTGCATAAAATGAACCATTTCCCTTCATGAGTGTAGGCACCCTGACCTCTGACCTTGACTATAGAACACGTCTAAACATTAAAACAATTCTTCCCATCCACAACTACTGTGTCTACCAAGTTTGGTCAAAATTGTATTCGATGTTCTTAAGATAGCATGCTAACACACAAAAATACATACAGATGTAGTTATCAAGGCAATCACAAGAGTGTACATCGTTAATTGCATTTGTTTTTTCTAGATTGGACTACTGCAATGTTCTATTTTCTGGTTTACCGCAGTCCAGCATTAGGGGTCTCCAATTGGTTCAAAATGTTGCTGCCAGACCTTTGACAGGAAGCAGAAAGTTTGACCACATTACACCCATTTTGGCGTCTCTTCACTGGCTTCCTGGCCCTGTGAGACCAGATTTTAAGGTTCTGCTACTAGCCTATAAAATTGTTCACGGACTGGCACCTCCCTACTTAGCTGACCTAATTAAACCCTACGTACCGGCCCGGGCTTTGCGTTCTCAGGGTGCAGGACTACTTTGTGCCCCTAGGGCAGGGGTGGGCAATCATGTGCCATAAAGGGCCGAGAGCCGAGACACTGCAGGTTTTCCGTGCAACCAGTCACCTCAGCAGGTGATTTCATTAATGATCAGGTGTCTCATCAGGTGATTTTATTGACAACCAGGTGTTTATGTTCAGAGGAGAAGCTCATCAGCAACACACCTGCTGAGGTGAATGGTTTCATGGAAAACCAGCAGTGTCTCGGCCCTCGATGCCCACCCCTGCCCTAGGGTGAATAAAAAGGCTGCAGGTCACAGAGCTTTCTCTTATTGTGCCCCTGTTCTGTGGAATGATCTCCCTGTGTCAATAAAACAGTCAGATTCTGCAGACTTTCAAGTTTAGACTTAAAAAGTACTTATGTTCCCTTTCGTATTGCTAGCATACTAGCATAGTATGGTGCTATGCTTTCTACCCTTTTAAATTCAATTTATTAGTAAACAGAGCGGGCCGCAGCCTCAACTTTGTATTTCTTCTGTTTTTCCTGTTGGTTAATGCTGACAAATTATACTGCATTTGTTGTCTTTCTGCCACCTGATTCTGTTATTTTTTCTCTCTGTTTGAGGTGTAGCTCCATCCAGAAGTGGGGGTGGGTGTCTTCTTCTGCAGGCCTCCCGTTTCCCTAATTTCCTATATATTTGTATTGTCAATTGTGTCGGTAGCCGAGCTTCAGAAACTCCAGCTTCAGAAAGTAAAAGTCAAACCACATATTTGTTCCAGCTTCCTAATAACCCAGCTGATTGTAATTAGTTCAACTCTTCGGGCAGGTGGATGAACTAATTATTGAGATCACCTGTTTTAGATGCACAGGTAGAAGCAATACATGGTAGGGCTTTTATTTTCTGAAGCCAGAGTTTTCCACCTCTGGTTGGTAGCATGGCCCAAGCAGAGGGTCACCCCTTTGAGTCTGGTCTGCTTGAGGTTTCTTCCTCAAATCATCAGAGGGAGTTTTTCCTTACCACTGTTACCTGTGTGCTTGCTCTAGGGGTTGTAAGGTTAGACCTTACTTGTGTGAAGTGCCTTGAGGCAACTTTGTTGTGATTTGGTGCTACATATAAATGAAATAAATTGAAGTGAATTAATTATGGTAACAATGAAGTGAAGGGACTGCAGTCATACTGTTTTGTGTTCTCTTACAATGGGCTAAAAACAATATAAACTCCCCTTCAGACCGGAAAATCACAGCAGCCCCTTGTGGCAAGGTCTCTATTTTATTGTAAAGGTAAAGGTATTGTAAAGTTCTTTGAGCATCTGCTTCAAATGGAAAAGCGCTATAGAAATGCCTTCCATTTATATCTCTTTTTAGAGCAGTTTGTACGTTGTTAGGACAACAAATTGTTATTTTTGTTGAGATGGTGGAGTTAACTGTTGACTGGTTGCATAAAATAAAATGCTAACAATGATTAACCAAGGTTATCCATTATCCATGGCTAACATCAACCACTGTTAGCATGACCACTCCTGCTAATGCTAACTGTGGTTTGTGTTCTGCAAGACACAGCTCAATAATATGTCTGCTAAAGGTGCAGTACACTCCAAACGTGAATTTATAGAAATTATTCATAAATGAAAATGAGATAATGTATTAAAAATACGATACCATATGTTAGGAGTTTTCCAGTGACCAGTCAGAGAAAATACATCACAGATATGGAGTCCTCACAAACAAGGGAAAAGTGGAAGAGAAAGGGGAGACCCAAGAGAATAAAATTCAGGAGTAAACTGATATTAGCTACAGTATGTTGCAAAGATGGGCTTTTAAATAGCAGCCCATAAATATTTGGATGGCCTTGGCTCACGTTGTGCAGAGATTAGGGAGTCGATTCTACGTATGTATTTAGATTAACTATTTCTCTGTGTAACGTCTCCGGGGTAACACAGATAATATAAAGCAGAACAGCCAAATGGAGAGCTGTCAGGAAGCTGGACTGTTAAGGAAAAGTTTAAATAAATACCAGAATTCAACGACTTTTGGCCAACAATGTCTAAACTATAAGAACGAGACAAAGGAGAAGAAGTGACTGTGGGGTTCAATTGATGCACGGTGGCAATCAAAGATGTGAGCTCCCTGCACTTGTAGCACGGGTTAGCTGCTGTAAAATAAATGTGTTTATTTGTGTCCAATCCTTCCTCAGGCATGTCCTCTGTCCAGCAGAAACATCAGAGCTGTTCAGTGTTCCTCATACAACCATCAGCCGTTCATGGGCAGACTGTACGAATGGGAGCCTTTCAATGAAGGTAAGAAATCTGAAGAATCTGCATTTAAAAAAAATGCAATTGAAATAAAAGAAAAAACATTCAAGAAGTTTAACTTGTAAGACATTCTAGTGATGTCAATAAAACTTTATAAAATTATATCAAACATACAGTCAAGGTTTATCAATACACACTTGTTGATTTATTTATTTAGAAAATAAATCATTTTAACCTCCCCAAAGACACTTTTCAGCCAGACTGGCTCAAATTACAGCACGGCGGAGGAACAGGTTGTTGTAATTTCTCATATGTGTGTCTGTCTGTGCACTCAATAACTCTGACACGGGTGAATAGATTTTCACTAAACATGGAAAGAATTTTCCTTGCGTGAGTGTCTCCAGATGATTATGTTTTGGAGCAGATCAGCCGAATGTCAGGGTGAAGTCCTCACAAACACAGTCCAAGAAACACATTTTCCAGGATATTTCTTCAACTAATAGGGGTAGAGAGATGACATAAAGGTTAATCAGTAAATCACTGAAATCTGATGACATGAGTGATGTATGTTGGTCTAAAAAAGACTTCTTAAAATGTTCATAATTGTCAAAAGCTACATTTTCCAGTACATCTCCATAACCAGCAGGTCCTCAAAAGTCTTCAACTAATCGTTTGTCGTTGCGTGTTATAATTGACATCACTAAAGCATCGTGCAAGGACATTGCGATTGTTTGCCAAATACTTTTCCTTGATATCTGCATCCAGTAAGGGCAAGATGAACAATGTCTGCTAGTACCACTCCTGCAACAACTATTGTAGTCTTATAAAGCAGTATTCCGTGCGTACTCAGGGTGTCCATCAACTCTTTGATGCCTTTCATTAGCACATGAGATACTCAGGATCTGAACTTAAAATATTTGAATTGTTGCCTACGTGTTATAATTTGTGGTGTGCAGACTGCAGAATATCACTTGTCTGTTGGCTCGCTGCTACATGTTCATTCCTACCAACTGACTGGCCTGATTCACCTGAAGTATCCAGGCAACAGTCAAAATACTTCATAAAATGTCACCTGTGCCAAAACCCAGATGGAGCAAGCGGTCCCTAAATTAATACTCTGTTAAACACGCATGGAGCTTAAGATCTCGCTGTTGTAGGGAAGTGAATGATGTCTTACACAAATGAAAAACTCAATTGGCTGTTTTTGAAGGTATATATTCAGAAGATATCAAATGAGTAAATCATCTGAAGGAAACAGGAACAGGCACCAGGATTCTTTGTGGTCACTCTAAGAACACAACTAGTTTCAGCCAGATTTGGAGGAGCATTTGGAGGACATTTACTTTTAGTTTTGTTTGACTCTTGGGCTACAGATTGGACAAAAAGTATGTTGTACTTCACATCAGCTATATGTATATGTATATATGTATATATGTATGTGTGTGTGTGTGTGTCCTCAACTGTGTGTGTGTGTGTGTATATATATATATATATATATATATATATATATATATATATATATATATATATACATATATATATATACGAGGTCTGTCAATAAAGTAATGGTCATTTTTATTTTTTTCAAAACTATATGGATTTCATTCATATGTTTTTACGTCAGACATGCTTGAACCCTCGTGCGCATGCGTGAGTTTTTCCATGCCTGTCGGTTACGTCATTCGCCTGTGAGCACGCCTTGGGAAGGAGTGGTCCCGCCTCCTCGTCGGATTTTCATTGTCTGGAAATGGCGGAATGAAAAGGACTTTTTTTTTCCATCAGAATTTTTTCAGAAGCTGTTAGAAACTGGCACCTGGAAACCATTCGAAAAATTTATCTGGCTTTCGGTGAAAATTTTACGGGCTTCACAGAGAATAAGGACTGTTACTACAGCTTTAAGGACCCCTTTAAGGACGCTCGGCGCGCCGCCCTCCGAGCTGCAATGACGCAGCACAAGCCACCGGACCATTTCTAAACGGATGGCTCTGTGGATACGAGACCGTCGTGTGCTCTTTCTCTGGTTATCACAAGAGCTGGACATCAGCCAATTTCTCTGATACTTACTGGACTGGTAAGCATTGAAAGCTGAGATAGGCATGAAAAGTCCTTTTCATTCCGCCATTTCCAGACAATGAAAATCCGACGAGGGGGCGGGACCACTCCTTCCCAAGGCGTGCTCACAAGCGAATGACGTAACTGACAGGCGTGGAAAAACTCACGCATGCGCACGATGGTTCAAGCATGTCTGACGTAAAAACATATGAATGAAATCCATATAGTTTTTGAAAAAAATAAAAAGGACCGTTACTTTATTGACAGACCTCGTATATACGTTATAGACGTTTATATATATATATATATATATATATATATATATATATATATATATATATATATGTTCTCCACTCAGATTGCAATAGCCAATCACAGATTAGCTTTTCTGTCCATCATTTACCTGTATTTTGGCATGCTTGGGGCCAGAAAGTTATGTTGGGTCCAAAGGGATCCAAAAAGGCTAGGACCAAAAGTTATATTGGATCGGTTCCCACTGACCAATAGCGTTAGAGCTTACTGCCGACAGCTAGCCAATCAGAGCGCAGCATACGAAGGTCAGGAACTAGCTGACAGACGCTGGTTGAATAAATGGCAACAAACATGTCAACAACAGCAGAAAATCGTCTGCCAGCGAGGTTTGCTGAGTTCACAGAGGAGGAACTGGTGGAAATATTGAACTCCAAGGATGCCAAAAACACTAAGAAGGTACTCTGAATCAATCATATGCTGGTCACAACAAAATAAATTGATCTAATGTACTTGACTCTTTGTTGTTTGCTTAATTTGGGAGGGGGTGGAGAACATAACAGTTGATGAATGGCAAGTCATCCAACATAGAGAAATATTGGATTCAGAAAAGTTATATTGGACTCGGCTATGCCTCATCCAATATATCTTTTCTTCATCCAATATTTCTCTATGTTGGACTCCTTACCATCCATTATTTGTATTATACATATATATATATATATATATATATATACACACACACACACAAAATGCATTTGTTTGCTAATGGTGTTTTAAAATGTGTTTGTTAGTGAATTGTAGTGCATTTGTAGAACATGTTTTAGTTCTGTGTAAAGTTCTGTGTAAAGTGTTTTACCCCATAGAAAGACATATCTGATTAGCAGAAAATGAAAACTGGGTCAGTTGGGGAATGGCATTGACATTTGCAATGTGCACTGTTTGTACCTGGTTACCCGATTGTACCATCATGTGAAGGTATAACTCGGTACATATTATGTACGGTGCACCAAAAGTATTCATTAGGTCATCACTATTTACCTGTCTGATTTTGCCTGAAAGACCTTTTTAACCTTTTAAAATATTCTTATTTAACTTTTGTTTGTTTCCTTTAAAATTGTGAGATGGGTGTTTTTCAAGAATTTTTGAATTCCAAAATTTTAGAATTTTTCTGCAATTCTTGTAGAATGGTATTTATTTTTGCACTGAAACCAGCCACCAGTGGGCGACAGAGACATTTTGGCTTTATTTTAGCTTTGCTGTTGTGTTGGTCATTTGAAATTATACACTGATCTGGATAATGGCCTCAGATCTGTTACAGTGAACGATACGCTAACACTGCAGTGATGTTCATAAATGAAAACTGTTTTAATTAAAGTGCAGTGTGAAGATAATTTTGTGTAAACATATTTTTAGATGGATGCTGTAACATCTTGAATGTCTTTGCAGTTCTTGGGGATCAACACTGTGAACTTAACTGTCGGGCCGTCGGGTTCAGGTTCTACGTGCAGCAGTCAGACAAAGTGATCGACGGGGCGCCATGTGGAGAGAATGATACGTCTGTCTGTGTTGTAGGAAAGTGTATGGTAGGTCACTATACACGTTTGTTTGTTTTTCTTTTAATTTTCAGAAAAAAATACAGTCAAAGCTTATTTATTCATCATCAGAATTAAGTCTGATATTCATGATATTTTGTTATTTAATTTTTTTTTTTATCTCATACAATTATAATCTTCTATGGTTGGGTCTATAACCAATCAGTCATTAAGTCTTCATCAGTTTATTATTATTTATTATATTATTTATGTTACACTTGTACACAGCAAGATGCCAGTAAAGTATTAAAATTAAATTGTTTTTTTATTTTAAAAAAAGCATTGGGTTACAAATTGCAGAAAATAAGTAAATTAAAATAAAAAAGTAATCAATAGAAGAAAGTTTAAAAGTATAACAGGAAAGATAAATAAATAAAAAGATGAACTGTTTCCTGGGAAAGGGAATTTTGGGGTTCCCTTCTGGAGCTGTTGACCCCGCGACCTGATCCTGGATAGTCGATTGAAGATGTATATGTGTATGTAAAAAGTTGAACTTCGATCAGTAGGAATATTAAAACAGCACAATTAGATAATTAAAACAAGGTTACCCTCAGTCATTAGGATGAGGGTTAAAACAGAGGAATAAGATGATAAAAAGGTTAAAATTCAGTTTGTAGCAGAACATGATAGTTTATGATAGCATTCTCTTTGTGTCCAGCAGAGGGCAGTACAGCATCAAACAGCTCTTCCTGTGAGTGGAGTGAAGTGAGGGTCAGAAGATGGACCTGATCCTCCTTTTTTGGCCCAAAGCAGGAGTTCTGGGTTCTCACTTTGGAGGCATATTTACATTACTGACCTTGTATTTAATATATATCATAAAAACACTCTTGTGAGCTGTGGAGACCAGACTCTGTGTGGACTCTCTGTTTGTAGCATGCTGATAATTGGCCATGTATTCATTGTTCTGGGTTGAGTTCAACATTCTTTAGATCAGGGATTAGCTGCAGGAACTGTGTTGGATTCAGAGTTCATTCCCACTCGGCCGCACTGACCCCGCTGGATTTCCCATGAACTCTAATCCAGCAATAATCTATGCCATATTACAACTGAATTAAGACAGAAAGCCCCCGATCTCGCTTTTTGGCCTCGATCGGTTTCCCACTCCTAATATGGATGGTGTGGTGATGTTTCACATGCGTGAGGGTGGACACTTATTACTGATGAAAACAGAAGTTTGGTATATGGAAAAAAAGGAATTACAAAGAAGTATTAATCTTATGGAGATTACGTTTTACGTACCTGCTTGTGATTTTTCGGATTTAGTTTTGACAGCTGGTCCAAAGAGTTGATATGGACATTCTGCAAGGATACATCTACATGGTAAAGTTTAAGGTCAAATCAAAGCACCTCTCTCATCGTTGAGGTAAAAACAAGGGTTGAATGAAAAGTGATGCCTCCAATAAAATAACTTGTGTCAGGAATGTTTTAAGGAATGAAACAAAAATTATCCTTAGAATTTGCACTTCAATTACACACCCTCATTGTACAACATAGTTACCAGAATGCACACAACTGAATACATTTCCATCAATGTTGAACAAGCTTAGTGAAGCCATCATGGAAAACTCCTCCTTCTGTTTCCGCAACCAGGTCCTGGCTCCTCTCTGAATTTCATCATTGGATTCGTAGTGATTTCCAGGAAGGTGTTCCGTCATTTTAAGGATGAGATGGAAGTCACATGACACTAAGTCTGGATTGTATGCTGGATGTGGTAATGTGTCGAGTTTCAGATTCCTCAGCTCTTCCATGTTGGTGTGACAAGTGTGTGGCTTAGCATTGTCATGTTGCAGCAAAACGTTCTCATTCTCCCTTCGAATTCTTTTTCTTAAAGCCTGGAAAGTCTCTACGTATGTAGTGAGTTGAGTTAATTGTTGTCCCTTGTTCCAGAAATTCAATTCAATTCAATTTTTTGATGGTATGGTGGATTTTTGTCAATCACACGATGACTGCTGTGCTCACTGTCATTCATTCCTTCCTGAAAATTAAAAAATAATTTCTTGTAAATGAACCAGTCAAAGGTGTGTTGTCACTCAGAAGCTTGATTGCGATGCTTTCATGTGATTGGAGTTGTAACATGATGGTGGTGCTGGTTCTGTACATAACTTTCCCCTTATGGGTAACAAAATCCACAAGACAAACATGGAGTATGCAATAAAGTGTAAGTCAGTGACACCTACTCTGACAGAAAATTTTGGCTGAAATACAGAGACGATGGGTAATGGAAATACTTTTGGCCCATAGACCAGCTGCCTTGACTTCTGTTGTAATATGTGATGCCTGATTCTGTCAGAAACTAAGCAGAATGGTCCGGGTACTGGTTAGGTCTTGGATGGGAGATGCATCAGGGGCTGTGCCTGTTTCTCGAGGTAAAACTGGAGTTGCATCAGGAAGGAGTGTAAACCTGCCAAATCCCAATGCAGGTCTGTACTGGATCTGTTGTGACCCTGAACAAATGGGGACAGCCCAAAGTAAAAAAAAACAAACCCAAATGCCTTGACTTAGTTTGTCATTTGCACAAATAGATTTTCTGTCTCCAAATTAAATACCTCGAAATTTGAGCAAGTAAAGGCACACATACAGAATGAATTACAACTCATACCAGAGAACACTGATTACCACTGATTAAAGAAATAATTATGAAGTCGTACGAGGATCTGTTGAAAAGTTTTGCCTACATTGTGATTATATCAATAATAAGCAAGATAACGAAGTGAAAGTGGTGCGAGAATAGAATTATTGACTATCGTGATGGCAAGTGGTTCTCACCTGCAATTTCAGGCATGCTCACACTCGCCTTCGAAGAAACATATGCACACTCAGAACAACACATCATAGTGACCCTGATATTCCGGGTTTACCTTCACATTCATGTTTAGATGATATGTTGGATATTTTGTTGAACACAAAAGGTCTAATCTCAAGCATTACTGATTGTATAACTTCTCTCAAGAACAAAACCCTTTTAAAAATCAGAGGATTGGGTGGATGAACTGGGAGAGGACATCAAAGAAAACATGTGGAACAGTGCCCTACAAAGAGTAAGTGACAGCTCCTCTTGTGCTAAATTAAGCATAATACAATTCAAGGTAGTGCATCGTGCTCATTTTTCCAAAGTAAGCAAGTTATGATAGATGTCACAATACTCCAGCCAACTTAGCCCATATGTTTTGGTCATGCCCCGTCTTAGCTCCCCATTGGTCCTTTATTTTTAAAATGCTTTCAAAGGTGCTTAATATCAATTTGAAATCCATTGCAGCAGCTGCCATATTTGGTGTTAATGATAGAAGACGTACAATACCACATGGACATGAAAATATAGTTGCTGTTACAACGTTGCTTGCATGGAGAAGAATACTTATGCATTGGAAATCCAAAAACCTGCCTAACGTATCTTTGTGGTTGAGTGACCTCATGCAATTTATACAGTTGGAAAAGATAAAATACTCACTCAGAGGCTCAAGAGACAAATTCTTCTCCATCTGGGACCCGGTGTTGACATATTTGGAAGAACTCAAAGCTCCGCCTAATGTAATTTAGTGGCAACCTTCTTCTTTCTACAAGCCCCAGTATGTCTGCTCATCAGCAGCACTGGACATATTACTATTTATTTGTTTTTCTTTTATTATTATCTCTTTATTTCCTCACCTTCATGGATTGTAAGTTTGTCGTTTCTACATTTGACAGGTGTCAAGTATTACTTGTCTGATAATCTGGAACAGTGTCCTCCAAGTTTTTTTTTTTAGGGAGGTGGGAGGGAGGGATGGGTGCGTGGTTAAGTTCATCAAGTTCATTTTGTGTGTGTGTGTGTGTGTGTGTGTGTGTGTGTGTGTGTGTGTGTGTGTGTGTGTGTGTGTGTGTGTGTGTGTGTGTATGTATGAAAAAATGGAAATGTCAGTACATACTCTTATTATTTTGTCTAAGAACATTTCTGAATCAGAATAAAAAAAGAAAAAAATGCTGAACTACGTACATGGATGTGCGATTGAAGGTGTTGTTATTAAATTCTTCATGGCGTAGGGTTGTACAGTCATCGATGAATGACTGTCAGTACAGTCAGGAGGTGAGCAAAGAGTTTGAAGGGTGAAAATCCCGCCACGGCTAGTCTGCATGACCAGGCCTGTAGTGGGAGCCCCTTAACAGCCACAGATATGCTGCATTAAGTGCTGGTGCGATGGAGTAATCTTCAAATGGCAACACTGTCCACTCTGACTAACATGTAGACACTTTGCAAAACCTGCACTCTCGCTTGAAACAGGTTTGTCCTGGTAAAGATGCAGTTATTCAGCATGACAATACACCACACACAAGTTGAGAAACACAGGATGCATTGCAGTGGCTCAGATCTTACCACACCCATCATACAGTCCTAATCTGGCGCCCGCTGGCCGTTTCCTTTTCCCAAGCTGAAAGAATACCTGAAGGGACACAAATGATGCAGAGGTACAAGCAGCTGCTGAGAGAAGATATGCAATTTCTTTACCGACCGGATATAAAAACCTGTCTAGTGTTGATGTATGTGTGTGGAAAGGGAAGGCCACTATGTGAAAAAGTAATGACACTGCCAAATAGAGGGCATTCCGAGCTTTAAGCAGATATGCAATTCTTGTGAGTATCTTGACTGATATTGAATTAATCGCATAGGAGGCAAAACTTTTCACCCAACCCTCGTAGTGTATTATGAAGGGTGTTATAGCTACGAGGTGCGATTGAGAAGTTTTGAGCCTGACCCAGAAAAAATATGGTGTGGTTCTCCATCTTTTGCATTCTGAAAACCAACATTTCTCAACATTGCACCCAGTGAGTCTAAACTTCACACATTCTTGAAAATCCTTGGTTTCTTAGAATGCAAAAGATGGAGAACCACGCTCTTCTTCTTCTGGGTCAGTCCTAAAACTTCTTAATCACCCCCATATCAAATGAAAAATACAACTATTTTTGCTTTTATGTTTTTAAGTTTTAGAATTTGAGCATCTGTTGTAGTGACAAACTGGTGCTGAATGCAAACAAAATGCTGGCTCTGAGTACCACAGCACGTCAGCCAACAGCACATTAAATAGTAGAAAAGAGTTCAAAGATTATGTTTAAACACCATGAAGAGGATTTTCTGACATGTGCTTACGTGATGAAGTCTGCTGTTACCTTTCGGGGACAGTTTTGCACTTTGTGAGGTCCATGATAATGATCCCAGACCCCGTCATGCTGCATGAATAATAATCCTCCATGGTCCATTTGACCTTTGACCCATAGTACCACCTCAGCTGTTTCTGTGGGAGTAACACCTTTAAATTGGCCTGTAAAATCAAACATGTTAGTCAGGTTTTACAACATAATTAAAGAGGTGTTTGAATGTTCTCTTCACACCTGTTGGTTTCAGACTCACTGATTTTGTCTGAGAGAAAATGACGTGACTTTCTCATTATCTGAGTTGCACAATCAAACATACTTCTCTGTCTTGCACTTGTTGATATGAATGATTTCTTTTGGATGAGTAGAGGAGCAAATTCAAAATCCAGCTGAAACTACTTGAATGGGGTCTCTCAGTTCAGGTGAGCAGTGAAATAAAAGCTCCCTTTGTGATGTGGATTCCACTTAGCTGCAGCTTCTCACCCTGTATAAAAAGGAAATACATTTGAGAAGGGTGTGTGTGTATTTTTAAAGGGTGATCACTGACCACACACTCCTCTGCGGGCTGGCAACAGAGGGACCAGCTCAGGGTAAAATCTGTCTACCTCGCGCTCTTGCAGTATTCTAGATCCAGCAGCTGGTTTGCATGACAATAAAACGAGGAGAGTCAGATATAAAATCTGAAGGTTAAACATTGTCAAAATAAATTGTACTTTACTGAATGATGATTAAGATGTATTCTATTCGATTTGGTATTGAAGAAGAAGACTGCTACTACTACTACCAGTACCAGTGCTTATCTCTGGATTCCAGTTCATCACAGGTTGCTTTAGCAGCCAAGGCCAGTACCCATTCATAGGGGGTGGACTGAGACAATGCAGATGAAGTGTCTTGTCCAAGAACCCAGGTGGCGTGACTGAGGTGCATTTTTCCATGTAGAACTGGACTTTGCATTGGCTTTAACATTTAGATCCCAATGCAGATGATCTATACTGGATCTACTGTGCTGGTCTCAAGGAACCAGGGCTGCTGAAAAACAAACAACATGAATACAGGTGAGGGCCAGTGAATCTCCCATTTTTGGCCATGTGATCTTTTAACATCTAAACTAAAATAAAGTCAGATAGGCTTGTCAGTTTGCTTGTGGAGCCTTTTGCTTGTATCAGGGTCCTGTTGGCCATTTAAGGCCACTGTCGCTTGTGAAAAAGACATGGTAGCTGATTGTCTCAGTTTTGGAGTAGATTTCATGGATCTGGTGGTGTTAGTTGGTCCAGGGATAGGCTGGTGGCTTTTCCAGGGTGTACACTGCTTTTTTGGAATAGGTTCCAACTCCTCCTCTCACCGTTAACTGGAATAAGTGGATTCAGAAAATAATGAATGAATGAATGACTGGCCATGTAAGTTTATCATACTCCGTTTGTCGGCCAAAAACATTTTCTGTGTGACTGCAGTTTTGCTACACTTCATGTTTCTTTTTGATGTGTTTCCAGCACACTGATTATTCCTCCCTCCACATCCTGTCTTTGACATTTGATATGTTGATTTCCTTTGAGTCGTGGCTTTATGCTCGAGGGAATCGCTGGAGTAGCCAGTTTTGCTTCATTTTATTCTTAACCTTGATGTATTAAAAAGTAAATTTTGTTGTATGTACCATAGGTACTTAAGTGAGGAGCAATCATACGTCTTTCAGGCTGTTCTATTCCAATGTCTTGATTATCTTGGTTTTATTCTGTGGGGAAACGGTTAAAAAACAACACCAACATAAGCATTAGTGTTCTGATCTTCCACTTCCTGATGATATTTTGGCAGTTCAGCGCAACATCTGATTCAGTGCCTCAAATATTAGTGTCAGCAGAAAAAAAAGAAGTATTTTGCAACTCTGATCTATTTATTGCTGAGCTGTTGGCCTGAAATGACCTTTCACCAGACTGTGCTCAGATGAAAGATATTTACACCACAGAAAAAAAAAACTGTGTTTGGGGGGGGGGGGGATATTCTACAGTTGTTTTGCTATAAAGTAAATGGCTGTTATAACATTATTGTGAATTTTAAATATTAAATATACTGTTTACATGCTGTATGGTTCTGTATAATCAAGTTAGCTGTTGCTCTCTTCTTAAGTAAAGCCTGACAGACTTCTAATTATGCCTTTCCCATACATCAGGGGTCACTAACCCTGCTCCTGCAGATTGCCTCCACTACATGTTTTCCCAGTAGTCTTGCTCAACCCACTTAAATAAATTAAGTCCGGTCTGCTCAGCCAATTAAGACCGAGGAAACGCCAGACCTGACTAATCATCTGCAATTGCGGCAGATGTAAATAGACCCTTGCATATATACATGGTACGCTTTAGCCAAAGATAGTTTGTGCCAGATTCCTACCTGTAATCCAGCCACCATTATATAGGTTCAGCGAAATTGAACCCAATGTAACCAAACGTGTGTCACATAGACTCACAGAAATATTTACCCTAACTTTTAAGAATTATGTAATTTTATTACATGACAAATTCCCATTTACTTTTTTTTTTAGATAGTTTTAATACAAACCTAACAAATAAACCTTACATGATGCATATTCATTAATCCTATTTATTTGAAATGCATGATCTCAGCTTTATGTATTTAGTATTAATAAAAAATTACTCTAAATCAATAATAATGAGAGTATTTATTTAAAATACATAAAGTATATTGTTTGAATTGCATAATAATTATGTTACCTATGCCATTTATCTTGTATAGGTGACATTATTATTATGCAATTCAGACAATATGCTTTATGTATTTTAAATAAATACTGTCATTATTATTGATTTAGAGTAATTATATTTTATTAATACTAAATACATAAAGCTGAGGATTATGCATTTCAAATAAATAGGATTTATTACAGTAATGAATATGCATCATGTAAGGTTTATTTGGTAGGTTTGTATTAAAATTATCTTTAAAAAAAAAGTAAATGGAATTAGTCATGTAATGAAATTACATAAATCTTAAAGTTAGGGTAAATATTTCTGTGAGTGTATATTCTGAGAAATGTAACAGGGTTAGAATTTGCTTTTGCCTTGGGTGGAAACTTCCTCTGTAAACTACCAGTAGTTTGACGTAACGTTCTAAGGTTGATCGCTGACCTTCCGGCTAACTTCAGACGACCCATTCCTTGCTTTTGCCTGCAAAGAGAGTGAGGGCTGGAAATCCTAAATTCTGAGAAATATAAAAATTACGCAGACAAAACATTGTGTTTCAAGGGAGGATAGTAATGAAAAAGTTCACTTTAAAGAGTTGGCTAACTATATGGGATTTGTTTCCTTAAAACAATTTGGAATGGTATTTCTATGAGTGTTTTTACTTCTCAAGAAAGCAAAGTGTTGGTACTTTTAATATGTAAAACAAAGCAACAATGTAATCATACTCCTAGTTTTTTTGAGCAAAGTTGTCATTATTCTGACCATTACTTGGATTTCAAGCTCTCTATTTGTATCACCTCCCTTTGCTGCATTGTGCCATCACAGTCAGTTAGCTCAAAACCATGGTGTCATGTTGGTGATCAAAGGTATAGTTTCTGGTGAACGCATCAGTGAGACGATGATAAGTGAATTCTGGTGATTGACAGCAGCTTCTTGGTAATACTGATGTAGAACAAGCTGTGCAGAGACCTGGTGGTTTGCATGCAACAGTTTGGGTCTCCTGTCCAGAGAATCCCAGTGTCCATCCATAAGACAGATTTATAGCATACATCGTATAAGGCTGTATTTTTAGCACGTACCGGTGACTGTGGTCTTCCTCGGATGGCTGCTTGCAGCAATTGGCTGCTGTCTGGGTGGCTGTCAATTTAACAGACATTTGAGAGTGACCTGAGCTTCAGTGGTGTGTTTGGAATGTCAGTGAACTGGAGCCGCCAATGTGTGGTCAACACTCGGAGTTTAAACCCCATCGTAAATTACAACTTTATCTGATGCCATCTCACAGCATGAGGCCTCCAACTGGTGTATAAAGATGTCCAAGCAGCAATAAATGAGTTGACATGGGACTCATCAAATATGCTTGTCTTTTGTTTTGTTGGTTTTGTTAAACTTTACAACAGTCACTGAGATGAGGAGCTTGGAGGTCGGCCACAGGCTGCACTGTCAGTCAACTTGCACAGTTGTTACACGTTAAAGAATCACTTCAGACATAAAGATAATGACCGTATTAACCCTATTTACACAAAATCCTACTTTTGGGTCATATATAATTGCTTTCAGTGTTACTCATGTGGTCTACATGGTGTAAAGCGTCAGCATGAGTAGCAACTGTTTTTTTTAACTGCTGCAAAAGCATAAACATAGGTATATTTTACTTTTTGTCAGACTTTCACGCCTTCTTGTATCACTCAGTTGGTCACAAGCCTGCAAATTGATCAGAACAGTGGGCATTTCAGAACAGACATGTCATAGTCTGGTCTCAGGTCAGGTTAGGTCAGGTCACAAAATGCACAACATAATGGAACTGCCTTGGGGCCTGGCAGGTACCCATCCAGGCAGAAAATCAGTCTGTACTGACCTCTTGAAAAGTAGCCCTCAATCAGCCGTAGCCAGGTGAAATTTGGGTGTCCTCTTGGCCTTGTGCAGTTGCTGGGGCCCTCAGCAATGCACACTGGAAACATGCCACATGGCCAGATTGTCTTAGCTGGTGTTCCCTCACAATGCAAGTGATACTCCTCAGATCCAAAAAGCCCTGGTACCAAGGATATGCAGCCATCAGCTTAGGTCACTGATTAGCATCCAAATCTGATAATCATACAGGAGAAGCAGAAGACTGGAAGCACCAGTACCGTAAAGACCTGGACGTGTTTTCTCTAGCATAGGTATTGGCATTGTCAGACACATCTGGCAAGGGTCCTCTTGACTCCATAAAGTCTTCTCAGGCTTCTCTCAATCTCAAAAACCCAGGACCCAGAGACATCAATCAATTCAATCAATTTTATTTATATAGCGCCAAATCACAACAAACAGTTGCCCCAAGGCGCTTTATATTGTAAGGCAAAAGCCATACAATAATCACAGAAAAACCCCAACGGTCAAAACAACCCCCTGTGAGCAAGCACTTGGCAACAGTGGGAAGGAAAAACTCCCTTTTAACAGGAAGAAACCTCCAGCAGAACCAGGCTCAGGGAGGGGCAGTCTTCTGCTGGGACTGGTTGGGGCTGAGGGAGAGAACCAGGAAAAAGACATGCTGTGGAAGAGAGCAGAGATCAATCACTAATGATTAAATGCAGAGTGGTGCATACAGAGCAAAAAGAGAAAGAAACACTCAGTGCATCATGGGAAAGTCTAAGTCTATAGCAGCATAACTAAGGGATGGTTCAGGGTCACCTGATCCAACCCTAACTATAAGCTTTAGCAAAAAGGAAAGTTTTAAGCCTAATCTTAAAAGTAGAGAGGGTGTCTGTCTCCCTGATCCAAATTGGGAGCTGGTTCCACAGGAGAGGAGCCTGAAAGCTGAAGGTGTTGTGTGTTGGGGGGGTGTGGCTGGACATTTGGTGTTCTTTCTTTTCTTTGCTCTCCAGGTGGTATGCAAACTGATTTATTGTCTGTGGAGAAGGTGCTGGCAGAAGAGTCCTTCACCCTCATCAACGTTATGTGCAGCACCTGTGCTCACGTGCAACCTTAAAGACTTTCAGCTGAAGCAGATAATGAGATGGCGTTCTGCATTTAAGCCATGTGTGATTCAAGCAGAATTGCCGGGAACTCGACCTTGTGATGTTCGTTTGTGAGACGCTGAGGACCGCGCCTGGGTTTGACACATCGTGCCTGTGAAGGAGGAAGGGTGAGGGACACATGCTGTCAGCACACATCAGAGGTGATTAATTGTTTGACTAATTGTTGATAGTAACTTGGTATTTTGTTACGCAGTATATTTGAATTGTGATGAGAATTGTGCAGCTCGCTTCTCACTGCCGTGGCGTGCGGACTGGTGATCCTCCACCTGTTGTGAGAAGCTGCTCATTTACATAAAGCTTAAATACAGACCTGAATGTGTTGCTGATAGTGTGTGCCTTTTGAAGGATATTGGTTGTAGCTGCTGACTTACCTCACCTTTTCTATCCTTCGCAGAGAGTCGGTTTGTCATGTCCACCTGGGGGGTGTTTGGCGGTAAACGTGGATCCAGAAGCGCCGGGCCTCGATCCTTTTAGGCGCTGGAGAGCGTGCCAGCCTTCACTCCACCAGACTGACGCATCTTTTGTTCATACACTTTGTTATGCACCAGAGGGTGGAAAAATAAATTGTTTTGTTATTGGAACCGCTTTCTGGTTATTTTAGCGCTGGGTTCCATCAGACGCAGGTCCGCTCCTCAACCCGCGTCGACACATAACAGAAGGCTCTGCCTCCCATTCTACTCTTAAAAACCATAGGAACTACAAGTAAGCCTGCAGTCTGAGAGCAAAGCGTTCTATTGGGGTGATATGGTACTATGAGGCCCCTAAGATAAGATGGGACCTGATTATTCAAAACCTTATAAGTAAGAAGAAGAATTTTAAATTCTGTTCTAGAATTAACAGGAAGCCAATGAAGAGAGGCCAATTTGGGTGAAATATGACAGAGACATGAATGTCACTGTCAAAAATAAATGTCTTGATAGTGAATGTCTCGACAAATTTGACAATAATCTATTATTGGCAGTCGACACCACCCAATGAGTCAAGCGGGGGAAGAGCACCACCCAGCAAACATCACGTAAAATCAAGTGCTTTCCCTCGCAATTGTCATTCCCATGCTGTTGCAGCCCAGTAAGCAGTGGTAGGCACAGTTCCGATAATCCGATAACCAATGATTATCGAAGATAATGTTTTCATTATCGGATTATCTATTCAGGTAACTTTAAAAACCATTATTGGACTAATTATCTTCCAGTAAATTTTTGTCAGATAATTTTTAGACTGTTAATGTGGTAAACAATGCTGAACAGCTACAAATATTCATAAAATTTAAAATCAGTTGAGCACCAACCTGTTAAATGTTTCTTAGCAGATGTGTAGTTCTGTCTTCTGCAAACAGAGGAGAGCTGCTTCTAAAAGAAACTGCTCTATCCTCTGCAGTCAAAGGAGAACTGGTCACCAAAAAAAAACCCTAATTTTTTTTAACCCTCTGGGGCTGACGCCGTCGTATACGATGGCTAAGACCAAGCTTTACTAAATTATAAATAACTTTTTAATGATATGAGATAGAAACTTACCTTTTTACTGAAACGTTAACTCCACGGACTTTCGAGCCAGCCATCGGCCATCTTTGTACTCCTCATAGAAGCTATGTGATGACGTGTGCAATGTGAGTGTCCAGTCGGAATTGGTTCACCATCACATGGTTTTCCAAAATCCAATTGTAGGTCAGATTTAGATTTACTCTCAGTACGTTCACGACAGGAGAAATGCATTCAGACACTCTGATCAGGCTCCACGGACAACAGCATTAAACTCTAGTGCCTAAAACTCTTGTGAATATATTCTCTGGGTTAATAGACTTGTTATTGTGTTTGCGTTAAATTAAATTCCACGAATCTTAAATATAGCAGACACGGATTATCTGGAATTTGTTTGGCAAGTGTTCATGGTCTCTACTGCCATCTACTGGCCAGTAGTGTTCATGGCAGTATTCGCCCTGAAGCTGGGTTGATATTTTCAGTCACTATACTCAGTTCCAGCTCAAACTGTACGACTGAACCGCATGGTGTTTGCACACGGCACAGTGCGAGAGGTTGGATGCTTGTAGTGTTTCAGCAGCGGGATACCCTCATGACGGACGACCAGAATATCAAACAGGTTTGATTTTCATCTGACCATATGATCGCCGATCATGGGGTGGTCGTGAGAGGTTAAACGCAGCTCGTTACTCCATGTATGCTAAACGATGCAGGACGGTGAATAACCTGAAACTCGGTGCGATCCAAAAATTCTTGCACGAATGAAAAATCAGCTGAAAAAGGGCCAAAACTCGCACAGTACAAACCCAGCTTAAGTACTGAACGTCTGGCATGAGTAGATCATGGCAGTGTTCTATTTATTTTTGACACCAGTTATATCAGACGGTTATCTGATTACAACTTGGCTTTTTTTTTTTTCTTGAAAATGCCTTTTTTTTTTTCCTTTTTTTTTTTACAAATAAAAAAAGGAATATTTTACAAAAGCACATTTATCTGTAAACACCAACACATGACACACATCACATTAGCGTGTTGGTTACATAATGAATGAGTCAACCAATCAGTGTTAGCGGAGGCACATTTTACCCAGAATCCTTTGTGATCTATCTGTGTTTGTTACAAAACTTCAGAATTAGTGCGTTATTCAACATTAAAGATATATGTTATATTTTAACTTTGTACAAATGACAGAATTGACATTAATGGAGTATTCTATTAGTATTCATTTTATTATACACCAAACCATAACTCAGCACTGCCTTATTTTCAAAGACCTCTGCCTGACGGCAGCGTTGTGATTGAGTAGAGAGGTTGAGCTTCGTGGCTCCTCTCAGCTTGCTTCTGTGCTGGAAGCCATGTACTAAACAAGAGCTACCAGCAGGGGGCAGGATGTTCAAAGACAGAAGTGCTGACTTGTTTGGGTCTGTTGTCACTTTTGATGCTACCAGAAGTGATCGTGGTGTTAAACTCAAAATCAGTTTGTTAGTAGTTGCAAGTGTTCCAGAGACAATACTGGAATTTATCGGTATCTGTAACTTCCGATACATTTTTGGGTGGTTTATCGGTTTATCTTTGATAAAGATAACTTTTCAGTTATCTGATTATCTGTTATCGAAGTTAATTTTTTGGTTATCTGTGCCCCCACTGCCAGTGAGGTAGTACCCTTAATCTGCATGGTCTCAGTCACCCAGCTGTAAAATGGGTATCGGTGTCACGGACCGAATGGCTCCCCCTAAAATTTGGTCCACCCTGTCTTCACTGCGCATGCATCATTTTGGAGTGTCAGCAGTATTTCACCAATTATCGCCTTGTTTCGGCTTAAAAACTGCACTCCAGTATCATCTGTCTCAGCAACAGATATTTGAAGCTTTTGTACAACAATCATTTCCACATAATTCAGCATTATTTCATCATAAAAGACAGAGGAAGCGATCAGAGCGCGACAGCTACACGAGCTGCTAGCTGATGCGTTCACTTCACGTCGGTCATTTCAAGCGTCATAGAGTATCGCCTCGTTTCTGCTTAAAACTGACTTTAGAATGATTTAAGAGGTTTTACCTTGTCATCTGATGGTTAATAATAGACTCTGTTTCAGACGAGCTGCTGTGGTTCAAAATGACGCATGCGCAGTGGAGGCAGGACAGTCCAATTTTTAGGGGGACTGTTCTGTCTGCAACACCGGTGTCCCCGACCGAAAGGCCCCCCCCCTAAAAATCGGTCTGCCCTGCCTTTATTGCATGCGTCATTAGCCATTGTTCACCGATTAGCACCTCGTTTCCGCTTCAAACTGCACTTCAGTCATCATCTAATCTCAGCCACAGATATCTGAAGCTTTTACACCTTATAGGGGAGGTGGTGGTCTAGTGGTTAAGGTGCTGGGCTTGAGTCCAGAAGATCATGGTTCAAATCCCCGCCTGACTGGAAAATCACTAGGGCCCTGGGCAAACTTTAATCCCCTGTTGCTCCGGTGTGTAGTGAGCACCTTGTATGGCAGCACCCTGACATCGGGGTGAATGTGAGGCATAATTGTAAAGCACTTTGAGCGTCTGATGCAGATGGAAAAACACTATATAAAAATGCAGTCCATTTACACAACAATCATTTCCACATAAATTCAGCATTATTTCATCATAAAAGAGCGCGACAGCTACACGAGCTGCTAGCTGATGCATTCGCTGCGGGTCGGTCATTTCAAAGCGTCAGAGAGTATTGCCTCGTTTCTGCTTAAAACTGACTTTAGAATGATTTAAGAGATTTTACCTTGTCATCTGATGGTTAATAATCCCATTAATCCATGTGACTGTGATGGTTGAAGAGACTCTGTCTTAGACGAGCGACTGACCTCTGAAATGATGCATGCACAATGGAGGCAGGGCAGACCAATTTTTAGGGGCGGACCATTTGGTCTGCAACACCGGCCTTTCGGTGCTTCACTGCAGTGGAGACAGAGTGAGAAGGCCAATTATAGGGCCGTTCCTGTAAATG
Source organism: Thalassophryne amazonica (assembly GCF_902500255.1). Classification (NCBI taxonomy): domain Eukaryota; kingdom Metazoa; phylum Chordata; class Actinopteri; order Batrachoidiformes; family Batrachoididae; genus Thalassophryne; species Thalassophryne amazonica. The sequence goes on from NC_047104.1 coordinate 47,881,086, forward strand.
TTTGAGACATATGAGAAGTAGGTCAAATTTAGCTGCTGGAAGCGGACCTATTTGGCTAAGTTGCATGTTTGTCTGGGGAAGATCAGCACACACTTGCCTCTGTTGAGGACTCTAGCAGTTGGAGAAGCCCAAAGGGAAGCCTGTGTTTCACTTGGCTGTAGCTGATAGGTGGTTGCTTTCGAGAGGTGGGAATGGACTGGTTGTCTCTCTGGTTGGTTGGGGGTCATAGTGGCGATGCAGCAGTGGGATGCACCAGCACAAGCTCTCAGACATGACCTGATGGCAAGTCAACTATCCTGTATGTTCTTGTGTCACAGTTCAGGGTAGCTCCAGAGTTATAGTTCAGGCTCTCTAATGAGTAAAGCAAAGTTCCTCTGCTGTGAAATACTTGAACTGCTATAATGCACACAGTCGTGTTACTGCAAATTGAGCTCTGCATTACAACATACTAGCAAACAGGAGCTGAGTCCAGATGTTGAATGAATGTGCCGAGGCCACCTGCTGCACTGCATAACTCTGACATGCACGGGTTTGAGATGGGAAGAAATCAGGCGCCAGCAAGGTTGTTTCATGGCTGACCCACTTGTAGGAAACAAAGACCCCGGAGAGTAGTGGAAATTCAGTCTGTTCAGTCTGGCCGCAACCCAACCTCTGGGCGCTTTGCTTCCGTAATGACACAGTTGACAACAGAGGCAGATCAGGGGAGCAGTGAAAGATGTCTGTCCTTTTATAACATTTAGAGTGATGGATGAACTGCTAAAAAGAAACCCCGTTACACGGTGAGACACAGCTGTGTCGTGTTGACCAGACAGATTTCTGTCGCTTAGCTGCTTGCCGTGCACGCTTCTGCCCTGTGTGCACGCGCTGACTCTCTTCCAGCTCAAGCACACCAGATGCAGGTGTGGAGATGTTTGTTTTTGCCACTTTTCCTTGCGCTCTGTGCTTCTGTGTGCTGTCAAACGGCCTCTCATAAAATCAGAATGGTGGCAGATGTGATTTATTAATATTTCGCCAACACGCATATCATTACTAAGCAAATATTTGGCTATCTGCTCAGTGGACTCATTAAATCTCGGAGCGCATGCATAAATCTGATGCCTCGGAGGTAGCAGCTGTTAATTTTTCTGAGGGGAAGTGAGCAGTGTGTATGAGCTGGTGTTTAAATCATTACACATTTGCAGCGTATGATGTGAGGAGAAGGAAATGCTGTATTTTAAAGATGCTTTTCAACACTAATTTAAGGGATCTCAACATAAAACATCATATTTTACGCTATTTTTTCTTACATTCTTTATCTTTTCCCCATATATATATATATATATTATACACTAGACAAGCCCTCCATGATGTCACCCAGAGGTTTTGTGAACAGCTGGTGTAAAGCTCAAATAATGTGGTTCCAATCTCACTGTCTTGGCAGCACCTGACTCTGCAGTCTTGGCCAAACCATGAATAGGTAAAGAGATGAAGCCTGAGCAGACCAGTGTGGACTGTGACCTGGCCGGGACAGTTGAATTTCAAACACCCCTATCATGAAGTTACCACAAGCTAACAGGCTAATCTTTACGAGTGTTTGCTTAATGTGTATTTTGTGTGGTAGATTTCATAACATTTGGCTTTGAGGTAGGCAGTAAAGCTGTTATCGGCATATTGCCTCATTAACCGTGGTGTAATAGTGGAGCTAACATCACCAAGCTCTCAACAGCTGCTGATATAGTGCAAACATACAAATTAAATAATCTCAAAATTTCACTCAGCGGAAATACTGGAGCACAGACTTCTTAGATGGTCTGTTCATACAATTAACCATACAGCAAGTACTATTATTGAGATATTTGAAAGAAAATGCTCAGAAGTACAAACAGTTGAATCCACAGCAACTAGTTCTGGCAACACTTGCTGTTGCTCAAAGCAACCACACCCCTTATTATTCATAGCTTTATAGCTTGAAGTAGCTTAAACTGATGAGTTTGATAAAAATTCATCCCCTGTGCAGTTATCATGAACAGGCAAAGTACTTATAGGGACCAAACCTGTTATTTGTACCTTGATGTAAACATGTTTATTTCTGGCATGAAGTTGGACATTTTAACTTTGGCTTCTATGGGGAGTGACTCGCTTTTGGAGACGACCTCAAGCAGCTATTCAAGGAACTTCCATGTTAGTTTCATTTTTCAGCATGTTGCTGTGTTGTATTTTTCTTGTCCCTCACTGAAAGCAGGCAGACCAGGTAGCTCAGGGAGCTAACAGTATGTAGACCTGGCTTCTATTTCTGTTTATGCGATTAAAAAAGGCCAGTAAAAATATTTTGCATAACATCACTTTTAAAGGGAATGCTTGTTTCTTTATGTCTTTATTTGCTGCATCCTGTTGTGGTTTCTGTATGCCACTTGCAAAAATAAAGGTTTTTAATGCCTGTTGATTATTTCAGGTCTGTGCTTGCAGAAATTTCTCTGTGCAGAAGCAGGTCACAATATTTCTGTTGCACTTGGCCTGCCACTATAATTTTATGAGAAAACCAACTGTTAAATATGAGGGTTATGAGTGCACATGTTACGTCACTGTATTCTGGTGAGTTGGAGCTTAATGTTGTGGAAACGGCGGTAGTGCAATAGGAAAACCTTACGAAGCATCGAGTTCTTTGGCTACAGACGTGCTTCCAGCGTTGCTAGGTAGCAATTCTTTGAGTTGTTTCATGGAAGAATTTTATTTGATTTTTATACATTAAAAATATCAGAAACATGTTTTTTTTTCTTCTTTTATTCAGGATGTGAGGTCAGAGTGGTGTTAGATGTGAGCATGGCAGAGATCATCTTTCCGTTTAAGTCTTTGTGTTCATAATTTCCTCACAATTTCAAAGAATAACTTTACTAACTTATAACTTTGTTATAAGTTAGTATAAGTTGAGAATAACTGTTTTTACTACCCATATCATGTCAGAATGCTGATTTCTGACAATTTCTTTAAAAAATGGTAAAATTTGTTGTTTTTTAAAGTTAATTCATGAAAGTCAACAAAGGAGCTGCCCCTGGAGGTGAAAATTGGACCCATTTGGGAAATCGTTTGAGTTATTGTATTTTCTTTTGTTTTTTTGATTTGTTATGTTAGAGATTTTTATGTTGGTGTATTGTTTATGTGCGTGCTAAATAAAACTCATTCATTCATTCATTCAAAATCCCTTTTACACTCAAAATAATTAAATAGCACAGACTACTTTTTAAATTGTTTTCTTTTTTAGTGGTCCAAAATGTGAGGAGATAAGTTTAATTTGTATATTTGTGTAATATACAAGTTTATATCAAAAGGTTGTTCCAGGTGCACTTAAAATCGTCCCCATATGAATCAGTCAATCCAGAATGCTTTGGCGTTTCATCACATTCTCAAGTGAACATATATGCTACCAGTCAAAGGTTTGGACAGATAAATAAAAATAAAGAAGGAAAAAGTAAAATTTTCCAATTTCACTTCTTTAGTTTCATTTATTAAAGTATAACAAATAGACAATTCAAAATTAACAATTAAACACTTGCAACATTTTAAAACTATTCAGTGACCAGTATACCCACCCTTCATTTCAATAACTGCCATTAGCCTTCTTATGTCCGTTTTTTGACTTGTAGAGGATTAATTTTTCATGCAGCGCCAACCACAGCCCCCCAAGGAGGAGTATCATTTTCCCTTACTGTAAATCTCACATCTTACAAGTTCTCAGTAGGGCTTAAGTCAGGTGAGGAAGCAGGCCATGTTGTCATTCTGTCATCTTTGAGGCCTTTGCTGGCTGGCCAAGCAGTAGAGTATTTGGATGCATATGATGGAGCGCTGTCCTGCGTAAAAATCATGGCCTTCTTGAAGGATGCAGACTTTATCCTGTACCACTGCTTGAATAACGTATTTTCTAACAACTGGCAGTAGTTTTGGAAGTTGATTTTAAGTCCATCTTCAACCTGAAAGAGTCCAACTAGTTCATCATTATTATTAGTAGCCATACTAGTACCCCTCCTCCAACTCGCTGGCGTCTGACTCGAAGTGGTACTGTGTGTTCATTAGTGATCCAGCCATGGGCCCATCAAGGGCCACTCTAATTGAATCTGTCTGTGAAACCTTTGACAAATCTTTAGTCTTCAGTCATTTCTTGGCCCAATCTTGATGCTTCAACTGATGAGTCTGGTCCAGGCATGGTCATGTTTCAACCTTTAAAGTGGCCATGTCTCTGAGCTCTGAACACTTTGTGCTTCTGGAAACTCTAGGTAGGCTGCAGTACTGGAATATGATGGAAGTGGAGGATAGAAGGTTCCTGGTAGCGTTATGTCTTGCAACTGTCTATTGAAACCCTGTTGAGTGTTTGCAACAAAAGGATTAACTGTTCGATGATCACGCCTTTGCTATTTAAAGAGTGCTGGGTCCCCCTGAAAGGCATTTTACAGTTATTGACATTTCAGTGATTGTTAAGTCTTTTTGGTCCATTATGCCTGTGGTAAAGCTGCCTAATAATTATGCACACCTTGTTATATGGTGTTCATCAATTTAGGCCACACCCTCCCTCATCACACAAATACATGTCACCTGACAATACTTAAATCCAATTAACTTTCAGGTTTATATAGATTTGAGTTGGAAAATAAGCATAAAAAAATGATAAGGACAAAACCATCATTTGACTAAACTTGTGCTTGCAGTGTGAGAAAGAAGGAAGAATCTGTCTGTCTGTCTCTGTAGCTGTGCATCTGTCATTCCTCTGTCTTTAACTGTATCTGTCCCACTATCTTGCTGTGCTTTTTGTTATCCATCCGTCTGTCCGTCTGTCTGTCCGTCCGTCTGTCTGTCTGTCTGTCTGGTTGTTGACTCGGTACATTTTACAGGGTACATGCTCAAGCTTTTCCAGAGTCTGTGAAAAATGCACAAACTTGTTAATAACTACACTATGCGATTTTTGGGTTCAGAGAAATGTATTCACTTAGAGTTTGACTGCATGTGTCCATATCTGTGTATTTCCTTTTCTGTGATTTGTGGAACAACAGATTGGTCACATTTGTCAAAGGTGAGAAGAGCACACGGAGCCCTGATTGTAAACAGTACTATGACAAATGTAACAAAATAATCTCCTTTAACATTTATCTCTGTTTAGTTTCTCGGCAAATATCTCTTCAGACTTCATCTCTGACTTCAGTAGCTGCTGTGTCTCCCTCCCTCCTTTCACTCTCACCTTCTATTCTTCCTATTCATTCTCTGTCTCTCTCTCTCTCTCTCTCTCTCTCTACCTTCTCCAATAAAGCCTCAGTACCCCCACCTCCCCCAGCTGCACCTCCTCCAGCTCAGTTTACAGGGAGTTTGCAGAGAGCAGCTCTGTAGTCAGAGGATTTCTTTGGCACTCTCAGAGCTGCAGGAGCGAGGAGGCGGCTGGCGGCAGCAGCTACTGGACGTGCGCGGAAAGACTGAGTGACTGAACGCTGGTCTGACGATTCTGTGGCCGTATGACAGAATGCTGGTGGGACCGGCTCTTCTGCTGCTCGTCTGCCTCCACACACATGTGCATGGGAAGCCCCGGTCACAGGTAGGGCCCACGTGACCTCTGTCAGGGCCACAGATTGACAACTGATGCTAATGCAGAATGCATGCACAGCGGATTGCCCAGTCTACCTACACCTGTACTGCATTTACTTCAAACATTTGCTAGAACTACAGCACTAGATATTGCCAACGCTGGTGTAGTCTCTTTGGTTGTACAACTTATTGGACAGCGTCACTCTATCCGTTGGACTGTAAGAGTGGTCCTGTGATCCTGTGGTCCTTCTATTGAGTAGAAGTATTTACAGTATGACTGTTTTCACCATGGCTCTGCTTGCTCTTGGAGCTGTTTATTTTTCCACAGCACATTCACAGACTGCTTGCGGGATTAGATTTCCCTCCGAGTGGAAGACTCAGTGAATCAGGCCTGTCCTGGGACTATAAAGATGTACTTGGAGCTCTATTAGGCATAGACATTAGCTTGAATTAGCTAGTTTTAGCTAACCTGTGTTTGCTAGTTAGTAATGAGGCTGGTGCGAGATGCCTGGGGTTACATGTGTATCCATTTGATATGACTCCAAATGACATGTCTGTCAATTTTATTGAGATGTCTTAATCTTGTTAATGCAAAATATCAAATTAAGACTATCTTGCAGGATGTAGAGTACATACAGTGTCTTAAATTCCCGAACGTGAGGAGCCCCCACCTTAAATGGCTGCATGATAACATCCTCCAGCACAAATACCACACCCATCTCTGGATGGAGCTGCACCTTAAACAGGGAGAAAAACAGAATCAGATATCAGAAAGACAAGAAATACAGTATAATTTGTCAGCATTAAACAACAAGAAAAACAGGAAATACTAAGGTGATTGCCGGCCACTAGCCCTTAGCTTGACTAAAAGACCCAGAATTTAGGTAAAGTTGAGGCCGCGGCACACTCCGTTTCCTAATAAAATGAATTAAAATAGTAAAACATGGTGTGGTACATGTAACAAAGGAAGAGACCGAGAGTTGTTAAACCTTATAAGAGATGACAGCACATTATTGGACTGGAAGGAAAACAAAAAACAAAATGGTAATATTTAGCAAGACTCAGCCATCTACTGCCATGGCTATGTGATCAACAGTTGTCACGAGAGGACAAAACTCAGCAGTTGTTTCCATCACACATGGAAATGTCATTTAGCCATAGTGTTTTGTGATAATCTGAAATATCACTTAACTTTAGTGCAACTTGTAATGGAACACAGCTAGTGTCATGTTTTATGTGTAACATGCTGGGATGACTTAATGAGGTGTCAGATTTTCAAAAGCATAAGCCATCAACACATTTCACAAAGTCACACATGCTGGAAGTACGCTCTCTGCCGCTTTGCATTTTCATTGAGTAATTCTGAGCCTTGGTTGAATTTTATGCTTTTTTAAAAGCAGTCCTCTTATATTCAGATGGGTCTGTCAACCCTGAAGTTATTCATACAAGGAGAGAAAAAACTAGTAGGGCATTCGAATCCACATACCTTCACCACTGCCTCCCAGGCCCCTTTACATATACCCCGTGGATTGGGGTACATAGGAATCATCCCATCTGTCTGTTTGTCTCTTATCTGTCAGTGAGCATTGTAAGCACACGTCACATTCCATGAAGTTGGAAACGCAGAAGAAATTAACACATATTTTAATTGAACTTAATCAAATCTCATAACTGCCTAATACTTGTGCTGTGAGTTTATTGGTTAGTTTTGACTGTGTACCATCATTTCTATTCCTCTCCATGCACACTGCATTCTCTTCATAATATCTCTATAAGCAAGAAAAATATCTGTGTGTGGTATGTGGCTCGCATGTCTCTCTGACTGTTGTCAGATCGACCTCAGTTTCCGGATATGGCTTGTGCATGGCACAGTGATGTGCACCCGTTATGAAAATTTTGGGGATTCATTTTCAAAACCTTTATTTGATATTAAACCTTTATTCTGACATTGTAACATTAGTACTTTCAAGATGACGCCCTCTGTGGCATCTCTGTCCTGCAAAACCTCTTTGTATACAGATTTCCGTCAAAATTTGTTTCCATGTTCTGTTTATTTTGTCATATAAAACCGCTAACTTAAAAAAATAGAAATGTATTTTATGACTTGATTTTGAGATGAAACATGCTCCTCTAAAAACGTGACCCTGTGGATAAAATCAAGTGCACCCTTTCTTCTTTTATGGTGTTAAATGGCAGCCAGCATCCTTGTCGTTGCATTGCTGCCACCTACTGCATCAGTCTATTATAGCAGCACTAAATCCTCTCGATGTGTCCAGTGTCTTTCAAGTATTTAAAAAGCCAATACTTCCTCCTCTCACTTGACCTTAAAGTAGACCTGCAATGAAATAAATGCAGTCAGATCTTTGGACAAAAAAATGACTTATATTTACACAAAAGATCCTTCTGAATGTAGTAAAGTAAATCTGCAAGCCCAGATCTGTCATTCAACGGAGAAATCTTCATTTAAAAATGACAAATTTACAGCTAAAATTTAGCCCTCCGCAAAACTGTCATCCGGGACGCTGCCGAGACGTCAGGGAAAAGACCCTGTCCCAGCATGCATTGCTCGCGCCAACTGTAATTTGTGGATTTACGTCAGTTTGCATCTGCACCTTTTTCTTGTCTTATATGGAAGGATCTACTTTTTTAAAACTTCATATTGTCTTGCGGCACATTTGGTGAGTACACATTTCTTTTATTTGTGCTTGAAAATTATGTTGTGGGACTTTTTCATATGCCGGTTTGATTGAGTGGTGTCACATTGAAAATCTACTGTCTTTCGCCTCTGGTGTTACCGTCACGGGGTACGGAGGCGGGACCCGCAAAGAATCCAAGTTATTAAAAAGATATAAACCTCTCTCAGCAGCCACGGAGCTCTGCGGCTCCGATTACCGAGACGTGCGGCGCTGCGGAAAGTCTGTCCTTGCAGCAATAGGTGTCACCGGCCGCTCCGCATCAAACAGCGAGCGTAGTCTCTGGACTTTTGCCAAGTTGGCTGCATCTCCATTCAGTAGACAGGGACGTGGTGCCGGCTGCACAGCAGACACGGGGGCGATGTGAGTGGCCCGCTTCGGCATTTACCGAGCACGCAGACTCAGTAACCGCAGCGGAGGTAGAGAGCGAGACGTCGGGGAAGAACGGCGCCCGCTGTCGATGTTGCTCGCCACTGATCTGAGCATGCAGAGCTGTATCTCACATTCATTGCAGCTTACTTTTGGATGCTGAAACCAGGATGTCTATAACAGTAACATTACTAACAGATAAAATCAATTTCAATGCGGATCGGACTGAAGGCGGGAGCGCTCAGTCTTCTGCCGGACGTCACTGCAATGACCCGGATGTACAGACAGTTTTCGCTGAGGGTCAAATTTTAGCTGCAAATTTGTCATTTTTAAATGAAGATTTCTCCGCTGAATTACAAATTTGGGCTTGCAGATTTACTTTACTGCATTCATAAGGGTCTTATAAATACATATCAGCTATTTCTTTCTGAGATCTGACCACATTTATTTAAATGCAGGTCTACTTTAAGGCTAAAATACTTCCTACAGAAATTTCTTTCAGGCCTTACAATTGATTTCCTTCAGTTTTTACTCTTTAATAGATAAACCATTCAAAAATGCTGAGATACAGTTTGTAAAATAAATATTTTGAGGGAAAATTAAAACACTGTGTTAAATACTTTACAGCTATATTCACTGGTTATGATTTTTATTATTTACGAGGGCTGTCCATAAAGTATCAGTTTCAGAAGAAGTCGGTTTCAGCATTTTATCCGGATATTCCACTGTTAAAGGAGATTTTTTTAATGAAAGACGTGCGGACGGGTCCGCGCGTCGGACGCAGCCGGCGCGGAGCGGCGGCACAGGAAAAACACCTCCGTGTTGATAACCATTTGTAAAATCCAGGCGGCTTTTGATGGCTTTCAGTGGAGTGAGTAAGGAATGTTTTAAGGAATGAAACAAAAATTATCCTTAGAATTTGCACTTCAATTACACACCCTCATTGTACAACATAGTTACCAGAATGCACACAACTGAATACATTTCCATCAATGTTGAACAAGCTTAGTGAAGCCATCATGGAAAACTCCTCCTTCTGTTTCCGCAACCAGGTCCTGGCTCCTCTCTGAATTTCATCATTGGATTCGTAGTGATTTCCAGGAAGGTGTTCCGTCATTTTAAGGATGAGATGGAAGTCACATGACACTAAGTCTGGATTGTATGCTGGATGTGGTAATGTGTCGAGTTTCAGATTCCTCAGCTCTTCCATGTTGGTGTGACAAGTGTGTGGCTTAGCATTGTCATGTTGCAGCAAAACGTTCTCATTCTCCCTTCGAATTCTTTTTCTTAAAGCCTGGAAAGTCTCTACGTATGTAGTGAGTTGAGTTAATTGTTGTCCCTTGTTCCAGAAATTCAATTCAATTCAATTTTTTGATGGTATGGTGGATTTTTGTCAATCACACGATGACTGCTGTGCTCACTGTCATTCATTCCTTCCTGAAAATTAAAAAATAATTTCTTGTAAATGAACCAGTCAAAGGTGTGTTGTCACTCAGAAGCTTGATTGCGATGCTTTCATGTGATTGGAGTTGTAACATGATGGTGGTGCTGGTTCTGTACATAACTTTCCCCTTATGGGTAACAAAATCCACAAGACAAACATGGAGTATGCAATAAAGTGTAAGTCAGTGACACCTATCTGACAGAAAATTTTGGCTGAAATACAGAGACGATGGGTAATGGAAATACTTTTGGCCCATAGACCAGCTGCCTTGACTTCTGTTGTAATATGTGATGCCTGATTCTGTCAGAAACTAAGCAGAATGGTCCGGGTACTGGTTAGGTCTTGGATGGGAGATGCATCAGGGGCTGTGCCTGTTTCTCGAGGTAAAACTGGAGTTGCATCAGGAAGGTGTAAACCTGCCAAATCCCAATGCAGGTCTGTACTGGATCTGTTGTGACCCTGAACAAATGGGGACAGCCCAAAGTAAAAAAAAACAAACCCAAATGCCTTGACTTAGTTTGTCATTTGCACAAATAGATTTTCTGTCTCCAAATTAAATACCTCGAAATTTGAGCAAGTAAAGGCACACATACAGAATGAATTACAACTCATACCAGAGAACACTGATTACCACTGATTAAAGAAATAATTATGAAGTCGTACGAGGATCTGTTGAAAAGTTTTGCCTACATTGTGATTATATCAATAATAAGCAAGATAACGAAGTGAAAGTGGTGCGAGAATAGAATTATTGACTATCGTGATGGCAAGTGGTTCTCACCTGCAATTTCAGGCATGCTCACACTCGCCTTCGAAGAAACATATGCACACTCAGAACAACACATCATAGTGACCCTGATATTCCGGGTTTACCTTCACATTCATGTTTAGATGATATGTTGGATATTTTGTTGAACACAAAAGGTCTAATCTCAAGCATTACTGATTGTATAACTTCTCTCAAGAACAAAACCCTTTTAAAAATCAGAGGATTGGGTGGATGAACTGGGAGAGGACATCAAAAAACATGTGGAACAGTGCCCTACAAAGAGTAAGTGACAGCTCCTCTTGTGCTAAATTAAGCATAATACAATTCAAGGTAGTGCATCGTGCTCATTTTTCCAAAGTAAGCAAGTTATGATAGATGTCACAATACTCCAGCCAACTTAGCCCATATGTTTTGGTCATGCCCCGTCTTAGCTCCCCATTGGTCCTTTATTTTAAAATGCTTTCAAAGGTGCTTAATATCAATTTGAAATCCATTGCAGCAGCTGCCATATTTGGTGTTAATGATAGAAGACGTACAATACCACATGGACATGAAAATATAGTTGCTGTTACAACGTTGCTTGCATGGAGAAGAATACTTATGCATTGGAAATCCAAAAACCTGCCTAACGTATCTTTGTTTGAGTGACCTCATGCAATTTATACAGTTGGAAAAGATAAAATACTCACTCAGAGGCTCAAGAGACAAATTCTTCTCCATCTGGGACCCGGTGTTGACATATTTGGAAGAACTCAAAGCTCCGCCTAATGTAATTTAGTGGCAACCTTCTTCTTTCTACAAGCCCCAGTATGTCTGCTCATCAGCAGCACTGGACATATTACTATTTATTTGTTTTTCTTTTATTATTATCTCTTTATTTCCTCACCTTCATGGATTGTAAGTTTGTCGTTTCTACATTTGACAGGTGTCAAGTATTACTTGTCTGATAATCTGGAACAGTGTCCTCCAAGTTTTTTTTTTAGGGAGGTGGGAGGGGGATGGGTGCGTGGTTAAGTTCATCAAGTTCATTTTGTGTGTGTGTGTGTGTGTGTGTGTGTGTGTGTGTGTGTGTGTGTGTGTGTGTGTGTGTGTGTGTATGTATGAATAAAATGGAAATGTCAGTACATACTCTTATATTTTGTCTAAGAACATTTCTGAATCAGAATAAAAAAAGAAAAAAATGCTGAACTACGTACATGGATGTGCGATTGAAGGTGTTGTTATTAAATTCTTCATGGCGTAGGGTTGTACAGTCATCGATGAATGACTGTCAGTACAGTCAGGAGGTGAGCAAAGAGTTTGAAGGGTGAAAATCCCGCCACTGCTAGTCTGCATGACCAGGCTGTAGTGGGAGCCCCTTAACAGCCACAGATATTCTGCATTAAGTGCTGGTGCATGGAGTAATCTTCAATGGCAACACTGTCCCACTCGACTACATGTAACACTTTGCAAACCTGCCACATCCTCGCTTGAAAACAGGGTTTGTCCTGTAAGATGCAGTTATTCGCATGACATACACACACACAAGTTGAGAAACACAGGTATGCATTGCAGTGGCTCAGATCTTACACCACACGCCATCATACAGTCCTAAGCTGCGCCCGCTGGCCGTTTCCTTTTCCAAGCTGAAGAATACCTGAAGGGACACAAATGATGCAGAGGTACAAGCGCTGCTGAGAGAAGATATGCAATTTCTTTACCGACCGGATATAAAAACCTGTCTAGTGTTGATGTATGTGTGTGGAAAGGGAAGGCCACTATGTGAAAAAGTAATGACCTGCCAATAGAGGGCATTCCGAGCTTTAAGCAGATAATGCAATTCTTGTGAGTATCTTGACTGATATTGAATTAATCGCATAGGAGGCAAAACTTTTCACCCAACCCTCGTAGTGTATTATGAAGGGTGTTATAGCTACGAGGTGCGATTGAGAAGTTTTGAGCCTGACCCAGAAAAAAATATGTGTGGTTCTCCATCTTTTGCATTCTGAAAAACCAACATTTCTCAACATTGCACCCAGTGAGTCTAAACTTCACACATTCTGGAAAGAATCCTTGGTTTCTTAGAATGCAAAGATGGAGACCACGCCTTCTTCTTCTGGGTCAGTCCTAAAACTTCTTAATCACCCCCATATCAAATGAAAAATACAACTATTTTTGCTTTTATGTTTTTAAGTTTTAGAATTTGAGCATCTGTTGTAGTGACAAACTGGTGCTGAATGCAAACAAAATGCTGGCTCTGAGTACCACAGGCACGTCAGCCAACAGCACATTTAAATAGTAGAAAAGAGTTCAAAGATTATGTTTAAACACCATGAAGAGGATTTTCTGACATGTGCTTACGTGATGAAGTCTGCTGTTACCTTTCGGGGACAGTTTTGCACTTTGTGAGGTCCATGATAATGATCCCAGACCCCGTCATGCTGCATGAATAATAATCCTCCATGGTCCATTTGACCTTTGACCATAGTACCACCTCAGCTGTTTCTGTGGGAGTAACACCTTTAAATTGGCCTGTAAATCAACAGTTAGTCAGGTTTTACAACATAATTAAAGAGGTGTTTGAATGTTCTCTTCACACCTGTTGGTTTCAGACTCACTGATTTTGTCTGAGAGAAAATGACGTGACTTTCTCATTATCTGAGTTGCACAATCAAACATACTTCTCTGTCTTGGCACTTGTGATATGAAGATTTCTTTGGATGAGTAGAGGAGCAAATTCAAAATCCAGCTGAAACTACTTGAATGGGGTCTCTCAGTTCAGGTGAGCAGTGAAATAAAAGCTCCCTTTGTGATGTGGATTCCACTTAGCTGCAGCTTCTCACCCTGTATAAAAAGGAAATACATTTGAGAAGGGTGTGTGTGTATTTTTAAAGGGTGATCACTGACCACACACTCCTCTGCGGGCTGGCAACAGAGGGACCAGCTCAGGGTAAAATCTGTCTACCTCGCGCTCTTGCAGTATTCTAGATCCAGCAGCTGGTTTGCATGACAATAAAAACGAGGAGAGTCAGATATAAAATCTGAAGGTTAAACATTGTCAAAATAAATTGTACTTTACTGAATGATGATTAAGATGTATTCTATTCGATTTGGTATGAAGAAGAAGACTGCTACTACTACTACCAGTACCAGTGCTTATCCTGGATTCCAGTTCATCACAGGTTGCTTTAGCAGCCAAGGCCAGTACCCATTCATAGGGGGTGGACTGAGACATGCAGAGAAGTGTCTTGTCCAAGAACCCAGGTGGCGTGACTGAGGTGCATTTTTCCATGTAGAACTGGACTTTGCATTGGCTTTAACATTTAGATCCCAATGCAGATGATCTATACTGGATCTACTGTGCTGGTCTCAAGGAACCAGGGCTGCTGAAAAACAAACAACATGAATACAGGTGAGGGGCCAGTGAATCTCCCATTTTTGGCCATGTGATCTTTTAACATCTAAACTAAAATAAAGTCAGATAGGCTTGTCAGTTTGCTTGTGGAGCCTTTTGCTTGTATCAGGGTCCTGTTGGCCATTTAAGGCCACTGTCGCTTGTGAAAAAAGACATGGTAGCTGATTGTCTCAGTTTTGGAGTAGATTTCATGGATCTGTGGTGTTAGTTGGTCCAGGGATAGGCTGGTGGCTTTTCCAGGGGGTACACTGCTTTTTTGGAATAGGTTCCAACTCCTCCTCTCACCGTTAACTGGAATAAGTGGATTCAGAAAATAATGAATGAATGAATGACTGGCCATGTAAGTTTATCATACTCCGTTTGTCGGCCAAAAACATTTTCTGTGTGACTGCAGTTTTGCTACACTTCATGTTTCTTTTTGATGTGTTTTCCAGCACACTGATTATTCCTCCCTCCACATCCTGTCTTTGACATTTGATATGTTGATTTCCTTTGAGTCGTGGCTTTATGCTCGAGGGAATCGCTGGAGTAGCCAGTTTTGCTTCATTTTATTCTTAACCTTGATGTATTAAAAGTAAATTTGTTGTATGTACCATAGGTACTTAAGTGAGGACAATCATACGTCTTTCAGGCTGTTCTATTCCAATGTCTTGATTATCTTGGTTTATATTCTGTGGGGAAACGGTTAAAAAACAACACCAACATAGCATTAGTGTTCTGATCTTCCACTTCCTGATGATTATTTGGCAGTTCAGCGCAACATCTGATTCAGTGCCTCAAATATTAGTGTCAGCAGAAAAAAAAGAAGTATTTTGCAACTCTGATCTATTTATTGCTGAGCTGTTGGCCTGAAATGACCTTTCACCAGACTGTGCTCAGATGAAAGATATTTACACCACAGAAAAAAAAAAACTGTGTTTGGGGGGGGGGGGGATATTCTACAGTTGTTTTGCTATAAAGTAAATGGCTGTTATAACATTATTGTGAATTTTAAATATTAAATATACTGTTTACATGCTGTATGGTTCTGTATAATCAAGTTAGCTGTTGCTCTCTTCTTAAGTAAAGCCTGACAGACTTCTAATTATGCCTTTCCCATACATCAGGGGTCACTAACCCTGCTCCTGCAGATTGCCTCCACTACATGTTTTCCCAGTAGTCTTGCTCAACCCACTTAAATAAATTAAGTCCGGTCTGCTCAGCCAATTAAGACCGAGGAAACGCCAGACCTGACTAATCATCTGCAATTGCGGCAGATGTAAATAGACCCTTGCATATATACATGGTACGCTTTAGCCAAAGATAGTTTGTGCCAGATTCCTACCTGTAATCCAGCCACCATTATATAGGTTCAGCGAAATTGAACCCAATGTAACCAAACGTGTGTCACATAGACTCACAGAAATATTTACCCTAACTTTTAAGAATTATGTAATTTTATTACATGACAAATTCCCATTTACTTTTTTTTTTAGATAGTTTTAATACAAACCTAACAAATAAACCTTACATGATGCATATTCATTAATCCTATTTATTTGAAATGCATGATCTCAGCTTTATGTATTTAGTATTAATAAAAAATTACTCTAAATCAATAATAATGAGAGTATTATTTAAAATACATAAAGTATATTGTTTGAATTGCATATAATTATGTTACCTATGCCATTTATCTTGTATAGGTGACATTATTATTATGCAATTCAGACAATATGCTTTATGTATTTTAAATAAATACTGTCATTATTATTGATTTAGAGTAATTATATTTATTAATACTAAATACATAAGCTGAGGATTATGCATTTCAAATAAATAGGATTTATTACAGTAATGAATATGCATCATGTAAGGTTTATTTGGTAGGTTTGTATTAAAATTATCTTTAAAAAAAAAGTAAATGGAATTAGTCATGTAATGAAATTACATAAATCTTAAAGTTAGGGTAAATATTTCTGTGAGTGTATATTCTGAGAAATGTAACAGGGTTAGAATTTGCTTTTGCCTTGGGTGGAAACTTCCTCTGTAAACTACCAGTAGTTTGACGTAACGTTCTAAGGTTGATCGCTGACCTTCCGGCTAACTTCAGACGACCCATTCCTTGCTTTTGCCTGCAAAGAGAGTGAGGGCTGGAAATCCTAAATTCTGAGAAATATAAAAATTACGCAGACAAAACATTGTGTTTCAAGGGAGGATAGTAATGAAAAAGTTCACTTTAAAGAGTTGGCTAACTAATATGGGATTTGTTTCCTTAAAACAATTTGGAATGGTATTTCTATGAGTGTTTTTACTTCTCAAGAAAGCAAAGTGTTTGGTACTTTTAATATGTAAAACAAAGCAACAATGTAATCATACTCCTAGTTTTTTTGAGCAAAGTTGTCATTATTCTGACCATTACTTGGATTTCAAGCTCTCTATTTTGTATCACCTCCCTTTGCTGCATTGTGCCATCACAGTCAGTTAGCTCAAACCATGGTGTCATGTTGGTGATCAAAGGTATAGTTTCTGGTGAACGCATCAGTGAGACGATGATAAGTGAATTCTGGTGATTGACAGCAGCTCTTGGTAATACTGATGTAGAACAAGCTGTGCAGAGACCTGGTGGTTTGCATGCAACAGTTTGGGTCTCCTGTCCAGAGAATCCCAGTGTCCATCCATAAGACAGATTTATAGCATACATCGTATAAGGCTGTATTTTTAGCACGTACCGGTGACTGTGGTCTTCCTCGGATGGCTGCTTGCAGCAATTGGCTGCTGTCTGGGTGGCTGTCAATTTAACAGACATTTGAGAGTGACCTGAGCTTCAGTGGTGTGTTTGGAATGTCAGTGAACTGGAGCCGCCAATGTGTGGTCAACACTCGGAGTTAAACCCCATCGTAAATTACAACTTTATCTGATGCCATCTCACAGCATGAGGCCTCCAACTGGTGTATAAAGATGTCCAAGCAGCAATAAATGAGTTGACATGGGACTCATCAAATATGCTTGTCTTTTGTTTTGTTGGTTTTGTTAAACTTTACAACAGTCACTGAGATGAGGAGCTTGGAGGTCGGCCACAGGCTGCACTGTCAGTCAACTTGCACAGTTGTTACACGTTAAAGAATCACTTCAGACATAAAGATAATGACCGTATTAACCCTATTTACACAAAATCCTACTTTTGGGTCATATATAATTGCTTTCAGTGTTACTCATGTGGTCTACATGGTGTAAAGCGTCAGCATGAGTAGCAACTGTTTTTTTAACTGCTGCAAAAGCATAAACATAGGTATATTTTACTTTTTGTCAGACTTTCACGCCTTCTTGTATCACTCAGTTGGTCACAAGCCTGCAAATTGATCAGAACAGTGGGCATTTCAGAACAGACATGTCATAGTCTGGTCTCAGGTCAGGTTAGGTCAGGTCACAAAATGCACAACATAATGGAACTGCCTTGGGGCCTGGCAGGTACCCATCCAGGCAGAAAATCAGTCTGTACTGACCTCTTGAAAAGTAGCCCTCAATCAGCCGTAGCCAGGTGAAATTTGGGTGTCCTCTTGGCCTTGTGCAGTTGCTGGGGCCCTCAGCAATGCACACTGGAAACATGCCACATGGCCAGATTGTCTTAGCTGGTGTTCCCTCACAATGCAAGTGATACTCCTCAGATCCAAAAAGCCCTGGTACCAAGGATATGCAGCCATCAGCTTAGGTCACTGATTAGCATCCAAATCTGATAATCATACAGGAGAAGCAGAAGACTGGAAGCACCAGTACCGTAAAGACCTGGACGTGTTTTCTCTAGCATAGGTATTGGCATTGTCAGACACATCTGGCAAGGGTCCTCTTGACTCCATAAAGTCTTCTCAGGCTTCTCTCAATCTCAAAAACCCAGGACCCAGAGACATCAATCAATTCAATCAATTTTATTTATATAGCGCCAAATCACAACAAACAGTTGCCCCAAGGCGCTTTATATTATAAGGCAAAAGCCATACAATAATCACAGAAAAACCCCAACGGTCAAAACAACCCCCTGTGAGCAAGCACTTGGCGACAGTGGGAAGGAAAAACTCCCTTTTAACAGGAAGAAACCTCCAGCAGAACCAGGCTCAGGGAGGGGCAGTCTTCTGCTGGGACTGGTTGGGGCTGAGGGAGAGAACCAGGAAAAAGACATGCTGTGGAAGAGAGCAGAGATCAATCACTAATGATTAAATGCAGAGTGGTGCATACAGAGCAAAAAGAGAAAGAAACACTCAGTGCATCATGGGAAAGTCTAAGTCTATAGCAGCATAACTAAGGGATGGTTCAGGGTCACCTGATCCAACCCTAACTATAAGCTTTAGCAAAAAGGAAAGTTTTAAGCCTAATCTTAAAAGTAGAGAGGGTGTCTGTCTCCCTGATCCAAATTGGGAGCTGGTTCCACAGGAGAGGAGCCTGAAAGCTGAAGGTGTTGTGTGTTGGGGGGGTGTGGCTGGACATTTTGGTGTTCTTTCTTTTCTTTGCTCTCCAGGTGGTATGCAAACTGATTTATTGTCTGTGGAGAAGGTGCTGGCAGAAGAGTCCTTCACCCTCATCAACGTTATGTGCAGCACCTGTGCTCACGTGCAACCTTAAAGACTTTCAGCTGAAGCAGATAATGAGATGGCGTTCTGCATTTAAGCCATGTGTGATTCAAGCAGAATTGCCGGAACTCGACCTTGTGATGTTCGTTTGTGAGACGCTGAGGACCGCGCCTGGGTTTGACACATCGTGCCTGTGAAGGAGGAAGGGTGAGGGACACATGCTGTCAGCACACATCAGAGGTGATTAATTGTTTGACTAATTGTTGATAGTAACTTGGTATTTTGTTACGCAGTATATTTGAATTGTGATGAGAATTGTGCAGCTCGCTTCTCACTGCCGTGGCGTGCGGACTGGTGATCCTCCACCTGTTGTGAGAAGCTGCTCATTTACATAAAGCTTAAATACAGACCTGAATGTGTTGCTGATAGTGTGTGCCTTTTGAAGGATATTGGTTGTAGCTGCTGACTTACCTCACCTTTTCTATCCTTCGCAGAGAGTCGGTTTGTCATGTCCACCTGGGGGGTGTTTGGCGGTAAACGTGGATCCAGAAGCGCCGGGCCTCGATCCTTTTAGGCGCTGGAGAGCGTGCCAGCCTTCACTCCACCAGACTGACGCATCTTTTGTTCATACACTTTGTTATGCACCAGAGGGTGGAAAAATAAATTGTTTTGTTATTGGAACCGCTTTCTGGTTATTTTAGCGCTGGGTTCCATCAGACGCAGGTCCGCTCCTCAACCCGCGTCGACACATAACAGAAGGCTCTGCCTCCCATTCTACTCTTAAAAACCATAGGAACTACAAGTAAGCCTGCAGTCTGAGAGCAAAGCGTTCTATTGGGGTGATATGGTACTATGAGGCCCTAAGATAAGATGGGACCTGATTATTCAAAACCTTATAAGTAAGAAGAAGAATTTTAAATTCTGTTCTAGAATTAACAGGAAGCCAATGAAGAGAGGCCAATTTGGGTGAAATATGACAGAGACATGAATGTCACTGTCAAAAATAAATGTCTTGATAGTGAATGTCTCGACAAATTTGACAATAATCTATTATTGGCAGTCGACACCACCCAATGAGTCAAGCGGGGGAAGAGCACCACCCAGCAAACATCACGTAAAATCAAGTGCTTTCCCTCGCAATTGTCATTCCCATGCTGTTGCAGCCCAGTAAGCAGTGGTAGGCACAGTTCCGATAATCCGATAACCAATGATTATCGAAGATAATGTTTTCATTATCGGATTATCTATTCAGGTAACTTTAAAAACCATTATTGGACTAATTATCTTCCAGTAAATTTTTGTCAGATAATTTTTAGACTGTTAATGTGGTAAACAATGCTGAACAGCTACAAATATTCATAAAATTTAAAATCAGTTGAGCACCAACCTGTTAAATGTTTCTTAGCAGATGTGTAGTTCTGTCTTCTGCAAACAGAGGAGAGCTGCTTCTAAAAGAAACTGCTCTATCCTCTGCAGTCAAAGGAGAACTGGTCACCAAAAAAAAACCCTAATTTTTTTTAACCCTCTGGGGCTGACGCCGTCGTATACGATGGCTAAGACCAAGCTTTACTAAATTATAAATAACTTTTTAATGATATGAGATAGAAACTTACCTTTTTTACTGAAACGTTAACTCCACGGACTTTCGAGCCAGCCATCGGCCATCTTTGTACTCCTCATAGAAGCTATGTGATGACGTGTGCAATGTGAGTGTCCAGTCGGAATTGGTTCACCATCACATGGTTTTCCAAAATCCAATTGTAGGTCAGATTTAGATTTACTCTCAGTACGTTCACGACAGGAGAAATGCATTTCAGACACTCTGATCAGGCTCCACGGACAACAGCATTAAACTCTAGTGCCTAAAACTCTTGTGAATATATTCTCTGGGTTAATAGACTTTGTTATTGTGTTTGCGTTAAATTAAATTCCACGAATCTTAAATATAGCAGACACGGATTATCTGGAATTTTGTTTTGGCAAGTGTTCATGGTCTCTACTGCCATCTACTGGCCAGTAGTGTTCATGGCAGTATTCGCCCTGAAGCTGGGTTGATATTTTCAGTCACTATACTCAGTTCCAGCTCAAACTGTACGACTGAACCGCATGGTGTTTGCACCGGCACAGTGCGAGAGGTTGGATGCTTGTAGTGTTTCAGCAGCGGGATACCCTCATGACGGACGACCAGAATATCAAACAGGTTTGATTTTCATCTGACCATATGATCGCCGATCATGGGGTGGTCGTGAGAGGTTAAACGCAGCTCGTTACTCCATGTATGCTAAACGATGCAGGACGGGTGAATAACCTGAAACTCGGTGCGATCCAAAAAATTCTTGCACGAATGAAAAATCAGCTGAAAAAGGGCCAAAACTCGCACAGTACAAACCCAGCTTAAGTACTGAACGTCTGGCATGAGTAGATCATGGCAGTGTTCTATTTATTTTTGACACCAGTTATATCAGACGGTTATCTGATTACAACTTGGCTTTTTTTTTTTTTCTTGAAAATGCCTTTTTTTTTTCCTTTTTTTTTTACAAATAAAAAAATGGAATATTTTACAAAAGCACATTTATCTGTAAACACCAACACATGACACACATCACATTAGCGTGTTGGTTTACATAATGAATGAGTCAACCAATCAGTGTTAGCGGAGGCACATTTTACCCAGAATCCTTTGTGATCTATCTGTGTTTGTTACAAAACTTCAGAATTAGTGCGTTATTCAACATTAAAGATATATGTTATATTTTAACTTTGTACAAATGACAGAATTGACATTAATGGAGTTATTCTATTAGTATTCATTTTATTTATACACCAAACCATAACTCAGCACTGCCTTATTTTCAAAGACCTCTGCCTGACGGCAGCGTTGTGATTGAGTAGAGAGTTGAGCTTCGTGGCTCCTCTCAGCTTGCTTCTGTGCTGGAAGCCATGTACTAAACAAGAGCTACCAGCAGGGGGCAGGATGTTCAAAGACAGAAGTGCTGACTTGTTTGGGTCTGTTGTCACTTTTGATGCTACCAGAAGTGATCGTGGTGTTAAAACTCAAAATCAGTTTGTTAGTAGTTGCAAGTGTTCCAGAGACAATACTGGAATTTATCGGTTATCTGTAACTTCCGATACATTTTTGGGTGGTTTATCGGTTTATCTTTATAAAAGATAACTTTTCAGTTATCTGATTATCTGTTATCGAAGTTAATTTTTTTGGTTATCTGTGCCCACCACTGCCAGTGAGGTAGTACCCTTAATCTGCATGGTCTCAGTCCACCCAGCTGTAAAATGGGTATCGGTGTCACGGACCGAATGGCTCCCCCTAAAATTTGGTCCACCCTGTCTTCACTGCGCATGCATCATTTTGGAGTGTCAGCAGTATTTCACCAATTATCGCCTTGTTTCGGCTTAAAACTGCACTCCAGTCATCATCTGTCTCAGCAACAGATATTTGAAGCTTTTGTACAACAATCATTTCCACATAAATTCAGCATTATTTCATCATAAAAGACAGAGGAAGCGATCAGAGCGCGACAGCTACACGAGCTGCTAGCTGATGCGTTCACTTCACGTCGGTCATTTCAAAGCGTCATAGAGTATCGCCTCGTTTCTGCTTAAAACTGACTTTAGAATGATTTAAGAGGTTTTACCTTGTCATCTGATGGTTAATAAGAGACTCTGTTTCAGACGAGCTGCTGTGGTTCAAAATGACGCATGCGCAGTGGAGGCAGGACAGTCCAATTTTTAGGGGGGACTGTTCTGTCTGCAACACCGGTGTCCCCGACCGAAAGGCCCCCCCTAAAAATCGGTCTGCCCTGCCTTTATTGCATGCGTCATTAGCCATTGTTCACCGATTAGCACCTCGTTTCCGCTTCAAACTGCACTTCAGTCATCATCTATCTCAGCCACAGATATCTGAAGCTTTTACACCTTATAGGGGAGGTGGTGGTCTAGTGGTTAAGGTGCTGGGCTTGAGTCCAGAAGATCATGGGTTCAAATCCCCGCCTGACTGGAAAATCACTAAGGGCCCTTGGGCAACCTTTAATCCCCTGTTGCTCCCGGTGTGTAGTGAGCACCTTGTATGGCAGCACCCTGACATCGGGGTGAATGTGAGGCATAATTGTAAAGCACTTTGAGCGTCTGATGCAGATGGAAAAACACTATATAAAAATGCAGTCCATTTACACAACAATCATTTCCACATAAATTCAGCATTATTTCATCATAAAAGAGCGCGACAGCTACACGAGCTGCTAGCTGATGCATTCGCTGCGGGTCGGTCATTTCAAAGCGTCAGAGAGTATTGCCTCGTTTCTGCTTAAAACTGACTTTAGAATGATTTAAGAGATTTTACCTTGTCATCTGATGGTTAATAATCCCATTAATCCATGTGACTGTGATGGTGAAGAGACTCTGTCTTAGACGAGCGACTGACCTCTGAAATGATGCATGCACAATGGAGGCAGGGCAGACCAATTTTTAGGGGCGGACCATTTGGTCTGCAACACCGGCCTTTCGGTGCTTCACTGCAGTGGAGACAGAGTGAGAAGGCCAATTATAGGGCCGTTCCTGTAAATGTTTGAGACATATGAGAAGTAGGTCAAATTTAGCTGCTGGAAGCGGACCTATTTTGGCTAAGTTGCATGTTTGTCTGGGGAAGATCAGCACACACTTGCCTCTGTTGAGGACTCTAGCAGTTGGAGAAGCCCAAAGGGAAGCCTGTGTTTCACTTGGCTGTAGCTGATAGGTGGTTGCTTTCGAGAGGTGGGAATGGACTGGTTGTCTCTCTGGTTGGTTGGGGGTCATAGTGGTCGATGCAGCAGTGGGATGCACCAGCACAAGCTCTCAGACATGACCTGATGGCAAGTCAACTATCCTGTATGTTCTTGTGTCACAGTTCAGGGTAGCTCCAGAGTTATAGTTCAGGCTCTCTAATGAGTAAAGCAAAGTTCCTCTGCTGTGAAATACTTGAACTGCTATAAATGCACACAGTCGTGTTACTGCAAATGAGCTCTGCATTACAACATACTAGCAAACAGGAGCTGAGTCCAGATGTTGAATGAATGTGCCGAGGCCACCTGCTGCACTGCATAACTCTGACATGCACGGGTTTGAGATGGGAGAAATCAGGCGCCAGCAAGGTTGTTTCATGGCTGACCCACTTGTAGGAAACAAAGACCCCGGAGAGTAGTGGAAATTCAGTCTGTTCAGTCTGGCCGCACCCAACCTCTGGGCGCTTTGCTTCCGTAATGACACATGTTGACAACAGAGGCAGATCAGGGGAGCAGTGAAAGATGTCTGTCCTTTTATAACATTTAGAGTGATGGATGAACTGCTAAAAAGAAACCCCGTTACACGGTGAGACACAGCTGTGTCGTGTTGACCGGACAGATTTCTGTCGCTTAGCTGCTTGCCGTGCACGCTTCTGCCCTGTGTGCACGCGCTGACTCTCTTCCAGCTCAAGCACACCAGATGCAGGTGTGGAGATGTTTGTTTTTGCCACTTTTCCTTGCGCTCTGTGCTTCTGTGTGCTGTCAAACGGCCTCTCATAAAATCAGAAATGGTGGCAGATGTGATTTATTTAATATTTCGCCAACACGCATATCATTACTAAGCAAATATTTGGCTATCTGCTCAGTGGACTCATTAAATCTCGGAGCGCATGCATAAATCTGATGCCTCGGAGGTAGCAGCTGTTAATTTTTCTGAGGGGGAAGTGAGCAGTGTGTATGAGCTGGTGTTTAAATCATTACACATTTGCAGCGTATGATGATGAGGAGAAGGAAATGCTGTATTTTAAAGATGCTTTTCAACACTAATTTAAGGGATCTCAACATAAAACATCATATTTTACGCTATTTTTTCTTACATTCTTTATCTTTTCCCCATATATATATATATATATATATATACACTAGACAAGCCCTCCATGATGTCACCCAGAGGTTTTGTGAACAGCTGGTGTAAAGCTCAAATAATGTGGTTCCAAATCTCACTGTCTTGGCAGCACCTGACTCTGCAGTCTTGGCCAAACCATGAATAGGTAAAGAGATGAAGCATGAGCAAGACCAGTGTGACTGTGACCTGGCCGGGACAGTTGAATTTCAAACACCCCTATCATGAAGTTACCAACAAGCTAACAGGCTAATCTTTACGAGTGTTTGCTTAATGTGTATTTTGTGTGGTAGATTTCATAACATTTGGCTTTGAGGTAGGCAGTAAAAGCTGTTATCGGCATATTGCCTCATTAACCGTGGTGTAATAGTGGAGCTAACATCACCAAGCTCTCAACAGCTGCTGATATAGTGCAAACATACAAATTAAATAATCTCAAAATTTCACTCAGCTGAAATACTGGAGCACAGACTTCTTAGATGGTCTGTTCATACAATTAACCATACAGCAAGTACTATTATTTGAGATATTTGAAAGAAAATGCTCAGAAATTACAAACAGTTGAATCCACAGCAACTAGTTCTGGCAAACACTTGCTGTTGCTCAAAGCAACCACACCCCTTATTATTCATAGCTTTATAGCTTGAAGTAGCTTAAACTGATGAGTTTGATAAAAATTCATCCCCTGTGCAGTTATCATGAACAGGCAAAGTACTTATAGGGACCAAACCTGTTATTTGTACCTTGATGTAAACATGTTTATTTCTGGCATGAAGTTGGACATTTTAACTTTGGCTTCTATGGGGAGTGACTCGCTTTTGGAGACGACCTCAAGCAGCTATTCAAGGAACTTCCATGTTAGTTTCATTTTTCAGCATGTTGCTGTGTTGTATTTTTCTTGTCCCTCACTGAAAGCAGGCAGACCAGGTAGCTCAGGGAGCTAACAGTATGTAGACCTGGCTTCTATTTCTGTTTATGCGATTAAAAAAGGCCAGTAAAAATATTTTGCATAACATCACTTTTAAAGGGAATGCTTGTTTCTTTATGTCTTTATTTGCTGCATCCTGTTGTGGTTTCTGTATGCCACTTGCAAAAATAAAGGTTTTTAATGCCTGTTGATTATTTCAGGTCTGTGCTTGCAGAAATTTCTCTGTGCAGAAGCAGGTCACAATATTTCTGTTGCACTTGGCCTGCCACTATAATTTTATGAGAAAACCAACTGTTAAATATGAGGGTTATGAGTGCACATGTTACGTCACTGTATTCTGGTGAGTTGGAGCTTAATGTTGTGGAAACGGCGGTAGTGCAATAGGAAAACCTTACGAAGCATCGAGTTCTTTGGCTACAGACGTGCTTCCAGCGTTGCTAGGTAGCAATTCTTTGAGTTGTTTCATGGAAGAATTTATTTGATTTTTATACATTAAAAATATCAGAAACATGTTTTTTTTTCTTCTTTTATTCAGGATGTGAGGTCAGAGTGGTGTTAGATGTGAGCATGGCAGAGATCATCTTCCGTTTAAGTCTTTGTGTTCATAATTTCCCACAATTTCAAAGAATAACTTTACTAACTTATAACTTTGTTATAAGTTAGTATAAGTTGAGAATAACTGTTTTACTACCCATATCATGTCAGAATGCTGATTTCTGACAATTTCTTTAAAAAAATGGTAAAATTTGTTGTTTTTTAAAGTTAATTCATGAAAGTCAACAAAGGAGCTGCCCCTGGAGGTGAAAATGGACCCATTTGGGAAATCGTTTGAGTTATTGTATTTTCTTTTGTTTTTTGATTGTTATGTTAGAGATTTTTATGTTGGTTTATTGTTTATGTGCGTGCTAAATAAAACTCATCATTCATTCATTCAAAATCCCTTTTACACTCAAAATAATTAAATAGCACAGACTACTTTTTAAATTGTTTTCTTTTTAGTGGTCCAAAATGTGAGGAGATAAGTTAATTTGTATATTTGTGTAATATACAAGTTTATATCAAAAGGTTGTTCCAGGTGCACTTAAAATCGTCCCCATATGAATCAGTCAATCCAGAATGCTTTGGCGTTTCATCACATTCTCAAGTGAACATATATGCTACCAGTCAAAGGTTTGGACAGATAAATAAAAATAAAGAAGGAAAAAGTAAATTTTCCAATTCACTTCTTTAGTTTCATTTATTAAAGTATAACAAATAGACAATTCAAAATTAACAATTAACACTTGCAACATTTTAAAAACTATTCAGTGACCAGTATACCCACCCTTCATTTCAATAACTGCCATTAGCCTCTTATGTCCGTTTTTGACTTGTAGAGGATTAATTTTTCATGCAGCGCCAACCACAGCCCCCCAAGGAGGAGTATCATTTTCCCTTACTGTAAATCTCACATCTTACAAGTTCTCAGTAGGGCTTAAGTCAGGTGAGGAAGCAGGCCATGTTGTCATTCTGTCATCTTTGAGGCCTTTGCTGGCTGGCCAAGCAGTTAGAGTATTTGGATGCATATGATGGAGCGCTGTCCTGCGTAAAATCATGGCCTTCTTGAAGGATGCAGACTTTATCCTGTACCACTGCTTGAATAACGTATTTTCTAACAACTGGCAGTAGTTTTGGAAGTTGATTTTAAGTCCATCTTCAACCTGAAAGAGTCCAACTAGTTCATCATTATTATTAGTAGCCATACTAGTACCCCTCCTCCAACTCGCTGGCGTCTAGACTCGAAGTGGTACTGTGTGTTCATTAGTGATCCAGCCATGGGCCCATCAAGGGCCACTCTAATTGAATCTGTCTGTGAAACCTTTGACAAATCTTTAGTCTTCAGTCATTTCTTGGCCCAATCTTGATGCTTCAACTGATGAGTCTGTCCAGGCATGGTCATGTTTTCAACCTTTAAAGTGGCCATGTCTCTGAGCTCTGAACACTTTGTGCTTCTGGAAACTCTAGGTAGGCTGCAGTACTGGAATATGATGGAAGTGGAGGATAGAAGGTTCCTGGTTAGCGTTATGTCTTGCAACTGTCTATTGAAACCCTGTTGAGTGTTTGCAACAAAAGGATTAACTGTTCGATGATCACTGCCTTTGCTATTTAAAGAGTGCTGGGTACCCCTGAAAGGCATTTTACAGTTATTGACATTTCAGTGATTGTTAAGTCTTTTTGGTCCATTATGCCTGTGGTAAAGCTGCCTAATAATTATGCACACCTTGGTTATATGGTGTTCATCAATTTAGGCCACACCCTCCCTCATCACACAATACATGTCACTGACAATACTTAAATCCAATTAACTTTCAGGTTTATATAGATTTGAGTTGGAAAATAAGCATAAAAAAATGATAAGGACAAAACCATCATTTGACTAAACTTGGCTTGCAGTGTGAGAAAGAAGGAAGAATCTGTCTGTCTGTCTCTGTAGCTGTGCATCTGTCATTCCTCTGTCTTTAACTGTATCTGTCCCACTATCTTGCTGTGCTTTTTGTTATCCATCCGTCTGTCCGTCTGTCTGTCCGTCCGTCTGTCTGTCTGTCTGTCTGGTTGTTGACTCGGTACATTTACAGGGTACATGCTCAAGCCTTTTCCAGAGTCTGTGAAAAATGCACAAACTTGTTTAATAACTACACTATGCGATTTTTGGGTTTCAGAGAAATGTATTCACTTAGAGTTTGACTGCATGTGTCCATATCTGTGTATTTCCTTTTCTGTGATTTGTGGAACACAGATTGGTCACATTGTCAAAGGTGAGAAGAGCACACGGAGCCCTGATTGTAAACAGTACTATGACAAATGTAACAAAATAATCTCCTTTAACATTTATCTCTGTTTAGTTTCTCGGCAAATATCTCTTCAGACTTCATCTCTGACTTCAGTAGCTGCTGTGTCTCCCTCCCTCCTTTCACTCTCACCTTCTATTCTTCCTATTCATTCTCTGTCTCTCTCTCTCTCTCTCCTCTCTCTCTACCTTCTCCAATAAAGCCTCAGTACCCCCACCTCCCCCAGCTGCACCTCCTCCAGCTCCAGTTTACAGGGAGTTTGCAGAGAGCGCTCTGTAGCAGAGGATTTCTTTGCACTCTCAGAGCTGCAGGAGCGAGGAGGCGGCTGGCGGCAGCAGCTACTGGACGTGCGCGGAAAGACTGAGGACTGAACGCTGGTCTGACGATTCTGTGGCCGTATGACAGAATGTGCGTGGGACCGGCTCTTCTGCTGCTCGTCTGCCTCCACACACATGTGCATGGGAAGCCCCGGTCACAGGTAGGGCCCACGTGACCTCTGTCAGGGGCCACAGATTGACAACTGATGCTAATGCAGAATGCATGCACAGCGGATTGCCCAGTCTACCTACACCTGTACTGCATTTACTTCAAACATTTGCTAGAACTACAGCACTAGATATTGCCAACGCTGGTGTAGTCTCTTTTGGTTGTACAACTTATTGGACAGCGTCACTCTATCCGTTGGACTGTAAGAGTGGTCCTGTGATCCTTTGGTCCTCTATTGAGTAGAAGTATTACAGTATGACTGTTTTCACCATGGCTCTGCTTGCTCTTGGAGCTGTTTATTTTTCCACAGCACATTCACAGACTGCTTGCGGGATTAGATTTCCCTCCGAGTGGAAGACTCAGTGAATCAGGCCTGTCCTGGGACTATAAAGATGTACTTGGAGCTCTATTAGGCATAGACATTAGCTTGAATTAGCTAGTTTTAGCTAACCTGTGTTTGCTAGTTAGTAATGAGGCTGGTGCGAGATGCCTGGGGTTAATGTGTATCCATTTGATATGACTCCAAATGACATGTCTGTCAATTTTATTGAGATGTCTTAATCTTGTTAATGCAAAATATCAATAAGACTATCTTGCAGGATGTAGAGTACATACAGTGTCTTAAATTCCCGAACGTGAGGAGCCCCCACCTTAAATGGCTGCATGATAAACATCCTCCAGCACAAATACCCACCATCTCTGGATGGAGCTGCACCTTAAACAGGGAGGAAAAACAGAATCAGATATCAGAAAGACAAGAAATACAGTATAATTTGTCAGCATTAAACAACAAGAAAAACAGGAAATACTAAGGTGATTGCCGGCCACTAGCCCTTAGCTTGACTAAAAGACCCAGAATTTAGGTAAAGTTGAGTCCGCGGCACACTCCGTTCCTAATAAATGAATTAAAATAGTAAACATGGTGTGGTACATGTAAACAAAGGAAGAGACCGAGAGTTGTTAAACCTTATAAGAGATGACAGCACATTATTGGACTGGAAGGAAAAACAAAAAACAAAATGGTAATATTTAGCAAGACTCAGCCATCTACTGCCATGGCTATTTGATCAACAGTTGTCACGAGAGGACAAAACTCAGCAGTTGTTTCCATCACACATGGAAATGTCATTTAGCCATAGTGTTTTGTTGATAATCTGAAAATATCACTTAACTTTAGTGCAACTTTGTAATGGAAACACAGCTAGTGTCATGTTTTATGTGTAACATGCTGGGATGACTTAATGAGGTGTCAGATTTTCAAAAGCATAAGCCTCAACACATTTCACAAAGTCACACATGCTGGAAGTACTCTCTCTGCCGGCTTTGCATTTTCATTGAGAATTCTGAGCCTTGGTTGAATTTTATGCCTTTTTTAAAAGCAGTCCTCTTATATTCAGATTGGGTCTGTCAACCCTGGAAGTTATTCATACAAGGAGAGAAAAACTAGTAGGGCATTCAGAATCCACATACCTTCACCACTGCCTCCCAGGCCCCTTTACATATACCCCGTGGGATTGGGGTACATAGGAATCATCCCATCTGTCTGTTTGTCTCTTTATCTGTCAGTGAGCATTGTAAGCACACGTCACATTCCATGAAGTTGGAAACGCAGAAGAAAATTAACACATATTTTAATTGAACTTAATTAAATCTCATAACTGCCTAATACTTGTGCTGTGAGTTTATTGGTTAGTTTTGACTGTGTACCATCATTTCTATTCCTCTCCATGCACACATGCATTCTCTTCATAATATCTATCTATAAAGCAAGAAAAATATCTGTGTGTGGGTATGTGGCTCGCATGTCTCTCTGACTGTTTGTCAGATCGACCTCAGTTTCCGGATATGGCTTGTGCATGGCACAGTGATGTGCACCCGTTATTATGAAAATTTTGGGGATTCATTTTCAAAACCTTTATTTGATATTAAACCTTTATTCTGACATTGTAACATTAGTACTTTCAAGATGACGCCCTCTGTGGCATCTCTGTCCTGCAAAACCTCTTTGTATACAGATTTCCGTCAAAATTTGTTTCCATGTTCTGTTTATTTTGTCATATAAAACCGCTAACTTAAAAAAATAGAAATGTATTTTATGACTTGATTTTGAGATGAAACATGCTCCTCTAAAAACGTGACCCTGTGGATAAAATCAAGTGCACACCTTTCTTCTTTATGGTGTTAAATGGCAGCCAGCATCCTTGTCGTTGCATTGCTGCCACCTACTGCATCAGTCTATTATAGCAGCACTAAATCCTCTCGATGTGTCCAGTGTCTTTCAAGTATTTAAAAAGCCAATACTTCCTCCTCTCACTTGACCTTAAAGTAGACCTGCAATGAAATAATGCAGTCAGATCTTTGGACAAAAAAATGACTTATATTTACACAAAAGATCCTTCTGAATGTAGTAAAGTAAATCTGCAAGCCCAGATCTGTCATTCAACGGAGAAATCTTCATTTAAAAATGACAAATTTACAGCTAAAATTTAGCCCTCCGCAAAACTGTCATCCGGGACGCTGCCGAGACGTCAGGGAAAAGACCCCTGTCCCAGCATGCATTGCTCGCGCCAACTGTAATTTGTGATTTACGTCAGTTTGCATCTGCACCTTTTTCTTGTCTTATATGGAAGGATCTACTTTTTTAAAACTTCATATTGTCTTGCGGCACATTTGGTGAGTACACATTTCTTTTATTTGTGCTTGAAAATTATGTTGTGGGACTTTTTCATATGCCGGTTTGATTGAGTGGTGTCACATTGAAAATCTACTGTCTTTCGCCTCTGGTGTTACCGTCACGGGGTACGGAGGCGGGACCCGCAAAGAATCCAAGTTATTAAAAAGATATAAACCTCTCTCAGCAGCCACGGAGCTCTGCGGCTCCGATTACCGAGACGTGCGGCGCTGCGGAAAGTCTGTCCTTGCAGCAATAGGTGTCACCGGCCGCTCCGCATCAAAACAGCGAGCGTAGTCTCTGGACTTTTGCCAAGTTGGCTGCATCTCCATTCAGTAGACAGGGACGTGGTGCCGGCTGCACAGCAGACACGGGGGCGATGTGAGTGGCCCGCTTCGGCATTTACCGAGCACGCAGACTCAGTAACCGCAGCGGAGGTAGAGAGCGAGACGTCGGGGAAGAACGGCGCCCGCTGTCGATGTTGCTCGCCACTGATCTGAGCATGCAGAGCTGTATCTCACATTCATTGCAGCTTACTTTTGGATGCTGAACCAGGATGTCTATAACAGTAACATTACTAACAGATAAAATCAATTTCAATGCGGATCGGACTGAAGGCGGGAGCGCTCAGTCTTCTGCCGGACGTCACTGCAATGACCCGGATGTACAGACAGTTTTCGCTGAGGGTCAAATTTTAGCTGCAAATTTGTCATTTTTAAATGAAGATTTCTCCGCTGAATTACAAATTTGGGCTTGCAGATTTACTTTACTGCATTCATAAGGGTCTTATAAATACATATCAGCTATTTCTTTCTGAGATCTGACCACATTTATTTAAATGCAGGTCTACTTTAAGGCTAAAATACTTCCTACAGAAATTTCTTTCAGGCCTTACAATTGATTTCCTTCAGTTTTTACTCTTTAATAGATAAACCATTCAAAAATGCTGAGATACAGTTTGTAAAATAAAATATTTTGAGGGAAAATTAAAACACTGTGTTAAATACTTTACAGCTATATTCACTGGTTATGATTTTTATTATTTACGAGGGCTGTCCATAAAGTATCAGTTTCAGAAGAAGTCGGTTTCAGCATTTTATCCGGATATTCCACTGTTAAAGGAGATTTTTTTAATGAAAGACGTGCGGACGGGTCCGCGCGTCGGGACGCAGCCGGCGCGGAGCGGCGGCACAGGAAAACACCTCCGTGTTGATAACCATTTGTAAAATCCAGGCGGCTTTTGATGGCTTTCAGTGGAGTGAGTATATGAGAAATTGTTTAACAGCTGGACATGTTCCAACTTCTCCTTAAGGCTTCCAACAGAGGTGTTTTTCCTGTGGCGGAGCGTCGCGGCGGCTGTGAGCCGACGCGCGGACCCGTCCACACGTCTTTCATTAAAAAAATCTCCTTTAACAGTGGAATATCCGGATAAAATGCTGAAACCGACTTCTTCTGAAACTTCTCGTTCTCTCACGACGTCCTGGATCAATAGAGCCTGAAATGTGGAGGTTTTCAGCTTGAAACAGGCTGATGACGCTGCCTGAGAGCGCTGTGCGACGTCTCGCACTGTGGGAAGTCCTTAAAGCGACAGTGTCACCTCAAAATCTCTCATCAGCCGTTAAAATTTTCACCGAAAACCAGCTTAATTTTTCGAACCATGTCCACTTCGATGTGTCTCACAGGTTTAGAAAAAATTTTGATCAAACAAAGCGCCAGCCTCTCAGCAACTTCTCAGACAAAGGAATTCCGACGAGGGGCTGGACGACTCCTCCCACAAGGAGTGCTCACAGGCGAATGACGTCACCGACAGGCGTGGAAAAACTCACGCATGCGCACGAGGGTTCAAGCATGTCTGACGTAAAAACATATGAATGAAATCCATATAGTTTTTGGAAAAAAATAAAAAGGACCTATACTTTATGGACAGACCTCGTATATTACAGCTGGTGGCATTTGAAAGCACTGCATTCTGGTGATGGCATTTCACAACACTTTATTTGGAATTCAATCTGGTGGTGGTATTTGGCATTACTATGCAGTATTGATCTGGTGATGGTCTTTTTTAATTTAATTTTTTTTAGCTCCCAATTTTCTATAGGAATACAAACTTCCTGCGGGCACTGGACTAGTAGATATTTAATGTTGCATGCATAGGCATGTCTTGGATGAGCCCATTTGAGCTTGTCCCCAATTAGGGTTAATATCCAGCAGAGTTACTGCTCAGTGGTGACCACGTCATTCCCAAAACAGTCCATCCAAATCAGACGAGTCATGTCAGGAGAAACTCTATGCTTTTTAAAGGCTACAGATCAACAACACTCAGTGCTATTTGTGAGCACTTTACAAGCACGGTTGCTTTTATTAAGATGATGTGGTCTTCATTTCTGGATGTCAGAGCAGTTTGTTGGTGGGAATGAGACCGATCTTCTCACTGTTGGGATCAAAGGTCTTCCTCTGTGCATACATCTCCCTCTGTACATCATGACAACATATGCTCTTGCTTGCTGCTTGTAGCATCTTCAGTAGACATGAAAACTCTTCCAAAAACCATCCAATATAGATGATAAATACTTGTTTAAAGATGCTGCCATGTGAATTTCCTGCTTGGCTGTTTTACTCGTGCCCTGAAATTCATATATTCTCAAACAATAGACTTTGTGGTAAACATCCAGCATTGTGGTATCATCTGGTAATAGAAGACGGGGTTTGTGGTACAGAAAAGTCACTCATTGTCCCTGTCACTTATCTAGTTTCGTACAGAATATGGATATTTTGTTCCACAGCTTGCAAGGTGATTTGTGTACCATTGTAAGCCAGTAACAGCATACTAAACGATGCTGTACTGCAGCCGTTGTCAAACTGAAGAATGCCTGGGCCCTGTTTGAAATCTGAAAAAAATTCTACAGCCTTTGTACTACTCACATGGTTTCAGAGACTGTTTCTGAAAATGAGTAATCAGATTAATACAAAGATCTTATGTAAACAGAACTCTTGGAAAGGGTTAACTCTGCCATTGCTGGATAGATTGTTTTCTGTGTGGATAACGGTACCACTTTTTGCAACTGATGAAATTATTTGCTGGTTTAAATATGTACAAAATGCATCCTGCCTAAACAGCAGTATCATATGGTTCTGTCACCAAGCATCCAGCTGGTAGCACCCTGGGATAGGAGTTGGAACACAAGTATGTAGACCTGGGGTTGATTTCCTGTGTGTGCTTCACAGTACCTGTCTGTGTTCTTCAATAAGAAACTTCATTTGCATTGTTTCAGTCCACCCAGCTTTCAATGGGGACCGGCCTTGGCTGGGGAAGTAGCTCATATTGGACTGGCATCCCATTCAGGATGAGTTGTAGACTCTCATCTGTTTCATGCTACGGTATCTGAGGATAAGCAACGGCACTACTATGCCTCATGGCCTACGTAGGAGTTAATACTCCTGCTACTTCCTCTTCTTCTTCTTCTTTTTCTTCTTTTTCTACTACTGTTACTATTACTACTACTGCTACTATTAAACCTCCTCTTCTTCTTCCAGTCCACCCAGTCATAAATGGCTACTGACTTTGACTGGAGATGTAACCTGCGAGAGGTGTCCTGTTCAAGGGACTCCAATGCGTGTCAGGCCTGTAGCTCTTCCTCAGTTAGGTCTTTGTTTTTTTGGGGGGTTTTTTTGGCCTCTTGTTCTTGTAGGTCTTCGTCTTCTTCCACTTAACACTGCAAAATGATTTTTCTGTCATTTTACGTGACGAAAGCAGCTTTGAACTTCATTGGACTCATGACCACCTTTGATGGAGGGTATTTCCTTTTGTTCTTTGTCTTCAGTTTATATTCTTGCTTTGGTTTGACACATGTTGCTATTGATTTCATGAAATGCTGTGGTGTGTGGAGAGAAAAGCTGAGCGCGTTCTGTCCAAAACACCAGAGGCTTGTGTTTCTATTTGTGGTTATAAACCACGGGTTAGCCTTCCAGCCAGTGTGCTCATCATGTCGGAGCCAGAAGAAATGAGTAAACCTTCAACCTCTGAGCTACAGCTGTAATCATATCTTCAGCAAAGCACATGTAGCACTATCAGAGCTCGAGTCCTTCTGGGGTTGCCTGCATTATGCACATCACATTTAAAGGCAGTTTAAATAAAACTCTCCACTGAACAGTACATGTTCATTGTGCTTGCTTTGCTGGCTTGTAGTAAAATGCCATTTTGGGCTGTGTATCTTTGATGAAATCTTTTTGCTTTCCTAGTTTTATTGTTTTATAGGAGAATCATTGCAAAGAATAGTATTTTATATTCCTGATCAGTGTAGTGATCTGTGCGAAAGTGAATACCACATGTGCATGCGATAGTTAACAAATTGTAACAGAAGCATTTCCTTATGTTGGGTTTGAGTTTCCTTTGCATAATCCTAATCATAATTGTGAAAAGCTTCAGAAATCCTTTTGTTTGAAGGGCCATCCAAGTCATAATTCTTCCTTTGATTCTCACAAACATACACTCAGACATGGGTTTGATTGCCAGTCACATGGTCTGTCTGTGTTCTTGGACAAGACACTTTGTCTACATTACCCCAGCTCACCCAGGCTTGTGTTGGTGGAGTCATGCTACAGCTTCATACTATACAGAATATGGGGCTAAGCACTGACAGAAGTGGGCTTCAGGCCCTATATAGGATTTAGTTCTTCTGATATATTCATTTTATTGCATAAATATATTGTAGTAGTCACATACTGTCAGGTCCATAAATATTTGAACAGTGACACAGTTTTGTGATTTTTTCTCTGTACATCACCACAATGGAGCTGAGAGAATAAATGAACGAATGAGCATGTGCTTGTTGCATCAACTTTTAGCTTAAATTTATAGGGTTTAACAAAAAACTTGCATTACCTATTTAAGAGTTACATAAATTTTTATGCATATCATGTATAAAGTATAAAACATATTTTTATACACTTTATATATACATATTTTATACATTTTTATGATTTACTAAAAATCATCACTTTTACAGATGTTTTTCTTGCGGTGTCTCAGGGGATCGATACGTGAACAGTTCCAAGCCACAGAATGTCCTCCTACATGAGTCGCCTTAAATTTGGACCTGGTCACCACGATGCATGTTTGTTTAAGGGATCAGGGTTCAACGAGCTTCTTCCATTCCCTTCACAATGTGTGCTGTTCTCTTATGGATGGCTGCAGCAGACTTACTCCCATGGAGTGCTGAAAGAAGAAGTCTTCTCTGGTGTTGAGCTTTAAGACACATTTTATAGTGGCTGGAGTGTGGATCCTGCCACCAACCCCAAAAATTGAGTTATCTGCAGCCTGGAGGACCACCAGCAGTACCATATGCAGTTTTACATTGTGCCTAGGATGGTTGTTCATCTTCCATATGTTCTCTTCATATATATGTACTAGCGTGTTGTCCGTGTGGATCCACGGACTCGAGATTGGGTAGTGTTTATAAAATAGGTAGCTGACATTTTTCAAGGGTGGTAATAAATTAAGCAAAGCTTCTGTAATGAGTTGGAATGGTGTGTGAGTCAAGAATGTTTTTAGAACCTTAGACCTCAACAATTTTAGAGGAAAAACTAAACCCTTTTATTTCCTGTTAATTATGTAATTTTTAATGTTAATTTACTCTCTTAGTGTATTTATAAATTGTTTAGGTTATTATCATATACACACTGTTGTTATTATCATTATTATCAGTATTATTATATGACTGCGACACTACGCGCGCTGTGATTGGCTGATTTCCAGTCTGATACTTTCCCAAATCAGACAGGTTACCATGACAACTGGTCTGGAACATGTATCACATTTGCGACTTTGTTTAAGATGAGAAGCTGAGGATGAAGTTTGAAGCCAGGTGGCAGCCCACATAGTTGACGAGGTGCAGGATCTCTGGAAGTGAGGACTGAGTTTTTCTTTCGAAGAAAAAAAAGAGAGAGTTTCTCGCGAAGGCGAAAGTGTAGAACCGGTGTTACCAACTAAACGGTCCCCTTTAAAAATTGGTTCCCCCTGCCTTCACTGTGCATGCGTCATTTCGGAGCGCCGGCAGCAGTGAAGGATTTTCAAGTCATCTTGAAATTGAGACTTCCAGTTAGTGAGCTTCTCACTCTTGTATTTGGTGTCATTAGAAACACCTGCTCAGCTGTCAGATTTCCAGGGAGTGAAATGGCCACTCGAAGCGAATTCCACGCCATATCGGAAAGTAATTTTGTTGTCATTGTTGTTGATAAGCCACAAGGAATGAGAAGGTGTGCTGCAGTGGTGTGAATATCGATCTAAAGCCCCGGTCACACGGCACTAATGACGGACACTTAAGCCAAAATGAAACAATAAATCTGGACTCACCTTGACTTTCAGTAACATCATTTAACCGTCGTCCAGCTTCATTCCTGTTGAAATCCCAACGTCAACTTCAATTCGTCCGTATTCTGTTTTGCTTTCTGTCTTGATGGTTCCTCATCATTTGCATAATTCCTGTACCGCCAGCATTCCATTTGACTGTCATCCAACTTTGTCCAACCTCCCAAGTCCGGCGACACCGGGGTTAATATAGTGCAGGTGACGATGAGTGAGACCTGTGATGATCAGCTCGGCAGCGGAAAACAGACAGAAAAAGAGGCAGGACTCAGCAGGAACCAAGGCAACACACAACATTTATCTTGTTAAACAAGGAATTTAACAGCAACATAAAACAAAAAAAACGAACAAAGAAATTATGAGTGATGAAGAGGACCATTCTCTGAGTGAATTTTATTATACACTGATGAGTTTGAACTGGAGGAATTAACAGCAAATGAGCTCGAAGTGGACATACAAAATGTCAATGCAGCTACAAAAACGGCTATATAATAAACTGATTATTAACCTTACTCCCTTGGTTAATAATCCATTTATTATTTTTTATTACTTCTGTTTTGTCATTTTAAAATGAAGTTGTCCATCAGGTAGAGAAAATAATAATAATAATAATAATAATAATATCCTCTGTTTTTGTGGGACTAAGTGCGCATCGGTCTGAATTAATTAACTTTAGA
Source organism: Thalassophryne amazonica (assembly GCF_902500255.1). Taxonomy (NCBI): domain Eukaryota; kingdom Metazoa; phylum Chordata; class Actinopteri; order Batrachoidiformes; family Batrachoididae; genus Thalassophryne; species Thalassophryne amazonica. The sequence goes on from NC_047104.1 coordinate 47,919,689, forward strand.
GCGAATCACTGTGTTAAATCAAATGACACCTCTTTCCAAACGTTATAATACAAAATAAACAACCGACCAAATCTGTTTTTTTCCTCCCAAAGTGAGACGTCCTCCGTTTCTTATGAATTACATCCTGATGTGCAGCCGGCTGAAGAGCTCAGAGTCCATGGAGTTACATTTATGTCATTAATATCTGAAAGGAAATTATTTCTATTTTTGTCCAGAGATCTAGGATCCACCGTGTACATCAAGGATCCATTGACCATGTACAGATTTTATTGATTTTTAGTTATGTTCAGACATCATGGATCCAGTGAACAATTTCATATTTATTTACTTTAAGACTCGATAAAATGTTGTTGACATAGAAAACCTGTAAAGCCTACTTGTAGTACACAAAAAATTCACAAGAGGTGTTGATAAGGAATTGATTGATAATGGCATAGATATTGATAAAATCTTATCAATACCCATCATTAATGGTATTGTACCAAATCGCATCGTATCACATTGCAAAGAATTGAATCACCATCAAATACATATCAAATCTGGAACGGGGTGAATCGTATTGTCAGTATTGTCATCTATCACTATATGTATCGTATCACTGGTAGTGTATCGAGGTGCATATCAAATCGTTGTCAGTGATGAGCTTCATGTCTAACACACAAACACTCATACAGAGGCCACTTGGCTGTTATAATACAGATGTATGTATGTGTGTGTGTTTGTGTGTGTGTGTGTGTGTGTCTATATATATACAGTAGTGTTCAGAATAATAGTAGTGCTATGTGACTAAAAAGATTAATCCAGGTTTTGAGTATATTTCTTATTGTTACATGGGAAACAAGGTACCAGTAGATTCAGTAGAGTTTCACAAATCCAAGAAGACCAAGCATTCATGATATGCACACTCCTAAGGCTATGAAATTGGGCTATTACAACCCCTGGCAAAAATTATGGAATCAGGATGTTCATTCAGGTGTTTAATTTTGTAGAAAAAAAAACAGATCACAGACATGACTCAAAACTAAAGACATTTCAAATGGCAACTTTCTGGCTTTAAGAAACACAATAAGAAATCAAGAAAAAAAATTGTGGCAGTCAGTAACGGTTACTTTTTTAGACCAAGCAGAGGGAAAAAAATATGGACTCACTCAATCCTGAGGAATAAATTATGGAATCACCCTGTACATTTTCATCCCCAAAGCTAACACCTGCATCAAATCAGATCTGCTCGTTAGTCTGCATCTAAAAAGGAGTGATCACACCTTGGAGAGCTGTTGCACCAAGTGGACTGACATGAATCATGGCTCCAACATGAGAGATGTCAGTTGAAACAAAGGAGAGGATCATCAAACTCTTAAAAGAGGGTAAATCATCACGCAATGTTGCAAAAGATGTTGGTTGTTCACAGTCAGCTGTGTCTAAACTCTGTACCAAATACAAACAACATGGGAAGGTTGTTAAAGGCAAACATAATGGTAGACCAAGGAAGACATCAAAGCGTCAAGACAGAAAACTTAAAGCAATATGTCTCAAAAATCGAAAATGCACAACAAAACAAATTAGGAACGAATGGGAGGAAACTGGAGTCAACGTTTGTGACCGAACTGTAAGAAACCACCTAAAGGAAATGGGATTTACATACAGAAAAGCTAAACGAAAGCCATCATTAACACCTAAACAGAAAAAAACAAGGTTACAATGGGCTAAGGAAAAGCAATCGTGGACTGTGGATGACTGGATGAAAGTCATATTCAGTGATGAATCTCGAATCTGCATTGGGCAAGGTGATGATGCTGGAATGTTTGCTTGGTGCCATTCCAATGAGATTTATAAAGATAACTGCCCGAAGAGAACATGTAAATTTCCACAGTCATTGATGATATGGGGCTGCATGTCAGGTAAAGGCACTGTGGAGATGGCTGTCATGACATCATCAATAAATGCACAAGTTTACGTTGATATTTTGGACACTTTTCTTATCCCATCAATTGAAAGGATGTTTGGGGATGATGAAATCATTTTTCAAGATGATAATGCATCTTGCCATAGAACAAAAACTGTGAAAACATTCCTTGCAAAAAGACACATAGAGTCAATGTCATGGCCTGCAAATAGTCCGGATCTCCAATTGAAAATCTTTGGTGGAAGTTGAAGAAAATGGTCCATGACAAGGCTCCAAGCTGCAAAGCTGATCTGGCAGCAGCAATCAGAGAAAGTTGGAGCCAGATTGATGAAGAGTACTGTTTGTCACTCATTAAGTCCATGCCTCAGAGACTGCAAGCTGTTATAAAAGCCAGAGGTGGTGCAACAAAATACTAGTGATGTGTTGGAGCGTTCTTTTGTTTTTCATGATTCCATAATTTTTTCATCAGAATTGAGTGAGTCCATATTTTTTTCCCTCTGCTTGGTCTAAAAAAGTAACTGTTACTGACTGCCACAATCTTTTTTTTCTTTATTTCTTATAGTGTTTCTTAAAGCCAGAAAGTTGCCATTTGAAATGACTTTAGTTTTGTGTCATGTCTGTGATCTGCTTTTTTTCTACAAAATTAAACAACTGAATGAACATCCTCCGAGGCCGGTGATTCCATAATTTTTTGCCAGGGGTTGTAGTTAAAAAAAGTAGAAAAGGGGTGTTCACAATAATAGTAGTGTGGCATTCAGTCAGTGAGTTCGTCAATTATGTGGAACAAACAGGTGTGAATCAGGTGTCCCCTATATAAGGATGAAGCCAGCACGTGTTGAACATGCTTTTCTCTTTGAAAGCCTGAGGAAAATGGGATGTTCAAGACATTGTTCAGAAGAACAGCATGGTTTGATTAAATAGTTGATTGGAGAGGGGAAAACTTATACGCAGGTGCAAAAAAATTATAGACTGTTCATCTACAATGATCTCCAATGCTTTAAAATGGACAAAAAACCAGAGAAGCGTGGAAGAAAATGGAAAACAACCATCAAAATGGATAGAAGAATAACCAGAATGGCAAAGGCTCACCCATTGATCAGCTCCAAGATGATCAAAGACAGTCTGGAGTTACTTGCAAGTGCTGTGACAGTTAGAAGACATCTGTGTGAAGCTAATTTATTTGCAAGAATCCCCCGCAAAGTCCCTCTGTTAAATAAAAGACATGTGCAGAAGAGGTTACAATTTGCCAAAGAACACATCAACTGGCCTAAAGAGTAATGGAGGAATATTTTGTGGACTGATGATAGTAAAATTGTTCTTTTTGGGTCCAAGGGCCACAGACAGTTTGTGAGACGACTCCCAAACTCTGAATTCAAGCCACAGTTCACAGTGAAGACAGTTAAGCATGGTGGTGCAAGCATCATAATATGGGAATGTTTCTCCTACAATGGTGTTGGGCCTATATATCGCATACCAGATATCATGGATCAGTATGGATATGTCAGAATACTTGAAGAGGTCATGTTGCCTTATGCTGAAGAGGACATGCCCTTGAAATGGGTGTTTCAACAAGACAATGACCCCAAGCACACTAGTAAACAAGCAAAATCTTGGTTCCAAACCAACAAAATGAATGCCTCGCAGATGTGAAGAAATCATGAAAAACTGTGGTTATACAACTAAATACTAGTTTAGTGATTCACAGGATTGCTAAAAAAGCAGCTTGAACATAATAGTTTTGAGTTTGTAGCGTCAACAGCAGATGCTACTATCACTGCGAACACCCCCTTTTCTACTTTTTTTTACTAATAGCCCAATTTCATAGCCTTAAGAGTGTGCATATCATGAATGCTTGGTCTTGTTGGATTTGTGAGAATCTACTGAATCTACTGGTACCTTGTTTCCCATGTAACAATAAGAAATATACTCAAAACCTGGATTAATCTTTTTAGTCACATAGCACTACTATTATTCTGAACACTACTGTATATATATATATAGAGAGAGAGAGAGAGAGAGAGAGAGAGAGAGAGAGAGAGAGAGAGAGAGAGAGAGAGAGAGAGAGACCCTCTCTTGTAATTACTATAATCTTCAATATGTGTATGTCTGAGAAATGTACAGTGTAAAAATATATTTATGTGAGAGAAGAATGAATTACGGTTTGTATGGCCCCTCGTACTTCTTTTTGAGCTTAACATCATTTCCTTTTGTGCCATATATTTATTTGACACAGGATGTAAAAGCAGTCCGCGCTGGATAGCAGGATTCTAGTTTCTGCTTAATTCAGTTCATTTGTGAGAATATCACATGTGAACCTGATGGCTGTGCTTCCACATATACAGATGTGTTTGAAGTGCTGACTGTGGTCAAAGCAGTGGCGCTCACCCCTGCTCATTAAAACCAACTAAAGAGCCACTGCATCCCTACATGTGGCAGACAGATGCTGGTAGCCGTAGAAACCACATCGTGCATCTCATGAAACACAGATGATACTGTTGTTGTACTATACAATGTGACATCATACCATCAAAGAGAGAAACAAACACAAGCATATTCCACTACTGCAGTTTTTTAAGAATAATTTGCACAAACATCTGTCTGTCCTTGTCAGCATCTCATAATCTTATTCTTATTAAGTGGTATTGATGTTTAGCATTGATTTATTCATCCAAATGCATCCTCTTAGCACTTGATAATTTCATTAGAGAGATTTGGTTTCAGTTGAGTGTTGAGCTGGGATATACGTAAGTGTCAATGAAACTGAAACTTAAAAAAAAGAAAAAGTCATTTGATTTGCATGTCTTAAATTCAGGTGCTACAGAATTTTGGTAATTTTGGAAGTTAGAAACCTAATTAGCATATTCAAATTGTCACATCTGTGCCAACACAATATGTTTGCATTCTGAATATGATATTGCTTATCAAGCCGTCTTGAGTGAAAGCTGCTGAAAGCATTTATGCAAATTTGCATATGTCATCCCATTTATGTCACCATCATAATAATAAAGAACATTTCAAGAGATAAAGTCTGTATTTAATTCCACTTCAATCATGTATCACAAATTATAGAATGTCACAGTGGCCATTAAAATGTCGACAACATACATCATCCTGAAGCCCTCGAACATCCTCATATATTGACAGGACCGTGGACCGTAAAATCGGGCTTCATTTAGAGAGAAAACTCCAGCAGTTGCAGAAAAAAAATCAGTGATAGAAATATAAAATGTTATTTTTAAAAAGGACTTACAACATGATGTATCATAAATGACAATAAATAATACATAGAAGAAAAACTAAATTTATTCTCATTAAAGCGGTAACCAGATCATCTACTCCCCACACAGATATCCATGGTACAAGTATCAGCTGTTTTCCCAGTATTTTTAATGGGCTCTCCTCTTTACAGTATACTACAGTACAGATCTATCTGTACTGTCGATCTATCTGTACAGTACAGATCTATCTGTATACTGTATATTACAGTATACAGTGTACTGATACTGTTATCGTTATTAATATGCCAGGAGGGCAAGTGGTTTGCCTCCTAAAGAAAGGGTCCGTGGACCAAGGCCAGGTCCCATTCTCAGTGTTCATCTGGAGTGATGTAAAGAAGGACATCTGGCATAAAACTTGTCAAATCAACATGAGGATCCATTCCGGAACTGCTGTGGTGACTCCAAGGAAAAAAAGGGGAAATATTGCTGAAGCACTGCTTCATCTGAAGTCTTAGATAAGCCTCCTCTGATATATGTTAGTGTGTAACAAATGGTCCTCTCTGGGTGCTGTGGGATGCGTTTGTGTTGATGTATCCTTTTAGTCTGTAAGATATACATAACAATTCAATAATGTATTTTCCAAACAGAGCATCATGTCATAAGGTAAGTTCATGAATTTATTGGGTGCTCGTGGTGGTGTGTGTGTGTGTGTGTGGGGTGGGGGGTCAGTCATAGCAAAAATTACATTATACCGGATTTCCAGATGAACTGATGTATACCAACTAATAATGATAGCGTCAATGACTGTTTTTTTTGTTTTTGTTTTTTTGCATGTTGTCTGTTTTTTCTGTGTTCAGAGCTGTAGAATTCCCTAAAGTGTTGCCTTCAACCACATGCTCATAAATATGCTTTAAGATGCTGCACTCCCTTTATGTCAGGATGTTTTATTAGACTGAGTATGAAGTCGCTGCATGAATTACATAAAATAACCACAAATGACTGTGCTGATGTCTGACCAGCATTGTGTGGTTTTAGATGGTGTACAGTTGTATTTTAAGGAGAAGATAGTCCTATGAATTTTTGTTGTGTGTCGTCAGAAGATCAGATGAGTGGTACACATGTTACACAGGTGGGATCTGTTCCTCAGTAAATGTTGGTTTCATACTTGAGAAGACCACTCGTAAAATATGCTTTTATGAATGCTTTCCTTTATTTTTGTTCCAATCATTTTCCATTACTTTTTTGTGGTATTTGATTGACACAGCACATATAGTGAACAGGTGAGAGAGAGACATGTAGTGTCACGATCAAGAGAGGTGAACCCAAATGCAGGGCACAGACTCACACTCTGGATTTGAAATGGAAAGACAGGAGGTTTTTTTAATGACTTTCAGGAAAAGAACATTGGTAAAGATGAAGTTTGTACCACCATTTTTTTATGTGGCAGAAAAAAGAATACATTTGTTATTAAAATAAAAAGTGGAATTCACCTGTGGAGTCAAATCCTCACTGTCTAATCCCAACTCTGTAGCCTAAACACTATACTCCAGAGCCACATCTACAAATATAGATTGTCACGTCATTTGTCTAAATGTCACGACTAAGGATTGGTATCGATAAGATTTTATCGATATCGATACCATTATCGATTCTGCTTATCTATCCGATTCCTTATCGATTCCTTTATCGATACCTCTTGTGAATTTTTTGTGTACTAAAAGTAGGCTTTACAGGTTTTCTATCTGTTTTATTCTTTTACTTCTGTTTTTAATTATGTATTTGAATTTTTTTCATTTTTATTTATTTTAATTTTTTATGTTGAATTGTTCTACGTAAGGCGCCTTGAGACGGCTTTTGTTGTGATTTGGTGCTTTATAAGCCGATTAGATTGAAATTGAATTGAAATTGAACAACATTTTATTGAGTCTTAAAGTAAATAAATATGAAATTGGTCACTGGATCCTTAAACTTTGGACATAATAAACTCTACATGGTGGATCCTTGATCTCTGGACATAAATAGAAATAAACAAAATCTGTAGTTATTGTCAAAAGCATTTCCTTTCAGACATTATTGGCATGAATGTCTCTCCATACATCTGAGCTGAGCTCAGCTGTGCTGTACGTCAGGATGTAATTTATAAAGAATCCAGGACGTGTTGTGTGGGCCGCCAGAAGAGGAGGTACTGCTGGCCCACCACCAGAGGGCGCCCTGCCTGAAGTGCACAGCCGGGGGTGACAGCTGTCACTCATTATCTCCTGACAGCTGTCACTCATTCATGCTTCATCATCTCACTCCATAAAACACGGACGTCATCTCCACCTCATTGCCGAGATATCGTCGAACCGTTCAGGTAGTATTCTCAGCCTTAAAAGTTAACTGTGTGTCAGTCTGAACTCTTTTTTGCAGCCGTTTTCCTGTGGTGTTCCTTGTCTGTGAGACCGGCGTTCGGTGTGACCAGCGACGGCTTCGCTTCACACCTCTACCAGATAAGTGGGTAGACAGGAGCTGCACGAGTGTGTGTTAGAGGTGGAGGTGGAATTCCCACCGTTGTTGCTACTGGGTGTGCACACACCCATATCTTATTGTCTCTGCTCCCTGCCAGCAGTACCAGATCCGACCTTCGAAGATGGTGGCCACCTGGGGACTCGGGACTTGGCGGTTCCAGTATTCTCCGGGTTCGGTGGCGGAGGAAATCGTGTGGTTCCGGTTCATCTCAGGACAGACGTCTTCTATCCTCGAGCCTGCCCACACGTCACCCTTGTGATTGACTGTCTGTAAAATTTCACATTCCTCTGTGTTGTGCTAATTCACAACAGTAAAGTGTTCATATTTGACTCTTTCATTGTCCGTTCATTTACGCCCCCTGTTGTGGGTCCGTGTCGCTACACTTTCACAACAGGATATCTCGGCCAGCGTCACCCATCTGTTGAACAGCCAATGGAAGAGCAGGGTGCACAGGCGTCTGCAGGAGGCGTGCTCGGTGAGTTGCAGCAAATCCTCACCGCCTTTACCGCTCGGCTGGATTTGATGACCGAGCAAAACGTCATCCTTAATCGCAGGATGGAGGCTCTCTCACCGCACAGGTGGAAGCGCGCGATCAGAGCGCTGCTGCGGCTCCTCCTCCTGCCGACCCGGTGCCCGATTTTAACGTTCCACTGGTCGTTCAGCGAACCCCCCCACCATCCCCTGAAGCATACATAAGTCCCCCAGAGCCATACGGGGGTTGTGTGGAGACGTGCGCGGACTTTCTGATGCAGTGTTCGCTCGTCTTTGCACAGCGACCCGTGATGTACGCGTCTGATGACAGCAAGGTGGCTTATGTTAATAACTTGCTTCGTGGTGAGGCACACGCTTGGGCTACAGCGCTTTGGGAGCAAAACTCACGGCTCCTTACCTCTTATACTGGGTTTGTGAGTGAGTTCAGAACAGTGTTTGATCACCCTAACAGAGGAGAGACCGCTTCAACAGTGCCGCTGTCAATGCGACAGGGGCGCCAGAGCGCAGCCGAATATGCAGTCGACTTCCACATCGCGGCTGCGAGGTCCGGCTGGAATAACGTTGCGCTCCGCGCCGCCTTCATAAACAGACTGTCGTCGGTCCTGAAGGAGCACCTGGTAGCTAAGGAAGAACCGCGGGATTTAGATGGACTTATCGATCTCGTTATACGGTTAGACAATCGGTTGGAGGAACGCCGTCGGGAGCGAGACGAAGGACGTGGCCGGGCACGTGCCGTCCCTCTCCCTTCCGGGTTCGAAAAGGTTCCGCCCTCCCCATGCTCCACAGCCTCAACGCTCCATGTGGCTACAGCTCCCCCTGCTGACGAAGCTATGGACACGAGCAGGGCCACATTTAGACCACCTATCAGACAGCGGGCCCGCGGGGAGTGTTTTGTCTGCGGTTCTAATGAGCACCTGCAGAGAGACTGCCCCAAGCGGTTAAACACCAACGCCCGCCCCTAGAAACTGGGCTAAGGGTGGGCCAAGACATTCACGTGGGACATACACATATTTCCACACGACTCCCAGTTACAATCCTAAGCGGGGATTTAACCCTTCAAGCCCCAGCACTGGTGGACACGGGGTCAGAAGGGAATCTGCTGGACAGCAGATGGGCAAGGGAGGTAGGGCTCCCTCTGGTGGCGCTTCCTTCGCCATTGCAGGTGCGGGCACTAGATGGCACCCTTCTCCCTTTAATCACGCACAAGACACAAGCTGTAACTCTGGTGGTGTCTGGAAATCATCGGGAGGAGATCGAGTTTTTTGTGACTCCTTCTACCTCCCGCGTGATTTTGGGCTTCCCATGGATGTTGAAGCACAATCCCCGGATTGATTGGCTGTCTGGGGTGGTGGTTCAGTGGAGCGAAACCTGCCATCGGGTGTGTTTAGGATCCTTGGTTCCACCCGGTTTACATGCTAAGGAGGAGGTCAAAGTCAATAAGATATGGGTGTGCACACCTAGTAGCAACAACGGTGGTTTAGTAATCTAAACAAGATTAGACTGTTTTATGAAACCGGTGTCGCAGACTGAACGTCCTTTGCACCTGACGCTGGCTCACAGACCTGGTAACTTGCTTCCGACGGATTGTTTGCTGTTGTGATGCTCTTCTGAACTTTACACAGTTGTATACGTTTCTTTTATTTCTGTGTAGCACTCTTCTGTTTAATTGCATCTACTCTGAATCTTATTTAACTACAGTCCTGTTGTGAATCGCTAGCAGTTAGCATTTGCTAGCAGTTAGCATCCGTTAATGGTTAGCTTTCGCTAGCTCGGTCGACTCCCCCCTCCCCCCGCCGTTACTTTTATAGCTGTTTCTTTTTTTACCTGTTTAATACTTCTGTTAGTTCTTCAGTGTAACTGCTGTGAATTTTAGGTAATTATTTTACTCCTGTGTAAATCTTAGGAGCGGCTAGCATTTTTGCTTGCGGTTAGCTTGCATTAGCTAGTTTGACTCCCAATTCTTTTTTTAAATACTTCTGTTAGTTTTTTTTTGTGTAACTGTTGTGAATTTTAGCTTAGTACTTTTGTGTTAATCTTAGGCATGGTTACTTGTAGGAGGGATTTTTTTTTACTGTTCCTACAAGTCTAATACTTCTGCTACTTTTTCAGTGTAACTGCTGTGAAATTTAATTCATTTATTTGCATCTGTGTGAATCCTGTTTGAGCCTTAGGAGTGGTTAGCTTATCCATTATTGGTTACCTCGTGCTTGCTTGATTATACTCTTGAATTTCTTAGTGCACAAAGTACGAGGGCTGTCCGTAAAGTATAGGTCCTTTTTATTTTCTTCAAAAACTATATGGATTTCATTCATATGTTTTTACGTCAGACATGCTTGAACCCTCGTGCGCATGCGTGAGTTTTTCCACGCCTGTCGGTGACGTCATTCGCCTGTGAGCACTCCTTGTGGGAGGAGTCGTCCAGCCCCTCGTCGGAATTCCTTTGTCTGAGAAGTTGCTGAGAGACTGGTGCTTTGTTTGATCAAAATTTTTTCTAAACCTGTGAGACACATCGAAGTGGACATGGTTCGAAAAATTAAGCTGGTTTTCAGTGAAAATTTTAACAGCTGGTGAGAGATTTTGAGGTGATTCTGTCGCTTTAAGGACTTTTCACAGTGCGAGACGTCGCGCAGCGCTCTCAGGCAGCGTCATCAGCCTGTTTCAAGCTTAAAACCTCCACATTTCAGGCTCTATTGATCCAGGACGTCGTAAGAGAACAGAGAAGTTTCAGAAGAAGTCAGTTTCAGCATTTTATCCGGATATTCCACTGTTAAAGGAGATTTTTTTAATGAAAGACGTGCGGACGGGTCCACGCGTCGGGACGCAGCCGGCGCGGAGCGGCGGCACAGGAAAAACACCTCCGTGTTGATAACCATTTGTAAAATCCAGGCGGCTTTTGATGGCTTTCAGTGGAGTGAGTATATGAGAAATTGTTTAACAGCTGGACATGTTCCAACTTCTCCTTAAGGCTTCCAACAGAGGTGTTTTTCCTGTGGCGGAGCGTCGCGGCGGCTGTGAGCATGTCTGACGTAAAAACATATGAATGAAATCCATATAGTTTTTGAAAAAAATAAAAAGGACCTATACTTTATGGACAGACCTCGTATATTACAGCTGGTGGCATTTGAAAGCACTGCATTCTGGTGATGGTATTTCACAACACTTTATTTGGAATTCAATCTGGTGGTGGTATTTGGCATTACTATGCAGTATTGATCTGGTGATGGTCTTTTTTAATTTAATTTTTTTTAGCTCCCAATTTTCTATAGGAATACAAACTTCCTGCGGGCACTGGACTAGTAGATATTTAATGTTGCATGCATAGGCATGTCTTGGATGAGCCCATTTGAGCTTGTCCCCAATTAGGGTTAATATCCAGCAGAGTTACTGCTCGCAGCCGCCGCGACGCTCCGTCACAGGAAAAACACCTCTGTTGGAAGCCTTGAGGACAAGTTGGAACATCTCCAGCTGATAAACAATTTCTCATATACTCACTCCACTGAAAGCCATCAAAAGCCAACTGGATTTTAACAAATGGTTATCAACACGGAGGTGTTTTTCCTGTGCCGCCGCGCCGCGTCGGCTGCGTCCCGACGCGCGGACCCGTCCGCACGTCTTTCATGAAAAAAATCTCCTTTAACAGTGGAATATCCGGATAAAATGCTGAAACCGACTTCTTCTGAAACGTCTCTGTTCTCTCACGACGTCCTGGATCAATAGAGCCTGAAATGTGGAGGTTTTAAGCTTGAAACAGGCTGATGACGCTGCCTGAGAGCGCTGCGCGACGTCTCGCACTGTGAAAAGTCCTTAAAGCGACAGAATCACCTCAAAATCTCTCACCAGCTGTTAAAATTTTCACTGAAAACCAGCTTAATTTTTCGAACCATGTCCACTTCGATGTGTCTCACAGGTTTAGAAAAAATTTTGATCAAACAAAGCGCCAGTCTCTCAGCAACTTCTCAGACAAAGGAATTCCGACGAGGGGCTGGACGACTCCTCCCACAAGGAGTGCTCACAGGCGAATGACGTCACCGACAGGCATGGAAAAACTCACGCATGCGCACGAGGGTTCAAGCATGTCTGACGTAAAAACATATGAATGAAATCCATATAGTTTTTGAAAAAAATAAAAAGGACCTATACTTTATGGACAGCCCTCGTACACTACCTATTTTACACCCTCCGTAAATCCTGCATGATTTTGGAAGATAGGGTGGCTCTCTTAGAGAGCCGTGTCCGTAAGTTAGAGCAGCTTCTTAGCTCAGTGGAGTTAGATGTTACGGGCACTCCAGATGAGGTTAGTGTTGGGCCAGCTAGCGAGCCCATTAGCATCAGCCTAGAAATACCGGCTGTGGAGGACAGCTTTCAGACTGTGGCTAGGTGGAGGAAGCCCCATAGTGCTTGGTGCCCGGGTGTGGTACCCCGATCACACTCGCCACTGCAAACTGTGAATCTGTTCTCTCCCTTGGATTTGCCTGACGTGAATTCTCTGAGCCCACAAGTGACTTCCACGCCTGTCTCCAGGCCGAAACACCGGACTTTACTGATAGGGGATTCTATCACCTGCAAAGTCAGGTTACAGACGCCGGCTGATGTTAAATGTATTCCTGGGGCCAGAGCTCCTGACATTGCATCCCATGTTAGGGTGCTGACGCTGCAGAAGGGAAAACAGACTAAGGAACATGACATGAGATATAGTCACATAGTTATTCACGTCAGCACCAATGATGTCAGGATGAAGCACTCAAAGGTCACAAAAAATGGACATAGAGAGGACTTGTGACCTTGCCAGAAAGATGTGTCAGCATTGATTAATAGTAGAGCCCGACCGATATATCGGCTGGCCGATATTATTGGCCGATATAAGCCCTTTTCAAAATACTCACTATCGGCCTTAATTTTGCCGATAGAACGCCCATAATAAACAGAACAGTTACTGAAATAACGTTTGTGTCTGCAATGTAAAATGTCCTTGCACCGTTTGTCCAGTACATGGAGCTCTGACTCCATTCAACTGAGAGCTGCTTACACCCCTGCTTAAAAAGCTTTAGCTTTATTGATAACTGGCCTTCGGTCTAGGGCCGCTGTGGCTTGCTGATGCCAGACGGCCTCCACCCTACTGGGGAAGGCAACGCCATCTTGTCTGCAAACATAGATAGAGCTTCACAGGGAGGGTAACATTAGGAATTTACAGCAGGCCATGGAGCAGGTGATTAGAGACCCTGCAAGGCTTATGACAAATGTGGGCATGGAATCCAAATTAGTGCAGAAATTAGTGCAGAAAATCCACTATGGTGATAGTGCAGTTTATCTGCCTGGGAGAGAAATTCAACAAGTTGAGAGTGTGGTCTGCTTCTAAAAATCATAGAGGGATATGCTTTCCAAACTTAATACCCATTACTATATTAGATGATGTTGAAATTGAGGATGGCCCAGTGGTTGTTCCAGCAATAGCAAAGATTTTGTGTCTGCTACCTGTCTCAAACCTAAACCAACTTCTAGGCATCTTATGTATGCTACTCTGGGACCACCCCTAAATCAAAACAGTTCAACTGTCAACCCCACTGAGGTCCTTAGTCTGGGTGTCATTAACATTAGATCACTGTCCTCTAAATCATTGTTGATTAATGATCTAATTATTGATCATCACTTAGATATGATTGGGTTATGTGAAACCTGGCTTAAACCTACAGCTGTCCTCCCCTTAAATGAGGCCTGCCCACCAGCATATACATTTAGTCACGTCCCTTGTGATGCGAAGCAAGGCGGGAGTGTTGCACTTATTTATAAATCTAGGTTTAGCTTATTAGCTGTTAAGTGTCACAAGTATAACTTTGAGAATCTGATTCTCTGCTCTGCTCAGGATATTATGCATTACCAAGGTCAGAAGGATAAAAATCAGCTGTATTACTTTGTCACTGTATATAGGCCTCCTGGCCCATATTCTGAATTCTTAGATGAATTTGGTGCATTCATCTCTAACTTGTCAACTAGTACAGATAACATTCTGATCATTGGTGACTTTAACGTTCATATAAATAACCCTTCTTATCCCCTCAGCAAATCATTTATGGAAATTGTGGATGCATTAGGATTTCAGCAATGCATTCGGGACTCAGCGCACATTAGTGGAAATACTCTGGATCTGGTTCTTGCATGTGGTATTGTTGTCACGAATACTGACATCATGCCTCTTACATCAGTGGTCTCTGATCACTCACTTATTAAGTTTACAGTTTTGCTGCCGTGTTTAGTGGAACAACAACCTTATTTATTACTACGGTGATGCATCAACTCCTCAACTAAGATTGAACTCGAAGCTAGACTGCCTGATGTCTTAGCTTCACATTTGGCAATACCCAATCAGTAGACAGACTTGTGGATTGTTTAAATAGATTAAAATCAATTGTAGCTCAAAGCTACAATCGACATGATTGTGCCACCTGTGTTAAAACTGCGCTCCCCCAAATCACAGTCACCTTAGTTCACTGATTACCTGTGTGAACTCAAGCATAAGGCAAGAGGGGTTGTTCAAAATTAGAAGTATTCCACCTTGCATGGTGTGAAACTATATTAGACTATAAGCATGCATTATTGGCTACAAAGTGGACCTATTTCTCTGATTTGATCAACATAAACAAGCATAACTCAAAGTTCTTGTTCGACACGGTGGCAACACTTATTCATGGAAAACCACCTGTAGCTCGCTCTCCTTTTACAGCACAAGATTTCCTGGATTACTTTGAGAAGAAAATAGATGACATTAGGTTGAACATATCCCAGCATGCCTTAACCCAGCCACTACACCCTGCTGTTGAGGTGGGCGCCATTACTGAGGTATTACCTAGATTTACAGAATTTGATAGTATCTCACTAGGCATGCTGACAAAACCCGTAACGTCAACAAAAAGCACAAGCTGTTTATTTGATGCTATACCAACAAAACTGGTTAAGGACATGTGGCACACTCTTGGGCCGACTGTGCTGGAAATTATTCATCTTTCTTTAACTTCTGGATCTGTTTCTAAATGTTTCAAATCTGCAGTGATTAAACCATTACTTAAGAAACCTAATCTTGACCCTCGTGTATTGAAAAACTATCGGCCGATATCAAATCTATCATTTTGCTCTAAAATTCTGGAAAAAGTGGTTTCACGGCAGCTCGTGGACTATCTTACTGAGAATCTCTTTGAGCCACGGCAGTCTGCTTTTAGAAAATATCATTCCACAGAGATGACTCTCACTAAAGTGGTGAATGATCTTCTGCTTACGATGGATTCGGACACCACTACGGTTCTGGTGCTGTTAGATCTCAGTTCTGCATTTGATACCATGGATCATCATAGTCTACTTGATAGGCTGGAAAATCATTTTGGGATTACTGGGAGTGCCCTTGCATGGCTGATGTCATACTTGTCCAGTCGTTCTCACTGTGTTTTCAAGGATCAAGGATCAAGGAAATTTTATTGTCATATGCACAGAACAGAAGAACTTTCCTGCACAATGAAATGTGGCTACTGCATTTAACCCATCCTATTTGCCAGTAGGAGTAGAGGTCGCCATTAGGCGCCCGGGGACCAGCTCCAGATGTACATCCTTGCCTTGGTCAACAGCAGGGCTGAGCAAACCAACACCGACCCATAACAAACAACACACATAACACACAACACATAGGCCGGCCCGGTACATAAAACATATATATGAAGCAAAACACGAGGGAAAAGGAGAAGAAAAAAAAAACCCCTCATAGCCGCTGCATTACACAGCGGCAATGAGGAAAAAAAAATCCCATCAGCACAAAAAAACAATAATCACAGAGACAAAACAAGGACACAGGACGACAACCGAGATTTGAAAGGACCAGTTTATCAGAACACTCCGGAAGGCAGCCAGTTTCGGCGCCGTCGACGGCCTTGTTCGACAGTCTGGGGGGGGAAGGGAACAGCCCTGCACAGGCTGAGAAAGTCCTGGACAGTCCACAGTTCACGTCAGGGCTGGAGAAGCTGAGGGGAGGGGGGAAGACCATATCACTCTTATCATAAGAGTGTTGTTCTTCTGAGGAGGTATCTTATCACAGCGACCTTGAAGTGCAGCTGTATTTGGGGAAGCCAAATGAATAGCCAGATTAACAGACGCCTGAAAGATTCCACAGTTCTGAGAACAGAGTGGCTCCCAATGCATCTGAAATGTAGAATGTGGTCTTCACAGACGGTCAAAGCGGGTTTCCAGGGCTGCAATCTTCCCAGAGATGTTATCCAATGCGCGGTTAACCCCTGCCAACTGCGCAGCCACTGCCTTCCCAATCGAATCAATCATATAGGGCAGCTTGGAACAACCAATCAAAGCTGCTTCCACTTTCTTGATTTTCCGGTAAATCAGCAAGTGCCCCGCTCCACACATCAGAAAGCCGGTCACCACCAAGCCGAATATGTACACATCTTCAACGTCCTCCACAGAAAGCATGTAAAGGCACATGACCTGCCATCTCCTCCACGAGTCCATCACGTAACCCATCACATGCGTCCCAGCAGGACAGGTCGGGTCCTCCGCTCCCGAAGATCTTGTAGAAAAAATAGTGTCAATTGCGTTCAGAGACCACTTTAACAGATCCATTTTCGTCGTTTCCAGAAGAGCAACGCTGCAGCCTCACAGACAACACGCCACAAAAGCAGGAAAGATAAGGAGGGAGGGAGAAGAGAAAAGTGCGTCCGTCTCGGTTGAGTGCAAGCTGGAAAACAAAACAAAAAAAGTAACACTACCTCTAACCTTAGTGACATGAAATTTGGGGTTCCACAGGGGTCCGTCGTAGGCCCTCTGCTTTTCTCCCTTTATATAGCACCCCTTGGGCACATATTGTGGTGCTTTGGGATTACCTTTCACTGCTATGCTAATGATACTCAGTTATACATGCCGATAACTGCTGGTAATCTCATTCACATAAAATCCTTAGAAGATTGCCTTGCATCAGTGAGAAGCTGGATGTCTAGAAACTTCCTACTTTTAAACTCTGATAAGACTGAAATCAAATCAAATCAATTTTATTTATATAGCGCCAAATCACAACAACAGTTGCCCCAAGGTGCTCTATATTGCAAGGCAAAAGCCATACAATAATTACAGAAAAACCCCAACGGTCAAAACGACCCCCTATGAGCAAGCACTTGGCGACAGTGGGAAGGAAAAACTCTCTTTTAACAGGAAGAAACCTCCAGCAGAACCAGGCTCAGGGAGGGGCAGTCTTCTGATGGGACTGGTTGGGGCTGAGGGGAGAGAATCAGGAAAAAGACATGCTGTGGAAGACAGCAGAGATCAATCACTAATGATTAAATGCAGAGTGGTGCATACAGAGCAAAAAGAGAAAGAAACACTCAGTGCATCATGGGAACCCCCCAGCAGTCTAAGTCTATAGCAGCATAACTAAGGGATGGTTCAGGGTCACCCGATCCAGCCCTAACTATAAGCTTTAGCAAAAAGGAAAGTTTTAAGCCTAATCTTAAAAGTAGAGAGGGTGTCTGTCTCCCTGATCTGAATTGGGAGCTGGTTCCACAGGAGAGGAGCCTGAAAGCTGAAGGCTCTGCCTCCCATTCTACTCTTAAAAACCCTAGGAACTACAAGTAAGCCTGCAGTCTGAGAGCGAAGCGCTCTATTGGGGTGATATGGTACTAAGAGGTCCCTAAGATAAGATGGGACCTGATTATTCAAAACCTTATAAGTAAGAAGAAGAATTTTAAATTCTATTCTGGAATTAACAGGGAGCCAATGAAGAGAAGCCAATATGGGTGAAATATGCTCTCTCCTTCTAGTCCCCGTCAGTACTCTAGCTGCAGCATTTTGAATTAACTGAAGGCTTTTCAGGGAACTTTTAGGACAACCTGATAATAATGAATTACAATAGTCCAGCCTAGAGGAAATAAATGCATGAATTAGTTTTTCAGCATCACTCTGAGACAAGACCTTTCTAATTTTAGAGATATTGCGCAAATGTAAAAAAGCAGTCCTACATATTTGCTTAATATGCACATTGAAGGACATATCCTGATCAAAAATGACTCCACGATTTCTCACAGTATTACTAGAGGTCAGGGTAATGCCATCCAGAGTAAGGATCTGGTTAGACACCATGTTTCTAAGATTTGTGGGGCCAAGTACAATAACTTCAGTTTTATCTGAATTTAAAAGCAGGAAATTAGAGGTCATCCATGTCTTTATGTCTGTAAGACATTCCTGCAGTTTAACTAATTGGTGTGTGTCCTCTGGCTTCATGGATAGATAAAGCTGGGTATCATCTGTGTAACAATGAAAATTTAAGCAATGCTTTCTAATAATACTGCCTAAGGGAAGCATGTATAAAGTGAATAAAATTGGTCCTAGCACAGAACCTTGTGGAACTCCTTAATTAACCTTAGTCTGTGAAGAAGACTCTCCATTTACATGAACAAATTGTAATCTATTAGATAAATATGATTCAAACCACCGCAGTGCAGTGCCTTTAATACTTATGGCATGCTCTAATCTCTGTAATAAAATTTTATGGTCAACAGTATCAAAAGCAGCACTGAGGTCTAACAGGACAAGCACAGAGATGAGTCCACTGTCTGAGGCCATAAGAAGATCATTTGTAACCTTCACTAATGCTGTTTCTGTACTATGATGAATTCTGACACCTGACTGAAACTCTTCAAATAGACCATTCCTCTGCAGATGACCAGTTAGCTGTTTTACAACTACCCTTTCAAGAATTTTTGAGAGAAAAGGAAGGTTGGAGATTGGCCTATAATTAGCTAAGATAGCTGGGTCAAGTGATGGCTTTTTAAGTAATGGTTTAATTACTGCCACCTTAAAAGCCTGTTTTACATAGCCAACTAATAAAGATAGATTGATAGTAGAGAAGCTTGAATCTTCGACTGGACTGGGTTGCTTGACGCGAGGACGTTTCGCTTCAAATCGCAGAAGCTTCCTCAGCTAAAATTCTTGCTCTGGTGGTCTGACTTCTGTTTTGACTCTTGTAGAGAAGAATAATCAAGAAGTCACAAAAGCTGGAGTTTTAAACCTAGCCAGACCCCTCCTACTGAGAGGCAGACTGCTATAGGCTGGTGACTAAACAATAGCTCTAATTAGCACCTATTGTGCTCTAGTTAGCACCCTCCTAATGACAGGGCAGCTGTCCCTGTCCTGATGGCTCCCTTGACGACTCTGCTGATGACGTGAATCACTCATTACCATGAACAAAAGACTGAAACTGCTTTGATCTGAGTACCCCATTGTAAACAGGGGATAAAGTGTGTCTCAGATCCCCTCCCCGGTTAAGGCTGGGTTTCAAACGTTTCACAAAGAATGCCTCCTTGACCCCTCTCTCAAACCATTTCTTCTCTCTGGCTAATATTTTAACTTCCTTGTCCTCAAACGTGTGGTTAGTGTCTTTAAGGTGGAGATGAACTGCAGACTGAGGTCCACTGGCGCCCTCTCTGCGGTGCTGGTATAGCCTTTTGTGTAAAGGTTGCTTAGTCTCACCCATGTAGTGTTCGTTACAGTCATTACAGTCATACTGTCATACTGTCATTAGGAGGGTGCTAACTAGAGCACAATAGGTGCTAATTAGAGCTATTGTTTAGTCACCAGCCTATAACAGTCTGCCTCTTGGTAGGAGGGGTCAGGTTAGGTTTAAAACTCCAGCTTTTGTGACTTCTTGATTATTCTTCTCTACAAGAGTCAAAACAGAAGTCAGACCACCAGAGCAAGAATTTTAGCTGAGGAAGCTTCTGTGATTTGAAGCCAAACGTCCTCGCGTCAAGCAACCCAGTCCAGTCGAAGATTCAAGCTTCTCTACTATGGAAACCACCTGGACAACTGAGAGCCTACACAGAAAGATAGATTGATTATATTTAAGATCAAAGCATTAATTAATGGTAGGGCTTCCTTGAGCAGCCTGGTAGGAATGGGGTCTAATAGACATGTTGATGGTTTGGAGGAAGTGACTAATGAAAATAACTCAGACAGAACAATCGGAGAGAAAGAGTCTAACCAAATACCAGCATTACTGAAAGCAGCCAAAGATAACGATATGTCTTTGGGATGGTTATGAGTAATTTTTTCTTTAATAGTTAAAATGATGATCGAAAATGATCGTTTTTGGTCCAGTGAGACAACGGCATCAATTTGACCAGTTAACGCTCAGCCTAGGCTCATGTGTCATACATCCCACTGACAACGTGAGGAGACTTGGGGTAATTTTTTATCCTACATTGTCCTTTGACCTCCACATTAGAAATATTTCAAGGATTGCTTTCTTCCACCTGCGAAATATGGCGAAGATTTGTCCCATCCTGTCTATGGCTGATGCTGAGACCCTGATCCATGCGTTTATCTCTTCTAGATTGGACTACTGCAATGTTCTATTTTCTCATTTACTGCAATCTTGCATTAGGGCTCTCCAGTTGGTTCAAAATGCTGCTACCAGACTTTTGACACGAAGCAGAAAGTTTGACCACATTACACCCATTTTGGCATCTCTTCACTGGCTTCCTGTCCCAGTGAGATCAGATTTTAAGGTTCTGCTACTATTCTATAAAATTGTTCACGCACTGTCACCTCCCTACCAAGATGACCTAATTACACCTTATATGCCGGCCCGGGCTTTGCGTTCTCAGGGTGCAGGACTACTTTGTGTCCCTAGGGTGAATAACAAGTCTGCAGGTCATAGAGCTTTCTCTTATCGTGCCCCTGTTCTATGGAATGATCTCTTTGTGTCAATAAAACAGTCAGATTCTGTGGAGACTTTCAAGTCCGGACTTAAGACGCACTTATTTTCCCTTTCGTATGGCTAGCATACTGGTATTGTTTTGTTTTACGCTTTTACTCTTTTAATTAATTTTATTAGTAAACGGAGTGTGCCGCGGCCTCAACTTTACCTAAATTCTGGGTCTTTTAGTGAAGCTTAGGGCTAGTGGCTGACGATCACCTTAGTATTTCTTCTGTTTTTCTTGTTGTTTAATGCTGGCAAATTATACAGTATTTCTTGTCTTTCTGATGCCTGATTCTGTTTTTTCTCTCTGTTTAAGGGGCAGCTCCATCCAGAGATGGGAGTTGTATTTGTGCTGGCGACCCTCCTGTCCTGTGCACCAACAGCATTTCCTGTGAATTGTTCTATAATTTATGTCTGTAGCATGGCCCAAGCAGAGGGTCACCCCTTTGAATCTGGTCTGCTTGAGGTTTCTTCCTCAGATGGAGTTTTTACTTACCACTGTTGCTCTGGGGGTTAGTAAGGTTAGACCTTACTTGTGTGAAGCACCTTGAGGCAACTCTGTTGTGATTTGGCGCTATACAAATGAAAATAAATTGAAATTGAAAAAACGCCCCCCCCCCCCCCCCAAAAAAAAAATCAGTCCGCCCTGCCTTCACTGTGCATGTCATTAGCCGCGGTTCACAGATTATCACCTTGTTTCTTTTTAAAACTGCACTCTAGTCATCATCTGTCTCAGTGACAGATATCTGAAGGCTTTCGTACAACAATCATTTCCACATAAAGTCAGCATTATTTCATCATAAAAGACGGAGGAAGCAATCAGAGCGCCACAGCTACACTAGCTGCTAGCTGATGCGTTCACTGCACGTCGGTCATGTCAACGTGTCACAGAGTTTCACCTCGTTTTTGCTTAAAATGGCCTTGGTTCTGCTTAAAACTGATTTTAGAATGATTTAAGAGGTTTTACCTTGTCATCTTATGGTTAATAAACACATTAATCCCTTTGATCGCTTTGGGTGAAGAGACTCTGTCTTAGACAATTGGCTCAGCTCTGAAATGACGCATGCACAGTGGAGGCAGGGTGGACCAAGTTTTAGGGGCGGACCGTTCGGTCTGCAACATCAGCCCTGGAATTGATATTGTAAAATCTATGAGCGACCGTATGCTTGCCAATGTGTGCTACAGTTTCACTTGTGGGTTAAAACATAATAATGAGGCCTCAAAACTGGCACAGGGACTAGATGTGTAGGGCCAGATCCAAAAGGTCCAACACTGACGTAGTTCCATTTATGTTTTCCAACAGTAAATGAGCCAGCAGAGTTCAGTATAGCCTCATGAGAAACAATTGTTGAATTATGAAGTGTCTATCATTTGAAAAGCGATTTTATGTTTTCTGAGAGTTGCAGAAATCTTCCCTGACAAATGCCCTCTGCACAATTCATGTAAGTTCAGCATGGCTCCAAAATTTCAGCAAAATGATCAACTGTATTGTGTTGGCATTTACTTTACGATTGTCTGGTTTTCAGTGTTTATAATTTGACTGGAAGTTGACTCCACTGTCCTGACAGCAGCTAAGTGTTTCCAGATGAAGGTAGGCTTCAGCGACATGAAAAAACAAAACAAGAAAAATTTAATATGAGTGAAAAAAAGATTATTTCTATCAGCATGACATAAACCACCCACAAAGAGAAGGTGACATAAGACCTCATGTGGACACATGGACCACATTGAAAATGCAGTTGGAGCACTGTGTGGATGAGATGTGATGGTTTACACCCAACCATATCTGTGTTCATGACAACATTAACACCTCAGTTTGATGGGTTCACGGTTAAGTTCACGTTTATTGGGAACAGCCTGCAGGGAAGATGTGACACTTTGGAGGATTATTCAGGGACAGATTAGGATGTTTATGTGGCATGCTGCTGTGAGGCTGAAAAGTTTGTCTTGACAGTTTAGCGCATTTAATGGTGCAACTGTCCAGATCACTAGATATCAAGCAGTTCCTTAACTCTGTAATATTTTCTGTGCTGTAGCTGTGGAACTGCTCCCATGTCAGAGCCATGTGCATTTTTATTACATGGATGGTCAAGATAAATTATGCTGCAGTCCTCCACGCCGACACCATCATGTTTTTGTTGCCCCCACCAACCTACAGAGGAGGGAGCAGTTCACACGATGGTCCTGTTTATTATTTTAGCTGTATGCATAAGATTTCTTCATACCGTATGGAATAAAAGCTTCCATGGTGCGAGGATCATGAAAGGGATGATAAAATGTTGAGGCACATCTGGATTTGATGCGATGTCTTTACTTTTATTTCTGTTTTAAAATTGTGAGGTAGTTTTGTTAAGAATTTTTAACAACCAGTAAATGACTTTGTAAAGATTTATACATACTACATATCAGAAAAAAAATTGGGACAATTTGGAAAAAACAAAACAAAAAACAATGATCCTTACATTTTCTGTGACTTCTGTTTCTGAGCACACGGTATGAAACGTATGAAAGCCACGTTGTATTTCATGTTTTGTGTGGACAGCTTTATTTCATTTGTAATATACATTCATTAAGCCCTGCAGTACATTCTAAAAAGGTTGGGACACTGAAACATTTACCACTTTGTAATGCTACCATTCTTTATCACAACACTTAAAAGCTGTTTTGGCATTGAGGATACCAAGAGATGAAATGTTTCAGGTTCGTTCCATTCTTTCTGCAAATGATTAATGTGCTTGTTTCTTAAGCAAAAGGTTCGCAGTTCAAGACTACCCTTCCCTACTCTCCCTGTAATGTGGAATGCATCAGGAACGGCATCCGGTGTAAAATGTGCTAAATAAACATGCAGATCCATGTGAAACCGAAAGAACCCAAACACCCCCCTGGGGTCCGAGGGCATTTTTTGGGCATTCACTCGCCTGGCATAAATGTTTTATTATTGCTGTTAAAAGCTCACCCTGCATCCCACAATCAAGTAGTATGTCTCTTTTTTCAGTACAACCTGTACTTTCAGAATATATATGCTATAGTGGTGTGCATTCACTCGCCTGGCATAAATGTTTTATTATTGCTGTTAAAAGCTCACCCTGCATCCCACAATCAAGTAGTATGTCTCTTTTTTCAGTACAACCTGTACTTTCAGAATATATATGCTATAGTGGTGTTTTATAAGTGTAATAAAGGTTTACAATCAGAAATAAGTAAGGAAAAAAACTAAAGCGGAAAATAATGTTCACTCACATTTATTCAAACACACAGCAAACTATAATAAACAAATATTTTGACACTTTATAAAGGTAGTTTGGATTCTTGTACAAAAGAATGTACAAAATAAAGGTTCTAACAATAAACACAAATGCACATTTTGAACAATATATACAAAATGGTCTATGTGTTTTGTTGGTCTTCATGCCACATCTCAAAGCAGTTTCTGTCTGCTATTACACAAAGGGCCACATCACAAACTTTGCACTTCCATGGAGTTGACTGTTCTTTTTGGAGAGTGTTTCTGCACTGAAAACAACCTCTCGTCACACTTTGAGGCACTCTCCCCCTCCTTTGATTCATATGCGTAAGCGGCACTTTACGCTTCAAGTAGTAAAGCATCTCTTCTACTGACACTCTTTGGTGCACCACTTGAGATTGTATGAGGCCCTCTTACTCTGATCACTTCCATTCATATGCATAAACAGCGCTTTACGCGTTGGAGCGACAGAGGCTTATTCACACAACATTCACGGGCCAAGTAGTAAAGCATCTCTTCTACTGACACTGGTGCACCACGTGAGATTGCTCTGTCTTACGAGTGGATATTGGAAAACATGTGATGGTGACCCAATTCCTGATTGGATACTCACATTGCGCACATTATCACACAGCTTCTATGAGGACTACAAGCAAGGAATGCAAGCAGTAGAGTCCCTTTATTCAGAGAGTAGTGACATGACAAGCTGGAAAAAATGGTCACATGACTTGTGGTTCCATCTTGGGGCCAAAATAGCATTTACTGTTAATCTGTCTGCATGTAAATCCAGCCATTTAATTTATTTATTTGCTGAAAATGCCGGGTTGTTGTGCATTTGGATGCACAAATAGACACAACAGGGGCTTCAAGATATACAGATTCCCTTCAGAGCTGAACAGAAGAAAAATTTGGGAAAAGTCAGCAATATGGGATGGAAGCCGACTTTATCGTCAAAGCTTTTAGAGGTAAATTTAGTGTTCACTCCCATGTACAATGAAACTCACCTAAAGCCTCATCGTATAAACTGGATATTTGCAGTCACTGGACAAAAAGTCCCAAAGTTTTTGTATTGGTTTCCATGTAATAAACACTGTTTATAATGAATTTTGTATAACAGACTTTTTTTGCTCACATCAGATAAAATGCCCCGTCCAATTGCAATGTATTTTCATTAAAAACCTGAGCAGTTTGGATGTGCACAGTAACAGTTCAGCACGCTGACTTGAGTAAAGTGGGATCTGAGTCATTTCCGTGATTAATAGACCCTTCCACTAATTTTTTTTTCCCCATTTTTCACACCGTGCTCAGACTCGGACCCGCAACCTGACGTGCATCTGTTAAATCAGATACCACAAAAGGCTGATGTGACACTTTTCTGCTTTCACTCTTTCTTCTCATAATTTTATAGTTTTTGTAGTGTGCATGTTCATTACATTTTGGGATCGCATACATTTTGCAGAAAAGTCTGCAAATTTACAACATGGAGTTGGAAAAAGAAGAAATTGTACAGATTACCTTTGAATTAGAGGTGATGATTATAGAAAGAAAAGCTTGTTGAGGGTCAAAGTAATCCAGAATAAAGCATAATCCAGCGACAGAGAATTTTAAAAATATCACGCATGTCATTGCATGACATGGAGTTGCAGAGCTGCAGAAATGTAAATCAGGCTTTAAATTAATTAAATAAATCATCATAAATTATAAATTCATGTAAATTTGGTAGGTTAACTATTTATATATTTATTTTGATAGCACCTGTACCTGGATCTGTTGCTGTATGTGGTTAACTGATTAAAAAAAACATTGAAAACATAAAAGGTTTATTCAGTAGTTCAGCACAGTTGGCCCCAAAATGGCGCCGTGTTCTCAGTTGTCGCTACTCTCTGTATAAAGGGACTCTAGCATACCCATACCCTTATCCTCTGCAGCCATGCCTTTGCAATCTGATGAAAAGACAGTAATGAACTACATTTTTATTTATTTGTTTATTTATTTTCATCAGTGTGCCTAAAAAATGATGCCCTGACCCACAGACCTGAGTTAAAAAGTTGGAAGTCATCCTCTGCTGGTTGCTGGATCATATCATGACCGGCTGTTATTTCCCAGGCACAGATATACGCCCTCAGAATACATTTCCATCCAAATAGCCATAGATATCATCCTTCTACTTTAAAGCCTCTTTTGTTACAGGAGGAGTTCCCCTTTTTTAGTCATGCAATGTGGCTGTGATGATTGTGTTGTTTTAAGTTTAAGGGATTTTAAGCGAAAATTGAGACACAGAAACTATTCATGGTATTCGCATCACTGAGTGTTCCCTGGCTGCCCGGAGCAATCAGCATTTTTTGTTTTTTCATCATTGAACTGCCACAAGTCAAAATTCCACTCAGTGTGTTTTTGTGTGGTACTTTTCATTACAGCACAACATTAGTGGTGTGGAATGCTACATTGTGAAACCATGATTTGTGTCAGAGGACTGGTGTGGCCTCTAGAGTCCTCATGTCATGATGTTGTTGTCTGTGTTTTATCCTGATTCTTGCTGGGTGCTCTGTAACTCCACAATGACCATGGAAGCGTAAATCTTTTTTTTTTTTCCTTTTGCTTTTTGCTTTGCAGTTCACTCACCATTTTTTAAAATTCTGTGTGGAAGGAAGCTCTGTATTTGTTTTGGCCAAGTGCAGAATGAGCCGTTGTGGGTTGGAGAGAAAAATTCTCCTCTTGAATTCACCCCAGATGCCTTAGGCCAAGCCTGGTCACAATTTTTCCCTCCTGTGTATCGCTCCTTTTTTCTTCACTGCCCTTTACCTTCTTCCCATTTCTCCATCTCACTGTCCATCTTTCCACTGGCTGGCAGTTAATGTACCACTGCTCTAGAACAGTTAATCACATGGATAATGGATATAACCACAATAAGCAGCAATTTGTTTTTTTTTACCTTCACTGACTGCTGGGGTAGGATTGAGGTAATGTGATCAGGATGCAAAGGTAATTTATAGCCAAATGGGTGGAAGAATATCTTATTGTTCCATTGTACAGTATCACAAGCCTAATTATAAGATGACCCCCCCCATCAGTCTGAATATTATTTTAGGAAAAAGATGTTCTGTGGACCAAATGTTCTTTTTATATTTATAATGTAAATTGTTTTATTTAAAAATAAAGCTAATTAAAGCATTTTTATGGGCCTCTTTTCTTTTTCAAACACATACTGACACGCTTGCTGTTCAGTCTCTTGGAAGTGTCACATGAAGCTTTTCTGACTGTTGGCATTTTGTCTAAGATGGCCTTTTTGTGCTTAACATCTTGTAACATAAAACTTTGTCACTCCACTATTTCATGGATACTTGAGAGTTGTTTGTTGACTCTGCTACATCCATTTCCATAAACTTAAGTTTGGATCACAATGATGGGCTTATAGTGTTTGGTGGAAAAGCCATGTCATGGAGGTGCAGAATGCTTTATCTGAGCTTTTTCATAAAAAAGGTGTTGTACATAGGTTTTGTTTCTGTGACAACACAAAGGCATTAACCGCAAGCTTACGTCCTGTACAGTGATTTAAAGTACAACACTCACTAGCATCATTGAGACTTTGCCCAAGTACTTCCGCAGAAAGTTAGATGGGAATCATGGCTCCAACACGAGAGATGTCAATTGAAACAAAGGAGAGGATTATCAAACTCTTAAAAGAGGGTAAATCATCACGCAATGTTGCAAAATATGTTGGTTGTTCACAGTCAGCTGTGTCTAAACTCTGGACCAAATACAAACAACATGGGAAGGTTGTTAAAGGCAAACATACTGGTAGACCAAGGAAGACATCAAAGCGTCAAGACAGAAAACTTAAAGCAATATGTCTCAAAAATTGAAAATGCACAACAAAACAAATTAGGAACGAATGGGAGGAAACTGGAGTCAATGTCTGTGACCGAACTGTAAGAAACTGCCTAAAGGAAATGGGATTTACATACAGAAAAGCTAAACGAAAGCCATCATTAACACCTAAACAGAAAAAAACAAGGTTACAATGGGCTAAGGGAAAGCAATCGTGGACTGTGGATGACTGGATGAAAGTCATATTCAGTGATGAATCTCGACTCTGCATTGGGCAAGGTGATGATGCTGGAACTTTTGTTTGGTGCCGTTCCAGTGAGATTTATAAAGATGACTGCCTGAAGAGAACATGTAAATTTCCACAGTCATTGATGATATGGGGCTGCATGTCAGGTAAACACACTGGGGAGATGGCTGTCATTACATCATCAATCAATGCACAAGTTTACGTTGATATTTTGGACTTTGGTGGAAGTTGAAGAAAATGGTCTCTGACAAGGCTCCAACCTGCAAAGCTGATCTGGCAACAGCAATCAGAGAGTGCAAGCTGTTATAAAAGCCAGAGGTGGTGCAACAAAATACTAGTGATGTGTTGGAGCGTTCTTTTGTTTTTCATGATTCCATAATTTTTTTCCTCAGAATTGAGTTATTCCATATTTTTTTCCCTCTGCTTAGTCTAAAAAAGTAACCGTTACTGACTGCCACAATTTTTTTTCCTGATTTCTTATAGTGTTTCTTAAAGCCAGAAAGTTGCCATTTGAAATGACTTTTAGTTTTGTGTCATGTCTGTGATCTGCTTTTTTTCTACAAAATTAAACAACTGAATGAACATCCTCCGAGGCCGGTGATTCCATAATTTTTGCCAGGGGTTGTTTTGAAAACCAAACAATGCTGCTTACTGATGTAAATGATTTAATGTTTCCCACCAACTGATGTTAGTCTGTAGCTGAGCCTACAGTAGCCCTATAGATACAGCTTTGGCTCCCACAGCAAGTTGCTTTTATTGCTAGTTTGACTGGTTTTATGGACTCCTGATGTTAACTGCTCTATTTTTTACCATGCCAACATTTTTGTATGTTGGTGCGGCCAATGTGACACACAAAACTCCCACCCCAGAGAATTCAGAGGAAAGTTCTGGGGATCAGTTCAAAGTAAAAAAAATGCTTTGTAGAAAGAAATAACGTGTGTGCGTGTGTGTGTGTGTGTGTGTGTCTGTCTGTTTGTCTGTGTGTGTGTGTGTGGTTGACTTGCTGGTTAAATATGGATTCTTTGGGCTAATTACCTATTTATTTGACCAGAGTATTCCACCCACTGGACATGTCCAATAAATGTGAAACAGCTATTTAACGAGCACTTTTAAAGCACCCACACACACAAATGTTTTATAGCTGCACCTCCTCATTTGGCCTCCGTGTTCCTCTCTCCCTGCCAGAGTCTTGGTTGCGATGACTACCTCGGATCGGGAAAGGTGGTGGACAGGTGTGGTGTGTGTGGAGGTGATAACACCACCTGCAAGCTTGTCTCTGGTGTGTTCAAACACAGCTTGTCCAAGATCGGCTACCACAAGATAGTGGAGATCCCAGAGGGCGCCACCAAGATCAACATCACAGAGATGGTGAAGAGTCGCAACTATTTAGGTGAGAATATAACCTGACAAAGTGTCCCACACCAGTAGGTGACACTGAGATTTCACAGCGTGTTTGCTAATGAGCGTCTGTTTGTGCTTTGAGGTGTTAAATGTTACTGCTATTGCTTAAAGGCCTTAAACACAGAGCCATGCACCCACAACTGGTCCCAGTGCCCTAGACTCAACAATCGTAGTGTCCTATGATCACAACAGTCCTGGTCTGAATGATTGGCACACCTGTGTTTTGAGCACAGGAATTAAAGTATGTTTAGAAATGAATGCAAATGAACCATTTTTGTTTAATATCTAGCTAAAATGTCCAAAATTATTGAACACTAACAAAATGCTTTAATACAGTATGTAAATAACAAAATAGACACAAAGTGTAGACTAAACACAGTCGCTGCAGCCCACTGATGGATTTACAGGAAATAATCTTTAGACAGCAGTTGATGGCAGAGGTGGGACGAAGTCGCCATCAAGTAACTCTCAAGTCATGAATCTGCAAGTCCCAAGTCAAGTCTCAAGTCATAATGACCCCCAGTTGTTTGCAAGCTAACTTGAGACTTGTTGTGGGACTTGCAGATTGATGACTTGAGAATGACATGACAGTGACTTTGTCCCACCTCTGGTTGATGGTTGGAAACGTGAACATTTTCAAATCACGATTGTCTTTTGACAAGTTTATGATTTCATTGCTTACCCCGTCTATCACAGTTATATTGTATCATAGGTTAAATCCATGATACCAATGAAAAAGCCCATAACATTGTAGAACAGCGTATTAAATTAAAAATGCGCCGTTTGATCCACTGAAGCATTTATTGTCATAGGTCCAGCTGTGTGGCTTTCAAGCAGCAGCTGCTTGTAAAATTAATTAGACTGTCTGATTAAAAGGCAGAGGGGGCAGCGGGGCAGATGCCTTTATGGATTTTGAGTGTTGCCGCTCATTTTTCATTTCAGCTTCTGGTGAAACTCACTCCAGTTATCATCAGTGTCTTTACAGCGGCACAGCACAGTAGTGGGTGACTGTTGGAATGTTAGATGTGGTTTATTGAGAGCCGTGGCCCGGGTCAGCAGCAGGACTGGAGGAAAGAAGGGAATGACTCCAGTTTCCCCTCTGGGAAGTGCAAAAACATGCATTCATTAGTGGATCTCAACTCTCAAGCTGCAGCAAGAATTTGTAAGAGAGAAAAAAGTAAAGTATTGCCTGCTTTTTCTGACCTCTGCATTTAAACAATTTGGTCCTTAAAATAAATTGAATGGTAACATGTCTGATGTGGTCATGTTCCTGTTTTGAAAAGCAGCTTGCGTGTGTCATAAGGGGAAGTTGATACCTGGACAAAGAGCCCTTTCACTCTTCTGCAGCATGTAAACTAATATTGACACTTGTGTGTCCATGCAACCTCATCTGCATAAAATACAGCAGTAAACATCAGTGGAGGGAGCAAACAGTTTGAAGCAAAATTCTACTCAAAGATTTTATGTTATCACAACTATGAATAAGAACAAATTACTACAAAGTCCAGCGTGGAACAGTCTGAGCCAACTGCATTTGACCCATCAAAAAGCAAAGCCATCGATGGACGCCACCGTCCAGCCATTATGAAGCAGTGCACAGTGCAACTTAAGTCTTATTGTTAGTTTCCACCAGAAGTAGTTGTGGTTTTCACACTCAGCACCCACATCTGCTAAATCACGAGCACTCATGCACCCGCGCGTGCCCAAGGCCATGTTCCATCTGAAAATGGCATGTGGTGCCCCGTGTGTCTGACTGTCAGACTCCATGAGTCTGACAGTCAGACATTTGCACAGTAGACCAGCAAAAACCTGGTCTCAAGTATAGAGCAGTGTATCTGTGGTGTCTGATGAGTTTAACACTGGTCAGCATGGTGGTCAAGTTGTTAGTGCACTTGCTGTCAAAACAGAAGGTTCCTGGTTCAAGAACACCCATTCTCTGTGTAATCTGGCATTGAGTCAGAAAGGGCATTCAGTGTGAAATCAGAATGCAGACCATATCAGATCTGCTGTTGTGACTCCAAGCAAAAAAGGAGAAGTCAAAAGGACTTACTAATGTGCACAACAGACCTTATTGTTCCTATATTGACAGCCACATTTAACCATGTATTAAAATTTGGATTAATGCCTCCATCTTGGGATGAAGCAACTATCTCACTGATACCAAAGGAGGGAAAAGATAGAACTGAATGTGCCAGCTACTGGCCCATAAGCGTGCTCAATCAAGATTATAAACTATTTACACATATAATTGCCAAAAGACTAGAAAATATCTTACCTCAAATTATAAGTTTAGATCAGACTGGCTTTATTAAAAAGAGACAGACACAAGATAACATTCGCCGAACGCTACATATAATTGATCATGTAGCTAGAAAGCAGGATAAAATGTTGATGTTGAGCCTTGATGCCGAAAAGGCATTCGATCGGGTTAATTGGGAATTTTTTTATAAAGTCTTAGAAAAATTTCAATTCCACCAGTCATTTATAAAAATAATACAAACACTATATAAATATCCAGAAGCAAGAATTAAATTAAATGGAGCCCTTTCCAAATCATTTAATCTGGAGAGAGGAAATAGACAGGGCTGCCATTTTGCCATTTTTATTGAAGCTTTGAGTCAGGGTATCAGCCAAAACACTAATATAACTGGGGTGCACATGTGTGGCCAAGAACACAAGATTTCGTTATTTGCAGATGACGTGTTGATTTATTTGACAAACCCTGACACATCTCTTCCTAGCCTTCTTTCCTACTTAGACACTTTTAGTTCAGTATCTGGGTATAAATTGAATATTTCTAAAACGCAAATACTGAGTTTCAATTATAAACCATCTCAAATACTGACTTCCAAGATTCAAACAAATTGGAATTTGGAGCATATAGAATATCTTGGAGTAAACATTCCAAAAGATTTATATAAACTGTATGAAATTAATCTAACTCCTTTGTGTCAGAAGATTAAAAGTGATATAAAAAGATGGGATCTGCTACCAATATTCAATTCTGAATCAAGAGTGGATGCAGTCAAAATGAACATTTTACCCAGGATGTTGTTTTTATTTCAGTCACTCCCAATTCCAATTAGTGATGAGCAGTTCAATAAATGGGATAAATTAATCTCCAAGTTTATTTGGTAGGGGAAAAGGCCAAGATTGAGATTGAAGACCCTTCAATTGGTCAAAGGGAGGGGAGGCCTTCCCTTGCCATGTTTCAAGGATTATTATATGTCAGCCCAATTTAGAACATTGGTGTGTTGGTGCAACACAGATTATGAAGCCAGGTGGAAGCAAGTAGAAACTAAAATTTCAGAGAAATTTCCAATTCAAGCCATACTGGGAGATAAAAGACTTGTCAAACAACAAATTCAACAAAATAATCAGTGGATTAACTTACCACTGAAATTATGGTTGCATTTCATTAAAAAATATAATCTTTATGAACAAGTCAGAATATTACGGTGGGCTCCCAATGATTTAGACTTTGCACCAAATACAATGGATAAGACGTATGAGGCCTGGGCAAGGCGGGGCCTAACTTCATTTTGTACATACTTCTTGAAAGAAACTATGGGGGACTTTCAATCATTACAAAGACAATTCGAATTGATGAACAAGGATTTCTTTCGATTTTTACAAATTCGTCACCATATCATGGGCTTTTTACCAAAAGACAGCAATGTATTTGAAATACCAATTTTAAGGATATTTATCAAAGCATATCAAGGTGATTCTGGCCTTAAATTGATATCAAGAATTTACAAGGATTTTCAGGACATCAAAAACTTAAACACAGAATACATTAAACAAAAATGGGAAATGGAGTCCAATTCAATCATGTCTAATGAAAGCTGGTTAAAATATACTACCTTCCAGTGGAAGATCACAGATTCAAATTCCTGGAGAAGTTTTGGCTGGAAATGTCTTAGCAGATATTTTATTACACCTGCTCAAAGTTCTCATTATTCAGGTCAGTCCGATTGCTGGAGGAACTGTGGGACTCAAACAGCAAACCACTTTCATTTGTTTTGGTCATGCCCCTTGATACAAAATTTTTGGATTAATGTTCAGTCTGAACTGAGTACAATGTTAAATTTACCATCATACTTAAACTGGGATGAGTTATTGTTTGGCTTTTTGAACTCTGTGGACACCAATGCTAATGTGAAACGCCTATTTGGAATTTTAAGTTTAGCAGCACGTAAATCTATCACTAAAAAGTGGCTAAAGCCTGATTCCCCAACAACTGATGATTGGCACAACCTGGTCTATTCAATTTTTATAATGGAAAGAATTACAATGTCTAACAGACTTGAGGGAGATAAATTTGAAAAAATATGGGCTAAATGGAAGGTTTATATTGTGCTACGAAGGCCCGAGTTTGTTTGATTATGTAACTTGTAATTTTTGTATATGGAAGATACTTAAGGACAATACTGTTTTTTGTGTAAAATTATTTGAAAATTTCTAAAAAATAAAAATATAAAAAAAAACTAATGTGCACAACAGTCACTGGCACCGAGTCGAGTTAGTATCAGATTCCGCATAAACTAGAAGGCTACATTTGCTCATGATCACTCAACTTTGATGCTGATCACTATTTGATCCTGGTCATTCCTGATTGTTGATCTTGAAGTCATAATCTGGAAATTAGTTTTTCCCTAGAGCCCCTTTACACATAGTGTGAATTTGGTCAAATTGTGCATTAAGTGCGCATGAAGCAGGAATCGTATGCAAAACGTGTAAAATCGTAGCTGCATCCAACGCCTCATACACCTGTTGCTACAATTATTTGTACACACCAGCGGCTGAAAGACAGTGTGTGCGCTATACAAACCCACTGAACACTCTCGCAGCAGGTGTCGGCCAAATTCCTGGTGACACGCACAAACATCTAACACCGCTTGCATGGCACTTAGAATATGTGTGGCCAGTCGCACTCTTGGCACGATAACAGTCTGCAGACAATCCCTGTCGGGCTGGATGTGAAATTTGCCTAAGTCCTCCACGAGTGTGGCTTTGCAAACACACACAGTTGGTGTGTGCGCTAAATTGACAGGGGGTGTGGCCGCCAACAGAAGCAGCTGTGAGGAGCTGTGGATTTGGACGTCACAGCTGGACAACACGTACTGTGTTTGGACGGACATGGACTAACAACTGCCCACTGTGACGCGCGTGTCTGCTTGCTGTCCTCACAGTGGACATAAATAAAAACATATATCGCTGTGGCAACAGGCTGCAGTGAGCGAGTGCGCGCATGGCATGCACATTGACGGGCTGCTCCCAGGTTGAAATGGGCCATCAGATCATAACATGCAGCGGGCGATCTGACTGTCATGTCACCCACGTGAGCTCTGTTCCATATGACGTGGTGTCAGTCCTGCGGTGCGCCATCCACAAAACGCGCATGTCGGGCAGGACATACGCGTGGGGCCAGCTGGACATGGCACCAGCAGATGTGGACATGATCAGAATGCCCTGCTTCTCATTCATGTCATTTCATGACTGTGCGTCTGTGACCATGGGTCATCTACAGAGGAACAGACGGATCATACTTGATAAGAGGGATTCAATGAAATGCTGTGTTTTTTATGGTATGTAGTTTTATTTTATTTTTTAAATATGTCCATCTCTTTGTTGATTTCAGGCATTTTCCCGCACTGTTTATAGGCCAGCGATGGTAGCTCAGTGGTAAAGTTTTGGGTTGGCAATCAGTAAAGTGCAGGTACGAATCTCATGGGTGGCACTTATTTTTTTCCACAGCAGTGGCGTGATGTGGTTCCACACGTACCAGCTGGTTTTATTTTTTATTTATTACACAGCAGCGGCACGATGTGGTTCCACACGTACCAGCTTTTTTTAAAAATTTGTTCCACAACAGCAGCGTGATGTGGTGCACCTTGTCCCATGGACAACCCAGTCTCACGGCAAGTCATGATTCAGCAGCACAAAATATACATTAATCTATTGGTTCGTGATATTGTGATGAAAAGCGCCTCATTTTCATCACGGCAGCATGAATTCATTCTAATTCATTCCGTGATGGCTGCACGAAATTAAAAGTGAAGCGGGGGGGTGGGGGGGGGGGGTGGGGTCGGGGTGGTTATGGTTAGGGTTGGGGGAAGGAGTAGGGTTAGGTTATGGTTAAGGTTAGGGTTGGGGTAGGAGTAGGATTAGTAATAGTGAGTTAAAAAAAAGCCCTGTCACGAAAAAAAAAAAAAACATGAGACTGGGCTGCCCATGGAACACAGTGTGAGCAGCTGCAGCTCGAAAGACACTGTCGCGTGCACGAACCATCACACCGAGATCATGCACGCCTGCCTGTCAGCGCAATGTTTTCGTGGTGGGCTCGTATGAGCTGTTTCACCGTGAGTCGCCCTGAGTTGTACTTATTCTCACTGTGTGTGAAGGCAAAAGGTCTTATCAGATCAGATCATAGGGTTTTCAAATTACTCAGCTACAGATACTCAGCTACTGTACCAAAAATATCCCAAGGTACTTTAAATCACTTAGTTACAGTTACAGTATGTTGTTTCCTAGTTACTTCTGCTTAAGTACTTTACTACTCAGCTGGATTATGATATTACAGTTATTTGTTATTTCTCTAGTTACCCTAAATAATACCACATTACCTTTGAAAATGGATTTGACTGCCAGTTTTACCCCTTGATCCAGATCTGCATCAAATCAAAATCTTCCAGACTTAGTCTTTTTTTTAACTAGTTTGGGTGGTCCTGCAACTTGTATTCTGAAGTAACATGTTGAGAAGTAGGGGTGTGTAACATACAGTAGACAAAAATCACAGTTCAGTGTGTTTTCAGCACAGTAGAGTGGAAACAAGAAACAGCCTTCGGTCTATGTTCTTTAAGCTAATGTGGGACTGAATAGTCTTCCCAGATTGTTACAAAATGTTTTTTTTTTCTTACATGATTTCTTGTGAAATACATGTTTCAAAACTAAATGTGGCATACACTCGTGTGAAAATGCAGTAATCAGCTCTTCATTGGCTCAAGGTATTCCTCTGTGTTAGTTGTCATTGAAATGGGTTAATGTCTGTTTTTTTTTATTTATTTATTTATTTTTATGATGTTCTGTTAAATACCCAGTATTTGACCAAATGGATGTTTGTAGCATTGAAACGATCCATGGAGTGGAAATAATGGGCCTTAAAATCATTGCTAATCGGACGCTTATGTTTTCCCAGGCTGCATTCATTTTTTTTTTATATATAATTAGGCTTAATCGCAGGTTGTAACAGTTTTCCATCAGGCATTTGATCTCACTTGGGTAGTAAACTAAGAGATGACATGAGGGTACGAGTAATGTACTACATCCTTCTACTGCTGTGATCTTTCTTCAGTCGGCTTCTGTTCTTCACTATGCCTCTCTAATGTGCTTTTAGCTGCCCAAACACTCTTTTACAAGCCTGTGTAATGTTACATTTGTTATGCTTGTCCAGCGACTCCTCGTACTTAATCCATGGAATCGATGGAAAACATCTTGCGGGATTTTTGTTACAGGATTTTACATGGAAGATTTGCCAACACAAACATTTTGTCACATTAATAAAAAAATAACATTACATTGAAAACACACGAGAGCAATTAGTTCAATACTTTTTTGAGCACCGAACCTTCCAAGTTTTTTTTTAACTAGTTTTTCTTATGCCCAGTGATTCTCCAGTAATTTAGTTTGAAGACTTTGTGGCAATATTTTCCATCTCAGCTCAGTGCCATGAGTGTGATTGTGCAGTTATTTTTTTCTCTCTTCCAGCTCTGCGAAGCCGGTCAGGGCGATCCATCATTAATGGAAACTGGGCTATTGACCGGCCGGGGAAATACGAGGGAGGGGGAACCATGTTCGTCTACCGCCGACCCAACGAAATCAGCAGCACGGCCGGGGAGTCCTTTCTGGCTGAGGGACCCACAAATGAGATTCTGGATGTTTATGTGAGTAAAATACCTACATTACTATTTGATGATATTTCATTTTATTGTTTGTACATGTAGATATCCTAAAATGATTTCCAACTGTTCCTTTGTGGGTCAGATGGACTGAACCTTATTTATTTTCTCTCAGATGATCTACCAGCAGCCAAACCCCGGAGTTCACTACGAGTACATTCTCCCTTCTGAGGAACCAGTCAGTCCTCCAAACACAGACCACAGACCAGAAGGTAAATAAGTAATTCTCTCCATTTGTGCAGTCATACATCCAACCACATTTTTATTGTCTACGCCAACACGATGTTTGTTGTCACCAGGATCACTGAAAAAACAAAACAAGAAAACAATAGCTGATTTTCATGGAACTTGGTGGAGGGTTGGGGCATGTGGCAGGAAAGACCACATTAAATGTTGGTCCTGCTCTGGGATATTTTTAACCTTTCTTTAACCAGGTTTGTCCCTTTGGGATCGAGATCTCTTTTGCAAGGGAGACCTGGACAATTATAAAGTTTCCAGTTTACTAAATCTGCATGTCTTTAAATGTGGGAGGAAACTGGAGCACATCCATCGCAAATACGGGGAGAACATGCAAACTCCACACAGAAAGGCCACAGGTGGGAATTGAACCCATGACCTTCTGGCTGTGAGGCAACAGTGCTAACCACTAAGCCACCATTCTGCCAATTTCATCACCATTTAAAGATAGGGGTTTGTTCATTGCTGTCGTTAGTTTCTTATACAACAACGCATGACCCTTGATACAACTACTACCGCTACTGATATATACATATAAATTTAATTTGTTTTCTGAGGGTTTTTTGAGTGGCTTACATGTGGGATCGTGTATGTTACCTCTCAGTGGCTCTTATGTTCTGTATCGGCTTATCAACCAGTGACTCTTAGTGATCAGTTTGAGCTGTTGTCATTTTGTAGGAAATGCTGTGAATGGGCAGGATGGCCACAACCATCACAGCAACACTCACCAGGAAGGTGGAGGTGGCAGGTACCCTCCTAGTTTCCCTGACAACCAGGTACCAGTGAGACAGCCGCCCAAACGCGCAAGAGAATACAACTGGAAACTAGGTGGTGCAACAGAGTGTAGTGCCTCTTGTGGGAAAGGTGAGGAAATTAAATTTGTAACGAGACATTCTGAGCAAACCACTGAATAGACGACACAAAACATTTGATTATTGATCACTGCAGACTTTGACCAGAGTGCTTGTTTGTTATTATACTCCTGGCAAACAAAAAATTTGAGAGGGTGTGTGTGTGCGTATGCTGTATGTTCACATGTTGAATTTCAATTAAACTTCATATGGTAGTTGTATAAGATATGAAAATGTACATGAAGTCAAATTGTGTCCCTTGACATCGGCTGCCGTGCCTTTTGGTCCTGCTCTGGGATGTTTTTCCACCATGCTATGGTGAGATTCACAGCCATGATGACTGTATGTTAACATCTGGCCACATTAGGAAAAAAATGAACCTAGGTGACCATTTTTCTTGGTATGCTGTTGTACCATTAACATTCCAACAATTACACAGCATGTTGCAAGTATGACTTTACTGTTGTTTTCAGTATATGGTGGATTTTTGTGAATTTGCTTTTGTTCATTTCTTCCTGAACTAAATATTACAAAAGGGATTTCAGAGACGAGTACAGTCCTCAAGATGCTTGACAGTTAATAATGTTTTCATATAATTCAGGTTGTAAAATGTGGCCTTTTTCTCAAAAGTAAAAATATGCTTTGTGTATTTCCCAGGTTTCAGGCACTCAGTCTTTCACTGTGTCCACCGGCTGAGCCACACTCAGGTATCAGAGACTTTGTGTGACAGCAGTAGCAGGCCAAGTCCGCAGGAAGAGCCGTGCAACTTGCAGCCCTGCCCCGCCTTGTAAGAGATCCTACTCTGATGAAAATGATCATTTAAAACCTTCCAGTTAAAATTGACCAGCATGACGGTTACATCAATGAAGTGCACAAAAAGCTTCATTACTCGCTGATGTTTAAAAGGAAACATCCCAGTTTGATTTACAGCATGAACCACTGCAACTCAAACATGAATTATCTGTAGCAATGATAATGAGCCATTTAAAGTTACATTGAAATGACTAATATACTTTTAAAATTCTTAAATTGTGTTTTTTCTTGAAATGCAGGGCCATA
Source organism: Thalassophryne amazonica (assembly GCF_902500255.1). Classification (NCBI taxonomy): domain Eukaryota; kingdom Metazoa; phylum Chordata; class Actinopteri; order Batrachoidiformes; family Batrachoididae; genus Thalassophryne; species Thalassophryne amazonica. The sequence goes on from NC_047104.1 coordinate 47,959,377, forward strand.
AATGTTTAAGAATACTGGGGCACGCAGAGGGTGTATTTCATATCTCTGTCTATTTATCTATATATGTATATATATATATATATATATAGAGAGAGAGAGAGAGAGAGAGAGAGAGAGAGAGAGAGAGAGAGAGAGTATTGCGTCCATTGGCATTTCACACATTTTAATATGTTTATGCCATTTCAAATATTGCATAAGTAATCGACCCCTTTAGTATAACACACATAAATAATCCATTTTATTGCCAGTTTTCTTCAGACAAGTCAGGAGATGGATACATGAACATTTCCAAGTCACTGAATATGTCTTGAACTTTATTTACATCAGTTGTGAAGAAATACAACAGTATAGCACTCTATTTTATTTTGTTTATTTTATTAATTTCATTTATATAGCGCCAAATCACAACAAAGTTGCCTCAAGGCACTTCACACAAAAAGGTATAACCTTACTAACCCCGAGATCAAGCACACAGGCGACAGTGGTAAGGAAAAACTCCCTCTGATGATTTGAGGAAGAAACCTTAAGCAGATCAGACTCAAAGGGGTGACCCTTAGCTTGGGCCATTCTACCAACACAATTGTATCACACAGGTGTATCACTCTATGGTAAATCTGTGTGGAGTAGACAGTTCTCAAAAACTGACTGACTGTGCGAGAAGAGAAGAGTGAGGAAAGCCACCAAGACACCCAGACAACCCAGAAGAAGGCATCTGTGGCTGTGATTGAAGAAATTGTGCACAGTGCATGTTTTGCATTTTGTATCCCCACATATGCAGCTTCATGATGAAGTAGGACAGAGGAGGATTTTCTTAAAAAGAAGACCTGAAAATTCTACTACAATTTGCCAGAAGGTACATCTGAGATGCAAGCATAGATCTGATATTTTAGTGAAAGAAAATCCTCCTCTGGTCCACTCCACTATGAAGAATAAATAAGTCCCTTCGGCTGCTCCCTTGTTTTTCACTCAGGATCACCACAGCAGATCCATGGTGGATCTGCATGTTGATTTGGCACCAGTTTTACACCGGATGCCCTTCCTGATGCAACTCCACATTACATGGAGAAGTAGGCAGTGGTGGGATTTGAACCAAGAACCTTTTGCACTGAAACCAAGCACACTAACCGCTTGGCCACCACCCCGGGTGCTATGAAGCTATGAAAACTTACACAACTTCCTAGTCCCTTAACATGTTGCATCCTGGCTGCCGGTGCCATTCCAAATATCAAATAACATCTTTGTTTAGCTGTTAGGACGACTTCTGTCTAACAGAGCCTTGTGATTTTCTTCTGACCAGCTGGGATATTGGAGAGTGGTCGGAATGCACCAAAACCTGTGGTCTGGGCATGCAGCACCGTCAGGTCTTGTGTCGCCAGGTTTACGCCAACCGCACCCTCAACGTCCACACAAGTCACTGCCAGCACCTGGAGCGTCCCGAAACTGCCAGCACCTGCCAGCTGAAGATCTGCAGTGAGTGGCAGATCCGCTCCGAGTGGACTGCTGTGAGTTTGTCGGTGCAGGGCCGTCACACTGTGCAGAGCATTGCTCGTCTGAAACATTAACCTGCACATGTTATTGAGACAGTTATCACCCGTTTGTCTGTTAGACACAGCACAGTTACATTAAACATATAATCCAGTAAAGCTACTAATTACAGTACCTGATTTAAAAAAATCTAATCTGTAATTTAATGGAGGTATCACAAAAGTCACTGAACATAATTTGATTACGTACCATAATTTTTCCAATTCACATAAAGGCAAGAGGAAAAAATATAATTTAATGTTTAAGAGAGAAAATTAAGTAATATATTATGATGTGTTTATGATTTCTTTCTTAAAGACACAATTTCCATTTTTGGGGACATGAGTGGGAAATTTATGGAGAAAATTATTAAAAAGTAACAAAATACAGCATCTCGCTGTGTTGATAAAAGAAAAAGACACAGAATTTTGTAACGTTTCTGGATGTTGTTAAATTATAAATAAAATTAAATCAATAGGAGATATTCAATCCTTAATTAAAAATAATCCACATATGGTTAAAAATCTAATCATTTCTTCATACATAATCTGGCAGAGGAAATTAACCACTTTTACCACCATCCATGCTCTGGTTAGTTGGGTATGTGCAGTGTCGGTGTCATCAGATATTTTAAATCAATAGCACAAAACAGTTGACAAAAGAACTTCAGAATTGGTTCAAATAAAAGTTGTACAGAAAAATTAACACTCATAAAGTACAGCAATAACAGGTTGCCTGTGTTCGCTCAGTGCTCTGTGCCATGTGGGCTGGGTCAGAGGTCACGGGAGGTCCGCTGTGTGAGCAACGTGGGCGACTTTGTTCCTGATGAAGAGTGTAACATGAATCTGCGGCCAAACGACATAGAGAACTGTGACATGGGAGCCTGCGCCAAGAGCTGGTTCTACACCGAGTGGGGCGACACGGTAAGTCTTACGGCTGGCGTTTAATACTGCTTCTGTTGGACATGAAGAACAGAATTATGGGTAATCAAACTGCATGGAGGCTGTTTGATGCTGTGAACTTGCCACAGCACATCTTGTGTGCTGCATGACGGGTTCCAAGTGTGCAAATATTATAACGGACAAATAGATGTTTCCATTTCGATGGAACAGGGCAGAAGCAGGTCATTGCACATAGGCCCCACCCCCAAGATACATCACCTTAGTGTCTATGGTGTCTATTTTTTTTATGACAGATGGGAAAATTCTTTTTAAAAACTCACAAAGCAATGTGTTGTAGTCGATTAGAAGTGCATTTTCAGCATTTTACACCCTCGCTTTTGACCTTCATGTTACAAAGATCGACTTATTACTTGAAAAAATGGCGGAAATTGTAATAATCTAAATTTTACTGTTCATTTTGTATGATGTTGAAAGAGTAATATTGCATGCATAAAACATAATATTGCATTGTCAGGGTTAGGGTTAGGATTGTCAGAGGCAGTGGTCAGAACCAGTGAAGAATGATCCAGATACATAGTTAGTAAGGGTGCAATTTAGAAATAGAAATTGGGGGGGACAAAGTGTGAGGCCTGCAGGGCCGAAGCCCATAGGCCGGGGGTCTGGGGGCCACTTTAGGCCCCTAGAAGCCAACGGTTTCTAGATAAGCTCAGATGCATTCTGAGCATCCAGAACAGTAATTTTAATGTTTTGAGAAGACAAAGTGGACACCATTTGACTTATGCAATTTGAAACTGTGGATATAAGTACTTTATTCTGAGAATAGCCAGCATTGATTTTATTAACATCCTGGTGTAAATAAGGTATCACCACATGTGTAGAACTCAAAAAGAATGATAGGTTGAGTTCTTATTAAAAAAAACAACTACAATGTGGTAAAATGTATTCATAAATATGAAAGAACAGGCTCTTAATAATTATTAACTATCGCATACTGTATTTTTTTTTCCACAAGATTTGTTTTTCCATAAGTTTAAAAAAACAACAGATCATACGTTTAGGATAAATTACTTATCATGAATTTAATTTTCGAAGTGGCACTAATGACAACACTCATACTGAACATAATTTCGCTTGCATAGACTGATTTTGGAGCTCAAGTAATAATTGCAGATGGGCTTTCTGAGGTCCCAGATAGCTTTTCTGATTTCCTTTTCTAACTTTCAGAATTTAGTAAATTAGCATATGGTCCATTGATACTTATGTGTAGACACTAGTCCCTAGAGGCAGCTATTTTTGGTTTCAAATCTGGGCAAATGCAGTCCCAGAAAATTCTGAATGTGACAAACAAGAAACAGGTGTTGTAAACAAGTCAGTGCTGCTAAAAATACAAACTTGCAGAAACAATACTATTCTGACATGGTTTTGCACATAAGACTGACATAGCATGTTTCAAGTACACACATATATGTCAGAAGGTGGGGGGGACATACCATATTCTGTCCCCCCTGGTTGAAAAGGTGGGGGGGACATGTCCCCCCTATCCCCCACAAATTGCACCCATGATAGTTAGGGGAATAAATCAAGTTCTTTTGTTCCAAGCATGAATATAATGATCGCTCACTTCTCAGCAGCTCAAGCATGCAGAGGGTTGTATAACTGTAAGCGAAATGTCCTAACTTGCACCAAATTATGTGCTTGTGAAGGATTATGTGCAGAGCAGATGAACATATGACACATTTTGTTGCTTTAACATGTATAACTTGTTAAAGGCTTAACATTTTTATTTTAAGAGATAAATGGACATTGCATGTGTGTTTCTTCAGCAGTTTGTGAAAACACCAAGCTGCAGATTCTGATAAATCTATACTTACATAATATTCCTACCTTTCAAAACTGCCATTTGCTGAATAGTTAGATGTAGCTCTTTTTGTGAGTTTAAAGCTGTTCAAATATGATTTGTCTGTTTGTCTGATGAATAGCCAGTTGATGACTGTCATACAAGTAGAATCATGCATATGCAGATGTATACAGTAGTGTTCTGAATAATAGTAGTGCTATGTGACTAAAAAGATTCATCCAGGTTTTGAGTATATTTCTTATTGTTACATGGGAAACAAGGTACCAGAAGATTCAGTAGATTCTCACAAATCCAACAAGACCAAGCATTCATGATATGCACACTCTTAAGGCTATGAAATTGGGCTATTAGTAAAATCTGCTGTTGACGCTACAAACTCAAAACTATTATGTTCAAACTGCTTTTTTAGCAATCCTGTGAATCACTAAACTAGTATTTAGGTGTATAAGCACAGTTTTTCATGATTTCTTCATGATGACATATCCAAACTGATCCATGATACCTGGTATGCGATATATAGGCCCACCACCGTAGTAGGAGAAACATGCCCATATCATGATGCTTGCACCACCATGCTTCACTGTCTTCACTGTGAACTGTGGCTTGAATTCAGAGTTTGGGGGTCTTCTCACAAACTGTCTATGGCCCTTGGACCCAAAAGGAACAATTTTACTCTCATCAGTCCACAAAATATTCCTCCATTTCTCTTTAGGCCAGTTGATGTGTTCTTTGGCAAACTGTAACCTCTTCTGCACGTCTTTTATTTAACAGAGGGACTTTGCGGGGGATTCTTGCAAATAAATTAGCTTCACACAGGCGTCTCCAGCGGTACACAGGGCATTCTCGGCGGCAGCAGAACACCGCCGTTCTCACACGCATCTTAACCTGCGATTGTAAAGGATCGAACTGGGTATTAACCCCCGTTGCCTGACGTGTGCTGGATGCTACGGCGTCAAAACGCCACTTTATTCTGCGGATTTAGCAGCGTTTTATCCGCGTATTTGCGGCTAGTATGGCGCTCAAAACGCCGGCGAAATGCTCCGCCCCTTTCCACCGTGACAACAGCCGGAACTACCGCGAACTTCGGTCTACGTACTACCCGCCGACAAAACCGTCTATGTGTAACCTGGGCTTAACTGTCACAGCACTTACAGGTAACTCCAGACTGTCTTTGATCATCCTGGAGCTGATCAATGGGTGAGCCTTTGAAATTCTGGTTATTATTCTATTCATTTTGATGGTTGTTTTCCATTTTCTTCCACACGTCTCTGGTTTTTTTTGTTCATTTTAAAGCATTGGAGATCATTGTAGATGAACAGCCTATAATTTTTTGTACCCGCGTATAAGTTTTCCCCTCTCCAATCAACTTTTTAATCAAACTACGCTGTTCTTCTGGACCATGTCTTGAACGTCCCATTTTCCTCAGGCTTTCAAAGAGAAAAGCATGTTCAACAGGTGCTGGCTTCATCCTTAAATAGGGGAAGCCTGATTCAGACCTGTTTGTTCCACAGAATTGACGAACTCACTGACCGAATGCCACACTACTATTATTGTGAACACCCCCTTTTCTACTTTTTTTACTAATAGCCCAATTTCATAGCCTTAAGAGTGTGCATATCATGAATGCTTGGTCTTGTTGGATTTGTGAGAATCTACTAAATCTTCTGGTACCTTGTTTCCCATGTGACAATAAGAAATATACTCAAAACCTGGATTAATCTTTTTAGTCACATAGCACTACTATTTTTCAGAACACTACTGTACGTGAAATGACTTGATAACACCAAACATTTACATACATTGACATGATAATCCTAATTAGTTATGTTTATCACCACACAGATGATGAGCCTATTCTATTCCAACATATTATTATTTGCAGTAACACCTTTTTATTACTTCTTTTATGAAGAGTACTTAGGATACAAAATAGACAGAAAATGTAAATTTTGGTTATTGACGCCATTGTACATGAATTGTATAATGGCCACATTGCATAAAATCTGTTCAGTTTTTACTGTTACTAGGACCTATGTTATTTGGACACCATAGCAATTAGTGAGAAATGTTGACTTTTTCAAGTTAAAGATGTGTGATTTGCAAATAAAGTGCATTTATCATCTGTATGTATTTACATTGGTTTTTTTTTGGCAGTCATTTTGAAATTCACATGCCATGCCCACTTAATTTGCATATTTCATTGGTGTCCATCCCTTAATTATATTAATTATAACCTAAAGATTGAGTGGGAGAAGTTTTATGCTTTCTTAAAAATGTGAACAATTGGCCCATTTGTGGCACCTGTACTATACTGGTATCTGGCCTAGTGTTTGTTAAGTCTGCCTTTCAGCACATCTAGTTATGGGACTTCTATGACCTTGGTTGGCTGCAGTTTTTAAATATATCAGCTGGTACAGTCCTCAGGAATGCATCCACCCTAATCTAGCCGAAATTCCACAAAATAAAAATACTTAAAATATACTGGAATTTGTACTTTAGAAAATATGTTAAAATAGTGAAGTGTGTGTGTGTGTGTGTGTGTGTGTGTGTGTGTGTGTGTGTGTGTGTGTGTGTGTATATACACATACATCTTCAACCACTTATCCAGGATGTGGTCACGGGGACAACGGCTCCAGCGAAGTACACGAAATCTTTCAAAAAGCAATAGTTAGTAGGCTTCTTTAGTCATAGTATTTCATAGTCATCGAGAAGCCATCATTTCTCGAGAATGCATAAAGTTTTGACTCATTGGGTTTAATGTTGAGAAATGTTGGTTTCTCAATAAACAAAAGATGGAGAACCGCATCCTACTTTTTCTGGGTCAGGCTCAAAAGTTCTCAGTCACCCCTAGTGCAATAATATGCATATGTTGCGGACATGAATGAGCGAAGCTCATCAGCATCTCACCATGTTATTTAGGTCCTTCAGACTTTTTCAGTAAAGTGGTTCTTGGGAGTATGAGCATGACTAAAACCTTTCAGCTTCTGAAGGAGCTCTGCCCCCCATACCCCCCCCCCACCACCTTTTTAAGCATTTTTCTTTTTTTTTTTCTTTTTTTTTTTGCTTTTCAGCTGACCCCCCAATTACAGTGCTCTTAACCCCCTGCCACTTTTAGCATTTTTTAAAATGTAGATGTAAATTCATATTCAAATTTTTCAGCTAGTTGACAGTAGGGCTGTACAATATGGCCAAATTATTGTATCTCAATATTGTCATATAAATTGTCATGTATATGTCTCTTATATACATGCTGTCCATATTCTTGAGCTGCTTAGGTGGGTAGGGAGAGTTCCCATGGGATAAAAAAGCTTTTCAACCTACCATCCCTGGTTCTCAAGACCAGGCACCTAAGTGGCTCTACTCTGTATTTTTAAAAAGATATTTAGGTGTACCTTAGTAAACACTAGTAGAGTTCCACCTTAGATTTGGAATGTATAATAGAAGATATACTTTACTGAATTTTCATATCAATATGATATACGATATGACTATGATTTGACACAAAGTGCAGCAACAGTGAAAATTAAACATTCTTAAACAAAACAGGAATAATACCACACTTATTTTGCACTCATCATAAGGTTAGGATACTGTGCTCTCCAAAAGTATTGGAACACTTGGAATTTCACACATTTTAATTTGTTTATGCCATTTTAAATACAAGAAATACAAAAAAATAAAGAATAAAAATTTCTAAAATTATCTTCCTCAAATTCAAACTGAAAGCAAATCTCTAAAACTTGATAAAACCTGTAAATAATAATCAGTTTTATTGCCAGTTTTCTTCAGATAAGTCAGGGGATGGAAACATGAACATTTCCAAGTCACTGAATATGTCTTGGATTTTATTTACATCAGTTATGAGGAAATACAAAAGTTTCTTTCACCAAAGCATCAAATCTAGGCTTTCATCTCAAATGTACTTTCTGTCAAATTGAAGCTGAACTTTCAGGTCTTCTTCTTAAGAAAATCCTCCTCGACACCACTTCATCAGGAAGCTGGATTTTATATTTTTATTCATTTATATCAAGTTGTAGAGATTTGCTTTCAGTTTGAGTTAAGGAAGATAATTTTAGAAAAAAAAAGTATTTGAAATGGAATAAACAAATTAAAATGTGTGAAATACCAAGTGTTCCAGTACTTTTGAGGGCAATTGAGAAACAATGCGGAGGAGCATCTTACATCTAATAGTGCAGCAGATAAGAGAATATTTAGAGTGGAATCCTGCACATGGTAATACAAACATAACATTCTGCACAAATAATCCATAGACATGAATTCTTTTGAAAAAAACTGATTGGCCACTTGAATTTTCAATAGGTAGCCACGTAGGGGTCAATTGAAGAATTACAGAGGGGTCAAAATTAAAAGATGCTCCAATCATATACAAAACTACACCACATTATTATCACTTTACCGAGGCGTTGCTAGGCCGGTATCGTAGATTTACGTAGACGCTACCTGGCTATACCCACCCGCTGTGCGTAAAACAAATGACGTCATAGCACGCAGCCCAAGAACTGTCTGCAGAGGAAAAAAAACTGTCCGCAGAGGAAAAGATAAAAAGGCAAGAAGTGTGTGTTGGTCCCAATATGGATATTCCAGATGATTTTCTCATGGATAGTACAACAATGAACAGCAGCCAAAGCAGCCAGCTTGATGAGGACGCACTGCCGAATTTGGAGAGCAGCGCGTGCCAGCCGACACGACAAAAGTTAAAGTGAGCCAACTTTTTATGTACGCATTACGTGTTATGTATCTCAGTAAGTGATAATAATGCAAATAATATGCTGTTGTCGTGCGGTATGCATTTTCTGAGTCCCTCCGTCCATGCCGTCGCCCAAAATGACAGATATTCGCCCAAGTTAGACGAGAGGGAATATCTATATTTGGGCGACTGGGCATGAATGTCGGGCCTCTGAAAATGCATACCACGCTCCAAAAGCATGTTATTGTATTATTGTTTGCCTGATCATAAAGATTCCAAAAAAAGGTATAGTTTGGACAATCTGCGACTGAATGTTATGGAGTTATGACGTAATAGCAGCAAGAATGGTGACAAAAGTCAGTTTCAGTTTGTACAGGGGTCAAAAGTTAAAGTTGCTCCATTAATTTTGCTCCATCTGTATTTGTGCTGAATTTGATGCTTGTATTACCATTTGAAGGATTGTTTCAGTTATCTGCTGCACTAATAAGCCAACAGAGCATGAACCAGCTGCTGTCTGTTAGCTTAAACATCTGTATATAAGGCAACCCGTATTAAAGGAGAAATGCTGCTTTTAACAACCTGGATCTCATTTCTGGCATAAAATATGGTCGTTTACTCACCAATATAAGTTTGGTGTGAATAGAAGTCCATAGTTTAAATGACGTGTTCAGTTCAGATCTGAGGCAAACATTTTTCTTCTTCTACTAAGGTGGATTAGAACATTTTGTGGTACACAGCACAAACTACTGGACAGGAGGAACCTAGCAGTCAGTGTGACTCACTGATTTCAAAATGCAGCTCTTTCAACCAGACGTGTGGTGCCGTGGCATGTCAATCATCTGTGTCCAATCAGATTTCAGGGGAGTCCAGTTAAACCCCGGCCTCCGTTCTAGCTCCACCCATGCCAGGAAGTGTTCAACATTTGACATTTTCTGTTTCACTGTTATTGAAAATTTGGCACTTCCTGTTTGAGTGTGAGCTTGCCACTGAGTTCCTGTGAGATTCCTATCTCACTATCTAACTATCTCAAACTGACACACAGATATTTGCCTTAAGAGATTTATGGTATAGATTTAAATTGATGAGTTAAACAGGAATATGTCAGTATGATTATGAAGTGTAACTTCTGTAAGCTTTTCAAACTGAAGCTGCTTCAAAGTAAAGACATATTCAATCAGTGACTCATAAACCTGAAAACTGAAGAATGCAGGAAGTCCTTTCAGTCACTCGTACAAGCCACGAACAAATCTGTTAGTACATCTGATTCTTAGTTTAAGCCCATTGCCCAGTGGGTACTATGGAATCTGAGGGTGTTGTCAGACCAAATCAGTCAGAAAATGTGAGAAATGGAACCTAAAAACATCAAATGTCTACTTTTTGGCAGGGCTGATGAAATTCTTGGAGTTACAACCAACCCCAGCGATCTCCACCCTAGAACATGCCCGTGGCTCTGGTTCTTATAAAAAATGACTGAACCTATGCACTGATTTGTTAATTGTAAAGAAATCACACAAGTATTTGCAGTCAGTTTATTTCTTCTGTCCTCTGCAGTGCTCTGCTGAATGTGGAATGGGTGTCCGGAGCCGTGGCGTCCTCTGCCTGACCAATCACATCAGCAGCCTTCCTCTGGAGGGGTGTGGTACCGAGAGGCCTGCGGATTTCGAGGTCTGCAACAACGGCCCGTGTGAGAATCGCATCGAGTGGTTCACAGGTCCCTGGAGCCAGGTACCAGAACAACCAGAGGTCACGCTGGGATTAAGAAGCAGCCAACTGCCATATGTTAATTACTAGGAATTTGTGTCGGCTTCGCATGGATTTTGTTTTGGTATTTTTACATTTCATCTTATTATATGGTCTGTGCTGCTCTTATGTCTTAGTGCTCAGCTGAGTGTGGTGCCGGCAGCCAGCAGAGGGCAGTGGTGTGTCTGATGAAGTCAGAAGAGGGTTATACCATCATGCCGCCGTATGAATGCTCATCTTTGGAGCGGCCTCTTGGCCAGCAGAGCTGCTACCTGAAGGTCTGTGGGGCCAAGTGGTACCACACTGAGTGGAGCGCTGTGAGTACAACTACGAAACTTATCCCGTTTGCTGTTGTGATGCCCTTACGCAAGGCACGTACTTCCCTAATCCTTCAAATTATAGAAGACAGTCTGTACTGTTAAATCAGTTACCTTTAACTTCAATGTGCTGTGATTGACAGCCACAGTAAAATGTCAGTGTCCAAATGTAAATGTACATTTGGACACTCAAGACCAGGCACCTAAGTGGCTCTACTCTACTTTTTTAGATATTTAGATATACTTTAGTATACACTATTAGAGTTCTACCTTAGAATTGGAATGTATTATAGAAGACATACCTTACTGAATTTTCATGTACATAAAACTGCATGAATGACAGTATTAGATTACAACGTTCTTCATAGAGCTTCTACATCCACCAAGGCCCCACTGTCCCCTTCCCCAGCCCATATTCCAGCATGCACTCCACTAGTCCCCTGGTTCCCAACCTGGGGTCTGTCTTGCCCTGTCTTTGATAGAAGTAGGGGGCAGCAAGCAAAAAAAAAAAAGGTGGGAACCATTACATTAGTCAACCCTTGTTCAAAAGTACTTTTTTTTTGGTCTGCCAGATCTGGATCATTTTCTGGATCTGCACCATTGGATCTGGACCCCAGTCAAACTATGGCTTGACAATCACAGAATCCTGAATGCTGATCTTTGATTCGTAATCATTCAGGATCAAAACTCAGTGATCAGGATCATTCCTTAATCTAAAAATCTGTGTAGCAGGTTTGTGATTGAGCTTCATCATTAGGGTGGACATTGTACTAACTCAGGGCTGTTTAATTTAAAGTGTTCCAAAACGTGTGAAGGAGGATTCCGCGTGCGGGAAGTGCGCTGCCTGTCCGACGACATGCTGTCCAGTGACGACTGTGAAGAGCAGCTGAGGCCGACCAATAAGGAGGACTGCAACCCAGAGCCCTGCATACCTCAAACAGGTCAGTCATAGAAGACTTTTTGTGGAATTGAGTAGTTTAGAAAAGGACCACTGGGTGGTTGATTGGACTCAAAACTGTTCCACGTTGTGGTGAACGTGGCACCAACAGCAACATGATGTTTGCAAATGTGACCTGAGGAAAAAAGGATGATCTCACTTTACCTTCCCAGTCCATTTCGGAAGTTGTCTTCTTCTGGCACCTTTGGACCCTGAGTCCTGCACGGTTCTATGTCAGTACCCACGTCTGATGAGTCATGTCAGAGGTGTCCAGCCAGTCAGCCCTTACCAAAAAGTAGCATATGCAAGTATGTTTCAAGTATACTTCGAGTTTACTTTTTATATACTTATCAGTACTATTTTTTGGTAAGGGAGGGTCTGATTATAACAGTGGAATACAGGATTTGACTCATGTGGGTAGAGCAGGAAGAAATGAAGTCTGTGCTTGGGGTCCTTGGGTACTGCTGGAATGACTTTGTGCCAGATGACCTGTTACTTAGGACATTGTTCAAATTCAGAGTCACAACTTTGTGGCAAATGTGTGAAAAAATTCCTAATAAAAAAATGGTACTTTTTAATGTTTGTTGTTGTTTTCTAAAGTAAAACTACTTTTTTGTTTATCAATTAAAAAATACCCTTAAATAGGTGTTTTTCAGTGACAGTATTTTTTATGTTGTGATTTTTTTTCAAGCAATAGACTAGTGAAAGTATGTTTAAAGATGTAACATAAAGCTTTATCCCTAGTTCTTTTGTTGTTTTGTTACAAGTTGAATTTTAAGATTTTCAAACAGCAGATCATCCTTCTGGATTATTTGTCCTATGGCTGAGTGACAGTTTTTTGGCAAAATGTTATGCTTTAGGTAAGATATGATACTTATTTTACTATGGTGGTGGTGGTGTATTTAAAGGTATATTTACAAACTGCATACCAAATTAATCAGTGGGTCCTGTGCAATCCACTGATACCTTACAATAAGCAATATCTAACTGTAGTTAAGAAAAAGTCATATCTTTCTCAACCCATACCACTTAAAGACGTGAAAATAATTTGTGATGTTGCAAAAAAATAAAAAAAAACATCTGATCCCTTCAATTTTGAAGCTAGATTCTTAAACCCTTAAGTGGTTTGACCAGAAACAAATGGGATTTTTTTTTTTTTTTTTTTTTTGCAACAGATTCTCGTGGTTTTACAGGCGGAATTGACTATATTACTAAACTTTACTTCCAGTTAAAATGGAATGTGTGTCCTGTTGGCACTATTTAGAGATAAGAGACCTGATTAAGCCTCTACAGTTATGAATTCTTCATCAACCTAAATTTTAAAGTACGTTTTTTCTTTATTTTAGCTGACTGAAATGTGAATTTATCATGCCCAAGAAAGATAACTAAAGCTGTCAGGGTTGTGGCCGGCCTGCTGGCACTTACTCTCAGATGACTCCAGAGCAGAATCACAAAATTATTAACTCTGTGATGGTCAAGTGGTATGGTGAAGAAGGGTACCGTAAGCTGAAAACTGCAAATGTTGATAATTTCTCTGAAAACAAAGTACGTAGATGCAGCAAGGGCGTCCAGATCAAATACAACCCCAATTCCAGTGAAGTTGGGACGCTGTGTGAAATGTAAATAAAAACAGAATACAATGATCTGCAAATCCTCTTCAACCTATATTCAGTTGAATACAATACAAAGACAAGTTATTTAATGTTCATACTGATAGACTTTTTTGTTATTGTGCAAATATTTTCTCATTTTGAAATGGATGCCTGCAACACATTTCAAAAAAGTTGGGACGGGGCAACAAAAGACTGGGAAAGTTGAGGAATGCTCAAAGAACACCTGTTTGTAACATTCCACAGGTGAACAGGTTAACTGGAAACAGGTTGTTGGACAGTTGTTCAACAGTCCAGGGTCGTATTTTGCGCTTCGTAATGCGCCACACATTTTCAGTGGGTGACAGGTCTGGACTGCAGGCAGGTCAGTCTAGTACCTGCTGTTGGGGAAGTGTCGTGACACGGCCCCACAACAGGGGGCGTTAATGAAGGGACAATGGAATAGCCAAAAAGTAACAATTTAATGTTGTGAAGGTGCACAACGTAATACAGACAGATACAAATATGTGTTATATCAATCCGACAAAAAGGTGACGTGTGGCAGGCTCGAAGATAGGAGACGTCCGGTGAGAGAAAAGCCGGAACCCACACAAGCCTCACCACCAACGGACCTGAAGAACACCGGAGCCGCCAAGCCCTGCGCCCCAGGTGGCCACTGTCTTCAGCAGTCAGACCCGGTACTGCTGGCAGAAAACAGAAACAGTTCTGGATGAGTGTGAGTTCGCACACTCAGTAATCCCACAGTCTGTGTTCAGTAAGGAGGGAGAACCTCCACCTCCAATCACACACTCGTGCAGCTCCTGAGATAACCACTTATCTGGGTGGGGTGTGAGGCGAAGCCGTCGCAGTCCACACCAAACGCCAACTCCGCAGACGGTATCCGTCCCAGGAAAACGGCTGCAAAAAGAGATCAGACTAATACTCGAATTTAAGGTTCAGCAGAGAATTACCTGTATGGTAGAAGATTTCTCGGCGAGGAGGTGGAGTTGCAGTCTGGTCTTTATAGTGGTGGTGATGGGTGACAGCTGGTGTTGATAGATGACAGCTGTCACCTCTAGCGGCTCTGACGCCCTCTCATGCTTGGAGCCCGCACTCCAAGCAGGGCGCCATCTGGTGGTGGTGGGCCAGCAGTACCTCCTCTTCAGCGGCCCACACAACACCTGCACTCTTTTACTACAAAGCCACGCTATTGTAACTCGTGCAGAATATGGCTTGGCATTGTCTGGCTGAAATAAGCAGGGGCGTCCCTGAAAAAGACGTTGCTTGGATGGCGGCATGTGTTGCTCCAAAACCTGGCTGTACCTTTCAGCATTGATGGTGCCATCACAGATGTGTAAGTTGGCCATGCCCTGGGCACTAACACACCCCCATACCATCACAGATGCTGGCTTTTGAACTTTGCGCTGGTAACAATCTGGATGGTCTTTTTCCTCTTTTGTCCGGAGGACAGGACGTCCATGATTTCCGAAAACAATTTGAAATGTGGACTCATCAGACCACAGCACACTTTTCCACTTTGCGTCTGTCCATTTTAAATGAGCTCGGGCCCAGAGAAGGTGGTGGCATTTCTGGATGTTGTTGATGTATGGCTTTCGCTTTGCATGGTAGAGTTTTAACTTGCACTTGTAGATGTAGCGACGATCTGTGTTAACTGACAATTGTTTTCTGAAGTTTTCCTGAGCCCACACGGTAAGATCCTTTACACAATGATGTCGGTTTTTAATGCAGTGCCGCCTGAGGGATCGAAGGTCACGGTCATTCAATGTTGGTTTTCGGCCTTGCGGCTGACGTCTCCAGATTCTCTGAATCTTCTGATTATGTTATGGATTGTAGATGATGGAATCCCTAAATTTCTTGCAATTGAACATTGAGAAACATTTTTCTTAAACTGTTGGACTATTTTTTCACGCAGTTGTTCACAAAGTGGTGATCCTCACCCCATCTTTGCTTGCTGAGTCTTTTGGGGATGCTCCTTTTATACCCAGTCATGACACTCACCTGTTTCCAATTAACCTGTTCACCCGTGGAATGTTCCAAACAGGTGTTCTTTGAGCATTCATCAATTTTCCCAGTCTTTTGTTGCCCCATCCCAAATTTTTTGAAATGTGTTGCAGGCATCCATTTCAAAATGAGCAAATATTTGCACAAAAGAAAAAAAGTCTATCAGTTTGAACATTAAATATCTTGTCTTTGTTGTGTATTCAATTGAATATACGCTGAAGAGGATTTGTAAATCATTGTATTCTGCTTTTATTTACATTTCACACAACGTCCCGACTTCATTGGAATTGGGGTTGTACATAAGTATGCACACCCTTTGCTTAATACTTTGTTGATGTACCTTTGGCAGCAATTACAGCCACAGGTCTTCTTGAATATGATGCCACAAATGTGGTGCACCTATCTTTGGGCAGTTCTGCCCATTCTTCTTTGCAGCACCTCTCAAGCTCCATCAGGTTGGATGGGGAGCATCTGTGCACAGCCATTTTCAGATCTCTCCAGAGATGTTCAGTCAGATTCAGGTCTGGGCTCTGGCCGGACCACTCAAGGACATTCACAGAGTTGTCCTGAAGCCACTCCTTTGATATCTTGGCTGTGTGGTTAAGGTCATTGTCCTGCTGAGAGATGAACCATCACCCCAGTCTGAGGTCAAGAGTGCTCTGGAGCAGCTTTTCATCCAGGATGTCTCTGTACATTGTTGCATTCATCTTTCCCTCAATCCTGACTAGTCTCCCAGTTC
This sequence comes from Thalassophryne amazonica, assembly GCF_902500255.1. Lineage (NCBI taxonomy): Eukaryota > Metazoa > Chordata > Actinopteri > Batrachoidiformes > Batrachoididae > Thalassophryne > Thalassophryne amazonica. Next base: position 47,975,713 of record NC_047104.1, read on the forward strand.
CTGACACTGAAAAACGTCCCCACAGCATGATGTTGCCACCACCATGCTTCACTGTAGGGATGGTGCCTGGTTTCCTCCAAACATGATGCCTGGCATTCACACCAAAGAGTTCAATCTTTGTCTCATCAGACCAGAGAATTTTGTATCTCATGGTCTGAGAGTCCTTCAGGTGCCTTTTGGCAAACTCCAGGTGGGCTGCCATGTGGAGTGGCTTCCATCTGGCCAATACAGGCCTAATTGGTGGATTTCTGCAGAGATGGTTGTCCTTCTGGAAGGTTCTCCTCTCTTCACAGAGGAATGCTAGAGCTCTGAAAGACTGACCATCAGGTTCTTGGTTACCTTCCTGATTAAGTCCCTTCTTCCCTGCTTGCTCAGTTTAGACAGGTGGCCAGTTCTACGAAGAGTTCTGGTGGATCCAAACTTCTTCCATTTACGGATGGACAAAAAACTGGCATTAAATACATTTTTGTGTTGCATGTTATTAATGTCCATATAATTCATGTTGTAAAAGAATATAATTAGAATGAATGTATAAATGTTGCAAAACATAATTCTGCTCTAATAATAATATTGAAAGATCTCTCTTCCACCCCTGCACAGTTGTACAATGGTTTAGTCCAGGCGCACAGGTGACTCTCCCCCCCACACACACACATCCCAAACGGGATCTGACAGAAAGAGGAGGTGTTTAGTAGTGCTGAAACAACTAATCGATTTAATCGATTATTAAAATAGTTGTCAACTAATTTAGTCATCAATTAGTTGTTAAATAACTTTGTTTTACCGCAAATGTTTCGTTTCTTCCATATAAATCAACCATTTCTGCAGCGCGGCTTTGCTTTGAACCTTGAACCAATCGAAGCAGTGCTTCGATCTGGTGCTTTGTTGATTCAGTGTTTTATTTCGCTTAATCTTAATTTTTCCCCACTAAAACCCCAAAGAGCATATGTCTGTGAGTAACATTTACCTTTTTATGTTAATCTGTCCTGTTGTGGTCTTCTGAAACAGTTGATAGATGTATTTTATAACTTAAAAACGGGACCAATGCTAACGCATTAGCATGTCTATGGCGTTTTTCAATGTTGAAGTTAGCATTAAGCTGTTGCAGCCGTCAGCACATTTGTTTTCTGTATAATAATTCATGGCTCAGCGTTTGTTGTCGTAAAAGAGTCAAATGTATTACAAATTGTAATATTTTATTCATTTATTTGTATTTATATGTCAACAATAATAATAATAATAGAAACAACAACAATAATAGTAATAATAAGTAATAATGCCACAATTAGTCCAGGGGCCAAGCAGGTTTTCGGTACCACTTAAGGTGACTAAACAACACTTAGAATTCAGCCTCAGTGTATTATGGCCTACACAAAAATGTGTAATAGCAATCTCAGGGTGGTAGGTGTAGCCAGGTAGGGATCAGTGAAGAATTACACAGAGGTCAAACTTTAAAAATGCTCCAATCATGTTAAAAACTATATCACATTACTTGTCTGGTCATAACGATTCCAAAAAGGTATAGTTTGGACTATCTGTGATGGAATGTTTTGGAGTTATGGGGTAAAAACAGCAAAAATTGTGACAAAGGTCAGTTTCAGTTTGTACAGGGGTCAAAAGTTAAAGTTGTTCCAATTTCTGTACAGAATGATGCAAATTATTGGTTGAAATAAAAGGTTTTAGATTAATAAACGGAATAGTTTTGACTGTGTTGAATGTTTGGTCTCCAAGGTAAAGGTCAAACAAGATCAACATCTATTGGATTCTATGACATGTGACATATATTACCCTGTAACATGATAATTAAGCATGACAGATGGTGCAAACTATTCTATTAGAACCCTATTAACCCAAACAATAATTTGCATTATTTCTTTTTATTTTTATTTTTTTACTGAATTTTATCAACTTTAACTTTTGACCCCTGTACAAACTGAAATTGACCTTTGTCACCATTTTTGCTGTTTTTCCCCATAACCTCAGAACATTCTATCATAGATAGTACAAACTATACTTTTTTGGAATTGCTATGATCAGACAAATAACATGATATAGTTTTCAATGTGATTGGAGCATTTTAAAATTTTGACCTCTGTGTAATTCTTCATTGACCCCAACCTGGCTACAGCTACCACCCTGGGATGGCTATCATATATTTTTATGTAGGCCATGGTACACTGAGGCTGGATTGTTGTCCTTTAGTCACCTTCAGTGGTACCAATTAGGTCAAAATTGATGACTAGCTCATGGACTAAATACAGTTTTAGAGAAACGGACTGAAGAATCTGATAAAACAAAACAGAAAAGACTAAACCAACTAAAAATGAACATAAATAAATATAGAAATAACTGTTTCCTGTGAACACCTAGTGACTTAAACCTCCACTTCATCCCTGTTTTATTAAGTTTAATGACAATTTGTTTCGGTCAAACCACATCTGTGTTTTTACACAAGAAGAAAATAAAATGCAGTAAACTGCACATTTGTGTCTTTTTTCATGAAAATATGTTATTAAACATAACATATTACACTTTCGTCAGGCCTTTAAAATACTTTTGTGGACTCTTGCTGTAATATGTTGTCAGTGGTTGAGATAGTTGCTGTAGGCATCTAAACCTGATGGAAATCTGTGTGTGGTATATCGGTGATGTATGTATGTGCAAAATCAATCAATCAATCAATCAATCAATTTTTTTATATAGCGCCAAATCACAACAAACAGTTGCCCCAAGGCGCTTTATATTGTAAGGCAAGGCCATACAATAATTATGTAAAACCCCAACGGTCAAAACAACCCCCTGTGAGCAAGCACTTGGCTACAGTGGGAAGGAAAAACTCCCTTTTAACAGGAAGAAACCTCCAGCAGAACCAGGCTCAGGGAGGGGCAGTCTTCTGCTGGGACTGGTTGGGGCTGAGGGAGAGAACCAGGAAAAAGACATGCTGTGGAGGGGAGCAGAGATCGATCACTAATGATTAAATGCAGAGTGGTGCATACAGAGCAAAAAGAGAAAGAAACAGTGCATCATGGGAACCCCCCAGCAGTCTACGTCTATAGCAGCATAACTAAGGGATGGTTCAGGGTCACCTGATCCAGCCCTAACTATAAGCTTTAGCAAAAAGGAAAGTTTTAAGCCTAATCTTAAAAGTAGAGAGGGTGTCTGTCTCCCTGATCTGAATTGGGAGCTGGTTCCACAGGAGAGGAGCCTGAAAGCTGAAGGCTCTGCCTCCCATTCTACTCTTACAAACCCTAGGAACTACAAGTAAGCCTGCAGTCTGAGAGCGAAGCGCTCTATTGGGGTGATATGGTACTACGAGGTCCCTAAGATAAGACGGGACCTGATTATTCAAAACCTTATAAGTAAGAAGAAGAATTTTAAATTCTATTCTAGAATTAACAGGAAGCCAATGAAGAGAGGCCAATATGGGTGAGATATGCTCTCTCCTTCTAGTCCCCGTCAGTACTCTAGCTGCAGCATTTTGAATTAACTGAAGGCTTTTTAGGGAACTTTTAGGACAACCTGATAATAATGAATTACAATAGTCCAGCCTAGAGGAAATAAATGCATGAATTAGTTTTTCAGCATCACTCTGAAACAAGACCTTTCTGATTTTAGAGATATTGCGTAAATGCAAAAAAGCAGTCCTACATATTTGTTTAATATGCGCTTTGAATGACATATCCTGATCAAAAATGACTTCAAGATTTCTCACAGTATTACTAGAGGTCAGGGTAATGCCATCCACAGTAAGGATCTGGTTAGACACCATGTTTCTAAGATTTGTGGGGCCAAGTACAATAACTTCAGTTTTATCTGAGTTTAAAAGCAGGAAATTAGAGGTCATCCATGTCTTTATGTCTGTAAGACAATCCTGCAGTTTAGCTAATTGGTGTGTGTCCTCTGGCTTCATGGATAGATAAAGCTGGGTATCATCTGCGTAACAATGAAAATTTAAGCAATACCGTCTAATAATACTGCCTAAGGGAAGCATGTATAAAGTGAATAAAATTGGTCCTAGCACAGAACCTTGTGGAACTCCATAATTAACTTTAGTCTGTGAAGAAGATTCCCCATTTACATGAACAAATTGTAATCTATTAGACAAATATGATTCAAACCACCGCAGCGCAGTGCCTTTAATACCTATGGCATGCTGTAATCTCTGTAATAAAATTTTATGGTCAACAGTATCAAAAGCAGCACTGAGGTCTAACAGAACAAGCACAGAGATGAGTCCACTGTCCGACCTTTTAATAATAACTCACTTAAAGAAATAATGGCAAAACTCACATGTAAGTAAAAAAACAAAAAACAAAACGATTAATAGAAAAAAATAATCGACCGATGAACTGATTAATAAAATAATCGTTAGTTGCAGCCCTAGTGTTTAGGCTGAAATAAAATATGTCTTTCCTAAAAAATCAAAGTCCGTATTTCAAAAAAGAAGAGGAAAAAAAAAAAGGGAAAGAAAACTAAATGAGGGAAAGCAACTGCTAACCAAATTCTTTGAAAAGAGAGATGAGCTTAAAAGCTAGCTATATTGAGTTGGGGGGTCTGGGGGACCAAATTGCACCATTTTGGTGCAATTTGGTCCCCCAGACCCCCCAACTCAATATTGCTCCCCCAACTTTAAAAAGGGTTCTGACTCCCAGGTGTGATCTAAGGTATACATGATTTAGACCTGGTTTGACTATGCATTAGAAATTTGGTGTTTGCGTTAATAAAAAAGAACATAACAGTGTGTGTGTGTGTGTGTGTGGGGGGGGGGGGGGGGGGGGGGGGGGGTCTTCAATATGGGTAGTACCCAGGGCCCAGAATTTGCTGCTACGCCCCTGTGCATCTATCCCGACTTGTCTCAAGTAAACTGGCTGTAAAATTGATGATTTGGTTGTGTTATTTTTAAAGGTATGTATACTTCAGCACGCCATGTTTGGACTTTTATATTTTTATGTCATGTTGTACAGATTAGTTTCCATCGAGTTTAAATGGTATAATTTTAGGAATTGTAATATAATGAAGCCTGTATTATAATTTTTTTTTTCCCCTCAAAAGGTTCAAGGCTATACCCTCCTCACTAAAAATGACTAAAATAAATAAAAACAGCTCTCAAGTACTGTCCTATACTACCTTGAACACGGCCTTTAGTTCGGAAGCACTGCTGTGGTGTTATACATGTTACAACCCACTGTTGCCATGGCAGCGTCTCACTCCGGCTGTTCTTCTTGGTAAAACTGGATTCAGAGTGATTCAAACTATAATTTCTGTTTCAGATGAGAACTGCAGAGACAAATACTTCAACTGTAACGTGGTGGTGCAGGCTCGTCTCTGCGTGTACGATTACTACAAGACCACGTGCTGCGCTTCATGCTCACGCATGGCCCACAGACACTCGGTTCAGCGGGGCCACAGCTAGCACACGACGGGGCTGATCTCCACAGGGTGAAGAGTGACTGCAGACTCTGTTCACGGGCCAGAGGAGCGGACGGCTGGACCTTCCCTAAAATGGATACCGGTACTTGCCTTGTTGGCCAAGGATGCAAACTGAAAAAGGAACACTTCATTAGGAGATGGCTGTGTGGAAAAAGAAAGGGCTTAAAATAGCAGAGGACGGAACAGGCGCACTGGATTAAAGGATACACGGTGGGGAGAGAGGTCAGAGGTCATGGATTTGAGCCCTCCTCAAGAATATCTTCTTTGTTTGGACTTACAAGAAGCCTGCCGCAGTCACTCGCTCATCATGACTTGCATGTCCTAAACGTCTTCACACTCTGAGCCACACTTGGAGGAATGATGTCATATGAAGTTGAGCCTGTATGGTTAACCAATCACAAGCAACTTTATCAAACGGAAGACCGTTTGATTTATTTTACCGGGTGTAGATAAACTGCCCTCTACACCAGATGGTCACACGGTGCATTTGACTGCCAGAGGGCCGCAAAAAAAAGAGAAGCTAACTGCAGTTATGTCAGCATGTGCAGGCATGTCTTAGCAGTTAGCATTAACACATGGTTTAACACCAACAATGGTTATTTTGATTAACGCTAAGTTCAGCTGACATGAATGCTGTGTTCACATATTGGCGGTGTGTAACAGATGGTAATTGCATTTCAATGAGGATAACGAAAAATTCCGACACCGCTGGCGGTGAGAGCAGCACCTCACAACGGTGCAAGATCTGGACCCGTATTCACAAAGCAACCTAAGGGTAAAAGTAGCTCTTAGTGACGTCATTCTAAAAAAAAATGTTAGAATTCCTTGAATTCTTAGAATTTTCTCTTTATACCATGAAAGTTATTCACAAAGCATTAAGAGAGCTCATAAGGTGAAACAATGTTAAGAGGAGGGAGGAGGACTTTTCATAAGAATTAAGTGTCTTAAGAGAAGACAGCAGAAAGACAGAGAGGAAGGAGAGACATTCTCCGTATGTTGAATGACAGTGATTTAGTAACACGCTACCGGCTTGATTATGCAGGGATAATGTTTGTGGTTGACTTCACCAGTAATGAGCTTACTTTTCTCACTCAGCATAGTAACATAACGCCTGAGATGAAGGTCATCACAACATTTCGATACCTGGCTACGGCAAAAATATAAATTGCATATAAATTCTGTAACATTCATGCAGTGTATAATAGCCAAGTGTCCTCTGTGTGTGTGAGTAAGTATGGCTTCAATCACAGAGAAACTGGGGGAGTTGACATTTGCCGTTTGGTATACGTATGTATTTTGGGTCAAGGATGAATGCTGCAAAAACGGAAAGTTGATAAGATTAATAGTTTTTTGAGAAATTAGCAATCGTAGCTAACCAGTAAACAGTGGACATTGTGTGCAATGCACCATGGGAGTTTGGGTCTTTGGGGTTTTAAATGTTATTGTGGTACACATTAGTTTTACAGTGTTGTCAGTGTTATTGATTTATTGTGTTTTGTAGTTCAATTGGTTGAGATTTTAGACACTTTAAGTGTCATGTTGCCATTACCTTGACTGACAAGTGTATTGCGTTTGACGTCTTCCACCACTGTCCCTTTATCTGCATGTCTAAAAATAGAAGCACCTTAGACAAAAAGCTGTGCTTGTATATAATTTTGATTACGGACAAACTGGGGAGAGCTGAAATTTGCTGTTTGGTTATGTATTTGGGGTCAAGGATGAACGTCGCCAAAACAGAACGTTGATAGGAATAATATGTTTGAAGAAACTATGGATATTACAGCACTACAGCACCGGTGCAGACAGAAATTCTATTACAACAAACAGTATGATGGTTTATCTACCATCAGCATGTGAATGCAGTGTGACTGCAGTGTCAGTTAGCATTAGCATGACCACATACAGGTTACCACAGTCTGTGGTCGGACTGCTAGTAGTCAAATGCACCATGTCAGTCTAACACCTGTCCAGTATGAACAGCGGTCTGCCCCACATCCACAAATGTGGTGCAACTTCCGGAAAACTTTAAAATCAGCAGTTTTCTGATCCTGTATCACTTAACCCCTGTGGCTCTGATGAACACATCATGAAAACATAAGATTTTTAAATTTCCTGCCAAATTCAGCCTTGAGGTGTAAATGTAGCTTTTGTAATATGTATGTATATATGCATGTATGATGGAATAAATGATTTTTTTTTTTTTATTATTATTAAAAAAGTAATTCAGTCCTTCCAGCAGTTTAAAAAAAAAAAGAGAAAAAAGCAGCCCGTGTTATTTATTCGTGTGGGTCCCCAGGGAGGACTAGTTTATGGGCCACCGGTGGCCCATTTTGGCAGCTGGACTGGATGAAATAAGCAGATGGTCAAACACCCCAAAGTGCTGCGTGTGTGTCACAGGGGTTAAACTGTGTAAATCATGCTGCTGATTAAATCCACACTCAGCATTGTTTAAAACAATTACCCAGAAAAATCCCAAGTTCAGCAGCACTGTTCAGTCAAACTACACATGCGATTTTAGTCCAGAGTAAACTATTGTTTACCAACGTCACACTGAAATGCTTTTGTGTACTGGAGCCGGTCAGCGGCCTCCTAGCAGTAAACTTTATCTCTGATCCATTAGTACTCTGTGTTTTGAGTATGCACAGCGCTGATTCTGAAGTACAATGAAGACGAGTGTGACTACAAAACAGTTTCAGTGAGACATTTGTATTTGCCCTGTTTTGTATTCCAGATGGTCAGAGAATGATTGTTTTTAAAAGTTTGTAAAAATAAAGTAATTATTTGTATACCTCAAAGCACACAGGTCTTCTACCATTCCTGCACCACTCCAGTGTTTTCCACCACAGACACTGAGGTATAGCCTGCCATCTAGAGGACAGTTATAATGTTTCACCTAATGGACCTGAAAGTTCAACTTCTGTGTGTTAATTTATTGCAGCTTCACTTTAAGAAATTATGATATTTTTTTGTCCCCCCCACCACAAATAATTTTTTTGCACTTTTCAGGTGGCAGTTTTAAAAATATTTGCATTTATTTATGAAAAAGGCACAGAAATGAACACTTTAGGTGTTACAACATAGTACCTGTTGATTCTATTGCATTAGATGATTATGTATCTGTTGTTAGAAATAACAGGAGAAGTAATAATGTCATTTCCTCTGATGAGTGTCTGATTTTGTTATGCGAATTTGTTTTCTGTGACATCACGGTGCCACAGCCTGGAGAGACAGCGTTTAGGATTTCTTGCTGCCGACAACGGGGCTGAAGGTTTTTTCACTGTCGGACATGAAAGCCTCGATCTCCTCCACGGTGCGAGGGACGCAGGTCAGCAACTCGATACCATTAGCCGTCACTGCGATGTCATCCTCGATGCGGACCTGCACAAAGGCGCCAGTGCGCACAGAGGTCAGTTGCACACGGTGAGCAGGGCAGACAGGAAATAGAATCTGTGAGGTTTCTTAGCAGAATGAACCGGCAACCTTTGAAAGTGTTAATATTTGAAGTAAAAACATGCTTTTGTAAAAAACAAACATGTTTGTTCTGTTTCTGGAGGCAAGGAACTCACCCCTCCAAAGCCACGGAAGCGTGAGAGCACTTCATTGGAAATGAAGCAGCTTTGGGCGGGGTCAGCCAGCGCCTGGTCCAACAGGTGGTTGATGAAGTATATTCCAGGCTCCACGGTGAGGACCATCCTCTCCTGCACCAGGCGGCCCATCCGCAGACTCCTCAGTCCAGGCTCGTCAACACGAGCCACGCCCTGAAAAACCAGATCGGCTCATTACACTGGCTCAATCCAAGCTGATGAAGGTTCAAGTGTGGAGCCATGCACTCACCGCCGGGTAGCCTCCTACGTCATGCACATCGATCCCCAGCAGATGTCCCAGACCGTGGGGCATAAAGACAGCTCCGAGGTGGACATTCATCATGTCATCCACATTACCCTTCAGGATGCCGATCCTCACCAGCTCCTCCAGGTGAACCCGGTCAGCCAGGCGGTGCATGTCGGTCCACTTCACACCTTCAAAGACAAATCCCTTCACCAAGAGCGTACTTAACAAAACAAGCGCTCACTCACTTCTGGCACAGTCCGAACTGATGTCAACAGGGTAAAAACTCAAAACCAACCAATTCTGAACAAGACCCAGAAAAAGTAGGGTGTGGTTCTCTATCTTTTGCATTTTGAGAAACCCACATTTCTCAACATTGCACCCAATGACTCAAAATCTCACACATTTTTGAAATGTTGCATCCTTAGAATGCCAAGACGGAGAATCACACTCTACTTATTCTGGGTCAGGCCCAAAACTTCTCAGTCACTTCTCCTAGATAACGTTTTCATAGTAATTTAATGACCTGTTCAGGCCCACCTACACTACCTTCACAGCCCACCAGGGGGCGGGTGTTCACAATTTAGGAAGGCAACGTATTTTTGTCACGTGACTCCCACAACAGTTTTCTACTTTATTATGGGCAATAAAGCGGTCCACACAGACTGCTTTTGGGCCTCTTCTATAAACTATTCAAACTTTCAACAACATCATTTTATTCAGCCAGAAATCTACACCGCTATGACATTTGTATAAAAATATTTTATGCATTTCACTGAAAGTTTCTCGTTACAATCAAATCAAAGCTAAATTACAGATATCGTGTATTTAATACCTACGACGTCACTGAATGATCTTTGATTAAGTGACCATCTAACAGCAGGACATGCACAAAAAAAAAAAAAAAAAAAAAAATAGACCATAATAATTAAATGCCCCATATGTCTCTGTATTCACCCTTAAAAAAAAACAAAAACAAAGTACTTATTGGACAAAAAGATTTTATAAATACATGACATGTCAAACTGTACATCTTAAGACATGGCATTTGGCACTGCCCATCAATCAACTGATTTTCCAGATGTTGAAGTGCTAAAATATATGGCATGCATATTTACGCATGTTTAAACATGCGTAAATGTACGCTGCTGCTGACTGTTAGAGTCCCTTTATTCAGAGAGTGCCCTCAACTTAGAACTGTGCTGAACTACTGAATGAACCTTTTATGTTTTCAATTTTTTTTTTTTTTTTTGTAATCAGTTATCCACATACAGCAACAAATTCAGGTACAGGTACTATCAAAATAAATATAAATAATATATAGTTAAGCTATAAAATTTACAATTTATGATGATTTATTTAATTTAAAGCCTGATTTATGCTTCTGCAGCTCTGTAACTCCGTGTCATGCAATGATGTGTGTGACAGTTTTAAAGTTCTCCGTCACTGGATTATGCTTTATTCTGTTTTAATTTGTCCCTCAACAAGCTTTTCTTTCTACAATAATCACCTCCAATTCAAAGGTAAGCTGCAATTTTCTCTTTTTCATCTTCGTGCTGTAAATTTGCAGACTTTTCTGCCAAATGTATGTGATCCCGAAATGTAATCAACGTGCGCCCTGCAAAAACTATTAAAATATGATGGGAGACAAAGGAGTGAAGGCAGAAAAGTGTCAAATCACAGCCTTTTACACAGTCTGATTTAACAGGTGCACGTCAGGCTGCGGTCCGTGTCTGATCACGGTGTGAAAAAAAATGAATTGTTTTAAATCATGGGAATGACTCCGGTCCCACATGCCAGGGGTTTTTAATGGAAATACCTTGCAACTGGACAGGACATTTTATCCGACGTGAGCGAAAAATCTGTTATACAAAATCTTTTATATACAGTGTTTAAAACATGGAAAACAATACAAAAACTTCGGGACCTTTTTTTGTCCGGTGACTGCGAATATCTACTTTATACGATGACATGGTGAGCTTTACTGTACATGGGACTGAACAATAAATTTACTTTAACGATGATGGTTGCTTCCATCCCTCATGGCTGACTTTATTTTTTAAATTTTTTCTTCTGTTCGGATCTGAAGGGAATCTGTACATCTCAAAGCCCTTTTGTCTATTTGTGCCTCCATAGCAAACAGGCATTTTCTGCAAATAAATAAATAAAATAGCTGGATTTACATGTGGATAGATTAACAGTGAATGCTATTTTGGCCCCAAGATGGCATCACGAGTCACATGATTTATTTTTTTTTTTTTTCCCCCGACTCTGACTAACAACAGGTCACCATATCTGCATGCACTTCAGCTTTTGACCACACGGGGCAGTATGAGACCACCTTCTATGCAGTCAGGAGGCTTCAAATGTACAGAGGGCAGGCAGCTCAGTGTAAACGTCTGCTGATGTTCTGGTAAACGCAGCGTACTCTCGTGTACAGTTAATGAAGGGATGAGACCTGGTTTGATGGCAGCCATGACAGTTCGGGAAGACTTGAGCACCGCCTCGTAGATGGCCTTCTGGTCTTCTGTGAACTTGCCGTTGGCTGGGAAGGAGCAGGTGATGTCTGAAGAGTAGCAGTAATACTCTCCTCCCATGTCAAACAGACTGCAGAGGACAAAACATCGAAACACACACACAAAAAAATAATTTAAAGTGCATCGACATCTGTGTCAGAAAAATGGCTAAAAGCTTCTCACCACATGTCTCCGTCGATAATGGTTTTGTCATTAGGAGCTCCAGCATGGCCATAGTGCAGCACGGAGCTATTATGCCCCCTATTGGTGAACAGTAAAATAAATAAACTATAAATACAGTGATAATAAAGAGGTCAAGTGAAAACAATTTGCAACAGATGTGCGAACATACACATTAGGATTTCAGATTTGATGGCAGTGTTACAAACTGATTATAACCTAAACACTGTGCATTTCCCTGTGAGATCATAATTAAAGAAAGGAGAGGAGTTTAAAGCACACACCCAACACAGCTGTTAACATCTGCTTATAACTTTCTGACTGCAGTATTCTCTGACTGTTGATTCTGTGGAAACCTTGCACCTGATACGTCAGCTGCGTGTAAAGAGATCAGAGAGAGTTCGAGCATAGGTTCAGAGCTTATGGTTCTGAGTCTTCCACTGATGCGTGATAAAGTTTTGAATGATAAGGTAAGCCAATAAATAACCTAACAAATCAAATAATCTATTTTCTAATAAATTGGGTCCCAATGTCACTACAGATGTTGTAATTGTGAACTGGGCGTGAAGAGTTCAAACAATAGGTCTAATTTGTAAATGTGTGTTCATTTGTAAGTGTTATTGTGTGTTTATTCTGATCTGCTCTGTGTTCTGCCTGACCTGAGAAAGACACAGACACACACACCAATACCTTTATACTCTTGTAGCTGTATTTTTGTTGGATGTTGTTTTACATGTTTATTTAATCGCCTCTGTCATTATTTTTTAATAGTGTAATCAATATTCTATTATTATTTTTATTAGTAAATGAGGACTTTTTAAAATTAGGGTTACCAAAAATTGGTTCAGTGGTTTCTGAGAAGAAGTTCTAATATGACAAATGGAAAAATGGGTGTGACCAGAGACGATGGGTCACATCAAGATCAAAATTGAAAATTTCACAAAACCTGTCAGGTATGTTTTTTGGCTTGCTGATTGCTACTCATGTAACAAATTGCAGCTCAACTGCTGCATAAATGGCTGTATATGAAATTTTTTTCAAGATGGCGGCCATATGTGAACTCGGATCGGAACACCTCAAACAAACTTTGGTGTCCTCATGGGTAGTAGGAACATGCACACCAAATTTCAACTTCATTGATCCAGTCATTTCAGAGGAGATGATGTTTACACACGCTGCCACCGACGGACAGGAACCCATGGCATAAGTCCACTGGACCGTCGTTCCAGGTAAGATAAAAAGGGCATTTGAACCCAGTACATTTCTTATTTGACTTTTAGAGGAGCTGCAGTTAACTGAAATCAAATTTTTTTTTTTTTTATAATGAAATTAACTGAAGGAAATTTTGATCCATACATTTATGAAATGTCCTCAAGACAAATTATAAAAGTAGCACTGCTACAAGTAATTGATAATGAATCAATTATTAAATTAAGCGGCAACTACTTTGATAATCAGTTTTTATTCTGTTCTGTTTTTTGTTCTTTTTAAATACACCCAAATTCTCTGACTTCAGCTTCTAAAATTATGGCAGCACGGTGGCTTGGTGGTTAGCACTGTTGCCTCACAGCAAGAAGGTCATGGGATTGATTCCCACCTGTGGCATTTCTGTGTGGAGTTTGCATGTTCTCCCCGTGTTTGTATGGCCTGGAAACTTTAAATTGCCCGTAGGTGTGAGTGTGAATGTGTTTATCTACATATGACCCTGTGATAGGCTGATGTCCTATCCAGGGTGTACCCCAGCTCTCACCCTATGATTGCTGGGATAGGCTCCAGCCCCAACATGCAACTCCACACAGAAAGGACCACGTGAGAAGTGATCCCACAACCTTCTTGCTGTGAGGCAACAGCGCTAACCACCAAGTCAGCATGTCACCCCTAAGTCACTGGCCCCATTCATTTAATAACAACAACATCAGTTTTACCTGAGATTTGAAAGTCCTTTAGCATTCCTATTTAAATTAATTTTTCATAACTACAAATAGAATTTCAGTGTGTGCACTCATGAACAGTCCACTTGCAGAATTAATTGGGATTCAAATCAACAACTCTGCAGTTTTTGCACAAACGGCCTGCAAACCTGAGCTGCAGTCACCTGTTCTGAAACCTAAAGTCATGCCTCCATATGTTGATGACATTTATTCTGGACTTTTGCAGTCAACTGATGAGCCATAAAATATCATCTCCATCGATGATGTCAACTTTAATCAAGCTGATAAAGGGCACAGGCTGTAAACTCATTAACTAAGGGCACTAAACCAGCATCACACCATCACTTACGTTCCACAGATGCAGATGTAGGAGGTGTGACGCATCCCTCCTTTAGTGTAGCAGTAATGCTGGAACAAGCTGGAGGAAAAAAAAAAGAGTAGGATTTTTTTTCAGTGAAATACTTCATTATAACTAGAAGCACTCAGAGAGTGCAAACCTCTGCCAAGGCCATGGGGTCACTGACGCCATAACATCTACACGCCGTGGAATCACTGAACCTAAAAAAGTCTAACAATGATGTTTGCTCAGTAGTAAAAAAAGTTTCATCTGCTGTGACTGGATAGCATGTATCCTTAGCGCTTGGAATCACAGTTTATTGCAACTTGCACCTTTCCCAGAAGCTACTGTCATCTGAGCACTGATATTGATATTGCATGTGCTTATAGACAAAAACATATAAGAGACAAAATTCAATTTATTATTCAACTAAACTGAAAATATATGAATTTTTTAACATTTATGAAACACTTCTCTAAACAAGGCCATAGGGTCACTGACCCTAAAGAGATTCCCTCCTTGGCACACTGATCTATTTCTTTTTGTCTCTTTCTAAAATGGTATATAATAATCATTAGATTATTAATATATAAACAAAAATAAATTTAAGAAAGATTACAATTTGAAAACAAATGCACCCAAACGTGATGACAGCTGCAATTGCTTAATGCTAACTTTTAACATTGAAAATGCCATAGACATGCTAATGCATTAGCATCCGGATCGTGATCTGGATCACCACTAAAATTTAATCACTTGTTCCTCTTGTCATTTCCAACCACTCCACAAAATTTCATCAAAATCTGTTCAAAACTTGAGTTATCCTGCTGACAAACAGACAAACGCGACCGAAAACATAACCTCCTTGGTGGAGGTAATTAGGAAGCTAAACAATTTGTGCACAACAAACATGAGAGAAAGCACCAATTATCTGGAGGCCTTTAGCGCCCTCTAGATTTATCCGACAGACAAGCACATGAAACATCACAACACAGGACAAAGTGGTGAGCCCACATTTATTTTCTTCACCCAGCAAAAAGAAAATGAGTGAATGACAGTTGCTACGATAATAAAAATAAATCAGTTTTTAAAGAAGCAAATACGCCGTTTTAAAAGGGAATCAAACTAAACATGAAAAGAATTACTACACTGCAGTTTATTTTCTGTTTCTGCTTAAGCATATGTTAAAAAATAAATAAATAAATAAAACACTAGAGACAGCCAGTTATGAAATAGATGCAATTTGTTCTGTATTAATTTGTCTTACCTTGGAGATGACTAAAAACAGCAGCCTTTTCTTCCTCTCTCAAAATAAAGCACCAAAATGCCCTCAAACAGATGAATTTTTCCAGATGTAATAAATGACAGTTATCAATGATGTTTGTGATACTAATTAAAATTTTTACACCAAATATATAAAGCAGTGGTTTTCAAACTGAGGGGCGTGCCCCTGAGTTCTTCAGGGGGGGGTGATAAGATGGTGGAAAAGACAGAGAGGAAGGACAGACATTCTCTGTATGTTGACTGGCAGTGATTCAGTAACACGCAACCGGCTTGATGGTACAGGGATGTTTGTGGTTTATCTCATGAATGAGCTTACTTTTCCCACACAGTAGTAATGTATTAACGCCTGAGATGAAGGTCATCACCACATTGTAATACCTGGCTAAGGGAAAAAATGTAAATTACTTGTAAATTCTATAATAGTCATACAATTATTAATATCAAAGTAAGTGATGCCAGCATGCTGGAGTCTCTGCTCTCCCTGTGGATTTCAGTGCGCACCAGCACTTCTCACACTCGGTGCTTGTGTGCAACTGCCATCACGGAGTGTAAACATAACAATAAGCTAATCAATATAATCAGCGGGTGAATGAGGTATGTTCACACATTTTGAAGCTTTAACAATTTAATTTTGCTGAGTTTCATCATCATTACATTAAATTATTTTGACAATTACACATTTCTTAATACAGTTCACGTGATATGATCTGTTTATTTTACTGTCCATTCATAACTAGGAGCGCATTTGTTTTTTTTCTGTGTCAACCTATCACAGCTCTTAGAAGATTGCGACATACCTAGCAATTGGGTCAACCCCGCCTGCTCACAAAGACAAGAGTTTCTAACCACTCCTTGCTCAGAGTTGCTCTCAGTTACTTCCTGGATCACTCTTAGCCTAAAGATTCCTAGGAATCTTAAGCCACCTTGACACTTGCACAGATATGATCCTCGTACAGCTGCACAATTCATCTTGCCAATGCATCACACTTTGTCCCGCTGGACGCCACTTTATACATATAATCATTTTGTAGCCAATGATGCATTTGCTCTCAGTACTTGACTGATGAAACCATTCTCTCATTCCCAGAATCACAAAAATTAGCTGCAGCTTCTCTTGTGCACGTTGTGCGGTGGAGAACACATTTGGAATTATATATATATATATATATATATATATATATATATATATATATATATATATATATAGTAGTGGCTTGGTAAAACAGTTGCATTTTCATTCCTTCTTATGAGTTTGATAGTGTATCTGTAAAATTATTATGGATGTAACATCTCATCATAATCGTTCAGCTGGACTGCGCTGCAATGAGGCACATTGACGCACAGTATTTTCAAATAGGTTGGGCAATGTTTACAGCTAGTTCACAAAATTAATGCGTGCCAGAAGTTTTGAACATTTCAAAAAAATTTTGGCGCTGGCATGCAGCCACCCACAGTTCACAATGGTTTACATTGAGTTTACTCACTGGAACACCAGATTGCGTGCCAGTGCGGGAATCAATTTTCTGCAAGTGTAAAGACAACTTTAGTCTCTGGTTTCCACAAAGATCACAGCATCTTCTGTGAAGGTCAGTAAACCTTTCCTCATCATGTACTTTAGACAGTTTTGTTAATTCTGCATGTTTTAATAACAATGGACTGTCTTATGTGCAGAAAGTGCTAACTGCGGTTAGCATCTTAAGACAGCTCATTAGTCAAAGTGTCATGCTTGGTTATATAAACTTCTGACAATGGTGAAGGCTGCTGAGATCAGGATTGGTTCTACATACAGACATAGTACTGTGGAACTTTAAGTACATCTAATGGGCATTTCCAATGCTGCTTAATTGTGAAAATTAAAGTCAGACTTTGCACAATAACCATTCAACAATCATCACACAATCATCATCAACTCACCAGGTGCCCCTGGAAAAAGTGCACTGCTTACCTCTCCATTTCATATTCCTTCTGTCCGGGTTTCACCTGCTTCATGACCTACGGAGAGGCAGTGGATCCATCATTACAGTTTATGTGGTTAGTTTGAAAGACGCAGAAAGAAATTAACAATGTCAACCAAACCTGTATTTCGGGCTAAACACCGAACCCAAGTAGGATTTTGTGGTTTTGAGGGTGAAATGGTTCAAAATCCAACTTGTTCTATGTATAGCCAGTAACTTGAGGGTTGTAACTCTCCAGTCGCAGCCACAGATGCCTGTAACTCCTTCAGAGTTGTCAAGAGTCTCTTGGCAGCTTCCCTCACGTGTGCCCTTTTTGCAAGGTCACTCAATTTTTGAGAACTGCCTTCTCCAACCAGATTTATCATGCAGTACTATACTCTGTGTGTTAATATAAAGACCAAGACATGATCATGGACCCATTCCCCTAACTTGTCAAAAGAGCACGGGTTGTAAAATGATTTATGTTGAAAATAATCCATATACGAGTATACTTCATTACTCCTTTAACAGTTAAAAGTCTACACGACACATTGTGGTATGACAAAAAGCGTTTCACTCTCATATGGACTAGACCATGTGGAACCTGAAACAAGTAATGTTTCAAGCAGGAGTCACACAGACTGCTGATAACATTACAGATCAACTCATCTGTAATGTCTGAAGAGCGTACAGTCTATGAGAAGCTGAATATTCTCCGCAGACGTAGGTGACCGTTTTAAAAGGTCCCATTTGGTCCATGACGGCCTGTCAGCTACATGATTAAGTCCAAACAAACACTGTTTAAACTATTCCCAGCTAAAATACTTTCAGCCAGTTATACACCCAATAAGTCCCCCACTGCTGCATAATATTATTAAGAAAAACTAAACTGGGATTTGAACTATATTGTGTAAACCTATAAAATACGAGGGCTGTCAAAGTATAGGTCCTTTTTATTTTTTTCAAAAACTATATGGATTTCATTCATATGTTTTTACGTCAGACATGCTTGAACCCTCGTGCACATGCATGAGTTTTTCCACGCCTGTCGGTGACGTCATCCGCCTGTGAACACTCCTTATGGGAGGAGTCGTCCAGCCCCTCGTCAGAATTCCTTTGTCTGAGAAGTTGCTGAGAGACTGGCGCTTTGTTTGATCAAAATTTTTTCTAAACCTGTGAGACACATCGAAGTGGACACGGTTCAAAAAATTAAGCTGGTTTTCAGTGAAAATTTTAATGGCTGATGAGAGATTTTGAGGTGATACTGTCGCTTTAAGGACTTCCCACGGTGCGAGACGTCGCGCAGCGCTCTCAGGCGGCGTCATCAGCCTGTTTCAAGCTGAAAACCTCCACATTTCAGGCTCTGTTGATCCAGGACGTCGTGAGAGAACAGAGAAGTTTCAGAAGAAGTCGGTTTCAGCATTTTATCCGGATATTCCACTGTTAAGGGAGATTTTTTTAATGAAAGATGTGCAGACGGGTCTGTGCATCGGGACGCAGCCGGCGCGGTGCGGCGGCACACAAAAAACACCTCCGTGTTGATAACCATTTTTAAAATCCAGGCGACTTTTGATGGCTTTCAGTGGAGTGAGTATCTGAGAAATTGTTTAACAGTTGGGCATGTTCCAACTTGTCCTTAAGGCTTCCAACAGAGGTGTTTTTCCTGTGGAGGAGTGTCGCGGCGGCTGCGAGCCGACGCTGCAATCCGTCCGCACGTCTTTCATTAAAAAAAAAAAAAAATCTCCTTTAACAGTGGAATATCCGGATAAAATGCTGAAACCGACTTCTTCTGAAACTTCTCTGTTCTCTCACGACGTCCTGGATCAACAGAGCCTGAAATGTGGAGGTTTTCAGCTTGAAACAGGCTGACGACGGCGCCTGAGAGCGCTGCACGACGTCTCGCACCGTGGGAAGTCCTTAAAGCGACAGTATCACCTCAAAATCTCTCATCAGCCGTTAAAATTTTCACTGAAAACCAGCTTAATTTTTCGAACCGTGTCCACTTCGATGTGTCTCACAGGTTTAAAAAAAATTTTGATCAAACAAAGCGCCAGTTTCTCAGCAACTTCTCAGACAAAGGAATTCCGATGAGGGGCTGGACGACTCCTCCCACAAGGAGTGCTCACAGGCGAATGACGTCACCGACAGGCGTGGAAAAACTCACGCATGCGCACGAGGGTTCAAGCATGTCTGACGTAAAAACATATGAATGAAATCCATATAGTTTTTGAAAAAAATAAAAAGGACCTATACTTTATTGACAGACCTCGTATATCCTGGTTTGAACATGAGTGAAAAGGTGTGTGCAGTTGTGAAGGATCTCACCATTTTGTGAGCTTCACTGGAGATCCTGTTTGTGTAGCGCAGAACCTCCAGCTCCATGTCGGTTTTAAGCAGACGGCTGCAGGAAGAGACAGCAGAAAGTAAAAAAGTAAATCCTCTCAGAGTGAAAGCATATTGCACTGAGACTTCCAGTGGAAAGCTGCTGGAAATAACGGCAAGCACAGTTTCAAACATAATGAAATTTTGGGTTGTTGACTGGTGATCCTTACTGGCTATGTACTGTACCACCTTAGGCCCTGTGTCCATACAGCTTTTCACTTTTCTGGTGCGCACAACCCAGTGATTTCAGTGGGTTAGGGAAGCCTACATGTGATTTGTTTCTAGGACAACACCAACCAGCTAACAACAAACTTTATAATGTACAGTGATGAAAAAGTACTCACCCTCAGCAAGACCCAAGTGTCTGTACAATCTGCTATCACAAATGAGCTTATTTTGTCTCTCCTGTGAGATTCCGAATTACAAATCAGTAAAAATAAACCTTTCATTCCCAGTTGCCTGAAAATGTGCTGCAGTGATATCACAGCGTCTTTCTGAAACGTTTTAGGGTTTTCAACTAAAAAAATGATCCACGCATTCCCACAAAAAAGTAGTCTGCCCTGACAAAAGGTGCTGGATGCGGTATTATTTCTGGAGGTGGCTACATGTGGCCACATATGTTCCACTCTGCTTTAGATCAATTGAAGATGATGAAGAAGAAGAAGAAGAAAAAAAAAAAAGACACCTGCACTCAGAGACAAAAAAAAAAAAAGCCATATGACAAGAGGGCCTGACTGACTAGGTGATTAATGCTACAGTGTGTAAGATTTAAGGGATTTATTTGCATAAATGGACTGTATCATTCATAAAATCTGCTCATTAGTGTGCAAGTAACTGCAACAACAAATCAATGCATTTTCATGAGCTCAGAATGAATCCTTCATATCTTCACAGGAGTGCCCCCCCACCCACAGAGGCCACTACATTGATACAGTAGCCCGAAATGGACATACTTAGTCCGTCTTTCACATTTTGCAACACGGCTGAAAGACTGAAGAAAATGAAGAGGGTACGATGTTTGCTCCACTAATGCAATTTGTAACCTCGCCACTAGAAGATGTTAAATCTTACACACTGTAGCTTTAAAATGCTTTTTTTATGTAAACTCTGATGCACTCGAGGTTTTAGCAGTATATTAATGCAGAATAAATCAGATACTTACCATTCCACGATCACGGGGTGTAAGAGAGTGTTGTTCACGCTGAAGCTGATTAGAAAACAAAAACATCGCAAAAACATTTATGCACTTGCATTTGCACTTAGAGTACAAATCAGATATCTGTTCATGTAGATTAAAGAGATGAAAGAACAGTTTTTTAAAAAAGCAAGCTAATGCAAGTTTATTTTCTTAATCATATTACACTCAGAATTATGCTCAGCAGCAGCAAACAGGATGAATGAGAATCTGACATATTTTCTTATTAAAAACACCAACATCCCAAACAAAAGTACCATTATATTAATGCAAATTAAACATACCGACTGATTCCATCAAAGGAGGCTTCACGGCTGACACTCCCACTGTCTGTGTTACGTCCTCGCTGCGTGCAAAAACAACAAATGCCGCCACTGTTAATAATGTTCACACGCAGTGCATTAACATTTCTGTAAAGGCTAATAATTTATGTACAACCACAGACAGAAATATAATTTGACAGCTGCATGATTAGTAAGAGAGGAACTGTTTCTATCCTTACAACACTACTTTAATGCAAGAAATACTTAAAAACATTGCAGTTTCTGCATCAATGCATTTTCTAAAAGATCAAGATGTTCTATGTTGTGCAGAATGCATATAAAACCAAACCAGATTTGCAAGTTAAACTCCACAGAAGCAAGCGCCATACCAGTGTCAGGAGAACTGCTGGACTCAGGCCGGAAAGGACATCCGCAATCTGCAAGGTGGCAGAAAGAGTAATTAGAACAAACGGTGACAACAAACGCCTGGTTTCTGTGCGGCTGGGCTGCAGAGACAAAAAGGTCACTCTGACAGGTGCTGTGGCGGCTCTGTGGGTGTCAGCAGCATCCTTAAGCCACTTTATTGCTCCTCTGCCTGAAGCTTAAATGTCAACAAACTGATTCCTGACTCTGCTGGAATGACGACCATGGAAAGCATTATCTTCTCTAATACCGGCTCAGTTCTTTGTGTATGATGTCATAAACGCTTGCGAAGGAGAGCTCAAAATCAAAGTTGAAATTCTTTATATATATATATATATATGTGTGTGTGTGTGTGTGTGTGTGTGTGTGTGTGTGTGTGTGTATATATATATATAAAATGGACACTGAACAAAAATATAAACGCAACACTTTTGTTTTTCCTCCCATTTTTCATGAGCTGAACTCAAAGATCTAAAATATTTTCTGTATACACAAAAGACCTATTTCTCACAAATATTGTTCACAAATCTGTCTAAATCTGTGTTAGTGAACACTTCTCCTTTGCTGAGATAATCTATCCCACCTCACATATCAAGATGCTGATTAGACAGCATGATTATTGCACAGGTGTGCCTTAGGCTGGCCACAATAAAAGTCTTGTTTAAAATTTATGGCACAACATTAAGACAGCCCTGCAAAATACTGGGAGAACATAGTCTGGTCAGATGAGACCAAAACTGAAACTCGTTGGGTGCCATAAAACACACCATAACAACAATGAAGTTGGGAGGTGGGAACATCATGGTGTGGGGGCCGTTTTTCAGCATCCAGCACTGGCAAACTTCTATAATTAAAGGAAGCATGAATGGAAAAATGTAACAGACATTCTTCATAACAAAAAAATCTACCAGATCAATGAAAATGAAATGAGGGTGGACATTTCAGTAAGACAATAATCCCAAACACACGCCAAGAAAACTCTCAGGTGGTTTTAGAGAATGAAATAAAGCTGCTAGAATGTCCCAGACAATCACCTGACTGGAATCTTTGAAATTCTAAGACTGTTTGTGTGGAAGAATGGACCAAAATCACAACTGAGCAATGCATGTGACTAGTTTCTGCTATTTTCTCTGCATAAATAGCAGGAATGAGGTTGATTTTCCCTGAATGCGTGTCCACTACGCATTTTAGACTATGCACTATAAATGGTCAAGATAGGGCCCTTCGTTCATTTCTTACACAGAAAGGTTGTAAAGAGTAGCTACAGTGCAGGCAGACTTACCTCAGAGGTGTAATGCACCTCATCAACAGCATATTTATTCTTGAAATGCTCCTTAGGGAAGATTCTGCAGAAGATGAAGAAAAGCACAGTTAAAATATCTCACAATTTGCACATCAAGCATTTTTAAAGGGGTCTGTTCAGGAGACAGGAACATTTATAAACACTAAGATAACAAAGAGGAAACAAAACCAAAGCGAAACTGCTGACACAGGAACTCTGAGGTGATAAGATAATTTTGTTATAGGTCAGATAAAGTCCTCACAGGTTTATAGAGCAAACAACTGCGATATCATTGATTGAGTTTTTTTTCCAACCAGACAGTATGATTGACTGAGGCAAACCACCTTCAGGATCACTTTATTATTACATCCACCAAGGACGTAAGAAAATCACCTGCGTTTATTTGTCTGTCTGTTAGCGGGATTACGTCAAAACTACTGCATGGATTTTGACGAAATTTTCACAACAGATATTTGGCCAAGGAAGAACCCATTCAATTTTTGAGTTGATCCTGATCCGGATTCTGGATCAAGTTTCACTTGATGTAGGCTTTGAAGGATTACATCAAAACTACTTCACGGATTTTGACGAAAGTTTCAACACAGACACATACTAGGCCATTCAATTTTGGAGGTGATCTGCATCTGGATTCTAGATCAAGTTTCACTTTATATAGTCTTTGAAGGATTATATTAAAACTACTTCACTGATTCTCAGCAAATTTTCAGCACGGACACATACAGATCTGCTAACCGCTAATTATCAAAGCTAACATTTTTGTTAGTAGACTAGCTTTTCATTTAACCATCAGCAGACAATTAGCTTCCGATAAATGTAGTTCCGATAACTTTTAGACTGCTAATATATATTTTTTGCGGGCATAGTGAATAAAGCTTAAGAGTTAAAAACATTTGTAAAATCTGAAATCATAGATTTTAGTGCCTGCCTGTTACATGTTTTGTAGCAGACAGACAGCTATGAGTGGTAGAGCTCCATTCTCTGCAGGCAGAAGAGAGCTGACTACCAGAGAGAAATATTTTTTTTTTCACACCATACAGATTTGCAGACAGCTTTGACCTATGGTTAAAATTTTAAACAAACTAATTCCAGACAAGTTATTGAAATTAACGTCACCTCTATTGTTTTACAAAGTGAAAATATCAGCTATGTTTTGGTTTTCAAGTAATGCACAAATTTTGAAGGTTTTAGCGTTTGAAAACACACATGCCGCAATGCATTATGGGAAAATTTGTTTCCTGACATCAGTGGCTGGTCGGTTTATAACACACAACTGTAACGTGTGGTGGGTTTTACAAAGGCAATCTGAAAACTGAAAATTCTGTTTTTTTAAGTGATTCAGCACTTTGAGCGAATGTGTGGCAATTGCTCTTCACACTGCCATCACATTCACACATTGCCATCTACTGGATGGCCAGTAGATGGCAATTTTCCCATAATGCACTGCAGCATGTGTGTCTGTACTCTAAATGCTAAAACCTTCCAAATTAGTGCATTACTTTAAAAGTAAAACATATAGCTGATATTTTCACTTTGTAAAACAACAGAGGTGATGTTAATTTCAATAACTTGCCCGGAATTAGTTTGTTTAAAATTTTAACCATAAGTCAAAACTGTCTGCCTGTTCATGACTCGTGTGATACGCCTGCAAGTCTGTATGGTATGAAAAATAAATGATTTTTTTTCTCCTTTTCTTTCTCTCTGGTCACCACTTTTGCTGAGAGAAGGCTGATCTGAGACAGATGCACTGATTTGTTGTTGTGCCAGTGTAGTGGAGTAAATACCGAACGTTATCGGCCTAGCTTTTAGCTGTAACTTCCACTAAATTTTTTAGGGGTTTATCGGTTTAGCTTTATAAAAGTTAAACTTTTCAGTTAGCAGATTAACGGTTACCAAAGCTAACTTTTTGGGTAGCTGTGCCCACCACTGGATACATATTAGACCCCATTAAATTTTGGAGGTGATCCAGATCTGAATCCGGGTTCTGGCTCAAGATTTCACTTTATATACGCTTTAAAGGACTACGTCAAACTACTTCATGGATTTTGACAACATTTTTCAACACAGATAGATATTAGGGCATGGACTCCACTGAATTTTGGAGGTGATCCGGATCCAGATCCATATCTGGATTCTGGATCAAGGTTCACATTATATAGGCTTTGAAGGATTATGTAAAAACTACTTCATGGAGTCACACTACTTTTTCACCATGGACACATATTAGGCCATTGAAGACTCCATTAAATTTGGAGGCGATTTGGATCCGAATCCGGATTCTGGATCAAGATTTCCCTTTATATACTGTACGCTTTGAAGGATTAAGTCCAAACGTCATGGATTTTGACAACATTTTTATCACAAATACATATTAGGCCATGAAAGACTCCATTAAGTTTTGGGGGTGATCTGGATCCGGATCAATATTCACTTTATATAGTCTTTGAAGGATTATGTCAGAACTACTTCACAGATTTTCACCACAGATATATATTTGGCCATGGAACACTCCTTTAAATTTTGGAGGTGATCTGGATCCGGATTCTGGATCAAGATTTCACTTTATATAGGCTTTGAAGGATTTCTTCAAAACTACTTCCCAGATTCTCATAAAATTTGCTCCCCAGATTGGTATTAGGGCATGGAAGACTCCATTAAATTTTAGAGGTGATCCGGATTGGCGGACATCAGAAATCTGTGATTGCTCTTGTTTAATCCTTGTTTTTACAGTGGCTTGCAAAAGTATTCAGCTCCTTGGTATTTCACACATTTTGTTTATGGTATAGAGGAGGGTTTTCTTTGACCTAAAATCTAGGCTTGCATCTCAGGTGTACTTTCTGGCAAATTGTAGCTGAACTTTCACGTTTTCTTTTTAATAAAACCCTCCTCTGTACCACCTCATCATGAAGCTGTATAACTGGTGATACAAAATGCAAAACATACACTATGCACAATTTCTCCACTCCCAGCCACAGAAGCCTTTAACTTCATCTGGGTGTCTTGGTGGCTTTCCTCACTCTTCTTCTTTCAGTCACTCAGTTTTTGAGAACTGTCTTCTCCACACAGCTTTACCATAGAGTGCCATACGGTTTGTATTTCTTCATAACTGATGTAAATAAAGTTCAAGACATATTCAGTGACTTGGAAATGTTCATGTATCCATCCCCTGACTTGTCTGAAGAAAACTGGCAATTAAACTGATTCAGGTATTATAGCAAAGGGGCTGATTACTTATGCAACCCATCATCTTGGCTTTTATATTTTTTTATTAATTTATATCAAGTTGTAGAGATTTACTTCCAGTTTGAGTCTAAGGAAGATAATTTTAGAAATTTTTATAATGAGAAGCCTGATTTACTTTTTGTATCCGAAATGCCATAAACAAATTAAATTGCATGAAATACCAAGGGGCTGAATACTTTTGCAAGGCACTGTATTCGTTTCCTTGTCATTGCTGTGTGTTAGTCTTGTTTTCTGTGTAATTTACAGACCTAAATTGTTACTTTAATCCTGTGTCTGTGTATACAGCCCTGCTTGGTCAACGACACCAGCGTTGAGTGACACATAACATCAGACAAGACATCAGGTCCCCGGCGTGACCAGAGATCTTTGAAACAAGCCAAGTCAGCAGCGGATCCAAAAACAAACAGCACATTTAGCAACCATGAAGAGGAACAATCAAACAGAACAGGTCTGGAGTTAGAGGCACTATTTGACACACACAGCATCCAAGTTTCACATAAAGTATGTGAGTCACAGCATTTCTATTCCCACAGCGCAGCCACTGAAGTAGATGTCACAGTCTGTCAGTCATGCAACATTTCACTTGTGAACGAGATAACTTCAGTTGTACTGGCCCGATTGTCACAAAACCTACATGCGTTACACACAATGACCCCAAGAAGCCTGTTGAAATTGGAGTCAAAAGGTCAAAGGTCAATGGGCCACACTTTGTAAACATCTTTTGAAAGTGTTAACTTCTTTTTTAACTGCCTGACTGTCACCAAACTTGGTATGTGTGTTATCCCAAGAAGCCTATTGATTTTAGCATCAAAAGGTCAAAGGTTGAGTTCACTGGAGCATACTATGCAAAAATCTTGTAAGCTCAATGATGTAGTTCCTCACTGCATGTCACCAAACTTGGTTTGTGTGTTCAACAAGGTGACCCCAAGAAGCATGTTTATTTTGAGGTTAAATGGTCAAAGGTCACAGTCACTGAATTGTGTAAAAGCCTTCTGCACAAAAGAGTCAATGTAAGCTTACCCAGGGTGCCCTGGGTTAGTGCAGACGATGCACTTGTTTACATGACATTAAATTACATTTGTTCACACTTAATCAGCTTTTATGTTGCCCTTGCAGGCATTTAGTCAGCCTTTTCCTCACGCTGAATATAAACGTGTTCTGTTGAAGAGTCGGGAGTCTACAGCACTTCTTTTAAATCACAAACATGTTAAATGTTCTGCAATGTCCAAGTTGTTCCTGGCTGCATTACAAATGCATTATACACATGACTAAACAGAACAGAAAAATATGTTGGAGTTGCACTGCTGCTAACTGTTACAGCTCAGCTGGTGATCGTTTCTGACCATGAACACAGAGCTTTGAAGATTAGCGTGACTCACTCTCCCATCCAAGTCGCATAACTTTCAGGCAGTTTGGGAACAAAAAGGATGGATTTCCCAGAGTCCACATCAACAGCTCCGATGCAGTCAGCCTCAGTTACTCCGAAAGTCCAGTGGAAGAAAGACTCCTACACAGGTGAAAGAAACATCAATTACAACAGTCGGCGAGAAGAAAGCAGGATGACTGTCAGCTGGTCAGTCAAAAGCCATAACAGAGCAACAGTGATTTTAGCACTTGATTTTTGTTCCACCTAAATAAAAGATGGAAAAAAAAAAACATTTAATTGGGAACAAGCAGTTATTTGCAGTATAGTTGAAACATCTGCGACAGACAAAGGCACAAATCTAAATGAAACCCAATCTGGCACACCCGAGTCCAGCTCGAGTTCTACCTGTCTGAAAGCAACATCTGTGTCCGTGCAGTAGCGTCGTGTCTCCTCGCCTCCCTGCAGCACCACCACTGACTTTGGCTCCACTCCATCCGTGGCTTTCAGCCCTGCACAGAGCCGTCGACGGTTCTCAGCAAACAAAGCCGCAGACACTCTCAGGGTGTCATTACCCAGCCAATAGACAGATCTTAAAGGAGAAGGAGATCACAGGAGGATCAGGGTGGCCTTCAGGTTCAAGACTGAACCCTGAATAACGGGATCAATGTCTCCATTAATTATGTTTGGTATATTATTTAAGGACCTGTGGTCTTCACTTGGACCAATTATGCTGAAAATGATCAACCTGTCATAAATGCTAATGTCTGGTTCTGTTCCTACTCATTTTAAATCGACAGTTATCAGAATTATACTTAAGAAACACAGTCTAGATCAGGGGTGGCCAAGTTCGGTACTCGAGAGCCACATTCCTGACACTCTTAGTCATCTCCCTGCTCCAACACACCTGAATGTGGAATGTGGCTCTCAAGGACCGAACTTGGCCACCCCTGGTCTAGATAGTTTCAATGACAAATTATGTACAGATATCGAATTGAATGTCCTGCTCAGAAATTCTTGAAAAAGTGATAGCAGCTTGTGATGCATTTTGCTAATAATAGCTTCTTTGAGATACTGCGGGATTCAAAGCGTACCACTCCACAGAGACAACACTTACTAAAATGGTGAATGACCTTCTGCCTGCAATGGATCTCACTAGAAGTAATAACATTACTGTGAAACTTGCTCTGGTAAAACATGGGGTACCACAGGGTTCTGCACTAGGCCCGCTCCTATAACACCTCTTGGACAGACACCGTGATGGTATGGAACTACTTTTTATTGCTATGCTGATGAGACTCAGCTTTACATACCAATTAGTGCAGATAATGTCTCTCTCAAATGAGGATTTTAGAGGACTGTGTGACAGCAGTGAAAAATCTCCTGTAACTTCTTACTCCAAAATTAAGAAAAGACTGAGATGATGTTCATTGGTCTTGCAAGGCACCAATACCTGTGTGATCAACTAACACCAACATTGCATACATGCTTCATTAATCATAGTCCATCCAACCATCTTCTATACCCGCTTACTCCAGGTGGGGGTGTGTGTGTGTGTGAATGGGTGGGTGGGGGTGGGGGGGGCTGGAACCCATCCCAGCAGTCACAGAACATGAGGCAGGGTACACCCTGGACACCAGGCTTTCACAGAGCCACATACAGACAAAAATCACATTCACACTCAAGCACACACCTATGGAAATTTTCCAATTCACTTAACCTGCATGCCGCTGGATGTGGGAGGAAGCTGGAGATAACCCAGCAAGGGAACCCACAAAAACACGCAGAGAACATGCCCCAGGTGGGAATCGAACCCACAACCTTCTTGCTGTGAGTAAGAAGGCAACACTAAGCCACCGTGTTGCCCATTAATCATAGTGATAAGGCAAAAAAATGTCAAAGTGATCTTTGATCTTCACATTCAAGTAACTACAGTCCAACACTTTAACACACCATATCTGCAAATGGAAAGAATTAAAATTAACTTTATGTTCTTTGGACCGATGGAAATGTTGCAATTTAAACTGATACTAGAGGAGAGAGAACTGAGCCCCTGTGGCACTTCAAATGTTCAAACAGAGAATTTCATCTAATAATATCAGACTTAATGTACATAAACATACATGACTGTCCACCCCCCACCCCCCCTCCCATTTCTGACTGTCTGGGGGACAAGTGCTTGCATTTTATTCATTTAGGCAGCAACATTGAGAGGACTAAAGTGGAAAAAAAATAATAATTATTGCACAGTAGTAATAACAACATAATAATTTGACAGCTTTCTAACTGCAGACTCAGGAGGATTATTGACACGGAAGCAAAGCGGACATTGATTTCTGAAGCCAATATTCTGGATTTATGCATGGAAACCACAGCTCAGCCTGCCTTCAGATACCACGGACCGCCTGATACGGTTTAGTCATAAATCTAATTCTCTGGTCTGTGAACTTTTTGATAAGATAAACATAGGTCACATCGTGCACAAAAAGTTAATCTATGACGAGACTATTTTTACAGCTCAAGACCTTTGGTATCAGTCACAGTTGGGCAAGTCGGCCGGAAGATTGTATTTGTGAGGAGTGAGATAGAACATGGTTGTTGGACCATCAAAGCATGAACAGATCTACTGTAATAAGACAACAGCAGTACAGAACTCAGCACTTAAGAAGGAAAACTTTATGATTACCACATTATTCTCATGCATTTTTTAAAAATCTAATGTCAGTGCACATGGTGTCACATCTGCAGGAAATATTTATCTTATGATGCCGCATTTACAATATTATTCTGTGGCTGCAACACAGGTATTGGTTGACAATATTTATTATATTGAGATGAAAAGAAAAATAAGAATACACACTTACTGTAAAGTGAGATCACCAATCACATAAATTACTACAGTGAGGGAATATTCTCCAATGACAAATCAGTTGTTCAACACATTGTTAGTATGATGGCATAGAAAATGTTTGAACTAGAAATTGAATTTAGATTGGTAATAATCAGGTAAATAACAGAACATTAAATGAAAATTAATGAATTGATTATGAGGAACAAATGCCTAAATTCAACTGGTTCCAGCAGCAAAGTTAAACAGGCATCATCAGCTTTTTGACAGTCGAATATTTTAAGATGTCAGCTTCTTGTTCTTCCCCTTGTGCTACTGTCAATCAGCTTTGGCTGCATGAAACCTCGATTAGCACACGTACATTTTCTGATATTTTACAGGACACACAATTATACACCCAAATCATTATGAAACTAACAGTTTTCATGACCAACAACACACACACGCGCACACACACACACACACACACACACACACACACACACACACACACACACACACACACACACACACACACACACACACACACACACACAATACATTAACTCAGAAAAATTGTAAATAAGGTGAATAAAAACATCAAACCAAAACAAAAGACTTGTAAATTTGCAGTGATACAAGACCAAAAAAAGCACATCTTAACCAAATTCAATAAATCATTCACTGAATCTTTTAAGGCTAATCTTAAAACCTAATGATCATCTTTTTTTTTTGTAATCTTATTTTAATGATATCTGCTGATCTGAACATTTTATTTGTACTTCAGATTTTAATTTTACTGTTCTTCTGGATGTATAATTTTGTTTTCAGCACTCTGCAGTTGTTTTACTTGAAGTGCTAAATAAATTATCATCATCATCATTTTTCAAGTTTGGAAAAAGTAATTAATGACTTAAGTGATAATTCCAATGTTCTGTAACTCACCTTGTTGCTACACAAGGCATGCACCATGAAGAAAACTAATTAAGAAAGTGTTGTTAAAGTGTGCTTTAAAGAAACGAGAATGCTGGTTTCGACTCCTAAAAATGACATAACATGCAGACTCAAACACAAATACGTATTTCTTATATTTACTCAAATGCTTCTTTGGAGTAGAATTTGGTTTGATTTCAAAGCCCTTTCTAGTGTTTAGTACGATGTTCATTCTTAACCTCTATTTGTCTTAATGAGGAGTTTGTGATAGAAAAATCAATTGACAGGTGTTTTTCTCTTTGTAGTAAGGACTCCAAGTTATGCTGGTATATAGTATTGGGATTTGATCAAATAGTTGTAATTGATGGCACAATGAACAACAGAAGCACCATTAAAAATACGTTACTTAATATTCAATTTATTTGACTGGGGTGACTCCTTTATAACAATATGAAAATGCAACAAAATTCAAAACTTTATTAGGCAAAACTATATTTCTAATCGGAGTGCTGCAGTATAACCAGCAGTGACATTTATATGTGAAGTGATTTTTATGTCACTACACCTTACAACATTCTAATCCAATTACATTTTTTTCTGCCAATCTGATTGGTTAATCGTGTGAGATTTCAGACCATATAATATCGGGGTAATGGTGGCAAAATATTTGACCATTTCACATTTGGATGTATTACTCCGCACCCTGACGAGATGCCATTCCTGTCCTCCGTGCAACTGTGCATGCGCAATATTGTCGGGATGCGGAACTGTTGATTTACATGACGAGACACACAATTGGACAGAACACCGGCTGCTAGCTGTTAGCTAAGAGCTAGAAAAAGTCGCCTACCACTGCCACCGCCGAAATAGGTAAATTTAAGCTACCATACGAAAGTATTGATGCCTTTCCTGATACAGAATTACCATTTCACATTTGATGGATTTTCATGTTTGATGGATTACTCCGCGCCCTGACCGCTGTTGGAGCGGCGCTGCATCGGCTCGAGGGTAAGCCTCACCGACCGAATTACCTACAGAAAAATAAACTGTGCAAATGATGGAATTGAATTAGAATGAGAATAACCCCTTGTGTCTGATGATTTGCGGATGTTCATGCTGTTATACGGTCGCAAATAGCTCACACGCCGCTGTAAAACTCCTTTTTAAAGCTCAATTTGCATCCGTATAACCAGCATGAACTAAAATCTTCAAAATTATATTTTTCCAAACTGAGTGCATAAAGAGTATAACCAGCAGGATCTGTGAAGTGAATTTTTGGTGTCATTACACCGTATAACAATGAAGTAATTGAATATTTTTCTCGTGTCTCTTTTCATTTATGCACTTTGTAGACGGTCCCTATGCATTCCTCTCACAGTCTAGGGACGAGACAATCTCCCGATCGAGGCCTGCATTTGCATTCCATTGATGCGTTTATCGTTGTGTGCAGAGGATTCCCCACAAAGATCGCTTTTTTCATTGTCTTGTTGGGGTATTTCCCATGGAATTCCTTGTAATGACGTAGGCAGGAAGTTCCTCTTTGACCTCGTTTTTTTCCAGTTCAATTCTGCCATTTATTTCATATACTTTGTTCATGCTGAAAATGTTGCTCAACTTTACCAAGCGTTAAAACCATGATCGCCTTTACAGCACTCATTCAAAGCTAAGTAGCCCTAAAATATAATATTTTGTCGACATAATGACGAAGTTTCATGACAATCCAATATTGAGAACGTGGTTTTTGAGAACAAAGTGGCTATGGGTACGTACATCCATATCTTCTGCAGGACTGCTAAAGGTACGGACCGAGGTTCACTGAAGATACAGACAATGTACGGATGAGTTTTGAAGCCTTGCCGGACTTTTAGCCGCATATGGTACGGGTACGGACATATTTGCGCATTCTGATTGGTTGGTAAGACACCCTCCGTATCTTTAGAACGGTCTCTGTAGATACGGGTCCGTACCCATAGCCACGGCTTTTGAGAAAGTGAAAATGACCGTGCGTAATTGATCAACAGGAAAAACAGACTTTTTTTTAGACTAAAATTACCATAACTTCCTTATTTCTTAACCAATTTTGACAATCTTGGTGTTTTGTCTCGTCCCTACTGTAACAGTCGCTTGTACGTATTTGTCCAACTCGGAGGACAATTATAAAGCTTGCTAAAAAATGCAGTTGTACCTCGTTGTCTACATTCCTGAGGTTAGAAACTACAGTTTATTTTTTTGCAGGGTTCCTCTTATGGTTGATTGAGCCGTGAACGAATCTGTTAATATCTTTTTAACTTTAATGCAGTGATTTTTCTGTCCTGTGCAGAGTGAAAGTGATGTTACATGTTACAACATGAAACGAAAGTAATTCTTTAATAGTACATAAACACTCTTCACATTTTAAATCTCATATTTCTTTGGATATCAGTAATATAAAAATTCTAAGCCTAAACTTGGGAAAAAAAGAGTGAGGACGCCTGCAAAAAATAAATAAAATTTAAAAAAAAAAGCATTTGCCTGCCCAGACATATTATAAGATGACTTTAGTGAGATACCGGATATACAGAGACTGTTAATTATCTGACACGAAATAAAAACACATTAAAAATAGAGTGTTGTCAGAAAGCAGGAGACTGAACTCACTCTGGTGCTGCAGCCATGACGGTGCCCAGGCTCACTGTCACATGACGACGGCGGTCACGTGGTTTTTGTTGGCCCGATCAGCTGACGTGGCAGTGTTGCGTTCAAGACTGTAGGAGATATGGCGGTTACTCTTAAAAAAGTCTGCTCATTTCGATTGCCTTTACAAAATGCTAACTGTAGCAAGAAACTTGTAAATGAGAGAAAAAAATGACAGCTGTGGCAATTTCATGCAAACATACGTTGTGTTATTTTCTTTTCATGTATATGTTGTCGAGATTTGTTTTTACTGAGTTCAAAGGGCATAATTCCTACCATTTCCATATAGCGAATCCCAAAAGCTTTTTTTAAAAAGTAAAACCCCAAGTGTTTACAAGCACTTATTTACTGCTGTACATGATTATCTCCATAACAACAGCAACCTTTTCCCATTCCATGCATGTTAATGCAAATGTAAACATTACATATCACTAAAGCACTGATCAATTTAATACATAAAACAAATCTCTTTGCAGTCACAGCATTTCCAGTCTTCGTATGTGGATAATGTTCAGCTGTCAGCCGGCCTGACAGTTTAATTAAAAGGGGCGTACTGCACTCAAGAAGCCTGACAATCCAGACATCTGTGATATAGTTCTGGATGTAACTGCTGAGTAAAACAAAGTGTCCAACAGCTTTGTTTTAAAGTTGACATTCTGATTTGTCATTGTGGAAAAATGTCAGTGTCAGTCACACAGAATTAATAACGGTTTACTGACTAGTGATCCAGGAAAGCACCAGGTGCGTGAAACTGACACAACTAAATGAAACGTAGCCATTATAAATGTTATGAATTCATTATTTTCCTGCTGTGTAAACTATTAACTGACATACACAGCTGGGCCCCAGTTATTTTTATTGTTCATATATTGTACTTATGATTTATGTCTGGACTGAAGACTAATTTTCAGTCCACCTTTAATGCAATTCATTGGCCATAATAGATTAAGTAATTGAATAACGACAAAGGACATGTCTTGTCTGTGCACTCTTACAGTCATAACAGCAGGGGGAGATGCAACTCTTTTGACGGTGCTGCAGGTGAACAAGATAAATCTGTTGGAGCAGAAACACACAGCAGGTCATCCACATTTTAAAACAGACTGTGATGATGGGAAGGAAAAGTCACCATGAAACATAAAGCATATAGTGGTCTTCTCCAATGAAATAAACACATGACAGAAAGTCTTTAAGAAAAACAAACAAAAATAACATAATTTCGGTGTGCATACAATACGTGAAATTTCAGTCTTTGTTTTTCTTGTAGAACACTCGGAGTGACTCTCAGTCTGACTCTGTGGAGCTGCACGCTGCACTCCAAATGTGTTTGCTGTTTCCCTTCGTGGCACTGTGGAAGAGCCGGCGGCTGGCTGCTGGTTTTGGGACACAAGGCATCAAGTTGCCGCTGTCACTGCAGACTGAGTGCCAACTCCCCTACAACCAAAACGTTATCTCCTCCACCAGCCGTATGTTGTGCTGATGCGGTTGAAGTGCCCGGTTTGAAGTCGAAACTTCACTCCTTGGGGGGCATTTGGACTTCACAAGGGAAGGAGTGGCAACTTCAGAGACCAAACATCATCCAAGACAAAACACAACAAAAACAAAACAAAAGTCTTCTGTCATTTACACTTTTTTTTTTTTTTTTGTGAAAAGGTTATTACTTTGGTCTTTCCTTCAAAATTCTTTGATCCTGATCGCTCAGCTTTGTTTATGATTGCTTATATCTGATCCTGAGCTTTTTTTCCTGGTATATCCTCAATGATTATTGATCTTATGATCCTGACCACTGAACATCATTCCTAATTACTGAGCTTTAATCCCGATTGCTGACTTTTATTTTACAACCCCAATTCCAGTGAAGTTGGGATGTTGTGTAAAATGTAAATAAAAACAGAATCCAATGATTTGCAAATCCTCTTCAACCTATATTCAACTGAATACACCACAAAGACAAGATATTTAATGTTCAAACTGATAAACTTTATTTTTGTGCAAATTTGCTCATTTTGAAATCGATGTCTGTAACACGTTTCAAAAAAGCTGGGACAGTGGTATGTTTACCACTGTGTTACATCACCTTTCCTTCTAATAACACAACAAAGTTGATGAATGCTCAAAGAACACCTAATTGGAAACAGGTGAGTGTCATGATTGGGTATAAAAAGAGCATCCCCAAAAGGCTCAGCCATTCACAAGCAAAGATGGGGCGAAGATCACCATGTTGTGAACAAGTGTGAAAAAATAGTCCAACAGTTTAACAACAATGTTCCTCAATGTTCAGTTGCAAGGAATTTAGGGATTCCATCATCTACAGTCCATAATATAATCAGAGGATTCAGAGAATCTGGAGAACTTTCTACACGTAAGCGGCAAGGCCGAAAACCAACATTAAATGCCTGTGACCTTCGATCCCTCAGGCGGTACTGTATTAAAAACCAACATCATTGTGTAAAGGATCTTATCGCGTGGGCTCAGGAACACTTCAGAAAACCATTGTCAGTTAACACAGTTCGTCGCTACATCTACAAGTGCAAGTTAAAACTCTACCATGCAAAGCGAAGCCATACATCAACAACATCCAGAAACGCCGCCGCCTTCTCTGGGCCTGAGCTCATTTGAAATGGACAGACGCAAAGTGGAAAAGTGTGCTGTGGTCTGATGAGTCCACATTTCAAATTGTTTTTGGAAATCATGACTTTGTGTCCTCTGGAAAAAAGAGGAAAAAGACCATCCAGATTGTTACCAGTGCAAAGTTCAAAAGCCAGCATCTGTGATGGTATGGGGGTGTGTTATTGCCCATGGCATGGCCAACTTACACATCTGTGATGGCACCATCAATGCTGAAAGGTACATCCAGGTTTTGGAGCAACACATGCTGCCATCCAAGCAACGTCTTTTTCAGGGACGTTCCTGCTTATTTCAGCAAAACAATGTCAAGCCACATTCTGCAAGTTTCAACAGTGTGGCTTCGTAGTAAGAGTGCGGGTCTGCCTGCAGTCCAGACCTGTTGCCCATTGAAAATGTGTGGTGCATTATGAAGCGCAAAATACGACAACAGAGACCCCGGACTGTTGAACAACTGAAGTCATACATCAAGCAAGAATGGGAAAGAATTCCACCTACAAAGCTTCAACAAATAGTGTCCTCAGTTTCCAAATGCTTATTGAGTGTTGTTAGAAGGAAAGGTGATGTAACACAGTGGCAAACATACCACTGTCCCAGCTTTTTTGAAACGTGTTGCAGGCATCCATTTCAAAATGAGCAAATATTTGCACAAAAACAATAAAGTTTATCAGTTTGAACATTAAATATCTTGTCTTTGTGGTGTATTCAATTGAATATAAGTTGAAGAGGATTTGCAAATCATTGTATTCTGTTTTTATTTACATTTTACATAATGTCCCAACTTCATTGGAATTGGGGTTGTATCTTGATCATTCATCTTTGACCTTCGTCTTTGATCATGGTCGCTGCATTTCATGCTAATCATTAATAACTGATCCTGATCATTTATCCTAGAACCTCAGCGACACAGTGGATTAGTGGTTAGCATTGATTGTTCACAGCAAGTAGGTTGTGGGGTTGCTTCCCTTTCTGTGTGGAGTTTGCATGTTCTCTCCATGTCTCTGTGGGTCACTGCGGCTTCCTCACACAATCAAAAACATGCTAATTTGGGGTCTGTTCTCTGCCTCTGACCAAAGCAGCATCTGTACATCTGGAGTTGGTCCTGGATTGTGGCTGCCCACTGCTCCTAGTGGATGGATTGTGTATAACTATAATTTGGATGGGCTAAATACAGAGGACAAGTGTATGTACTGTGCATCCAGAAAGTATTCACAGCACTTCACTTTTTCCACATTTTGTTATGTTACAGCCTTATTGCAAGATGGATGAAATTCATTTTTTTCCTTAAAATTCTACCCACAACACCCGATAATGACAATGTGATTTTTTTTTTAGATTTTGGCAAATTTATGAATAATAAACAAGAAATCACGTGTACGTAAGTATTCACAGCCTTTGCAACAAAGATTAAAATTGAGCTCAGGTGCATCTTGTTTCCACTGATCATCCTTGAGATGTTTCTACAGCTTATTTGGAGTCCACTTGGGTAAATTCAGTTGACTGGACATGATTTGGAAAGACACACACCTGTCTACATATAAGGTATCACAGCTGACAGTGCATGTCAGAGCACAAACTAAGCATGAAGTCAAAGGAATTGTCTGTCGACCTCTGAGACAGGATTGTCCTGAGGCACAAATCTGGGGAAGGGTACAGAAACATTTCTGCTGCTTTGAAGGTCCCAAAGAGCATGGTGGCCTCCATCATCCTTAAAGAGCTGGCCACCCATCTAAACTGAGTGACTGGGGGAGAAGGGCCTTAGTCAGGGAGGTGACCAAGAACCTGATGGTTACTCTGTCAGAGCTCCAGCATTCCTCTATGGAGAGAGGAGAACCTTCCAGAAGGACAACCATCTCTGCAGCAATCCAACAATCAGGCCTTTATGGTAGAGTGGCCAGATGGCAGTCATTCCTTAGTAAAAGGCACATGACAACCCACCTGGAGTTTGTCAAAAGGCACCTGAAGGACTCTCAGACCATGAGATACAAAATTCTCTGGTCTGATGGGACAAAGATTGAACTCTTTGGCGTGAATGCCAGGCATCATGTTTGGAGGAAACTAAGGACCATCCCTACAGTGAAGCACGGTGGTGGCAGCATCATGCTGTGGGGATGTTTTTCAGTGACAGGGACTGGGAGACTAGTCAGGATTGAGGGAATGATGAATACAGCAATGTACAGAGACATCCTGGATGAAAACCTGCTCCAGAGCGCTCTTGACCTCAGACTGGGGTGACAGTTCATCTTTCAGAAGGACAATGACCCTAAGCACACAGCCAAGATATCAAAGGAGTGGCTTCAGGACAACTCTGTGAATGTCCTTGAGTGACTCAGCCAGAGTCCAGATGTGAATCAGATTAAACATCTCTGGAGAGATCTGAAAACGGCTGTGCACCGATGCTCCCCATCTGATGGACCTTGAGAGCTACTGCAAAGAGGAACAGGCAAAACTGCCCAAAGATAGGTGCGCCATGTTTTTCATGTTGTCATTATGGGATGTTGTGAGTAGAATCTTTAGGGAAAAATTTATTTCATCCATTGTGGAATAGGGTTGTAACATAACAAAATGTGGAAAAAGTGAAGCGCTGTGAATACTTTCTGGATCCACTGTATGCGTCATAAAAATAAAGGTCCTTCTTCTTCTTCTTTTCCTCTTTGATCCTGACCCTAGATCCAGATTGCTTGCTATTGATTCTAACGGCTCATCTTTGATCCCCACCAAAGTTTCCAATCACTGAACTTTGATCCAGATCTTTGGTATTGATGGGTCATCTTTGATTCTGATCACTGATCTTTGTTCTTTCAGCCTCTTTAAGAAGGTAAATTTTTTGTTGCCATTTGACTGTCTGTCTCGTTTTTATTCTGATTATAGGATCATTTTGATCCTAATTGCTGAAAGAATCTGCAATCCTGTCAGGATATCACAGATTAAAGGCAGGATCAGGATCAAAGGAATCGTGAACAATGTTCAGCGATCAAAGACGAGATCCTCCCAACAATGCACACCAAAATCTAATTAACTCACCCTGACCCAAGGTCTACCTCTCCACCAGATTTATTGAAATTTGTGCACACCCTTTTGAGATATCCTGCGGTCAGTCAGTCAGTCAGAAAGACAAATGTCAACATATACATAACATTCTTGATGGAGGCAATGATAGTAAGAAAGTTTATTATGTGAAAGTTAATTATGTGGATGTTTAAATTATTTTGTAGCAAAGAATCCTGCTTCTGTCTAATTATATCCTTATGGAAAGAAAAACTCCCAGGTTCCAGTTCAACCTTTTCGACATGTGTCCTTTTGTTTTTTCCAAAGTGCAATCCGTGATTACTGCTACAGATGTTTTGCTCAACATTTTCCAATGAACAGTTTCTCATTGAACATATTATGTCTTTGCATTTGACATACAGGATAGTGTAAATCACCCAAAAGTATGATAAATAATGCATTGCCTTTATTAGGAGGGGA
The DNA here is from genome assembly GCF_902500255.1 of Thalassophryne amazonica. NCBI lineage: Eukaryota > Metazoa > Chordata > Actinopteri > Batrachoidiformes > Batrachoididae > Thalassophryne > Thalassophryne amazonica. The sequence goes on from NC_047104.1 coordinate 48,015,848, forward strand.
AGGGAGTGGGAGTTGTGGAGCCACTGCTGGGGTGGGGGTGAAGATTGGGGTGAGGAGGCATGTAGAGTATAATATGAAAAATTTTGACAGTGTATGACATGAAATCAGGTGCTTCTCAAGCAAACGTGTGAGTCTAAACCATAATAGGATTGTATTTCACTCTTGGCCTTCTGTCAGTGTTGCAAGATCCTTGTGGATTATCTGTCAAAAAAATGAACTCAGGTTGTCACTATGAACTGCATTCTCTATTATTCAACAGTAAATTGCACAAAAGTGAGAAGAAACATGGAGAACATCTGCTTGACAATGTCTTTTCTTTCTTGCAGCTGTATGTTCATGACCTAACCTATCAACCACTTTTTATTCAAAAACTTTAAAAGAAAAAAAAAAGTGGGATCTTCAAAGCAGCAGAAATGTTTCTGTTCCCTTCCCCAGATTTGTGCCTCAAGACAATCCTGTCTTGGAGGTCCAGACAATTCCTTTGACTTCATGCTTGGTTCGTGCTCTGACATGCACTGGTAACTGTGAGACCTTATATGTAGACAGGTGTGTGTCTTTCCAAATCATGTCCAATCAACTAAATTTACCCCAGGTGGACTCCAATTAAACTGCACAAATATTTCAAGGATGATCAGTGGAAACCAAATGCACCTGAGCTCTATTTTAAGCTTTATGGCCAAGGCTGTGGATAGTTATCTACATGTGATTTCTTAGTTTTATTTTTAATACATTTGCAAAAATCTCAAAATCTCTTTTTTCACATTGTCATTATGGGGAATTGTGTGCAGAATTTTGAGAAAAAAAAGAAAAAAGAATTTGATCCATTTTGGATTAGGGCTGTAACATAACAAAATATAGAGAAACTGAAGCACTGTGAATACTTTCCAGATGCACTATACACAAACCTACAGACAATTTGACCTACAGACAATCCACCTAACTGCAGGTCTCTGGATATAGGAAGAAATTGGAGCACCCAGAGAAAACCCGTGCAAACACAGGGAGAATGCAAGCTTCACACAGAAAGGCCACAGGTGGCAATCGATACCACAACTTTTTTGCTGTGAGACAGCAGTGCTAACCACTAGGCCATCGTGGTGCGCCAAAGTCCAACCCACACTTTTGAAATGAGGGTTAGGAATCCCAGAAGATGCAGGACAATTCTGACATGCTTCTGTGTCAAAAAATAAATAAAATAAAAAAATGCACTTTTCTAATACACTTACATACATACATACGAGGTCTGTTAGAAAAGTATCCGACCTTATTATTTTTTAAAAAAACATATGGATTTGAATCACGTGTGATTGCGTCAGACAAGCTTGAACCCTCGTGCACATGCGTGAGTTTTTTCATGCCTGTCGGTTGCGTCATTTGCCTGTGAGCAGGCTTTGAGTGAGGAGTGGTCCACCCCTCTCGTCTATTTTTTATTGCGAATAAATATCTGAACGATTTGGAGCTTTGCTGCATCAATTTTTTCCAGAAACTGTGAGAGACCTCCAGGTGGACACCGTTCGAAAAATTAATATGGCTTTCAGGGCCGATTTTATGGGGATTAAACAGATTACGGGGTGTTACTGCTGCTTTAAGGACGGCCCACAACTGCTGAGAGCGCGGCGCGCTCCCAGCCCCCATCGACATGCTGACACCCCGCACAAACAACCAGATCATTTCCAACGTGAAAGCTTTGTTGATCCGGGACCTCGTCTGACTTTCACAAAAAGGCAGAAGATGTGGACATCAGCACTTTTCCCAGCACATTCCACAGACATTTATTCGCAATAAAAAATAGACGAGAGGGGTGAACCACACCTCACTCAAAGCCTGCTCACAGGTGAATGACGCAACCGACAGGCATGAAAAAACTCATGCATGCGCACGAGGGTTCAAGCTTGTCTGACGCAATCACATGTGATTCAAATCCATATGGTTTATTAAAAAAATAATAAGGTTGGATACTTGTCTAACAGACCTCGTACATACATACAGCCTTTTAAAATGTCATGGTTAAAAACATATTTTAGGTTGTGTATTGAAGTTGCTCTGGAAGTTGAGGCAGTGCCTCTTTGACAGAAATCCTTCAGCCAATTATGCTGAGTGGATTGTGGCAGGAAGCAGCTATTGAAGCTCAGATTATTAACGTTCTTCAGATGACCACAAGACCATTAGATTAAAACACAGAAGCGCTCCGTGCATGCTGATGTACCCACATTACACCACTGGGAATACGGCTCATGACTCTTCATCTATCGATCATGCATGCATGATAGAAAACAGACTTACAGTAAAAGCCCATATATTGTTCTAGTTATTTATCACAGCACATGAATGCAAATAATGAATGCTGTTCACATTGTGTAATGTCAGCTTTCTTTTCCTCTATGCTGACAACACCATAGGTCTCATACAGCAAAAATGTAGATGAGTGGGTGAGTGAGTTTCTGCTCATTTGTATTAGCAATAACTCAAAAACAATAAATGCTTTAATCTTTGAACTAACCAAATTGAAAGAACACATACTTAGAATAAAGTGATTAGACAATGGTTAAATTTAAAGCACCAAACCAATATATAAAGCAAATATTTTTCCTGTGTAATATCCCATAGACATGTCTGCCACCTGCTGGATAGTTATTCAACAGCAACTATCATGTTAGTTTATCACCTGCTGAACACTGTGCACGTCACAGGCTTGTCAGTGCGCTCTGCCTTCATGTTTGCTAAACAAGTGGACAGAAAATTGACACCCACTAAGTGTGAAAAAATATGGGATGAAATATACATGAGAACAGAAAAGTAACACACTATTAAAAGTACACACTATTTCAAACTATAACTGTAAATGATCATAGACTCTTAAAAAGTTCCACTCAAAGGCACGTTAAGTAAATTATTGACCTGTCACAGCATTGATGAGTTACAATGTCAAACTGAGTAAAGGTGAATAAAAAATGGCTAGAAATGATTTATAACAATTGTCCGTGTCTTTGTAACGTTATGTCTCCGCTGGCCTCAGGAAGCCTTTAGTGTGATGATGTATTTGACTTCTAATATGAATATGAGCTGAAGCAACGGTGAATGACAAAACTCAGTGGATATCTCATTGAAATTTAAAACAGCATGTGAAACAGTAGCTGCTTTTGATTATTAAAATCACTGTTAAATCCAATTAATCCACATTTTGCCCATTGGGAGACACTACTTGTCTCCGTGCATCAAGCACACTTGTTTTTTGCTGCAATAAAGAGTCAAAACTCTGCTCTAAAAGTATAATTCTGCAGCTAATAAACATGCATTTCACATTTTGTGCAGTCATTAAAAATGAAGTGATCATTTCACCGGATGTTAAATTATTGACAACAGCCCAGGTAATAAAGTTTGCAGACAGAGAGAGAGAGAGAAAAAAGCCCTGTAACTGCACAAGATTTGTGGTATTATATGAATGTGGGTCTAAAGGTGAGACACAGAAGGCACTTTAAATTTAGTTTATGTTGACAATGTCAGAGATCAGAGGAAGTGATGCTCGTTTCCGAGCGGGATTGAAAGTGTTCATCATCCGAAGCATCGCATTCCCTGAACACCTTTGGTCTGCTGCGTGAAGACGTTTCAAAGGGTTTCATGCGCGTCAATTATTCTGCAGCTATGTATGGTCGCATGACATCAATTAAAATCAATCTTCAGTGAGATGTCTGCGCTGCCTGAACAAGTGAAGTGCACTTATTTCCTCCCACAAGTGCATTAAAAGCAAATACAGCTTTATTGTCAATTATTCTGATCGTAATCTGAAAGACGGTGTGAAAATGGGTTTACGATATGAAGCGCAGTGGGTTGAAGGCTAATTATTCTGATAGGCCTCTTCATTTGGTTGTAATGGTTTCATTGTTCACTGATGTCAGAACACTCGAGCCGGCCCACACAAGAAGCACAAAAGCACAGCTGATTCCAGTGAATACTCTTATTACTATCACAGAGAAGGCTGATCGAACTGGAAAATGGAAACAAACTCAGTGTGCCCGAGTGAGAGTGAGGCAGACTGGGTGGGTGTGACCCAAAAAAGGAGCGATAATTACAACAATTGGATTAAATTACTAATACTATTACGAATAAAAAGAATAAAAATCAAGGCTGTCTCGATGAACTCAGATGTATGAGCACAGCAGGCATTAACTTTCCTCACTGGGGACAGGTTTTTGATGAGTGGTATGTTACGCAACCCCAACAGATTCTTATGTACACTGTTAGACTTTTCTGAGCTTTTTTTTTTTTTACAGTAAATTACTGGCAACACTGTTGCCAGTAAGTTAAAAATACAGTAACACTACTGTAATCAGGTTTACAGTAACAGTACTGTACAGATGTTGATACACAGTATAGTACTGTAACCATTTCACACTATTTTTTACAGTACCAGTACTGTAAAATTGGAAATGCACAGTACAGTACTGTGAACATTTTAACTTTTAACCCTTTAAACTATTATTATCATTATGGTGATCACTTGTTAATTATTCATAATAATTAATAACCATAAAGCCATTATTTTAGAATATCAAAGTTTATGTAATGAAACATTGCAATTTTTTTTGCAGACATTTATTCACAGTAGAAAAGTCACAAATATCTTCTATGACATTAAAATCACATCTTGGAATGCAGGCATCTAAAGCAAATCTTGACAACCACAAACTTCTCCTTTAACAGCCCAAAAGACATTCAACTTCTTAAAAACATCGCAAGCAATTGATATCAGTCTAACATAAACGACACAGTACACGTTGACTAAATGTTTTCAGTACATTCAGGAATCCATAAACAGTGTTTTGTTTTTGTTTTTTAAGATTTGTCATTGCTTCTCATATGAAGATTGCACAATATTGACAAAACAGATATCAGAATTTTAAAATGTCTCAAAAGTTATAGAACTTGTGACTACATTTGGATTGGATAAGCATTTCTTAAGAGAACAAAAAACATCTCCAGATGAGTGAAATCTACAGCACAGGAAGTATTACAATTACTTTTAAATTAACAAATACACTTCTGAATCATTTGAACAATATCAAATTTGTAATTGAAATTTGGACTAGAATGATCAAAACAATAGAATTATCACACAATATGGTCATCAACAGTGCAGCAAATATCAGACTGCCTATATTTTTTTAAATTGATAGAGCAGGTTGATGTACAGTAGTGTTCAGAATAATAGTAGTGCTATTGTGACTAAAAAGATTAATCCAGGTTTTGAGTATATTATTGTTACATGGGAAACAAGGTAGCAGTAGATTCAGTAGATTCTCACAAATCCAACAAGACCAAGCATTCATGATACGCACACTCTTAAGGCTATGAAATTGGGCTATTAGTAAAAAAAAAGAAAAGAAAAGGGGGTGTTCACAATAATAGTAGCATCTGCTGTTGACGCTACAAACTCAAAACCATTATGTTCAAACTGCTTTTTTAGCAATCCTGTGAATCACTAAAATAGTATTTAGTTGTATAACCACAGTTTTTCATGATTTCTTCACATCTGCGAGGCATTAATTTTGTTAGTTTGGAACCAAGATTTTGCTCATTTACTAGTGTGCTTGGGGTCATTGTCTTGTTGAAACACCCATTTCAAGGGCATGTCCTCTTCAGCATAAGGCAACATGACCTCTTCAAGTATTTTGACATATCCAAACTGATCCATGATACCTGGTATGAGATATACGAGGTCTGTCCGTAAAGTATCGTACCTTTTTATTTTTTTCAAAAACTATATGGATTTCATTCATATGTTTTTACGTCAGACATGCTTGAACCCTCGTGCGCATGCGTGAGTTTTTCCACGCCTGTCGGTGACGTTATTCGCCTGTGAGCACGCCTTGTGGAAGGAGTGGTCCCGCCCCCTCGTCGGATTTTCATTGTCTGGAAATGGCGGAATGAAAAGGACTTTTTTTCCATCAGAATTTTTTCAGAAGCTGTTAGAGACTGGCACCTGGAAACCATTCGAAAAATGTATCTGGCTTTCAGTGAAAATTTTACGGGCTTCACAGAGAATAAGGACTTTAACTACAGGTTTAAGGACCCCTTTAAAGGACGGTCGGTGTGCCGCGCTGCGAGCTGCGACGATGCGGCACAAACCACTGGATCATTTCTAAGCTGATGGCTCTGTGGATACGAGACCATCGTGTGCTCTTTCTCTGGTTATCACAAGACCTGGACATCAGCCATTTTCCGGCAGATTTCACTTTTAACAAGAGATTTTGTCATAGAAAGCCGCGCGGAGGCTTCGCGCGTCACGACCGATTCGCTGATGAAGCGAGACAAAGGAACACCTCCGTTTCGGAGTGTTAGAGGACAAGTTGGGACATGTCTATCTCGGCTTTCAGTGCTTACCAGTTGAGTGAGTATAAAAGAACTTGTGGAGAGCTGGACATGTCCCAACTTGTCCTCTAACACTCCGCTTCATCAGCGAATCGGTCGTGACGCGCGAAGCCTCCGCGCGGCTTTCCATGACAAAATCTCTTGTTAAAAGTGAAATCTGCCGGAAAATGGCTGATGTCCAGGTCTTGTGATAACCAGAGAAAGAGCACACGACGGTCTCGTATCCACAGAGCCATCAGCTTAGAAATGATCCAGTGGTTTGTGCCGCATCGTCGCAGCTCGCAGCGCGGCGCACCGACCGTCCTTTAAAGGGGTCCTTAAACCTGTAGTTAAAGTCCTTATTCTCTGTGAAGCCCGTAAAATTTTCACTGAAAGCCAGATAAATTTTTCGAATGGTTTCCAGGTGCCAGTCTCTAACAGTTTCTGAAAAAATTCTGATGGAAAAAAAGTCCTTTTCATTCCGCCATTTCCAGACAATGAAAATCCGACGAGGGGGTGGGACCACTCCTTCCACAAGGCGTGCTCACAGGCGAATGACGTCACCGACAGGCGTGGAAAAACTCACGCATGCGCACGAGGGTTCAAGCATGTCTGACGTAAAAACATATGAATGAAATCCATATAGTTTTTGAAAAAAATAAAAAGGTACGATACTTTACGGACAGACCTCGTATAGGCCCAACACCACAGTAGGTGAAACATGCCCATATCATGATGCTTGCACCACCATGCTTCACTGTCTTCACTGTGAACTGTGGCTTGAATTCAGAGTTTGGGGGTCGTCTCATGAACTGTCTGTGGCCCTTGGACCCAAAAAGAACAATTTTAATCTCATCAGTCCACAAAATATTCCTCCATTTCTATTTAGGTCAGTTGATGTGTTCTTTGGCAAATTGTAACCTCTTCTGCACATGTCTTTTACTTAACAGAGGGATTTTATGGGGGATTCTTGCAAATAAATTAGCTTCACACAGGCGTCTTCTAACTGTCACAGCATTTACAGGTAACTCCAGACTGTCTTTGATCATCCTGGAGCTGACCATTGGGTGAGCCTTTGCCATTCTGGTTATTCTTCTATCCATTTTGATGGTTGTTTTCCATTTTCTTCTATGCGTCTCTGTTTTTTTTTTTGTTGTCCATTTTAAAGCACTGGAGATCATTGTAGATGAACAGCCTATAATTTTTTGCACCTGCGTATAAGTTTTCCCCTCTCCAATCAACTTTTTAATCAAACTACGCTGTTCTTCTCAAAGAGAAAAGCATGTTCAACAGGTGCTGGCTTCATCCTTAAATAGGGAACACCTGATTCACACCTGTTTGTTACACAAAATTGACGAACTCACTGACTGAATGCCACACTACTATTATTGTAAAAAGTAAGTCCCTTCGGCTGCTCCCTTGTTTGCACTTGGGTTTGCCACAGCAAATCCAAGGTGGATCTGCATGTTGAATTGGCACAAGTTTTACACCGGATGCCCTTCCTGATCTAACTCCACATTACATGGAGAAATGTGGCAGGGGTGGGATTTGAACCCAGAACCTTCTGAACTGAAACCAAGCGCATTAACCACTTGGTCACCACCCCTGCTACACTACTATTATTGTGAACACCCCCTTTTCTACTTTTTTTTTTTACTAATAGCCCAATTTCGTAGTCTTAAGAGTGTGCATATCATGAATGCTTGGTCTTGTTGGATTTGTGAGAATCTACTGAATCTACTGGTACCTTGTTTCCCATGTAACAATAAGAAATATACTCAAAAGCTGGATTAATCTTTTTAGTCACATAGCACTACTATTATTCTGAACACTACTGTAAATCAGCAACAAATAGTACACTTAACCGCATACAGCTCAATAATTGTTCCTTTTGTAATGAAATTGGGCACATACAGTACATGTGATGCTTCTAAATGCCCCACCTAATCAGAGTTTTTCCATTCAAACTCAATCAGCTGGCGAAGGAAGGATGACACTCTGCTGTTGACTGGTTCTATCTTTCTTTTCACCAGTGCTCCTGTTTTATGACTCACCCCAGTCTTGGAGGTACACTTTGTGCCTTCATCTGGATTGATTCTTACAAAGAACCTTTAGACAAGATAAAATAAATGAAGGGAAAGAATTAAATATACTATCAATTAATTAACTTTTGCTTGTTAATGTACAGTATGTTATACTGAATTTCCATTAGAATAATGACAATTACTTAGCTAGAATCAACATTTTTGAGTGAACAGCGACATCGTTCATTTGACAAAATTGTTCCTTCTTTACCTATTTGTTAATAGGATGTCATAGAATCTGTGAATCTCACAGAATTTAGAACACACCTCACATTGTTGCATATACAAGGTCTGTCAATAAAGCAACGGTCCTTTTTATTTTTTTCAAAAACTATATGGATTTCATTCATATGTTTTTACGTCAGACATGCTTGAACCCTCGTGCGCATGCGTGAGTTTTTCCACGCCTGTCGGTGACGTCATTCGCCTGTGAGCACTCCTTGTGGGAGGAGTCGTCCAGCCCCTCGTCGGAATTCCTTTGTCTGAGAAGTTGCTGAGAAACTGGCGCTTTGTTTGATCAAAATTTTTTCTAAACCTGTGAGACACATCGAAGTGGACACGGTTCGAAAAATTAAGCTGGTTTTCAGTGAAAATTTTAACGGCTGATGAGAGATTTTGAGGTGATACTGTCGCTTTAAGGACTTCCCACGGTGCGAGACGTCGCTCAGCGCTCTCAGCCGCCGTCGTCAGCCTGTTCAAGCTGAAAACCTCCACATTTCAGGCTCTATTGATCCAGGACGTCGTGAGAGAACATAGAAGTTTCAGAAGAAGTCGGTTTCAGCATTTTATCCGGATATTCCACTGTTAAAGGAGATTTTTTTAATGAAAGACATTGGTATTCAATGTTGAATACATAGAAGGTCGAAAAAAAACACTGAAAGGGCATCAGAAAAATTCAGGTGCTCATCCAAAACATAGGCAACCTTTCCCTCAGTGCTGATCATCCACCTGACTGAAGTCAGCAGTGTGTTCCCTAGAAGGTGAAAAAGCAAGGAGAAATTCAGTGTCAATCTATAGTCTTGCTGTTCCGGGTTGTTCTGTTTGTGGGAAAATTAAAGTGAAAGTACTGTGCTCTACTCAGTAACCAGCTCACTATTCAGCTAATCATTTTGACAGAACTTGATCACCTGGAAAAACAGGTGGATAGATTCAAGGAGAAATCTGGTGTGAATGAATCAATATTCCTGTTGTTTGACATTGCTGTAAACTGTCAGTAGGTATGAGAATGTGAGAATTTGGTTAGTGTTAGTGTTAACAACAGTTATACTGATTGATTCACACTGGATTTCTCTTTTAAGACACTAAATGTAAGAAACCCTTTTGGATGGATGGATGGATGGATGGATGGATGGATGGATGGATGGATGGATGGATGGATGGATGGATGGATGGATGGATGGATGGATGGATGGATAGCTTTATTATCATTGTCATTACAACAACGAGATTGCGACACTCACATTCCACAGACAAACAGCAATTAATCCACAATTATTACTTGTTTACCGTAATAATGGCACACATCAGAATTAAAAAATAATGAAAAGACACACACATCCAAGTCCGTATTGGCGTGCAGGATCAAGCAAAAGAATAGCACAAAAACGAAAAAGAGATCCGCACAGCCAGTTAGCTCCCAAACAAGCTTTTAAGGGCGAGGCCCGAAAGGTCACTATCGGTGTTATTAAAGGCTTGTTTGGGAGCTAACTGGCTGTGCGGATCTCTTTTTCGTTTTTTGTACACATCAGAATTAAGACAACACATATACATTTGACACTGTTTATGTGCACTCAAGGTTGGGTAGGATTATTTTGAAATGTAATCCAAAAGTAATCAGATTACAAGTGATCCAAATGTATGTACATACATACATGTAATCCACATGTATTCTTTCAAAGTAATCCTACCCAACCTTGTGTGCACTAAACTTGAAACAGTCCGTTTTCCAAATTGAGGCAATGTGAGTGTGTGGTAGCTGCTGCAACTGGAGTCGCGCCGCCTGCCAGCTTGGGAAGAACGGGGGCCTGCCGCAGGGGGGCAGGAAGGGAGGTAAGGGAAAAGCTGGACCATGCTTCAGTCCATGTGTAAGTCAGTTTATTGTCTTTGTGGGTTGAGATAAGAATGGAGCCGAATAGTCTCACCAAGTCCTGAATAAATTCCTCTGGAGGTAAACAGTGGGCAATTTGTCCTTGAGGCTAGATAAGCCTGGAATGTTGTAGCTGAGCAGTGAAAAACACTTTTTAACAGTTCCACTTGAACAACCAAATCCCAATTATGAATTAAGAATATTCCCAATTATGAATTAAGAATATTCACCGGCCTCCGAAACCTTCAGCTTCAACTGCAAGGCACGCATCAGCTCCAAGGTGTCATCCAATTTGCGTCTGAGTTCAAGAGTCAGCGCAGTCAGAGAATGCACTGCCTTGCCAACCTCGTTAATCATGACGAACAAGCGATGGCCCGTGGTTCTTGATGCCGCCGTCTTGCCAATTTTCCGGTAGATCAGGGCAGCGCATAAGCCAAAAAGTACCAGCCCTGCTGCCATGAATAAATCCTCGACGTCCTCAACGGAGAAAGGTGCCAAGCATGCAACACGCCAAGACCCCCAGGAGTCGAGGACATAGCCCACAGGATACGTTCCATCTGGGCAGGTAGGATCCCCCGGTCCTGACCTTCTTGTAGAAAAAATGGTGTCAATAGCATTCAGAGACCAGCTGATCAATTCCATGGTTAATCCAATAGTAGTCCAATAGATCCAGAATAATATAGTTTTGAGGAATTCACAGTCTGGTGAAGTAGGGACTTGAAGCTTAAAGGCAGAGAGATAAGGGAGAGTGGAGGAGATGCGACCGCCCTCGTCGGAGTCCCAAGCTGTAATCAATTTTCTACAAGATAAGCCAGGACTTACCAAGCATGATCAGTCTTGGTGTGACCAGTAGGTCCATTTCATTTTGAATGGACACAGATGTTGCACATCGCTGTAAAACAAAGCACAGAATTGGGTCTCGGGTCACTGTTGGTAGGTACAGTACACATTTAGTACAATGTAGACCACATTTGAACTGAACCAGCTGCTAACCCTACCTAATGGGGGCACACAGGAAATCTACATTTTTTTTTGCCCTCATCAGTTAGTGTTGGCTGCCATTGGATTAGGTTGCAATCCAAATTAGGCCCAAATTATGTCTCTCTCATATATACTGATAGCATTATTTGAATACTTACATCAGCCAGAATGAAGATGGACTCTTCACTCTCCAAAAAGTGCTTCATCATCAGGAGTACAGCTGCAATTCCTGTACAGTTGCTCTGTGTGACACTCTCAACCTCCCTTAACAGGCCCTGAAAGTTCTGTTGCCTGGATGACTGTTGGAAATATGCTATGATCCGCTTTTCTTTGTTTGTTAGAGCTTCTCCAAGGCGACCATTTATCTCAGTGCCTGTTACAGTTTTTATTGATTGCTTTGACACAGTAGTCGACTCAAAAACAGTTAACGCAGAGGCCTAAACAGTGGCACCAATGGTCAAAATGACACATTTTGCTTGCAAAAGGCTCTAACTCTGCTAAAACATTTAAACTATGGACCAAAAGCAAATTTTGCCCTCAAACAACACAACTTGCACACAAGTGCATAAGCGCTTCCAATCAGTCATTAGACAAGGGGCATCAAAATACAACATGCAGCACTCAATGTGAATCAGTGCTGCATCACTGGTCATTGTACCTAATGACTGAGCTACAGTAATGACTGAGCAGCTTACATGTCAGTGCCATTTGTAGTCAAATTTGCCTTCTTGCAAAAAATTGATCCAGATATGCTGTGATGAAAATTTTATTGATTGCAGTATTCATTCTTGTTTTTCTTATTTAGACCATGGCTAACAAATGAAATATCCCAACAGAAACCACACATAGAATATGAAAGAAAAAATAAAATCCGTCACTGTGTAAGACATTAGGAAAATAAAATAATAATTCTGTACAATAAAGAAAAAAAAATCTCTACTAGTCTATTCTCTCTTGATGAATAGGCCACATGGCCTCATCTACATCACACTCAATATTTTCCCTTGCGATGCACCTAGGGAAGAATCTTCTAGCATGCCTTATCCATCCTTGGCATGCCTCTGCATCTATGTCTTGGGCAGCAGCGGTCATTGCATCGAGCAAGGGCATCTGCTCATAGGGGCGGTGGTCGTATACCTTCCATCTCCATGCACTGAAGAATTCCTCTACAGGATTTAAAAATGGAGAGTATGGAGGAAGGAATTGCATCATCATCCTCAGGTGTCCCACAAACCACTCATTCACCACACGAGAGTGGTGGAATGCCACATTGTCCCATATGATTACAAACAGTGGCATGCCAGGCCTCAACAGCCCTCTTTCCTGAGGCGGGATGAGCCTGTCATGCAGGGTGTCCAAGAATACAATGAGGCGCTCACTATTGTAGGGGCCAACAGCTGGAATATGGCTGAGGACGCCATCATTAGAAATAGCAGCACACATAGTAATGTTGGCGCCCCTCTGCCCTGGAACTGTAATAGTGGCCCTATGCCCAATGAGGTTCCTCCCACGGCGCCTCACTTTACAGAGGTTGAAGCCGGCTTCATCGACATAGATGAAAATATGATGTGCCCCCTCAGCTTCAAGCTCCATGATACGCTGAAGAAAAGAAAAAGCAAAATTACAATTACATACAGTAAAGGTAACTCCAGTTGACAGTAACTGCATGATATGCCAAGGCACAACAGTATAGTACTGTAATGTGTCCTTACCTCCACATATTGGCATCTGGCCTCCTTCACAGCATCAGAGTTCCTCTGGAAGGGAACTCTGTAGAGCTGTTTCATAGCCATGTTGTTCCTACTGAAGACACGGGCAATTGCTGTCTCACTCACAGTATTTACATTTCGAAATACCCCCTGATCTGCAATCACTGCTGCCCTGATTTCACGCAGCCTAATGGCATTATTTGCCAGAACCATGTTCACAATGGCTGCCTCCTGCTCAGCATTCAAAAGTCTGCGTCTACCACCACTGACCGGTAGCCTTTCGATTCTATAAAGAATACATGACGTGGAATAAAATTACATGACATACTGTATATCACTACAGATATATCTGTATATACTGTATGAGCAACATTACCTGTTCTTCAGTCGCAAAACTCTGATAGTGGATGCAACCGTGTTTCTATTGAGAACAGGTTGGACTCTTTGTCCAGCCTCTCTATGTGAAAGACCATGATTTACCACATGATCAATCACAGTTGCCCGTCATCTGTGACTTGAGCCCTTCCAGCTACACCCCCACCTCGCACACGGACTCCTCTTCCTCGGACTCCTCTTCCTCGGACTCCTCTTCCCCCGAGCCCTCTACCTCTCACTCTCATGTGCCTTAGACCATCCATGCTTGCAAGTTACAACACACAATGTAGCACCTTTTGAACCTGCAGACTGATTGCAAATTGAAAAGTTGTGTGAAGCAGTGTCAAACAGGTGCTCCAGTGATTTCATGCTGGTCAAGAGGTTTCTAAGAGATAGGGAATATATGGTTTCTGTTTGGTTACCACAGCTAAAGCAATGGAGTTTGGACTGCTTGAATGACATCTGCGTTAACTGATTTGCAAAAGGGTGGGGGAATTGTGTCAAACCAATGACAATGGGTTAACTCATTTGCAAGAGGTGTTTTTTTGCTCTGCTGAGAGAGTGATGATGAGGACTGAGATAAAAACTGTAAAGTTCTGAAATGTGAACAGAGTCGTCTTTGGGTGAAAAGAAAAGGCCACTCATCTTTTATCTCAGTAACACTTGGGGGGGGGGGGGGGGGGGACACGGATATATCATATGTCTCTGATAAATGTATGTGGTAGCCATGTACTTTTCAGTATCAGTACCACTCTGCTGCCCTGGGCCCCACTGACTCAAACGTGTTTGTCCGTTTTGCACCGTACAGTTTTGGTGGTGATCTCATTTGTCCTTGGCTTCCGAATGCGATCTATTGTGTTAGTTCTGTTCACATGTTCAATTCTAGTTTTTATCTGGTTAACAAGGGAATAGTAGCCAGTGCCAAGCATCTTTCCATCTACTGTTCTGTCAGTGAAGGTCAGGGGATATCTTCCCACTATCATTTTGACCACCTCAACACAGGCAGCCCTAATAGGGTTAAGGAAATGTTCACGCATTGCATCCACCACAATTCTTGTCCCAAGGAATATTGAAGCTCTGAATCCATGCAGTTTCTGTTGCAAGGGAGGTAGCTGGCATGCAAAGAAGTATGGTGGAATGTACCTCTGCCAATGATGTATCTGGTGACAAGACTGAGGAGGGCTGTGCTAATTCCTTTATAACAGTGTTGCTTTGCTCTAAAGACAAAAAATACAAAAGGATATTTACATTATTTACACAATGTGTACAATACAGGATCATAGACATTTCATCACTATTAACAATAGGCCAACACAAATTTGGCTATTGATGACAAATTCTTCAGCAAGAGCACAAGCTGATGCATTCATTTTTTGCACTCAAATTCTGTTTCAGCTATCTGTCAAGCTCTGTGTGTGTGTGTGTGTGTGTGTGTGTGTGTGTGTGTGTGTGTGTGTGTGTGTGTGTGTGTGTGTGTGTGTGTGTGTGTGTGTGTGTGTGTGTGTGTCAAGCCTCTTCGGCCTGTTGGGGGATGTATACTTAAACTTTTCAACTACCACTAAAGCTACTGAACAGCAAGAGGTCATGGTGGGTATGAGTATATGAGTATGATAAATAATGATGAAAGTGTGTGTGTGTGTGTGTGTGTGTGCATGTTTGGCGAATATGAATCCCTGACCTTACTGAAGAATATGCAAGTCTAGTACAGACATGGTGTGTAAATATGGACATTTGTAGTAAAGCAGTAGGAAATATTTAGTAGTAAAGTGGAAGTAGGGCTACGTGCAATCTTTGTCATCTATCATGAATTGAAAAACATTTTAAAAACATAACTCATAACATTACATGAGTATATTAAAAAAAACTATGTTTTGAAACAACAAATATTTATATTTTGTTGCTTGTGAATTTGATGTTATTTTTATATATGATGTAAGACTGTTGTGATCTCACCTTTTGATTTAAAAGCCTTGACTATTTGGCGACATTGTATAGGTGTTAAATGATTCACTAGGTCATCCTTCTCTAGAAAGGCCAAGTGCTTTTTCTCTCTCACTCCCACCATGAATGTCAGGTGTCCAACCAATGCCTTCAAGCTGTCATTGTCCAGTTCAGGTAGGACACTCTGAATTTCGTGAATACATTCAGCATCCATAGCTAGAATGAAGAACACACTGAATGATGCAAGGAAACAATGGGGATGTCTTGGATGATGTACACTGGCAGTGGATAACAATCCTGTAGATTATCTGCATTAACACATACATATTTCCACACTGAAATCAATAATTAGCCAGATTTTGGTGTGTTTTTACGTGGCCACATAATTTTTTGAAGTCCACAGTTTGATATGCAGGGTTCGAGCTAGGATGAGGGGGGAAGCAGAAGGGGGGAAGCTTTTGAAAATTCAAGGTAAAAATTGGCCATTTTAGGGGTACCCAAAGGGGTTAAAGCCAGGTACGGCAGCCCAAGTCCCTTCATCATGTCCAGAAGGCTGGGGAAGTTTGTTGAGTGGGCAATCTCATTCTGGGTTAGCCAATACATGGCCCTCAGTGAGGCAGTCGGAGTCCGTGGACAGTTTTAAGTCAAGACTTAAAACCTATTTTTATTCTCTTTCTTATGAGTAGTTTTTATTTTATGTTTTATTCTTTTACTTCTGTTTTTAATTAGGTATTTGAATTTTTTTTATTTTTATTTATTTATTTAAATTTTTATGCTGAACTGTTCTGTGTGAGACACCTTGAGACAGCTTTTGTTGTAATTTGGCGCTTTATAAGTTGATTAAGTTGAAATTGAACAACATTTTATTGAGTCTTAAAGTAAATAAATATGAAATTGGTTACTGGCTCCTTAAACTCTGGACATAATAAACTCTACATGGTGGATCCTTGATCTCTGGACATAAATAGAAATAAAATCTGTTAGTTTTTGTCAAAAGCATTTACTTTCAGACATTATTATTGGCATGAATGTATTTCCATAGCTATGAGCTAAGCTCTTACAGCTGTGCTGCAGGTCAGGTTTATAAAGAATGCAAGACGTCTCATTTTGGGATGAAAAAACGTTTTAGTCTATTGTAGTTTATTGTCTGTATTGCAACATTTGTAAGAGGTGTCATTTTATTTAAAGCGGCGATTCGTTTTGAAGTTATTAATTCAGAGCGGACTCTGTCTCAGCAGAGAGCCACGCAGCGTTTAAAGCTGTGACAACGGAACGGAGGACGATTCTTGTTTGTTGACTGCAACAAGAGTCCCAGTTAGTGACTTTAATCCACACAAAAGTGACTCATGATATTTTAATGGCTTTCAGAGGGCTTAAGAAGCGGACTTACCGCTTCTGAAGAGCAGTGAATCAAAGAGCCACGAGCCATTGCTTCGATTCAATGGCTCGTGGCTCGAAGCATTGGCTCGTGGCTCGAAGCATTGCTTCGATTCATGCTTCAAACTGGAGTCGTGCTGCAGAAACGGTTTATTACAGACGCTGTATTGAAAATCATAACGGTCCAAAATTATAGCATAACGGGCCGTAACGCAAGTTTGCACTAGCTAGAACCCTGATATAGACAAATCTTACACACATACATTTCTAAAGCTGTACCAGACAAGCTTGTTCGTCAATACTACATTCTCAACGTTAGCTTGGCTAACTTCAACCTACCTACAGTGTTGTGAAAGTGTGGTGACACAGACCCACAACAGGGGGCGTAAATGAACGGACAATGGAGGAAGTCAAATATGAACACTTTACTGTTGTGAATAGCACAACTCAACACAGCAGATTACAGAATATGTACAAAAATCAATTAACAAAGGTGTCGTGTGGGCAGGCTCGAGGATAGAAGACGTCTGTCCTGAGAAGAACTGGAACCACACGATTTCCTCTGCCACCGAACCTGGAAAATACTGGAGCCGCCAAGTTCTGAGTCCCCAGGTGGCCACCGTCTCCGCGTGTCGGATCTGGTACTGCTGGCGAGGAGCAGAAACAATCAGATGTGGGTGTATGAACACCCAGTAACACTTATGGTGGATATTCCACCTCCACCTCTCATTCAGAAAGCTGGCACGTGCAGTTGTAAGTGTACTTATCAAACGTTGGGGTGAGAAGGCGTCAGTCCCAACTCAGCTTCAGCTTACAAGCACTCACAGAAACCCAACTGTAAAAGTAGCACAAGCAAAAATATTGTCTGTAACGGACAATCACAACGGCTGAGAATTTACCTCCTTAGGTAGATGATATCTCGGCAACGAGGTGGAGATGACGTCCGGTCTTTATGGAGTTAGATGGTGAAGTGTAGATGGGTGACAGCTGTCAAGAGATAATGAGTGACAGCTGTCACCCCCGGCTGTGTCCGTGGCGGCAGTGCCCTCTCGTGCCTGAAGCCCGCACTTCAGGCAGGGCGACCTCTGGTGGTGGGCCAGCAGTACCTCCTCTTCTGGCGGCCCACACAACATACAGTCTATGTTGGACAACACTAACCTGTAACACACTTAAATTTCGAATTTAGGACTCTAGGAAGTGGCTTGTTAGGTCTTTGTATAAAAAAGCACCCTCCCCTTCTTCTTTCTTGTGGCTTGTTGGCAGTTTGTTTTCAGCGTCTTGATCCAGTGGCAGTCTGTTGCGTTGTAACTAACTAGAGACAAGCGCCAAAAAGATGAAAAGTGGTGCCTTATGCTGCGTTCACACCGGGTGCGACGTGAGCGACAGCAGCGACAGGTTGCCATGTAATCCCTATGGAACGACGCGTTTTGGTGCCAAGTTACTCGCGTCTCGCGTCGCTTCATTTGCGATGGCCGCGAATGAAGCGACGCGAGTGAAGCGATTTTGAGCGTTTTGCGCGTTTGTGGTGCGATATTGCGTCGCGTCACGTCGCGTTGCCCTCCTCCCCAAGTTGAAAAATCTGAACTTTTTCGTCTCGTCGCCGCAATGACCAATCAGGGACTGAATATGTAGTGACGTGGAGATGTCTGGAGTTTGACTGAAGATGTGAACATGTCCTGTCTCTGGTAGCAGCCTGTGAGCAGGACTTATGTCTCTTTTGTCCTTTATTTCACAATTATGACAGTTTTTGGAGTGAGCAGCAGCCCCGCAGCAGTGGGAGCGGAGTTTCTTTCTCTTTTTATTTTCCGTGCATGCATGAGCGAATCGTCCATGGAGATTATTTTACTTATTAACTACACAGATGTATAATAAAACAAATGGTGACTGGTTTCTAAACACAATTATGACAGAGTTTTTTGGGGGAAGAGCGAGCAGCAGCCCTGCAGCAAGCAGTGGAGTTTCTTTTTTTCTTTACGTGCGCGTGCAAGCGAATCATCCGTGGAGAATATTTTATTAATTAACTACACAGATGTATAATAAAGCAAATGGTGACTGGTTTCTAAACAGAATTATGACTGAGTTTTTGGAGCGAGCAGCAGCTGGGGGAGCAGAGTTTTTTTTTGTTTAATTGTTTACATGTGTGTGCGTGAACGGGACAGTAGGTCCTCAAACTGGGTCCTGCAGAGGTGGAAGGACCACTGAAAGCGGCCGTCATCCAGACGCAGCTACTGAAGCAAATAATGATACACCCTGTATTGGGAGCTTTCCACAACAACTCGCTCCGTGTGATCAAGGTCCGTCATGTTAATTTGACTGACAACCAGAGCTGGCGAACGGAATGGAAGCTCCTCCTATTTGATGACGCACCGGGGCGAATTTTCGCAGCAAAAGCAGAGCGACACATCGGGCGAAGGAGGCGCGTCTGTTGCCACGCGACCCCTGCGAATTTGTAGCTTCTGATCGCGCCCGGTGTGAACGCGGCATTGCTGTATTTTTTGTTTTTAAGGAACAAAACCAGTGACTTACCGTAATTTCAAATAATACTAAAAACCGTCAAACAAAACTCCCATGATGCAATACCAACTACAGTTATTTACTCCAAAAATCATTTAAAGTATTTTACTGTTTGATATGTGGTAAAATACTGTAGAAATTACAGAAAGGTCTAACAGTGTAATTTTATCAGAATTTTGACTAATCAAGGAAAGGTTTACTGATCTTGACTTTGCAGATGATGCTCTGATCTTTATGAAATCAATAGATGCTCCCAATTCAATTAAATTTAATGTATTTATGCAGTGCCAAATCACAACATAAGTCACCTCAAGGTGCTTCAGAGGAGTAAGGTTTAAATCTTACCTAGCCCCTGAGCACACACATTAGCAACCGTGGTCAGAAAAAAAACTCCCTCAGGGATTTTTGGTTATAGAGGAAACCTCAAACAGACCATCTGCTTTGGACATACTAACAAAATGAAACAATGACATAAACTGTCAAACATGCAGAGACAGAAATGTTGCAGCAAAGCAACCACGTATATAGAGTCTCATGATCACAAAGACCGATGGCTCAAAAGACTACCAAAAGGTAAAGAACAGAATCTCAGTAAATTGGATGACAACTGACTGTAGCAGCTGAGAAGCTTAGTGAGGAATCGGAGTGTCTGGGTTTGCAGTTGTTCTGGATTAAGACTAAAAACCCATTCTGATTGGGATTGGCAATCCGGTTTGAGTCAGATTTGGGCCATATCTGATTTAAAGTGGATATGTTTTTTTCTGAATCTGAATGGTGGCATTCAGACTTAAGACAGATTCTTTTCTAGCTCAGGGATCATAACATCATACTTCTGGGTTCACAGGGTGAGCATTCCATCGTGTGCAAAAGCCCAAACTTTGTATAGCATCTTGTTTGTTTTTTAGTAGTACTTGGTTAATGGCCACAAAAAGAAGACCAGTAAACACAAAACAAGTTGGGTGGAATGCATCAGAATCAGAACGTATTCATGGACATTGCTGCTGCACTAGCAATGCATGGGAACGAGAAGACAGCAAACCAGTACAGTGGCAAGATCAGGAACCTCAAGACTAAGTACAAAGAGGTGAAGGATCACAATGCAACAAGTGGAAGAATCCGGTCTTTTCCACAATTCAAAAAAGGTGAATGATTGCCATCTTGGGTTTGCATCTGTAGAACCACAAAAAAGCTTTAAAAAAGCAATTGAAGGAGTCTGGCATCATCCTGCCGATAGAAGCTTTTTTCAGCTACTTTTCGGAGTGACGCCGAGCCGAGGGAGTACCGATGACTTGGTGGTGTTAGGTTCTTTTATGTGGTGAGTGATCTCAAAAAGAATGGGACAGGAAACGGACTTCAAAGTTTAAATGTTGTATGGAAACACAGAGTCATCTAACAGCGCTGGGGTCTCTGAACAGATCACATGCAAATGTCTAGAACAAAGAGCCCAGATCTTCCCTCTTCCCTCGCTAACTTTTGTTCCTCCAGTCGGACCCATGTGGGTGGTCCTTAGCTTGTTGTGAATCAGCGGCTATGTGAGATTGGCTGCAAAGTGAAGTAAGTGGGTATTAGCGGGTGTAATGCTCACGTTACGTTCAAGGCTGTTATATAAACATCTTACAGTGTTTGTGTATGTCGATGCCACACAATGAATCAGTGTTCAATCATGCTGTCTAAATAGATGCGAATACATTGGTTTTATCAATTACAACCCCAGTTCCAATGAAGTTGGAACACTGTGTGAAATGTAAATAAAAACAGAATACGATTTGCAAATTGTCTTCAACCTATATTCAATTGAATACACCACAAAGACAAGATATTTAATGTTCAAACTGATAGATTTTTTTGTTTTTGTGCAAACATTTGCTCATTTTGAAATGGATGCCTGCAACACATTTCAAAAAAGCTGGGGCAGTGGCAACAAAAGACTGGGAAAGTTGATGAATGCGCAAAGAGACACCTGTTTGGAACATTCCACAGGTGAAAAGGTTAATTGGAAACAGGTGAGTGTCCTCAAAAGGCTCAGCCATTCACAAGCAAAGATGGGGTGAGGATCACCACTTTGTGAACAACTGCGTTAAAATAACAGTCCAACAGTTTAAGAACAATGTTTGTCAATGTTCAATTGCAAGGAACTTACAGATTCCATCATCTACAGCCCATAATATAATCAGAAGGTTCAGAGAATCTGGAGAACTTTCTACACGTAAACGGCAAGGCCGAAAACCAACAATGAATGCCTGTGAACTTTGATCCCTCAGGCAGGCCTGCATTAAAAACCGACATCATTGTGTACAGGATCTTACTGCGTGGGCTCAGGAACACTTCAGAAAATCATTGTCAGTTAACACAGTTCATCGCTACATCTACAAGTGCAAGTTAAAACTCTACCATGCAAAGCAAAAGCCATACATCAACAACATCCAGAAATGCCGCCGCCTTCTCTGGGCCCGAGCTCATTTGAAATGGACAGACGCAAAGTGGAAAAGTGTGCTGTGGTCTGATGAGTCCACATTTCAAATTGTTTTTGGAAATCATGGACGTCGTGTCCTCTGGACAAAAGAGGAAAAAGGCCATCCAGATTGTTATCAGCGCAAAGTTCAAAGTGCAACTTACACATCCAACTTACACATCCAAGCAACATCTTTTTCAGGGATGTTCCTGCTTATTTCAGCAAGACAATGCCAAGCCACATTCTGCACGTGTGGGTACTAGACTGGCCTGCCTGCAGTCCAGACCTGTTGCCCTTGAAAATATGTGGCGCATTATGAAGCGCAAAATATGACAATGGAGACCCCAGACTGTTGAACAACTGAAGTAATACATCAAGCAAGAATTGAAAGAATTCCACCTCAAAAGCTTCAACAAATAGTATCCTCAGTTCCCAAACTCTTGAGTGTTGTTAGAAGGAAAGGTGATGTAACACAGTAGTAAACATACCACTGTCCCAGCTTTTTTGAAACGTGTTGCAGGCATACATTTCTAAATGAGCAAATATTTGCACGAAAACAATAAAGTTTATCAGTTTGAACATTAAATATCTTGCCTTTGTGGTGTATTAAATTGAATATAAGTTGAAGAGGATCTGCAAATCAACCTATTCTGTTTTTATTTACATTTTACACAATGTCCCAACTTCATTGGAATTGGGGTTGTAGACAGCTATAAAAAGATCAGATAGTTGTGCCAAATACAAGGACATTTTGGACGTCAGCCATTTTGAAAAGTAGTTAGGTAGAGATCAGATAATTACAAGGACATTTTGGATGTGTGTCAGCCATTTTCTGATATGCATCATGGAACACTCTGACAGTGGGCTCAATCAAATTGCGACAGCGTGCAGAGCCACACGGAGCAGCCGGAGTTCAGGCCTCATTCCGGGGCTCAGGGAGACAGACAGCCTGGATGATGGAGCAGATCGACTCAATCAGAAATTTCTCACTTTTGGATACATACAAACACCCAGTTTGACCAACAGAGCTGAGTTCTGCAGCTGACTCGAGGTGACAATAATTTAAAAACAAAATGTGACGCTTATTGCACTGGTGAAGTGTTAATGCTTGGCTAACGTTAGCTTAGCCTTTTAGCACAGCTGAGCTGAGTGAACGCTTTAATTTGTAAATGGTTCAGTCTGTTTTTATTTTTACCAAATAAAGCTACAGCTTTTTATTACTTCTGAGACCACAAAAAGCTCAACTTTGAATAACTTAGATTTGTTGTGTTTTTTTCTGGGTTTTCTTTTGGTAATATATATATATACACTTAACAAAAATATAAACGCAACACTTTTGGTTTTGCTCTCATTTTGTATGAGATGAACTCAAAGACCTAAAACTTTTTCCACATACACAATATCACCATTTCCCTCAAATATTGTTCGCAAACCAGTCTAAATCTGTGATAGTGAGCACTTCTCCTTTGCTGAGATAATCCATCCCACCTCACAGGTGTGCCATACCAAGATGCTGATTAGACACCATGATTAGTGCACAGGTGTGCCTTAGACTGCCCACAATAAAAGGCCACTCTGAAAGGTGCAGTTTTGTTTTATTGGGGGGGGATACCAGTCAGTATCTGGTGTGACCATCATTTGCCTCATGCAGTGCAACACATCTCCTTCGCATAGAGTTGATCAGGTTGTCAATTGTGGCCTGTGGAATGTTGGTCCACTCCTCTTCAATGGCTGTGCGAAGTTGCTGGATATTGGCAGGAACTGGTACACGCTGTCGTATACGCCGGTCCAGAGCATCCCAAACATGCTCAATGGGTGACATGTCCGGTGAGTATGCCGGCCATGCAAGAACTGGGACATTTTCAGCTTCCAAGAATTGTGTACAGATCCTTGCAACATGGGGCCGTGCATTATCCTGCTGCAACATCAGGTGATGTTCTTGGATGTATGGCACAACAATGGGCCTCAGGATCTCGTCACGGTATCTCTGTGCATTCAAAATGCCATCAATAAAATGCACCTGTGTTCTTTGTCCATAACAGACGCCTGCCCATACCATAACCCCACCGCCACCATGGGCCTCTCGATCCACAACATTGACATCAGAAAACCGCTCACCCACACGATGCCACACACGCTGTCTGCCATCTGCCCTGAACAGTGTGAACCGGGATTCATCCGTGAAGAGAACACCTCTCCAACGTGCCAAACGGCAGCGAATGTGAGCATTTGCCCACTCAAGTCGGTTACGACGACGAACTGGAGTCAGGTCGAGACCCCGATGAGGACGATGAGCATGCAGATGAGCTTCCCTGAGATGGTATCTGACAGTTTGTGCAGAAATTCTTTGGTTATGCAAACCGATTGTTTCAGCAGCTGTCCGAGTGGCTGGTCTCAGACGATGTTGGAGGTGAACATGCTGGATGTGGAGGTCCTGGGCTGGTGTGGTTACATGTGGTCTGCGGTTGTGAGGCTGGTTGGATGTACTGCCAAATTCTCTGAAACGCCTTTGGAGACGGCTTATGGTAGAGAAATGAACATTCAATACACGAGCAACAGCTCTGGTTGACATTCCTGCTGTCAGCATGCCAATTGCACGCTCATTCAAATCTTGCGACATCTGTGGCATTGTGCTGTGTGATAAAACTGCACCTTTCAGAGTGGCCTTTTATTGTGGGCAGTCTAAGGCACACCTGTGCACTAATCATGGTGTCTAATCAGCATCTTGATATGGCACACCTGTGAGGTGGGATGGATTATCTCAGCAAAGGAGAAGTGCTCACTATCACAGATTTAAACTGGTACTGGTTTGTGAACAATATTTGAGGGAAATGGTGATATTGTGTATGTGGAAAAAGTTTTAGATCTTTGAGTTCATCTCATACAAAATGGGAGCAAAACCAAAAGTGTTGCGTTTATATTTTTGTTGAGTATATATATATATATATATATACACAGTGTATATGTATAGCACAGGAAGCATCAAAAGCTTCCAGTGCTGAGGTGAACCCCATGAAGTCCAGTCGGAAGAAAAGATCTCTGCTCTTCAAAGTGAGACAAAAGTGTCTTCAAAAAGGCCACCAGAGGTCAGAGCTGCAGAAGAGACCTTCGTCTGGTTAAATGTCCTGAGAATTCAGCAAACCAACACCTGCTTCTGCACTTCTAAATAAAACAAATGCTCTTATTTTTTTTATTTTTTAAAAAAAAAAGCTGTTTCATTTTATATTTTAACATTAAATGAATGAATTTCAATTTCAATTTATTTTCATTTATATAGCGCCAAATCACAACAGAGTTGCCTCAAGGTGCTTCACACAAGTAAGGTCTAACCTTACAAACCCCCAGAGCAGCAGTGGTAAGGAAAATCTCCCTCTGAGGAAGAAACCTCAAGCAGACCAGACTCAAAGGGGTGACCCTCTGCTTGGGCCATGCTACAGACACAAATTACAAAACAATTCACAAAACGACTATACAGGAAATGCTGTTGGTTCACAGGACAGGAGGGTCCAGCAGAAATACCACACCATCTCTGGATGGAGCTGCACCTTAAACAGAGAGAAAAAACAGAATCAGGCATCAGAAGAAATACAGTATAATTTGTCAGCAATAAACAACAAGAAAAACAGGAAATACTAAGGTGATCGCCGGCCACTAGCCCTAAGCTTCACTAAAAGACCCAGAATTTAGGCAAAGTTGAGGCCGCGGCACGCTCTGTTTCCTAATAAAATGAATTAAAAGAGTAAAAAGCACAGAACTATACTATGCCAGTATGGTAGCCATATGAAAGGGAAAATAAGTGCGTATTAAGTCTGGACTTGAAAGTCTCCACAGAATCTGACTGTTTTATTGATGTGGGGAGATCATTCCACAGAACAGGGGCGTGATAAGAGAAAGCTCTATGACCCGCAGACTTTTTATTCGCCCTAGGGACACAAAGTAGTCCTGCACCCTGAGAATACAAAGCCCGGGCCGGTACGTAAGGTTTAATTTGGTCAGCTAGGTAGGGAGGTGCCAGTGCATGAACAATTTTATAGACTAGTAGCAGAACCTTAAAATCTGATCTCACTGGGACAGGAAGCCAGTGAAGGGATGCCAAAATGGGTGTAATGTGGTCGAACTTTCTGCTTCATGTTAAAAGTCTGGCTGTAGCATTTTGAACCAATTGGAGAGCCCTAATGCTGGACTGCAGTACTAATGCTGGAATGGATCATTAAAAATGTCCATGAAGTCAAGCTTCAGTCCAAAGACATTTGCACAGGTAGAAGAAGCCCCACCCCTATTGTGCACAATACTAAAACATTCACAATCACTAGTCAAATTCATATTTTAGAAATTATTCTGTCCTGATCACAACATGAAAGGCAGTCACATTCTAACGTAATTACAAGTTGAAATGACTCAATTAAAAAAATGATTTCATCATGAGGTTTATGTCACATAATTTAAAATCACACTGCAGTCGTTAAATTATTTCCTGTTGCATTTAAAATAAACATTTGTATTTATTTACAGTGTCTGTTTTTCTGGTTGAAATGAAATATGAATAATCTACCAAACGTAAAAATCTACACATTTCCATGCTATTTTATTTGTCTAAAAATAAATGTCCAAGGTTCCTTATGTTATAGAAAAAAACATCTCATCTGAAATAACAGGTACTCATTTACCATGGTTTAGGCCTACTAGATTTGTAAGGGTAAATGTAACAAAAATAAAAAGTAAGTCCCTTCAGCTTCTTCCTTGTATGCGCTTGGGGTCACCAAAGCAAATCTAAGGTGGATCTGCATGTTGAATTGGCAGTTTTTACACCAGATGCCCAGATGCCCTTCCTGATGTCAGTGGCGGCCCTAGCCTGTTTGGCGCCCTGGGCAAGCAACCCCACTGCCCCCCCCCCCCCCCCAAATGCAATCGCGGCAGCAGGGGTTACTGCGCTACTCCACTTGGGGGTAATAAGCACCCTCTGCCTGCTGTGTGGTGCATGTATCTTTCTGCCATTGTCTGACAGACAGGTTTTAACCGGAGGATCCCCCCACCATCACAGGCACAATCAGAATTTCTTTTCAACTTAGCTCTTCATTCTGGCCTGTGGCAATGGGTGCTCCAAAATATTTCACCATCAATTGCATCATCATCAATGATGGGGATTTTATGAGTTGTTATCA
The DNA here is from genome assembly GCF_902500255.1 of Thalassophryne amazonica. Taxonomy (NCBI): domain Eukaryota; kingdom Metazoa; phylum Chordata; class Actinopteri; order Batrachoidiformes; family Batrachoididae; genus Thalassophryne; species Thalassophryne amazonica. Next base: position 48,042,877 of record NC_047104.1, read on the forward strand.
TTTATTTAATTAATCAGTGCCTGCTTACATGATATTCAGTGTAATCAAAAGTAGTCTGAGTTAAGTTTCTGCTTCTTGTGAAATGAACTGTATCAACTATCTGTTATCTGTGTGATGTGGGAGTGAAACCAGCCACAAGACTGAAAGAATATGTGTCTTAGCTGACTTGTTAAAGGATTCTACATTTATTATTGTCTGAATTATATTCTTTTATACTTCATGTACCCATTCTCATTCAATCATAATAATTATGTACCCATTCATATATGCTGCATTTAAGCTAAATGATTGCTCAGCCACAGTGATGAACTAAAGGTTGTTTCAGGACTCTGTTGACATCGAAACTTAACTGCTTACTCCCTTCTTTCTGTGAAAGAAACGAGCAGGTTTCACAGGAAACCGTAACTCACAAGCAACCGTTCACCCCTCCCTTCCCCAAACGCAATGTACCCTAATGCTACGTTGTATTGTTTATGATTTTTTTTTCTTTTTCAATAAAAGAGCAAGCGCCAGGGGGGGCGGCGGAGAGCAGCAGGGAAAGCAAGGTTGGTCTTAGGTTTGTACGCTCTCTCCGAAGCTTCTCCCCTTTGCGCAAAGCTCACAAAAGAGATCTCTGTCTAATGTTGTCTCTTGTATGTGATTGTGCTTTGAGAAACTGTGTTTTGCAGGATACGATCTCAGGCACACTTTAAGTGCCAGGTCCAGTTCGGGCAACGGAACTGACATTTTCCTGGCGCCCAACGTGGGGCGTCGACACATCCTCCCTCCGTAACCAGAAGACGACGCGCCGCAACCCCGTTAGACGGAGGAAAAGACCACCACTTCAAACGTGGCCGGCGTTTTAGACTGAAGTCGACTTGTGGCTCGGAGGAGGTATTGACGAGGCTCTACAAAGCCACTAGAATCACAATTTTGACGTAAGTAAGGAGTATTTTGTGTGAGATTGTGGACTTTAAGTTAATCACTGCAGTGTAACTAAAATACAGGAAGACCGTTCAACACGTGACCTGTAAACACAGGAAGACCGTTTAATACGTGACCTGTGACGGGAAGACAGATTTATTCTTGACCCGATGTGATGTTTGCCACAGGAAGACAGTTAACACTTGACCTGGAGGGCAATTCTAAGACTATTATTTACGTCAAAGAGAGACAACTGTGACAACGTGTAGGATTGTTATTTTTTTCTCTCCTAATAATTTCACAAATTCTAACTGGACATTTTAAAAAGTACTGAAAACCCAAGTTTATCTGAAGGGGAATGAATGATGAATGAATGGAATGTATGACTGGGAATGATCGTAAGCGAATTCCTGTAACTCCGGTTGCAGTGTAGCTTGCGTGACATTCCATACGCACAAAAACTCAACAGCGACCGCAAGGAGCAGAGGCAAGGTCGACCCGCCCAATCTAAGGATTTGGTAGAAGCTTGGTCGGCACCTCGCGGACATGCCAGTCATTAAAGGGGTCTTGAAATACCACTGATTTAGATGGCCCTAGGCTTAACCCCCTCAGTGGTCTAAAATGGGAAACACACAAGGTACATTAAAACTCGAGGGCGACCCCAAATATATGGAAAGGGTCTCCCCGGGATCCACACAGTACTGTAAAGACTGAAAAAAGAAATATGGTTTTACAAATAAACTTGTGGTGGAAAATTGTCAAAAGGTTGTAAATGACGTCACACTTCAAGTAGCCACAAAGACAGGAAAGAGTAAGTTAAAAAGGAGGAAGAATTGAAAGTAGCGAAGAGATGGTTAGATGAGGCACAGAAGAGACAGAAAGCAATCAATGACAGGAAGAGTCAGAAAGGAAAGGACAAGATAATGTATGTAAGACCTGAAGATAATGAGACAGTGACCGGACGACAACAGCCACCATTACAGCTGAGACCACAACCTGGACAACAAATTGTACAACAACCATCACAGCAGAATTCACAAGAACAACAACAACAATCACAACTTACAGACTCTGGAAGTACACCCTGGAGATTGGATCTACATTAAAGTAATCAAAAGGAAATCCTGGTCCAGCCCAAAGTGGGAAGGGCCATTTCAAGTGTTACTAACAACACCAACTGCAGTTAAAATCACTGAGAGGTCGAGTTGGATCCACCTAAGTCACTGTAAGCTGGTAAAACTCCTGGACAACCCAGAGGAAAAGGCATCCAGCCCAGAGGAAAAGGCATCCAGCCCAGAGGAAAAGATCATCTTGGGTGCATCTATCCCACTACAAAGACAAAGACCAAAGGTTGAAGCAGACAAGTAACCAGCTGTGACCAAGGAGAGGCCTGTCAACTCAGACCAGGATCAGAAGCAGACGTACTACAAGCTTGAAATAAGAGCACTGAAGCTGACGTGACCAGACCAGGAGACGGAAGCAGACGAAACTGCATCTTTGAAAACAGGAGACAAGACGATCCTGTTCTAATCCTGTGCACCTGTGTTTAAAAGAAACATCAAGAACAGGGCACAGGACAGAGTACATGACACATTATCTTAAGTCCACTTGCAACATGCCTTACACATACTGATAATAGTACAGATTGATGCACTACAACTGAAGGGAAATAACAGAAAAAAAAAAAAAGGTTCCAGATTCCCTCAGTCCCTTGCTGAACTGAACTGAGACTGTGAACTGTCACCTTCAGCCCCTAAGCCCACATAAACTGCACCTTTTGAACTGTCACTAAAGATGACACCTGTACCAGTCAACATGAAGGACGAAGAGCTCCTGCTGAGGAGAGAAAGAGTTAGACGACGTAAGGGAGAAATCCGAGAGGTTCATAGCAGAAAGAAATGCTCTTGTTTTTGTTGTTGTATGATAATGTTGATTCTGTTAGCAGGGGTAATATATTTACTTCATCATTTCCGGTTACAAGGGACAGCTAGACAAAGCGAAGCATTCGCAAAAATCAATAAAAGATACATACCTAAACAGATGCTAGCACTACTCGATGAGATAAAAAAACGATACCACAGACAATCCATTACAGCAAAACTCATGGTACAATTATGCAACAATTGTAGCTCAATCAGTTAATGAGACAGACTGTTATGTCTGTTCATACATCCCAATATCCAGCACACAACCAACTTTATGGGCACGACCATTTAGTTATGGTGTCACTGACTGTATTGTTCAAGCTATGTACGTAACAATGACTGGTGAGGATCATGTATATATGTCCAAAGCATACAGCGGATGGAATGGATCTCACTGGGGGAAAATTTATGACCCGTGTAGTCAATTAGTAACCTTGACTAGGATTAAGGCATCTCCACTTGTGGCCAAAACTGTTATAATACCCCACGGAATTAAATTTCCAATTTGTTATTATCAGGAAGGGAATGTATCAGTGGGATGGTTGACTGCTAAGAGATGTGTAGAGACTCGCCTAAATGTTGGAGAGTGTATTCAAGTTAACACAACCAAATCTGAAACCCTATATTGTGGAAAGTGGGCTCAGGACAAACCCTCCTGTCCAACAGATCACAATTGCTTCAGGATAGGAAAATTATGGTTACCGGCCCGGAACGGAACATGGCCAGTGGATGACGTGTTCTGGGTTTGTGGTACACGCTTGTACCTGAATCTCCCACCGGGATGGGATGGACTTTGCGCCCCTACCCAGGTGTCAGATCACACCTTTGTCGTCGCGGCTGAGCCCAAAAGGCCAGAAAGGGTGAGGCGGAATTTAGACGACGTGGAGATTCACCAGGTAAAACACATCTGGCAGAGCGATGATGTGCCCGATGAGTTTAAGATCTGGAAAGATTGGGAGAGGGGTGGTCTGTCCGTGTTGCCCTGGTTGGGTATTCCAAACTTACAGTTTCGATTAGAAACAGTAAATTATCGATTGGCTTTATTCCTAAACCCGTCTCTCGTAGTCAACAAAGCCCAAAACAAAATGTTGACCGAAATCCGTACGATGGTTCTCCAAAATCGATTAGTGTTAGATTTGTTAACAGCAGCACAAGGTGGAGTATGTGGAATGATAAATGCCACGTGCTGTACATATATATCTGATGAGATAAATTCTGATTCGGCACAACAGGCGATGAGGGTCCTGGAAAAAATGCAAAGTACTATGACCACCGAGTTTCAGGAAACAGCAGCTCGATGGAGCCTGTGGGGGTGGTTTACCTCCGGCTCCTGGTGGCAAATATTGATAAAATTCTTTACACCGGTTCTGATTTTGATTGGAGTTTTGATTGTTTTCTCCTGCTGTGCCATACCCTGTATTAAGGCAATGGTTACCAGGCTGGTAACCAAGCTGTTTGTGCAATTACAATTGGCTCATACACCAACCTATACACTTTTGAACCTCAAGGAGCCCCAGGAAGGATGTGATAATGTGGACTAAGGACAAGACACTTATGATGATAATTGAAAGTGTAAAGTAATGAAGTTATGAGTGAAAATGTGTAAAAAAGTGCTCATGATGGATGAGTGAAATTATGCTGAATTATTGTCATACACTGTAAATACATTTATTTTTACACTAGCTAACTACAAATAAATGCTAAAAGAGGAGGGAAATGATGGGGATTTTATGAGTTGTTATCATTTATTTAATTAATCAATGCCTGCTTACATGATATTCAATGTAATCAAAAGTAGTCTGAGTTAAGTTTCTGCTTCTTGTGAAATGAACTGTATCAACTATCTGTTATCTGTGTGATGTGGGAGTGAAACCAGCCACAAGACTGAAAGAATATGTGTCTTAGCTGACTTGTTAAAGGATTCTACATTTATTATTGTCTGAATTATATTCTTTTATACTTCATGTACCCATTCTCATTCAATCATAATAATTATGTACCCATTCATATATGCTGCATTTAAGCTAAATGATTGCTCAGCCACAGTGATGAACTAAAGGTTGTTTCAGGACTCTGTTGACATCGAAACTTAACTGCTTACTCCCTTCTTTCTGTGAAAGAAACGAGCATGTTTCACAGGAAACCGTAACTCACAAGCAACCGTTCACCCCTCCCTTCCCCAAACGCAATGTACCCTAATGCTACATTGTATTGTTTATGATTTTTTTTTCTTTTTCAATAAAAGAGCAAGCGCCAGGGGGGGCGGCGGAGAGGAGCAGGGAAAGCAAGGTTGGTCTTAGGTTTGTACGCTCTCTCCGAAGCTTCTCCCCTTTGCGCAAAGCTCACAAAAGAGATCTCTGTCTAATGTTGTCTCTTTTATGTGATTGTGCTTTGAGAAACTGTGTTTTAAAGAATACGATCTCAGGCACAGTTTAAGTGCCAGGTCCAGTTCGGGCAACGGACCTGACAATCAAACATTCAGAATTCTTTCCCTCATGATGGTTATTTAATAGGCTATAAAACCTTTGTTAAGAAGCAGCCTAATGCAATAGAGTAATTACACCAGGCTAACATAGCTTTTCTCAACTAATGTGATTAAGGGACTGTCATACTGACATAGAAAATGGCTAACAACTAAGACAAAAACAAACGAGCGTATACATATATTTCCAATTTATGAAATTCAGAGTAGGAGAAATTGTTGAGGTGTCTAAATATACATATATAATATAGAGATGAGATGAGATGAACACCAACCCTCACCTCATCCTTTGGGTTCTCCCCTTCCTCTTAAGGAGGGAACAGAGGGTCAGGGTAAATGGTCATCTCAGCTCGATCAGGACAATATCCACAGGTTCACCCCAGGGCTCAGTCATCTCTCCCCTTCTCTTCACTCTGTACACTAATGACTGCAGGAGTACTACCCCCGGAATAACATATATCAAATATTGTGATGACACTATTATCATGGACTCCACTAACACAGATGGACTTCTACAGGCTGAACAGGACATTTTTTCACTGCGGTGCAGAGACAACTGTTTGGATTTAAATGTATCCAAGACCAAGGAAATGGCTGTCCTTTTCCATCATGGACACTCCACCACTCCCACACTTAAAGTTAACAATGAAGCAATAGAAAAGGTCCACTCATACAAATACTTAGGTACAATAATTGATAACAAACTCACATTTCAACTCAACACAATGTCAACAGCGCCTTTTTTTTTCTCCGTAAACTTCACAAATAACAGGTTCACCATTCAGTTCTTGCAGTTTTTTTTATAAATGCTTCATAGAATCCATCCTCACGTTCAATATCACAGCCTGGTTTGGTTCACTCAGTCTCACCCATCGTCACACTCTCAATAAAGTCATCAAGATCAGCAGCAAAATCATTGGACAGCAGCAGGACTCACTCACCTCCATCTATAACCACAGAGTCATGAGGAAAGTCATGCAGATCTCCACAGACCTCACTCACACTCAGCATCAGCATTACACCTTCTTACCATCAGGTCGCAGGTTCAGGTCCCTGCCTTTTAGGACTAAGAGGGCCACCTCCAGTTTCCTGCCCACCTCGATTCTCCTGCTGAACAGCGGCTAATGTGACTACAACCCCTGGCAAAAATTATGGAATCACCAGCCTCGGAGGATGTTCATTCAGTTATTTAATTTTGTAGAAAAAAAACAGATCACAGACATGACACAAAACTAAAGTCATTTCAAATGGCAACTTTCTGGCTTTAAGAAACACTATAAGAACTCAGAAAAAAAAAAATTGTGGCAGTCAGTAACATTACTTTTTTAGACCAAGCAGAGGGAAAAAAAATATGGAATCACTCAATTCTGAGGAAAAAATTATGGAATCATGAAAAACCAAAGAACGCTCCAACACATCACCAGTATTTTGTTGCACCACCTCTGGCTTTTATAACAGCTTGCAGTCTCTGAGGCATGGACTTAATGAGTGACAAACAGTACTCTTCATCAATCTGGCTCCAACTTTCTCTGATTGCTGTTGCCAGATCAGCTTTGCAGGTTGGAGCCTTGTCATGGACCATTTTCTTCAACTTCCACCAAAGATTTTCAATTGGATTAAGATCTGGACTATTTGCAGGCCATGACATTGACCCTATGTGTCTTTTTGCAAGGAATGTTTTCACAGTTTTTGCTCTATGGCAAGATGCATTATCATCTTGAAAAATGATTTCATCATCCCCAAACATCCTTTCAATTGATGGGATAAGAAAAGGGTCCAAAATATAAACGTAAACTTGTGCATTTATTGATGATGTAATGACAGCCATCTCCCCAGTGCGTTTACATGCAGCCCCATATCATCAATGACTGTGGTAATTTACATGTTCTCTTCAGGCAGTCATCTTTATAAATCTCATTGGAACGGCACCAAACAAACGTTCCAGCATCATCACGTTGCCCAATGCAGATTCGAGATTCATCACTGAATATGACTTTCATTCAGTCATCCACAGTCCACGATTGTGTTTCCTTAGCCCATTGTAACCTTGTTTTTTTCTGTTTAGGTTTTAATGATGTCTTTCGTTTAGCTTTTCTGTATGTAAATCCCATTTCCTTTAGGCGGTTTCTTACAGTTCGGTCACAGACGTTGACTCCAGTTTCCTCCCATTCGTTCCTCGTTTGTTTTGTTGTGCATTTTTGAGATTTTTGGGACATATTGCTTTAAGTTTTCTGTCTTGACGCTTTGATGTCTTCCTTGGTCTACCAGTATGTTTGCCTTTAACAACCTTCCCATGTTGTTTGTATTTGGTCCAGAGTTTAGACACAGCTGACTGTGAACAACCAACATCTTTTGCAACATTGTGTGATGATTTACCCTCTTTTAAGAGTTTGATAATCCTCTCCTTTGTTTTAATTGACATCTCTCATGTTGGAGCCATGATTCATGTCAGTCCACTTGGTGCAACAGCTCTCCAAGGTGTGTTCACTCCTTTTTAGATGCAGACTAATGAGCAGATCTGATTTGATGCAGGTGTTAGTTTTGGGGATGAAAATTTACAGGGTGATTCCATAATTTATTCCTCAGAACTGAGTGAGTCCATATTTTTTTCCCTCTGCTTGGTCTAAAAAAGTAACCGTTACTGCCACAATTTTTTTTTTCCTGATTTCTTATAGTGTTTCTTAAAGCCAGAAAGTTGCCATTTGAAATGACTTTAGTTTTGTGTCATGTCTGTGATCTGCTTTTTTTTCTACAAAATTAAACAACTGAATGAACATCCTCCGAGGCTGGTGATTCCATAATTATTGCCAGGGGTTGTAGTTCTTTAAGCAGGCTGTGCTTGGCTTTTACTGGCTTTTGTAATTATATTAAGTGTTGATGAAGTGTTGATTTTTATGGAATTTTATCATGTATGAAATGTGTGTTTCTGCTCGTGCTGGCGCTTTGTCTGCAAATGAAGTTCCTAACGGATAAAGTTATTCTGATTTGATTTGATTTGATACACGGTCCAAACTACATCACAAAATGCTGTTTGTTTAGTTCAAGAGGAATTTCGATCTTCTAATATTTTCTGCTCTGCTGCTGTCGTCCTAAGCAGCTAAACGTAACCAGTTAGCATCTTATGTAAAAAGTCTATCTTGCAGCAGGTTACAGCCTACGTAACACATTTCACACAACAAGAAATGACACAGCTTCTGCTTACCTTTATCTTTTGCTCGTTTCTCCTCTTCTTCTTTTCTCTTTTTCTTAAACTGTGCACCTGATGGCTTTGCCCTTTTCTTTTCCATCTTCCATAATATGCACTGAAGCGGAATAGGTTATCCCCAGGGTTGCCAGATTGACAGTTGCCAGCACCAACACAACAAAACCTCCTCCAAACCTCCAGAACATGTTACCTGTCTGTCAGACCATGGCAGAAATCTTCATGCACCACACAGCAGGCAGAGGGCGCTCATTACCCACAAGTGGAGAATAGCGGTAGGCACTGCTGCAGCGATTGCAATGCGTTCGGGGGGACTGGGGGTCGGTCATGCCGCCCCAGATAAGAAGCCGCCCTGGGCGGCTGCCCATATCGCCCATATCAGAAACCGCTTCTGCCTGACGTAACTCCATATTACATGGAGAAATACAGTAGGGGTGGGGTTTGAACTGGGAACCTTTCATACTGAAACCAAGTGCACTAACCACTTGGCCACCTCCCCTGCCCTGTAAGTAGTTACAACTACTTTTAACACAGTACAGTTACATGTCAACTTAATTTTGCTGTGTTGGATCAGCACAATTCATGCAGGTCCACCTAGGATTTGCTGTGGTGACCCTGAGCGCAAACAAGCGAGGAGCCAACGGGAGTTACTGTTTTTTTTTCCAATTACTCTTACAAATCTAGCTGGCCTGACCCATGGTAATTAAGAAACAGTAACGCAAATTGATTGTTGCATGTTATGTTTAAACTATATGATTTGAATGTGTTCACCCATCGAACTTGATTCTCTGTCGTAGGAACTACATGTTATACTTACGTTCATGTGACATAAAAACCAACAACACCCATGCTGGTTTTTTGAGTGAAGGTGGAACATATGGTTTCAGGGAAGCACAACCTCAGAGTTACTGGGGAATGTTCCAATAATACACTGCTGTTGTAGTCTACTTGGGTAACCACGGGCAAGAGTATTTGATCAATTAAAAAGTAGTCAATCCTTGAGTTGGTAGTTAACATAAACATTCTATTTAGTTGACATGGAGGCCAAATTTATCCAATGTAATTGATCACACACTTACCTTTCTCTTCTTTCTTTTCTGGCTTCCTGACAGATAACTCTGATTAATGATTGCTCAAGTTTTATATTTTGCTGGTGTCCTGATTCCCATTGAAATGAACTAGTACCCATCGAGTTGAGCTCCACCGCGCAACTGCGCTGCACATGCGCATCTTTCTCTACCCCGGTGTCGGCGACCGAAAGGCCCCCCCTAAAAATCAGTCCTCCCTGCCTTCACTGTGCATGAGTCATTTCTGTGCGTCAGCTGTGGTTCACCGATTCTCATGTTTCTGCTTAAAACTGCACCACTCCAGTCATCATCTATCTCAGCGACAGATATCTGAAGCTTTTATGCAACAATCATTTCCACATAAATTCAGCATTATTTCATAATAAAAGATGGAGGAAGCGATCAGACTGTGACAGCCAGAAGAGCTGCTGCTGCTGCGTTCACTGTGCCTTTGTCATTTCAAAGCATCAGACCTTTTTCTTCTTCAACTCCAAATTTCTCTCGTGAACATTTTTCGCATAAAGTCAACTATTTTTGTATTGAGTTTTGATTTGACCCGGCTTTCACAGATGACGACGAAAGACGAATTTTTGAATTTTTTTTGATAGAGAATAAAGACGCTCGAACCTTTATTCTGACGGCCCAGACTACGAGTGCTGCAGAGATAAAAACCTCCTGGTCAGCTAAGTCACAACAGAGAGTGAACTGCCATCGCAAGCCACAGCAATTACAACGGAAAGCGTCCCTGGTAACCCATGAAATCAGGCACGGTGACTGGCAGAGTCCCTTTGCCAAGGTACCGGAGACAGCTGTGCAGACAGACGGTTCCTCGACTGAAAACCAGACGGCTTCCAGCATCGGACCTCACGGACACCAGCTGCACTGCGCCTCCAAGTAAGACCGGGGTATGATGTCAGAGATAAACAAAGTGGCTTTATTTAACTCTATCCAACAGTACTAATCTTTTCTTACGTTAATAAATACCAAAGTAAATTCCCTGCTGATTATGACGACTTTAACTTCTAAACTCCCGCTATGAAACCAAATTATCTGAATGTCATAATCATTGCTCATTGAATTTCATCATCATCAAATTGCTTACTGTGATATGTCCTGTTATTTAACTCCTGCCTGAGTTAAATATCTTAAACGTGTGAAGTTGTCTGTGATTTTGTATGGTTTTACAGAGGGTGTCGGATCTGACCTGCAGAACTTACTCCTGAAGATTAGAGACTGATTTTAATATTAACTATTGACTGACCCTAAAATCAGTGATACGAGGTCTGTCAATAAAGTATAGGTCGTGAAAAACTCATGCATGCGCACGAGGGTTCAAGCATGTCTGACGTAAAAACATATGAATGAAATCCATATAGTTTTTGAAAAAAATAAAAAGGACCTATACTTTATTGACAGCCCTCGTATTATAAGCTTGTTATAATATCATTCAGTCATAGGTGGTGTCCCCAGTATTCGAGGTAAAATTATCCACCAATGATAATTTCAAATATCCTAAAACACATATTATATTCTTCCTGATTCTGCTACACACCTCAGTGGAAATTAAATGAAACGACTGACACAATAGGAAAGGTGCATAAACCTGATACAGGTGGTTCAACAACCACAAGTGGTTCAGCCGCAGCGACAAGTACTAAGTCCCAGGAGAGCAGCTTAATGTCAAAGACAACCTGGTTGCAGGTTGCCATCATTAGTTTGTAATTTGTAAGAAATTGTTGGAATGGGAAGCAGACCTATTATTTATTGGATATTTAAGAATAAGAACAAGATCAACTTTTATACAGTGGGGAGTTTGGTGGTTAGCAAGATTTTTTTGTTGGTTAAGTGATTCTTGGTCTGAAACCTTTTGAGACACACTGGTCTGTGCCCACTACATCAACAAACATTAGATTCTGAACTCTCTCCTATAAACTAAACTACCTGCAGAAGTTTGAGAAGACCACTTAATTAAACTTTTCAAAACTCCTACTTGTCAGCAAACCAATCAAAATGTCTTTCTTAAGAAATCACTAAATGATCGTTGTGTTGTTGCTAATAATTGGAGCAATTATAGTGATGACATTTAACTGTTGTGGTGCTTATTTGTCACCTGAATGCAGATTCTGAAAAAATCTACTTCTGTTCCACTTAACTTGGAAATATTTTACTGGGAAATCAAATTTTCTCAGATGTCAACTTTGAGATGATTCAAATGATGATCAGCCTTCAAGGATTACACATTACAATTTATCCAACTTCACAAAACACACGAAAGGATGGCCTCAGATGTGAGAATCCTTATGTCTGTAACAGCGTGAGCAGTTTTATTTTGATCATTAGAAATGATGTATGACCCCAAAGTCAGTGTGGGTTCACATTAGCACACATGCACGTGCTCATTACGAAGTGATTGCATAAAAACACTCCATGAGTTGACCTTGAATTTTGGCCATTAGCGGCTGGAAAGTCTTGGATTTTGGGAACAATGACACACTGTCTTCTTTGTACTTTCAGACTTCCATCCTTCAAATTCTGACAAGCCCTACACTTGAATCCTCATGGGTGCAATAATGGTGGCATGTGCATGATGTGCCAATTCCTTTCCATCTGCCGAGATGCCAGATCGAGAGATGAATGGTACAACAGAGTCTGCTCTGCTTGTTTCCATCTTGTTAATATGCCACCCAGAGGCCCGCTACAGCCAGGAGAATCACTGGAGTGTTTTTTTTTTGGGAGAGCTGAACAAGATAAACATGACTACAGAAGGCAGCGGAGTCCCTCAGAGATACCTAAATAACCCTGTATGAAGCAGAGAAGTTACTGTGCTCTATGAATGTGACCATTAGGTGCAAACAAGCTAAAAAAAAGAGCTAATATCCTGGAAAACAATTTCAAGATTTACAAATTGAAGCATACTGTTGCAATTTATTTATTTAATTTCTATCTACATTGCCAATGGTCCCAAATCAAGATTCTTTATCATCACACTCCACCCAGCAGTACATTGGTGTCGCAGAATGGTCCGCCCCTAAAAATTGGTTCGCCTTTTGCATCAGTGCATGCGTCATTTTGGAGCTCTGCCACTCATCTCTTCACCCAAAGTGATCAAATGGATTAATGGGATTATTAACTATCAGATGACAAGGTAAAACCTCTTAAATAATTCTAAAGTCAGTTTTAAGCAAAAACGAGCCAGTTTTAATCATAAACTCTGTGAAATTCCGTGACACTTTGGAATGGGTGACACGCAGTGAACACATCAGCCAGCAGCTTGTTTAGCTGTGGCACTGATATTTGAGAACTGAAATGAAATTTCTAGTATTTACACAAAGTGTGCAATAATTATTTAAACAAAATTAGGCAGGTGCATAAATTTGGGCACCCTTATCATTTTATTGATTTGAATATATTTAGCACTAATTATTGGAACACAAAATTGGTTTGGTAAGCTCACTGACCCTTGACCTCCTAACATCCTTCCCTGAAACTTCATGGTTTAGGGGAAGGATACAAAAAGCTATCTCAGAGATTTCAGCGGTCAGTTTCCACTGTGAGGAACATAGTGAGGAAATGGAAGACCACAGGCACAGTACTAGTTAAGACCCGAAGTGGCAGGCAAAGAAAAATCTGAGATAAGCTGAAGCAAAGGTTGGTGAGAACAGTCATAGTCAACCCACAGACCTGCTCCAAAGACCTACAACATGATTTTGCTGCAGATAGTGTCTCTGTGCATCATTCAGCTATACAGGGCACTTTGCACAAAGAGATGCTGTATAATGCTGTAATGCAGAGGAAGCCTTTTCTGCATACACACCACAAACAGAGTGGCTTGAGGTATGCTAAAGCACATTTGGACAAGCCAGCTTCATTTTGGAATAAGGTGCTGTGGACTGATGAAACTAAAATTGAGTTATGTGGACATAACAAGGGGCGGTATGCATGGCTGAAAAAGAACACTGCATTCCAAGAAAAACACTTGCTACCTATAGTAAAATTTGGAGGTGGTTCCATCATGCTGTGGGGCTGTGTGGCCAGTGCAGGTACTGGGAATCTTGTTAATGTTAAGGGTCACATGGATTCCAGTCAAGATCAGCAGATTCTTGAGAACAATGTTCAAGAATCAGTGACAAAGTTGAAGTTGTGCTGGATCTTTCAACAAGACAACAATCCTAAACACTGCTCAAAATCTACACTCAACAAAAATAGAAACGCAACACTTTTGGTTTTGCTCCCATTTTGTATGAGATGAACTCAAAGATCTAAAACTTTCTCTGAACTCTCTGAAACGCCTTTGAAGACGGCTTATGGTAGAGAAATGAACATTCAATACACGAGCAACAGCTCTGGTTGACATTCTTGCTGTCAGCATGCCAATTGCACACTCCCTCAAATCTTGTGACATCTGTGGCATTGTGCTGTGTGATAAAACTGCACCTTTCAGAGTGGCCTTTTATTGTGGGCAGTCTAAGGCACACCTGTGCACTAATCATGGTGTCTAATCAGCATCTTGATATGGCACACCTGTGAGGTGGGATGGATTATCTCAGCAAAGGAGAAGTGCTCACTGTCACAGATTTAGACTGGTTTGTGAACAATATTTGAGGGAAATGGTGATATTGTGTATGTGGAAAAAGTTTTAGATCTTTGAGTTCATCTCATACAAAATGGGAGCAAAACCAAAAGTGTTGCGTTTATATTTTTGTTGAGTGTACTAAGGCATTCATGCAGAGGAACAAGTACAACGTTCTGGAATGGCCATCTCAGTCCCCAGACCAGAATATTATTGAAAATCTGTGGTGTGATTTTAAGCAGGCTGTCCATGCTCATAATCCAACAAACCTGAGATGTTTTGTAAAGAAGAATGGTCCAAATGACCTTCAACCAGAATTCAGACTCTCAGTGGAAGCTATAGGAAGCGTTTAGAGGCTGTTATTTCTGCAAAAGGAGGATCTACTAAATATTGATGTATTTTTTTCTGTTGGGGTGCCCAAATTTATGAACCTGCCTAATTTTGTTTAAAGAATTATTGCACACTTTCTGTAAATCCTATAAACTTCATTTCACTTCTCAAATATCACTGTGCTTGTCTCCTATATGATATATTTAACTGAAATTGCTGATCCAGACAACCAATGACTGATAAAGGAAAATCATGGAAATCATCAGGGGTGCCCAAACGTTTAGATACCACTGTAAGTGTCACCATGTTGTCACCATAAGTGAAAAGTGTATCGTGTTTGATGCCATCCCGTCACCATCTGTGTTGTTTTATCTGAAAAATAACAGCGCCTCCTAGTGGGAGAGTGCCAAAAAAGACAACACCTCTCACTTGTCTTTCATCATTTCACGCAGTTCACCACAAAATGAATTGTTACACACACCACAAAATGAACTGTTACACATATCTCATTCACATGCTGATTATCTACATATTAAAAGTGTATGTGGGTGCGCAAGTTTTTAATAAGTTCATTGGAGTTCAATGTAAGTACATAATATAATTGTAAATACATTAAAATTACATACATGACACAAGAAAGTGAAAACACTTATTTCCATTGTTGTCCATTTAAAAATCAAATGACAAATAGAAGTAATAATAAAAGAAAATAACAATATTAATAATACCGATAATAAATGGACTGCATTTATATAGCGCTTTTCCATCTGCATCAGACGCTCAAAGCGCTTTACAAATAATGCCTCACATTCACCCCGATGTCAGGGTGCTGCCATACAAGGTGCTCACTACACACTGGGAGCAACTAGGGGATTAAAGACCTTACCCAAGGCCCCTTAGTGATTTTAAGCACTAGACCATCACCTCCCAATAATAATAATAATAAACAAAAATAAATAATAATAATGATAATAATAGTAATAATAATAATATTAACTGTGTGTATGATAACAAGAACCTAAACATTTTATCAATATATTAAGACAGTAAATTAACATAAAATAATTACGTAGATCAAGTGGGTATTGTGTTACGGACTCACTGTCATTCTTCATACCAACAATATCTCTGCTTCCTCTGTCTTTTCTGCCATTTTCTCTGCTTAAAACACTCTTAGGCTTCTTAAAATTCCTCCTCCCTACTCTTACCAGTTTTGTACCTTAGGAGCTCTCTTAAAGTCTAAGGTGCTTTGCAGTCAACTTTCTTATTAAAAAGGGAAAATTCTACAAAATGTCTAAGAATTCAAGGAATTCTAAGATTTTTTCTCAGAATTACATCATTAGGAGCTATTTTTAGTCTCAGGCTGCTTTGTGGATACAGGCCTTGGATCTTAGTCTTTATCAAGGGCATGTCATGGTCTGCCCTGGTCCTTTGCCCTTTTTTAAGCTTGTGCGTAGTTTGTTTGTTTTTTCCCCCAGGTGGCGCGCTGCAGAGCTGAGGAACACCTGTAACTCATCATCTCCTCGCACCTGAAGCTGATGAGTGGCTCATCAGGAGCTGCCTACTTAAACCCTGGTTTAAACTCAGTCTTTGCCAGATTCTTCCTTTTCCATGCCATGAAGCCAGTTCATTTTTCCTGAGGCCAGATTCTTCCAGGAGCACCCAGAGCTTCACTGAGATTCCATGACCTTGACCTCATTTTTTTCTGCCGCTTCCATGCGCTCCGATGCTGGAGTTTCCGCAGCTCATTTCAAGGTAACCTGGGCAACTCTAATTCCTGTATTAGAGCTTTTGTTTTCTCTGGTGTTTCCAGACACTCTTGGATGGCTTCCATGTCACAAATGCTCCTGGCTCCACGACTAGCTGCACCACGACTCTCAGCTACAGTGTAGCTCTGCCACACTGCAGTTAAGTTCCTTCATGTTCTGCAAGATTCTGCTCTCATGCAGCTCCTGTCTGTGACTGTGCATGACTAAGAAAAGAACTATTTCCAAGAACTGTCTCCAAGAACTGTTTGAACTCTGATATTGAACCACTAAGAACTTTCCAAGTCTTTTCTAAAATCAAGTCCTGGAACTGCGTCACAAGATGCACCTGACCTCTGAAGATAACTCGTGAATTGTGAACGATTCCTGTTCTGAGATTTCTATGAACTGTCTGTTGTTAAAAGCTTCAGGGTTACGAGTGCCGTCACTCACCTCTCCTCTCCTCCGTTCTTCTAGTTCCTGTTCTCTGCTCTGTGCGTCCCCCTAGGCCCTGGCTCCAGAACTTTACACTCCAGGATTCCTGCTGTTCTCAGACTCCCAAGTCTGTCCATGTGTGCACTGCAGCTCCCAGATGTTCCACTGCTACAAGCAGGCCCTGTCTTGGCTCAGCAGGCCATCTAACCAATGCAGAATTGTTCACTTGTTTATTGTAAGTAAATCTGTTTTGTTCAAAACCAGTTCTGTTCCTTGCTCCCAGCGTTTAAGTCCATCACCTGTAACAGTCTGGTCCGGTCCAGACCCCTAACCATAACAGGAGAGCCACAAACCCAGACACTGATTCTTCACTCAGCTTATCAAACATTGCAATCAGAGTATCAATGGATAAGTGATTCTGCAAAGATCACAGCATCGTCCATGAAGCCAAGGTCCGTAAACCATTCCTCACCAACAAAAGCACCTAAACCACTGGTTTCCATGACCCTACCCATCACCCAGTCCATGCAGGCATTGAACAGTGTAGGAGCCAGAACACACCCGTGAGGAACACCAGTTTTTACTGTGAAAAATTCAGTCTCTGTCTCCCATACAGCACTCACAGTATCAGTCTGTAGGCTAGCTATGATGCCCAGTAACTTCTTGGAGATTGCACAAAATCTCAGGATGTCCCAGAGAGCAAGCAGTCTGATCAAGTGAATCAAATGCTTTGTGAAAATCAACTTTCTTTGTGAAGAAACACTGCTGATATTCACACTTGCATTCTATGAGCACTCGCATAGCTAAAATGCAGTCAAGAGTTGACTTCGCGGGCATGAAGCCACACTGTTGTGGTTGCTGGGCATCAAGTAGCTGGAATTGAATCCCATTTAGCATAATCCTTCTCCTCGTCAAGTGTGCTACCCCTGTAGTTGTTACAATCCATAAAATCACCCTTTTCCTTTCCTGATTGGCACAAGTCCTTTCTTCTACAGAGATGATACTGTTCTCCAAGGCTGAAACAAAGACTGGTTGCAATACCAGGAGAACAGCATCTCCACCTGACTTTAGAAGCTCAACTCCAATGCCACAGATCCCTGGAGCTTTGCCCCCTCAACTGTTTCATGGCCTTTGCTGTCTCACCGAGATTTGGTGGCTCAAAACTGACTACAAAATCAGTTACAAGAATCCTGGTGCCAAAAAATGTCTTACATTGGAGCAGGAGGATCAGCCTTATAGAACTGCTCAAAGTAGCAGGTCCAGAGTGACAGTTAGAGCAGATGAATCTGTCGGGACTGAGCCATCATCTGCCATAGCAGCAGTGGGATGAGATGTAGGTTTGGAGGAAAAGGTTACAGGTTACAGTCTTATAAATATTAATAGTCCATACATCCAGATCTCTCTCTCTCGAGAGAGAGAGAGAGATAGGACATCTCAGTAGTATGAGTGTGTTGTTGGTTAACCAAAGGGTTGATGGTTGATTCCCAGACTGCTTCTGACAGGGTCCTTGGGCAAAATATTAAGCCTGTAAACTGCTTACCCTTGGAGTCTCAAAAACAAATGTGAACAAAGAAGCAGATGTGAAGTTTTCTGTATCTGCAACCCTGACAGCACGTCTGTTGGTTCTGGAAGAAAGATTGCAGTTTTTTTGCTTTCATTCATTCCTTTTTAATCTATTGTAATGTTCAATGACATCATGCGACACACAGACTAATAGATTCTTTCGATTTTGGGGAAAAAAAACAATAGGAGACCAAAAGTATACAAAAATGAATTTGTGAATATAATTCTCTAATTATAGAAATGAGAATCATATCTGGTAGTACAGAGAATAACATGATAAAAGCACATTTAAAAACAAAACAAAAACAGCATTTATTTTGTATTAACAGAATTTTGCCATTATTATCCACTGCTCAAAAACAAACAAACAAAAAAAACTGAAATCATGTCCAAATACAGCAGCGTGCAGTCAGGAGAGGTGTCAAAATGACACATTCATGGACATAGGAATATAAAAACTGGTACTGACAGCAAATGACATAAATTCACTAAAAAGCTTTCAGTCTCATAACAGAAATAATTAAGATGAATTCCGCTGAGAATCAGGATTAGCCCAAAGTAATTCCCTGTGCTGGTAACAGGGTAAAGTGTGTACAGCAAAAATCTGGATGATTGGGTGAGTGAGTTATACATACCAATTTGTGTCAGCAATAACTCAAAATCAATGAATACGCTCATCTTGTAACTGGCCAAATTAAAAGAGCACAAAATGAGGATGAAGTGATTAGACCATGTTAACTTTAATGCACCACATCAACTGAAAAAAACATTTTCCTATATAATACCTTACTGACATGTCTGCCACCTGCTGGATGGATAGGGGATGCTGGACGGATTGATAACTGTGGTTGATCTTACATGTAGATTATCTGCCACCTACTGAACACTGGACCCATTTTGTGCGCGTTGGTGTGCACCTTCCTCCACTCCCTATATTCACATCAGTATTAGTTAACAAGTTAAGTTAGAAACCACCAAAGAAGCATGATGAAATATACAACAGAACAGGCCTAATTTATCCAGATAACAAGTACTAAATTACATGGGCAATCCAAAATTTTACATGTTGGGGTGGAGACAGTTTTGAGGATGATTTACTAAAGGTGCACTGACACTTGCATGACTTTGATTCACACACTTGCACGCCCTGTGTTGTGCAAGAGAGTAAACTCATCTTTAACGGGTGCAGATTGAACGTGAGGAGGTGTGCCGGTGCAATTGCGCAAAGAGAATTTTGAAATGTTCAAAAAAATCCTTCACGCATAAATGTCATACTACGTGGCGCGACCTGCTCACCAAGTGGAGTAAAGAAGTGAACAGAGCGAGTGGTTGCGTCAGCGGATCACATCAGAGCGCAGCTCGTCTGAAGGATCATACCAAGATGCTAAATCTATCATAAACATACTTTTACAGCTGCAGACAAGAAGGAAAGAACATGCAACTGTTTTACCAAGCCATGACAATGCAAACATGACAAATAATTACCTTTTTATATGGCTCCAAATGCTTTCTCCAGCTCATTCAGCATGCATGCATCCAAACGGCACTGCTGGAGCGGTCCTCTGTGATTCAGGAAGTGATTAGAGCCATTTTCAACAGACAACTTGCAGACAAAATGATTAATCTGCTACAAAATAATAATTTTATATACACAGCATCCAGTGCAGAGTGCGTGGCAGGTGGTGGAACAAAGCATGGTGTCTAGCTGGGAACACAGCGGGTGGTATCGTCACAACAACATGCGCGCAGCTTAAGACTCACTACACAGTGGATGATAACATACAACCCCAATTCCAATGAAGTTGGGACGTTGTGTAAAATGTAAATAAAAACAGAATACATTGATTTGCAAATCCTTTTCAACCTATGTTCAATTAAATACACCACAAAGACAAGATCTTTTGTATACTATTTGTATGTTTTCAGCACCTTATTAAATTTTTCAGCACCTACTTCTGTGTTGCACCAGCTGTTTTTCTCTTTTACAAATTTGTCCTATCTGGTTGCACCGGATTTGTTTGTGCTATACAGAAGCACGGAGAACTCTCCTTTTTTGTTCTACAAGTTATTTAATGTTCAAACTGATTAACTTTATTGTTTTTGTGCAAATATTTGCTCATTTTGAAATGAATGCCTGCAACATGTTTCAAAAAAGCTGGGACAGTGGTATGTTTACTACTGTGTTACATCACCTTTCCTTCTAACAACACTCAATAAGCATTTCAAAATGATCAAATATTTGCATTGGAACTGGACTGCACTGGAATTCATTGGAATTGGGGTTGTAGACAGCAGGATGCAAATGAGGATTTTGTGCATTAATGGCCATAGGTGCGAAATGAAATAAAATTAGCCACTTGCTGGTATGCGCTTAACTTGCACTCTGCCACATAAATGAGCATAGTCAGGTGCTGTAAAACAAAAACAATTTCAAACATTTGATTATTGCTTCTTCCATAGGATTTATGCAAACTGGTGAATATTTATGCTACACTGTGCTAGTGGAAGACACACAGACAACTGCAGACATAATTGTCCATTGGCGGAATGCAGCATAATTATTCACCAGCTTGCTTAGATACCATTGAAGGAGCAATAATCAAATACATGAAATGGCAGACTGCTTTTTGTTTTTTTATAAACAATAAAATAAAATGGTGGCCGCATGAGCATGTTCACTCGCAGACAGACAAATCATATTCTGTGTGGGACATCATGGACATTTATTCTTAAAGAAACAAGCATAATGTAAATTGTTAACACTTTAAAAATCTCAGAGGCTTACGTGCAATGAATGTTTTTTTTTATTCTGTGTATGAGGAGGCTGTGGCATCTCAGCTCCTTGAAGAGTACTCTGTTAAGCAGAAATAAGTTAAGTACAGATGCCATCAGCACTCATTAAATCTATATTATAAAAGATAAGTGGCCTCTGTGTGCATGTATGCGTGCATGTGTATGGCTTTGATCACGGTTGAAATTAGGTAGAGCTGATGAATGCAGTGAAACAGAAAGTTGATAGGACTAATATTTTTGGTGTTATATTTATTGTGTTTTTATAGTTCAGTTGGTTTACAGGTAAGTGTCATGTTGCTGTTACCATGAGTACAAGCACAACAACATGGCATTAACTGCCATGTTGTTGTTACCATGAGTGAAACATTTAGTGCTTTTGATGTTTTCGCCACTGTCTTTGTTTGTGGGTGTGTAAAAATAAAAACATCTGCTTGAGGCAGAATGCAGAAAAGACAGAAAGTTGCGCGTGCGTGCGTATAACTCATCACAGAAAACTGGAGAGAGCTCACATTTGCTGTTTGGTATGCTTATGTATTTTGGGTCATGGATGTACGCCATCAAAACGGAACATTAGGACTAATATTTTTGGAGAAACTACGGATATTAGCTAGCTCGAGATGGATCTGGCACGGCAAAGCCTGCCGGTATGACCTGCACATGCCACGTATAATAATGCTCACCATGCCTATTTCCTTCCTGACTGCATTGGATTATGGCAATATTTGCCGTGTCGGGCATTGTTCCTGCACATTCTTGCTATGTGTGACGGGGGCTTAAGATTCTAAAAACATTCTGGACTCACAGGCATTACTCATTATAGAAACTTTGCACAATTTATTACCACCCTTGAAAAATGTCAGGTACCTGTTTGATAAACACTACTCAGTCTACAGCCCATGGATCCCCATGGACAACGTGCCAGTTTCCTTTTAACCTTTATCAATTGTGTTGCATGTTCCTTTCCACAATTTTGCAGACTCAGGTGGACAAACACCAAACTGAATATTCATAAAGGCAAATCTGCTAAATGTACAGTACACACTGCTTTGCACATTTGAAATACACAATCCTCAGTGTGTCCTTAGTAAATCAGCATGGACTTTTTTTTTTTTTTGGAAATGCTATGGTGTTTATGTAGATTTTAACACACACAAAATCCTTCAGTAAATCAGGCCCAGAATAGCTGACTGTGGATTATACCAAAACATTTCATCTGCATTGCAAATTAGTGATAGCAAACTCAAAACACTGTTCCAGAATGTTTCAAAACCTTTTTTTTGGGGGGGGGGGGAGCATTGTTCCAGAGTCTGTATCTAAAGGAAGCGATATTTCACTTATTAGCACATACAGCAAAGCAGTTATCCTGTTTGCAAGAACAGGCTTGTGGCTTTTCTAACTGACCTAGGGAAAACACAGATATGCACAAAAGAGGATTATCTCAAAAACATAACTGAAAACATTTTGTAAGTTTCAGTATTTACAAAACAAAAAGCAAAATGAATAAATCAAAGCACTTTTTGATACTCTTGACTTCCCAATATACTTTGTAACCAACAGTAATGAGATGACAGACAGATGTTATTCAAAAGCAGAGCCAAAGCCAGATCAACGTTCTGTCCCGCTGCAGGTTAAGCAACACTCACATCCATAACCCAGGACAGCTGTTTATGATCAGAGAGGATTAGGGACAACACGCTTTTGTTTTTTTATTTTTTTTTAATAAATCTGGATTTATCCTCATCATATTTTTCAATTGGATCACACTGAAGCCTGTCGGTTTAGATGATAAATAATTTCAATTATTATGCAACTTCTTTCCAGTGGAGGTCATCTGTGTCGGCCGAGCGGCACGTCCATCATTACGTCCTTCAGCTTTAGAGATGAAAGGATCAAAATGGTCTGTTTTCATTTCAAAATGCCACAAATGCTTCTCTTGAAAGAAAACTCAATGAAAATGAGAACAGAAGGATTTTTATAAATGAGGAAATATAATCACCACTGAAAGAAGCAGCCACAGTAAAAAGACCAACATTTTGAATTTAATGTAAATTATTAACTGTAAGGATTTGATTACACCCAGTAAATGTTTTGTTGTCACTTTACTTAAAACACACACCTTTGTGATGTTAAATTAATTTTTCATAATAATACAAAGTTCATTAAGTTAGATTAAGTGAATATTATTTCTTTTAACGAACCTACTACAAATTTGTGAAACATATTGACCAAATAAATTTAATTGAAGTCAATATTTCAGTTTTTTGATTGTTCATCAGTACCATTGAACTAAAATCGAGAGAGAGAGAAAACCCAAAACCCTCTTCAGATCACATTTAAACAAAATAAACCCTTTAAAAGCAAAGATGTTTTCTTATTTAAATGAAAATCATATTTCATATGTTATTTTAAAAACTAAAGTACTCAGGGGCATGGAAACAGTAAATGCTACAGCAATCTGACATTTGATCCCAAAGACCTTAACCTTCACCTACATGATTGACCTCAGCTGACCTTGTTGGGGTGATTCTGTAATCCACCTACATGTGTGGAATATTTGGTCCCAGTCAGGCTGAAAATCAAATTCCATGACCTGTGCCAAAATGAATTCTTTTAGTTTTCTCTGGGCCCCTCCCCAATCGGACCGGGAGTGACATGTTTAGCCGCATGTTCTCCTTGAATTGTTGTCTGTCTGAGTGGTGTCCAAAAAATGAGATGGGCTTCATAGATAATTGGCAAAGCTTCTGGGGAAAACCTGGTCTTGTTAGGAGAAACGGCATCCATCCCACTTTGGATGGAGCAGCTCTCATTTCTAGAAATCTGGCCAGTTTTCTTAAATCCTCCAAACCGTGACTATCCAGGGTTGGGACCAGGAAGCAGAGTTGTAGTCTTACACACCTCTCTGCAGCTTCTCTCCGCCTGCCATCCCCTCATTACCCCATCCCCGTAGAGACGGTGCCTGCTTCCAGACCACCAATAAGCAGCAAAAATCTATTTAAGCATAAAAATTCAAAAAGAAAAAATAATATAGCACCTTCAACTGCACCACAGACTAAAACAGTTAAATGTGGTCTATTAAACATTAGGTCTCTCTCTTCTAAGTCCCTGTTAGTAAATGACATAATAATTGATCAACATATTGATTTATTCTGCCTTACAGAAAGCTGGTTACAGCAGGATGAATATGTTAGTTTAAATGAGTCAACACCCCCGAGTCACACTAACTGTCAGAATGCTCGTAGCACGGGCTGAGGCGGAGGATTAGCAGCAATCTTCCATTCCAGCTTATTAATTAATCAAAGACCCAGACAGAGCTTTAATTCATTTGAAAGCTTGACTCTTAGTCTTGTCCATCCAAATTGGAAGTCCCAAAAACCAGTTTTATTTGTTATTATCTATCGTCCTCCTGGTCGTTACTGTGAGTTTCTCTGTGAATTTTCAGACCTTTTGTCTGACTTAGTGCTTAGCTCAGATAAGATAATTATAGTGGGCGATTTTAACATCCACACAGATGCTGAGAATGACAGCCTCAACCCTGCATTTAATCTATTATTAGACTCAATTGGCTTTGCTCAAAATGTAAATGAGTCCACCCACCACTTTAATCATATCTTAGATCTTGTTCTGACTTATGGTATGGAAATTGAAGACTTAACAGTATTCCCTGAAAACTCCCTTCTGTCTGATCATTTCTTAATAACATTTACATTTACTCTGATGGACTACCCAGCAGTGGGGAATAACTTTCATTACACTAGAAGTCTTTCAGAAAGCGCTGTAACTAGGTTTAAGGATATGATTCCTTCTTTATGTTCTCTAATGCCATATACCAACACAGTGCAGAGTAGCTACCTAAACTCTGTAAGTGAGATAGAGTATCTCGTCAATAGTTTTACATCCTCATTGAAGACAACTTTGGATGCTGTAGCTCCTCTGAAAAAGAGAGCTTTAAATCAGAAGTGCCTGACTCCGTGGTATAACTTACAAACTCGCAGCTTAAAGCAGATAACCCATAAGTTGGAGAGGAAATGGCGTCTCACTAATTTAGAAGATCTTCACTTAGCCTGGAAAAAGAGTCTGTTGCTCTATAAAAAAAGCCCTCCGTAAAGCTAGGACATCTTACTACTCATCACTAATTGAAGAAAATAAGAACAACCCCAGGTTTCTTTTCAGCACTGTAGCCAGGCTGACAAAGAGTCAGAGCTCTATTGAGCCGAGTATTCCTTTAACTTTAACTAGTAATGACTTCATGACTTTATTTGCTAATAAAATTTTAACTATTAGAGAAAAAATTACTCATAACCATCCCAAAGACGTATCGTTATCTTTGGCTGCTTTCAGTGATGCCGGTATTTGGTTAGACTCTTTCTCTCAGATTGTTCTGTCTGAGTTATTTTCATTAGTTACTTCATCCAAACCATCAACATGTCTATTAGACCCCATTCCTACCAGGCTGCTCAAGGAAACCCTACCATTATTTAATGCTTCGATCTTAAATATGATCAATCTATCTTTATTAGTTGGCTATGTACCACAGGCTTTTAAGGTGGCAGTAATTAAACCATTACTTAAAAAGCCATCACTTGACCCAGCTATCTTAGCTAACTATAGGCCAATCTCCAACCTTCCTTTTCTCTCAAAAATTCTTGAAAGGGTAGTTGTAAAACAGCTAACTGATCATCTGCAGAGGAATGGTCTATTTGAAGAGTTTCAGTCAGGTTTTAGAATTCATCATAGTACAGAAACAGCATTAGTGAAGGTTACAAATGATCTTCTTATGGCCTCAGACAGTGGACTCATCTCTGTGCTTGTTCTGTTAGACCTCAGTGCTGCTTTTGATACTGTTGACCATAAAATTTTATTACAGAGATTAGAGCATGCCATAGGTATTAAAGGCACTGCGCTGTGGTGGTTTGAATCATATTTATCTAATAGATTACAATTTGTTCATGTAAATGGGGAATCTTCTTCACAGACTAAGGTTAATTATGGAGTTCCACAAGGTTCTGTGCTAGGACCAATTTTATTCACTTTATACATGTTTCCCTTAGGCAGTATTATTAGACGGCATTGCTTAAATTTTCATTGTTACGCAGATGATACCCAGCTTTATCTATCCATGAAGCCAGAGGACATACACTAATTAGCTAAACTGCAGGATTGTCTTACAGACATAAAGACATGGATGACCTCTAATTTCCTGCTTTTAAACTCAGATAAAACTGAAGTTATTGTACTTGGCCCCACAAATCTTAGAAACATGGTGTCTAACCAGATCCTTACTCTGGATGGCATTACCCTGACCTCTAGTAATACTGTGAGAAATCTTGGAGTCATTTTTGATCAGGATATATCATTCAAAGCGCATATTAAACAAATATGTAGGACTGCTTTTTTGCATTTACGCAATATCTCTAAAATTAGAAAGGTCTTGTCTCAGAGTGATGCTGAAAAACTAATTCATGCATTTATTTCCTCTAGGCTGGACTACTGTAATTCATTATTATCAGGTTGTCCTAAAAGTTCCCTGAAAAGCCTTCAGTTAATTCAAAATGCTGCAGCTAGAGTACTGACGGGGACTAGAAGGAGAGAGCATATCTCACCCATATTGGCCTCTCTTCATTGGCTTCCTGTTAATTCTAGAATAGAATTTAAAATTCGTCTTCTTACTTATAAGGTTTTGAATAATCAGGTCCCATCTTATCTTAGGGACCTCATAGTACCATATCACCCCAATAGCGCTTCGCTGTCAGACTGCAGGCTTACTTGTAGTTCCTAGGGTTTGTAAGAGTAGAATGGGAGGCAGAGCCTTCAGCTTTCAGGCTCCTCTCCTGTGGAACCAGCTCCCAATTCAGATCAGGGAGACAGACACCCTCTCTACTTTTAAGATTAGGCTTAAAACTTTCCTTTTTGCTAAAGCTTATCGTTAGGGCTGGATCAGGTGACCCTGAACCATCCCTTAGTTATGCTGCTATAGACTTAGACTGCTGGGGGGTTCCCATGATGCACTGAGTGTTTCTTTCTCTTTTTGCTCTGTATGCACCACTCTGCATTTAATCATTAGTGATTGATCTCTGCTCCCCTCCACAGCATGTCTTTTTCCTGGTTCTCTCCCTCAGCCCAACCAGTCCCAGCAGAAGACTGCCCCTCCCTGAGCCTGGTTCTGCTGGAGGTTTCTTCCTGTTAAAAGGGAGTTTTTCCTTCCCACTGTTGCCAAGTGCTTGCTCACAGGGGGTCGTTTTGACCGTTGGGGTTTTTACGTAATTATTGTATGGCCTTGCCTTACAATATAAAGTGCCTTGGGGCAACTGTTTGTTGTGATTTGGCGCTATATAAATAAAATTGATTGAAATTGATTGATTGATTGACAATGTCAGTCAACTTTCATTAACGTCCCAAGTTTGGCAGAAATCAGGAAAAGGACCTGGGAGGAGTAATGACTGACCTTTGGCAAATTTGATCTTGCTGGGCAATTCTAGATCCTACCTCGACATGTGTGCCAAGTTAGATGCAAATCAGAATGAAAACATTACATTTTGACCTTTGACTCCAACTACCTTGGCTCCCGGGATAGAACTTTGTCAAGTCTGACATTGCCTGGGTATTCTAGCAACCATATTGATTTGTGCCAGGTTGGTGAAAATTGGTATGAAATATGTTAAGTTTGAACTTTGACCCCAATGATTGATCTTAAGTAAATTTAGGCAGAGTAGGAGATCAAACAGGCACGTTGGGAAAGTATGGTAAATGCAAAACAAACAAACAAATGCAAGGATTGTTACAGTTAGACTGACTTGTACTTCACTGCAGACAGTATGAACCGCAGATATTTCATGTGGTCAGCTCAGGTAGCTTGGTGGCTTAGTGGTCACTCCACTTTGTATGTCTATGGTTATTAACTACATCATTTCTGTCTCTGTAAGTTTGACAATTATTTATTGTACTTTTGTTTTATTTGTTATTTTGTTACTATTACTTTGGACGGTGGCTTAGTGGTTAGCACTATTGCATCACAGCAAGGTCGTAGAATCACTTCTCTTCTGGGCCTTTCTGTGTGGAGTTTGCATGTTCTCCCCGTGTTTGCGTGGGTTCTCTCCAGGTGCTCCGGCTACCTTGGCTCCAGGCATGCAGGTTAGGTGGACTGGAAACTTTAACTTGACCGTAGGTGTGCGTCCAGGTATGAATGTGTTTGTTTGTCTATATGGGACCCTGCAATACACTGGCGTCCTGTCCAGGGTGTACCCTGCCTCATGCCCTATGACTTCTGAGACAGGCTGTAGCCCCCCCGTGACTGTTAATTGGAGTAAGTGGGTGTAGACAATGAATGGATGAATAGTTTGGAAAAAGTAGATGGTCACCCCACTGAGGCTGGTCTGCTTGAGGTTTCTTCCTGTAAATAAAATTGCCTGAGAGAGTTTTCCTTAACAGAGTTGCCAAGGTGCTTGCTCAGGGGGTGGGTAAGATTAGACCTCACTTGCGTGTGGTGCCTTGGGGTGACTCATGTTGTGAGTTGGTGCTGTATAAACAATCTGAATTTGAATTGGAGGATGTATGAGTTCTAGCCTGCTAACATTAAGTACCCAAACATCTTTGGCTTGGACCTGTTGACCCACAGGGAGGCCCATGTCAATGTGTCCCTGAGGCATCCCTTTCCATTTGCAAGAAGACCGTAGTCAGAAGGACCAGGCCCAATTTTTAGCGAGTCTGTCAGGTCTGAGGAGCAGCGCTTGCTCACTGTGAAGCCAAGACAACTGATACGGTGGAGCTACAGTCAGTCGTGGTGGTCCTGACATGATTAAGGCTGGCCCAAGTGACAACACTTGAGCCTGTATTTTGACCCCAGCCAGGCAGTGCAGTTCCTTGACTTGAGGCTTGAGGCTGGCTCCAAAACAGAGCACATTCTGACAGAAGCCAATTTTAAAACGTCCAAATTTAGAGCAGAAATAAACCTGTTTACAGCCTGCTACAAACAGTGGTTTTGGTCTCTATAGAGACACAATAAAATCACCAGTGTTAAAATAACAGTGACAGTGAACATATGGTCCCACCCTGGCCAGAGTAGGACCATATGGACATGGGTAGTGCTAATTTAACACTGTTAGTTTTACACACTGGTGATTTTATTGTGTAGTTTCCTCCTCCATGACAACTGTATGGGGGTGATCCAGCACCGCTCACTTGACACTTAGAAAATGTATAGCCATTTGTGCTGTTAGCATGAAAAGCAGATGATCATGATGTCAGCAGATGATCATGCTCAAACTGGCGGTGAAATTTGTCTAAGTGTCCCCATGAGTGTGGTGTTGCAAAAAGCAACACACATGGAGCATGTGTGTCGCACATGTGCGTGTGTCACACCTCCCTGCCCCGCCTCCGAAACACGTGGTGTATGTGTGTTTCCTCCCCCCCCACTGCTCCTCCCTGCATATGTGGCGTGTGTGGGGGAGCACACTTACATTAAATGCTTATATGAGGTCTGTTAGAAAAGAATCCGACCTTTTTATTTTTTGCAAAAACTATATGGATTTGAATCATGTGTGTTTGCATCAGCCAAGCTTGAACCTTCGTGCGCATGCTTGAGTTTTTTCACGTCTGTCGGTTGCATCATTCGCCTGTGAGCACACCTTGTGGGAGGAGTGGTCCAGCCTCCTCGGCGGATTTTCATTGTCAGGAAATTGGCTGAGCAACTGCCGAAACCATTTGGAAAATTCAAATGGCTTTTGGTGAAGATCTTATGGGGATCACACAGATTAAGGAGCATTACAACCGGATTAAAGACGGCCCACAGCGGCGGCGGGCGCGCCGCGCTCCGAGCGGTGATCAACAGGCTGAAACGACCAGATCATTTCCAAACTGAATGCTGTGTTGATCCAGGACGTCGTCTGACTACTACAGAAATGGCAGAAGAGGTGGACATACCACTTTTTCAGCACATTCCACTGTTACAGGAGTTTTTGTCATGGAAAGACGTGCGGAGGAATTCGCGCCTCGGGACGGAGCCGCATGGCGCAGAACAAAAATCAACGCCGTGATGAAGCCTCACAGGACATGTTGTGGCATGTCCAGCTCGTCCACAATTTCTCGGATAGTCACACGACTGAAAAGCCACCGAAAGCCGTCTGAATCTTCCGAATGGTGCAAGAGCTGGGCATGTCAGGGCATGTCCTGTGAGACCAACACGGAGGTGCTTTTGTCCCGCGGCATTAGCGGCTCTGTGGTGAATTCCTCCGCTCCTCTTTCCATGACAGAAACTCCTGTAACAGTGGAATGTGCCGAAAAAGTGGTATGTCCACCTCTTCTGCCATTTCTGTAGTAGTCAGATGATGTCCTGGATCAACACAGCGTTCAGTTTGGAAATGATCTGGTCATTTCAGCCTGTCGATGGCCGCTCGGAGTGCGGTGCACCCTCCGCCGCTGTGGGCCGTCTTTAATCCGATTGTAATTCTCCTTAATCTGTGTGATCCCCATAAGATCTTCACCAAAAGCCATCTGGATTTTCCAAATGGTTTCCACCTGGCTGTCTCTCACAGTTTCTGAAAAAATTTTGATGCAGTAAAGCGGCAGTCGCTCAGCCAACTTCCTGACAATGAAAATCCGCCGAGGAGGCTGGACCACTCCTCTCACAAAGCCTGCTCACAGGCGAATGACGCAACCGACAGGCGTGAAAAAACTCACGCATGCGCATGAAAGTTCAAGCTTGGCTGATGCAAGCACACATGATTCAAATCCATATAGTTTTTGCAAAAAATAAAAAGGTCGGATTCTTTTCTAACAGACCTCGTATGTCACATTAAAAACACAGACACCACAGCCAGGACAGGTATATTATTAAGTACTACACTACCTACATACAGTTACATAACAAATAACTAAAATAAAATGATCACATAACACAGAAACAGAGTGACACGTTGGTGTGTGCACTGAACTGACAGGGGGTGTGTCAGCCAACAGCAGTAGCTGTTGAGATCAGCCCAGTCTCACGTTTTTTTTTTCATGCTCCTGTGATGAAATGAGTCAAATTTCACTATTCCAAACCCTACTCCTACCCCTGACCCTAACCTTAACCATAACCTAATCTTACTCTTTCCCCCCACCCTAACCATAACCACCCCGACCCCCCCACTTCACTTTTAATTTCATGCAGCCATCACAGAATGAATTTGTGCTGCTGTGATGAAAATGAGGCACTTTTTGTCACAATATCACGAACCAATAGATTAATATATATTTCACGCTGCTGAATCACGACTTAGATGTTGAGATCTCTGGTTCTAGACATCTCACCTGGGGAACATGCACCATTTGGACAGATATGAACTTACAAGTGTCCACTGTGACGTGCATGTGTCTGCTTGCTGTCCTCACATGACATACGTAAAAACATATCACTGTTGCGACGGGCTGCAGTGAGCGACAGCACAGCGTGCACATTGACAGGCTGCCCCAGGTGAAACGGACTGTTGGCTCATAACACGCAGTGGGCAATCTGACACACATTTTGGGCCAGACGTATGCGGGGCTGGCTGGACATGCCGGGCCAGCAGATGTGGACATGATAAGAGAGCACTGCTTAATTCCTGTCATTTCATGACTGTACGTCTGTGACCGTGGGTCATATACAGAGGACCAGACGGTTCATACTTGTATTGTTCACTCAATAAGAGGGATTCAATAAAATGCATGATATGTGGTTTTATTTTTTTTTTAATGTTTATCT
Source organism: Thalassophryne amazonica (assembly GCF_902500255.1). Taxonomy (NCBI): domain Eukaryota; kingdom Metazoa; phylum Chordata; class Actinopteri; order Batrachoidiformes; family Batrachoididae; genus Thalassophryne; species Thalassophryne amazonica. The sequence continues at coordinate 48,074,609 of NC_047104.1, forward strand.
CCTTGTTGATTTCAGGCATTTTATGGACCTTTTATAGAACACTGATGGTAGTGCAGTGGTAAAGTTTCTGTCAATCAGCGCTTTTGTAAATTGCAGGTTCGAATCCCTCGGGTAGTATATATATATTTTTTTTTTCCACAGCAGCTGCGTGATGTGGTTCCACGCTCCAGCTACTTGCAGTGTGTTCCTGCTGCAACAGTTTCGTGCACACGCAGCAGGATTGTTCACGCCTGCCTAACCGTGTGTCCCTCCCGATATCGGCTTGATGTTTTCGTGTGGGTTCACCGTGATTCATACTTATTCATGCTATGTGTGAAGGGGCCCTTATCAATACCCATCCCTAATTGTATCGCACCAAATCGCATCGTATCACATTGTGAAGAACTGAATTGCTATCAAATACATATCAAATTACATCGAATCTGGAACAGGGGTGAATCATATCGCATCGTATCGTCATGTATTGCTGTATGTATCGTATCGCTGGTAGTGTATCGGGGTGTGTATCGAATCATTGTTAATGATGAGATTCACATGCATAGTGTGCAGTCCTCGATAACAAATGCAGACGTATATGGACATGCATTTGAAAAAAACATGCTGTCATTGCATTCCTCATGGCAGAAGGCTGGGAACCCGTGGTCATTCATTGACAAATGAGTGTTGTTTTTGGCGATGCCTCAGTGGATGCCAGTGTAGTAAAGAGGTGGGAGCCCAGCTAGGAAAATAAAGTTCCCCAAACGTTAAGAACATTTGTCAAATTTTATGAATATTATCTATTAATGTTTCAAAATGTTTCAGAAGAAAGTTTTTTTTTTTGGTTGCCAGAACTTTTGAAAGTAACGTTAGCACAAATGTTTTGCGAATGTTAGCCCAAACACCTGCACAGCTGTCAGATTTCCAGGGAGTGAAATGGCAACTGGAGGCAAATTCCACACCGTATGGGAAAGTAATTTTGTTATTGTTGTTGTTAAGCTACAAGGAATGAGAAGGAGTGCTGCAGTGGTGTGAATATCGATATAAAGCCCCGGTCACACGGTACAAACAAAGGACACTGAAGCCAAAACGAAACAAGAAGTCTGGACTTACATTGACTTCATTTAACAGTCATCCAGCTTCGTTCCTGTACAAATCCTGATGGCAACTTCAATTCCAGGCCTGCATCCAGACCGGTTTGGACCGATGCAGTTGCATTGGTCAGATTTTTTTACGCATCATTCGTCATCGGTAAAAAATCTTGAATAATCCCGAATAGTGCTGAACGTGTCCCCGCAGTGAACACAGCTTTTGATTTGATCCCACAATGCACCATGCAGGTGTACACAGGAAAATTCAAACCGGATCAAACAAACATACAGTCCAGTCGAGTCGATGATCATGGCATCCAGGAAAAAAATTGTGCAAGGAAAATTGCACAACTTACTGCAGTTACTGCGTGACTGTTGGCGTTTTTATCAGAAAACTATGAAGGCTGCTAAATTTAAGTACTTTTCTGATGTTATTGCTTCGAACTGTCATAATCCTCATATTCTTTTTAAGATTGTAAATTCTGTTTTAAGTGCACCACAATTGGATTGTCTGGAGAGCTCCACTGAATTGTGTGAGAATTTTATGAGTTTTTTTCTTAAAAAGGTTGCTGGTATCAGGGCCTTCATTAGTTCTCCTGCTTATGACCCTTCTATCTCTGTGACATGCTCAGCTGTTTTTGACCAGTTTGAGTCTGTCAGTTTGCCGTCTTTGAGAGATATTATTGATCATATGAAGCCTGCTGGTTCTCCAAATGACCCCTTGCCACCTCGTCTTTTTAAAGAGGCTTTTTCCATGTTGGCACCATTTGTATTGAATATTATTAATGGGTGTTTGGTTAATGGTATAGTGCCTACCAGTTTCAAGAATGCAGTGGTGACCCCACTTATTAAGAAATCTGGCTTAGATTCTTCTGAACTTTCTAATTTTAGGCCAATTTTCAAACTTCCTTTTCTCTCTAAAACTTTGGAGAAAAATGTATACTGCCAGTTGACTTGTTTTCTAAATAATCATGACACCCTGGAGTTGTTTCAGTCTGGTTTTAAATCCCGTCACAGTACTGAGTCGGCACTGCTGCGGGTTTTTAATGACATTTGTGGAGATTCTGATTCTGGTCACTGTGTTGTTTTGGTCCTGTTGGATCTAACAGCGGCCTTCGATACAGTGGACCATCAGATCCTCGTCTTGCCTGGAAAACTGGGTGGGCATTAAGGGTGTTGTTTTAGACTGGTTTAGATCCTACCTATCAGAGATGTTTTTGTGTCCGTATTGGAGCTGTTGAATCTTGTGCAGCGCCCCTTACACATGGGGTGCCTCAAGGCTCCATACTTGGTCCGCTTCTTTTTTCTTTGTATCTACTCCCAATGGGATCAGTTTTTAGGAGACATATCTCTTTTCATTTTTATGCTGATGACTGTCAAATTTATCTGCCACTGAAGCAGCAAAATGCATACTCTGCGAACCATCTCATAAAGTGCATTGGTGACATTAAGGCATGGTTGTCCATACATTTTCTACACCTGAATGATAAAAAGACTGAGGTGTTGCTGTTTGGACCTAGTGACACTTCCAAAATTAATGTTGATCTGGGTCCCATGAGTCAGTATCTGACACAGACAGCAACAAACCTGGGTGTAAAACTGGACAGTGATCTTAAATTCGATGCTCAGATTAGGTCAGTAGTCATGTCTAGTTTTTATCAACTTAGACAACTGGCCAAGGTGAAGCGATTTCTTTCACGGCATCATTTTGAGATTTTAATCCATGCTTTTATCACTAATCGCCTGGACTATTGCAATGCACTTTATATTGGGCTGACTCAGACTCTGCTTACTCGCCTACAGATGGTGCAAAATGCTGCTGCTCGACTTTTAGCTGGTGTTAGAAGGTGTGAGCACATTACATCGGTTTTGGCCTCACTTCATTGGCTCCCAGTTCGTTTTAGAATTGATTTTAAAATTCTTTTATTTGTTTTTAAATGCCTTCATGGCTTTGCCCCACTATATCTGTCTGACCTGCTCCATTTATACGTCCCTTCACGCTCACTCAGGTCAGCTGATTTGTCACTGTTGGTTATCCCAAGGTCAAAGAGGAAGCGTAGAGGTGACCGAGCTTTTTCAGTCGTTGCCCCAAAACTGTGGAATCATCTTCCTTTGCACATTAGGCAGGCTGATTCTCTCTCTGCTTTTAAATCTTCTCTTAAAACACATTTCTTCTCTTTGGCTTTTAATGCAGTTTGACATGTTTTTTTAGTGTTTCTGCTTTTAACTGTGGTTTATTTATTTATTTTAACTTGCCTGTTCTTGTTGTGTACAGCGCTTTGGTTGTTGGTATGCATTTTAAAGTGCTTTATAAATAAATTGAGAATTGAATTGAGAAAATTGGGCGCTTATTTCAGCAAGAAACGGTGAGTGGTTTATAAATAGCTTTCAGACAATAGTGTGTTTGAAAGGCATTCTATGATGACTGAAATTACATTTTTGGTGGTTTTCCGACCATACATGTCAACCTATATGAATTGTCCGTAAATTATACAGATTTTTCCGAGTTTCAGAGTCATACGGACGTACAAATAACGTCGGATATGCAGGGTTTGGTCTGCAGTGGGTCTGTAATCAACCGTTTCTGCAGCGCGACTCCACTTTGAAGCGTGAACCACTGAAGCAATGCTTCGATCCACTAGGTCGTTGGTTCTTTGATTCGCTGCTCTTCAGAAATGGCAAATCAGCTTCTTAACCCCTCTCAAAGCCATTAAATACTGCGAGTCACTTTTGTGTGGATTAAAGTCACTAACTGGGACTCTTGTCTTGTTGCAGTCAAGAAACGAGAATCGTCCTCCGTTCCGTTGGCACTGCTCCAAACGCTGCACGGCTCTCTGCCGAGACAGAGTCCGGTCGGAATTAAACAAATTGCTGTTTTAAATAAAATTACACCTCTTACAAACGTTATAATATAGACAAGAAACTACAATCGACTAAAACTTTTTTCCTCCCAAAATGAGATGTGCTGTATTTCTTTACAAATTACATCCTGACGTGCAGCCCAGCCAGCTGTAAGAGCTCAGTGTTGGGAAAGTGAATGCACGGACCCATGTTAGGGGGCGTAAATGAACGGTCAATAGGAGTTCAAATAACAATTTATTATGCAAAAGTGCAAACAAAGTCGAATATGCTTAGTCTAATTAACAACAAAATGGTGACACATGGGCAGGCCCAAGGGTAGGAGACGCCTGTCCAGAGAGGAGCCGGAACCCACGAAGCCCCACCGCCAACCGGAGGCCTCCAATACACCAGAGCCGCCAAGACCTGATTCCCCAGGTGGCCCCCGCTCGAGGCTGTCGGACCGGTACTGCTGGTTCTACATCGATGATTCGGGCAGGAGGTGGCACCGGTCCAGGGGTGCAGAGGTCAGACGTGTGGTGTGGCTTAACGCGGGACACATGAAAGACAGGGTGAATCCGTAGTGATGCCGGGAGTTGAAATTTCACTGCAGTGGGGCTGATCACCTTGATTATCTTGAATGGTCCTATGTAACGGTCGGTCAGTTTCGGGGATTCCGTTTGCAGAGGGATGTTTTTAGTCGACAGCCATACCTCCTGCCCAGGTTGATAAGCTGGGGCCGGGGCTCGTCGGCAGTCTGCATGGTCCTTAGCCCACGTCCGGGCCTTCAGGAGAGCAGAGCGCGCTTTCTTCCACACCCGACGGCATCTCCTGAGGTGGGCCTGGACCGAGGGCACCTCGACCTCTCCCTCGACAGCCGGAAACAACGGGGGTTGGTACCCCAAACAGACCTCGAATGGGGAGAGGCCGGTAGATGACGAGACTTGGCTGTTGTGAGCATACTCGATCCAGGCCAGGTGTTGACTCCAGGCCGTCGGGTGCGCAGAGGTGACACACCTTAATGCTTGTTCCAGGTCCTGGTTTGCCCGCTCTGCTTGACCGTTTGTTTGAGGGTGATACCCAGACGACAGGCTCACCGTGGCCCCCAGTTCTCTACAGAAACTCCTCCAGACCTGCGAGGAGAACTGAGGACCACGGTCAGATACTATGTCTGTCAGGATACTATGCAGACGCACAACGTGGTAGACCAGGAGGTCTGCAGTCTCCTGGGCTGTCGGGAGCTTCGGGAGGGCCACAAAGTGGGCCGCCTTGGAGAACCGGTCCACTATCGTCATGATGACCGTTTTACCCTGGGACGCAGGGAGACCCGTGACAAAATCCACTCCGATGTGGGACCAGGCACAGGCAATGGCTGGAGGAGCCCCTTCTCCAGCTGGTGTGAAGCCTTGCCCCTGGCACAGGTGGTACATGCCCGGATGTAGTCCCTGGTGTCGGCTTCGACTGACGGCCACCAGAACCGCTGCTGGAGCACTGCCACAGTTCTTCGCACCCCCAGATGGCAGGAGAGCTTGGAAGCATGACAGAAGTCCAACACGGCAGTCCGAGCATCTGGTGGCACGTACAGCCTGTTGGGAGGTCCACCTCCAGAATCCGGGTGTCAGGGCCTCCCTGACCACTCCCTCCACGTCCCATGTGAGGGCTGCGATGATAGTGGATTCCAGTAAGATGGTGTCCGGTGGGTCCAACAGCCTTGCTCCAACTTCCTCTTTGTGCACGTCAGACCGGATGTTCTTGGTCCCGGGGCGGTAGGTGATCTTGAAGTTGAAGCGTCTGAAAAAAAGTGACCATCGGGCTTGCCTGGGGTTCAGACGCATAGTGGTCTGGATGTATTCCAGGTTCGATGGTCAGTGAGAACCACAAATGGGACCACAGCTCCCTCCAACAGATGTCTCCACTCCTCGAGGGCCTCTTTCACCGCCAGGAGTTCCCGATTGCCAATGTCATAGTTCTGTTCAGCTGGGGTTAACCTGCGGGAGAAGTAAGCACAAGGGTGGAGAACACTATCAGACTCCCTGCTCTGGGACAGCACGGCTCCTATCCCTGAGTCAGAGGCATCCACTTCAACTATAAACTGGTGGTTAGGATCGGGCTGCACCAGAACTAGTGTAGTCAAAAACTGGTGTTTCTGTTGTGTGTTGGGGGGGGGGGGGGGGGGTTGGCTGGACAAGGTTGGGTTTATTTTATTTTCCTTCCCAGGTGATTTGGGGCTGTTCTCTGAGGAAAATGTGCTGCAGAAGAGTCTCTCTCCTCTGTTACGATGATTGGCTGCACCTGCTGCACTCTCGTGCGGCTCTCTATCAGGACAATCCACGACACCTGTGATGTTCACGTGCAGATCTGAGGACTTCCAGCTGGTACCAATGTAGTGATGAAGAACTACATTTAAACCAGCAGTGAGTTGGATAAGATTGCCGGAGAATACGACCTTGTGACGACCATGTGGGGACGCTGAGGGCCGTTTCAGAGTCTGACATCGCGCCTGTGAAGGAGGACGAGGGTGAGAGGCAAACGTTGTCAGCACACGACAGAGGTGAATATTCTGAAAAGTTTATCCGTGAATGTAAATTGGCATTTATACGCAGCTATAAGTAATTATTGGTGGAAATTGTTTGGCATGCTTCTCACAGCAGTGGCGTGCGGATTAATGATCCTCCACTAGCTGTGAGCAGCATCCTCTTTGAACTAAGTTTGAAACCAGACCTAAATGTGTAGCTGATAAGTTTGCCTCTAAACAATATTTCGTAGTAATAAGTGTTGAATAATCTCATTTCTGTTCCTCCTTCGCAGAGTACAGTCTGGGAAAGTCACCTGGGGGGGTGTTGGCGGAACTCCTGAGTCCTGAACGTTCGGACTCCGACTGTTGAGACGCTGAGAGAGCGCGCCGCCTTTTCACCTCACCAGAACTTAATTATTTAGTATTTCATGTATAGCACAAAGGGAGAAAAATAAATGTGTTTTCTTTTTGGAACTGCTTCTGATTATTTCATGCTGGACCGCTCCTCAATCCGCGTCTTATCCATAACAGAATTCTCCGGCCAAACCAATATGGACCCAGCGGCAGAAGCAGTTCCATTTCAGGAGAAAGTCCAGAAGCACCTGGAGATGAAAACAAATGCCGTGGTTCAGCGATTGCTGAACCTCCGACAGGGGCGACGAAGCGCAGCTGATTATTCTGTGGATTTTCGAATCTTTTCTGCTCAGTCTGGTTGGAACGCTGCTGCTTTGAGGGGGGTGTTTGTAGACGGGTTGAATGACTCCCTGAAAGATGAGCTAGCCGTCCGTGACGAACCGAAGGATTTAGATGAGTTAATATCCTTGGTTATTTGTCTAGAAGATCGGATTAAGGAGCGTGGACAAGAGAGAGGGCGAGTGTCCGAGCGGGGTGTTTTGTCTCGGGGTTTTCCCCGACATAAGTCCAGACCGCCTCTTCTTTGTTCCTCTGAGACTCCTCCGACGGGACCTCTAGCTCCTCTAGTGGACGAGCCAATGCAACTTGGAAGGGTCAGAACAGCCATATTGCCCCGTTCAAACGAGCGTCAGGAGACCGCATCATAACATGGCTCCAGGTGTTTTATGGACATTTTTGTGGGATATAAATGGGAGTTTTTGTAAACCAGGTTTTGTGTATAGCACTTGAGGTAGTTCTGGTGGGGTGAACAGGCTGGCTGGTCGGAGTTCGTTTGGACTCAGGTAAGCGTCTGTTTTTTTTTTATTGTTTATAGTTATTTAATTTTTGTTGGCAGAATGGGTCGTTTTATTTTTTTATTTCCCTGTCCCCTAACCCCAGCCTCACACACTTCTGGCCGTTCGTCTTTGGTGTTGTGGGGTGGTGCAGGTTGGTTGCTGGGCATTCCCATGAGGACCTCTGCACCTGGGGGTGGGGTCCAGGGCTCTTTTCTTAGATTTAGTTGTTTCCCGGTTCCTCTCCAGCCTCAGCGTGCCTCTGACCGTTCGCCATTGGCATTGCTGAGATGTCGGGCAGTGGGGATATACTCCAGTCGGAGCGGTGGGGCCGATCAGTGCCGTACGCCTTTTCCGCTGTCCACCCCTCCGGGTAGGCTAGAGTATAGTCAGGGGGTTGACACCGGCCGTCTTGCCGGTTTTCCCCTGCCCTTGGGGGTGGAGCTGGGTTGCGTTTTTCCTATTGGCTTCTCTGGCTTAGTAGTCCTGTGCCGATTGCCACAACGTGTTTCCTGACGGACCTGGAGGGTCTTTCGGGGTGCTGGGGAGGTCAATGGGGCTTTCTGTAGTTTTTGTTTGCTCCTGGGGTGGTTTTTGGAAATCCCTGGGGGTTTGGGGTTTTTGTTTCCTCCTGTTTCCCCCCGGGGTTTGATGGGACGGTCCTCTGGGGGGAGGTTGACTGTGGGGCCGGCCGGCCGTGTTAGGCTGGGGTGGGGTTCCTGGGTTGTGGGGGTGTCTCCTGGGGTTTGATGGGACGGTCCTCTGGGGGACGTTAAGGCTCCCGTGTATGCCTGGGGATTCCTGGAAGGCTCCTCCCGTGGTCGTTGCTCCTGGGGTTGACGATGAGGTCCCCTGGGGGAAGTCGGGCTCCACATGTTAGGGGAGGGCATTGTTTGTTTTTTCCTTTGACCTGTGTTCTAGTGTGTTGGGGGGTTTTTGTTGGGGTTTTTGGGTTTGTGTGTTTTTTGTTCCTCCCCAGGGTTTGATGGGACGGTCCTCTGGGGGGGGGGTGTTGGGTTGGGTATTGTTTTTTTTTTGTGTTTACCCCGGTGTGCTTCCCTGGGGTATGTTTGTGGTACTCTTTGGGGGGGATGCTGGGGGCCTTTTTTTTGTGTTTTGTGTTTGGGGTTGTTTCGGGATGTTTTTTTTTTTGTTTTGATGCCGGCCAGCCTTTCTGCCACATCTCCCAGCTTTGCTGCCTGCTGTGATCTCTGCCCTCCTCCTGCTTTGGCCTTTGATGTGTGGGGTGGTTTTTGGGTCTGGTTTGTGCGGTCGCTGGGAGGCTTCCCGTTGACGGGGGGGTACTGTTGTGTGTTGGGGGGTTTTGGCTGGACAAGGTTGGGTTGTTTTGTGTTTATTTTCTTTCCCAGGTGATTTGGGGCTGTTCTCTGAGGAAAATGTGCTGCAGAAGAGTCTCTCTCCTCTGTTACGATGATTGGCTGCACCTGTTGCATTCTCGTGTGGCTCTCTATCAGGACAATCCACGACACCTGTGATGTTCACGTGCAGATCTGAGGACTTCCAGCTGGTACCAATGTAGTGATGAAGAACTACATTTAAACCAGCAGTGAGTTGGATAAGACTGCCGGAGAATACAACCTTGTGACGACCGTGTGGGGACGCTGAGGGCCGTTTCAGAGTCTGACATCGCGCCTGTGAAGGAGGACGAGGGTGAGAGGCAAACGTTGTCAGCACACGACAGAGGTGAATATTCTGAAAAGTTTATCCGTGAATGTAAATTGGCATTTATACGCAGCTATAAGTAATTATTGGTGGAAACTGTTTGGCATGCTCCTCACGGCAGTGGCGTGCGGATTAATGATCCTCCACTAGCTGTGAGCAGCAGCCTCTTTGAACTAAGTTTGAAACCAGACCTAAACGTGTAGCTGATAAGTTTGCCTCTAAACAATATTTCGTAGTAATAAGTGTTGAATAATCTCATCTCTGTTCCTCCTTCGCAGAGTACAGTCTGGGAAAGTCACCTGGGGGGGGGGGGGGGGGGTGTTGGCGGAACTCCTGAGTCCTGAACGTTCGGACTGTTGAGACGCTGAGAGAGCGCGCCACCTTTTCACCTCACCAGAACTTAATTATTTAGTATTTCATGTATAGCACAAAGGGAGAAAAATAAATGTGTTTTCTTTTTGGAACTGCTTCTGATTATTTCATGCTGGGTTCAGTCAGATACTGGACCGCTCCTCAATCCGCGTCTTATCCATAACAGTTTCAACTCCCTAAACGCGGCTTTGCACCAATCCGACCAGGTGAAGGGGACTTTTGTGGAGGTCAGGGCTGTAAGGGGGCTGACTACCTGACTATAGCCCTTAATGAGCCTCCTGTAAAAATTGGCGGACCCTAGGAACTGTTGCAGCTTCCTACGATTTACCGGTTGGGGCCAATCTCTCACCGCAGCTACCTTAGCCGGATCAGGTGCGACGGAGTTGGAGGAGATGATAAACCCCAGGAAGGACAAAGAAGTGCGATGGAACTCACACTTCTTGGCCTTCACAAACAGCTGGTTCTCCAATAACCGCTGAAGGACCTGACGGACATGCTTAACATGAGTCTCAGAGTCCTGGGAGAAGATGAGGATGTCGTCTAGATATACGAAGATGAATCGGTGCAGGAAATCCCGCAGAACGTTGTTAACCAAAGCCTGAAACGTCGCGGGGGTGTTGGTGAGGCCGAACGGCATGAACAGGTACTCGAAATGACCTAAAGGGGTGTTAAATGCCATCTTCCACTCATCTCCCTTCCGTATCCGAACCAGATGGTAAGCATTTATAAGATCCAGTTTTGTGAAAATTTTGGCTCCATGCAGGGGCATGAACACTGAATCCAATAGAGGTAACGGGTATCAGTTGCGAACCGTGATCTCGTTCAGCCCTCTATAATCAATACATGGACGGAGACCACCGTCCTTCTTGCCCACAAAAAAGAAACCAGCACCTAATGGGATAAAGAATTTCGGATTAGCCCGGCAGCTAATGAGTCCCGGATGTAGGTTTCCATTGATTCGCGTTCAGGTCGTGAGCGGTTGTACAGTCTGCTGGACGGATACTCAACGCCTGGAACCAAATCAATGGCACAATCATACGGTCGGTGCAGGGGCAGGGTGAGTGCCAGATCCTTGCTGAAGACATCAGCAAGGTCATGATACTCAGCCGGCACCTCCGTGAGATTGGGGGGAACTCTGACCTCCTCTGTAGCTTCATCACCAGGTGGCACCGAGGATCTTAAACACTCCCGGTGGCAGGTTTCGCTCCATTGAGCCACAACCACAGACGGCCAATCAATCCGGGGATTGTGTTTTACCATCCATGGAAATCCCAAAATAGTCCTGGAGGTAGAAGGTGTTACAAAGAACACAATCTCCTCCCTGTGATTCCCAGAGACAACCAAAGTTAAAGGCTGTGTCTGGTGTGTAATTTCTGGTAGTAGGGTGCCATCTAGCGCCCGCACCTTTAATGGTGAAGGAACGGCCACCAGAGGAAGCCCTACAGCCTTAGCCCACCTACTATCCAGTAGGTTCCCTTCCGATCTTGTGTCGATTTAGTGCTGGAGCGGTAAGGGTTAATCCCCCACAGAGGATTGTGACTGGGAGTCGTGCGCATTTCCGTGGAATGCCCATGTGATTATTATGGCTCACCCTTAACCCAGTCTCTAAGGGAGAGCATTGGAGTTTAACCGTTTGGGGCAGTTTTTCTGCACATGCTCACTCGAGCCGCAGTAAAAACACTCTCCACGGGCCAGCCTCCTCTGTCTGTCCTTTGATTTTACTTTAACCCTGCTTGTGTCCATAACTTCGTCAGCCAGGAGAGCTGGTGCTACGCAGTAAGCCCTGGGTTTGGAGCGGGGACAGGACGGCGCTGCTTCAGTCCTGGAAGGGAGAGGGACGGCGCGCACCCGGCCACGCCCTTTGTCTCGCTCCCGTTTGTATTCCTCTAACCGATGGTCAAGATGAATAACTAGATCGATAAGCCCGTCTAAATCCCGCGGCTGATCCTTAGCCACCAAATGCTCCTTTAGGGCCGGAGACAGCCCATTTACAAAGGCGGCGCAGAGTGATACTGAGTTCCAACCGGCCCTCGCTGCCGCAACACAAAAGTCGATTGCGTAATCAGCCGCACTCCGTCGTCCCTGTCTCATCGACAGCATCATATTTGAAGCGGACTCGCCTCTATTGGGATGATCGAACACCTGTCGAAATTCCCTAATAAACCCAGTGTATGTCGAAAGGAGCCAAGAATCCTGCTCCCAGAGCGCTGTAGCCCAGGTGCGTGCCTCGCCCCAAAGCAAATTAATCACATAAGCCACCCAGCTGTGGTCTGACGTGTACATCACAGGCCGTTGTGAAAAAACGAGCGCGCACTGCATCAAGAAGTTCGCGCACGTTTCGATACAACCCCCGTATGGTTCCGGGGAGCTAATGTAAGCTTCGGATGACGAGGGGGGGAGACCTTTGAACGACCACTGGACTTTCTCTATTAAGCGACAGGTCCACAGGAGGAGGAGTGGCTGCAGCCGCGCCTGATGTGTGCGTTTCCACCTGTGTGGTGAGAGTCTCCATTCTACGGCTGAGGTGAATGTTCTGCTCGGTTAACAGATCCAACCGAGCAATGAGGGTGGTGAGAATGTTGCAGCTCACCCAGCGCACCTCCTGATGGAGCCTGCGCACCTTGCATCTCCATTGGTTGTTCAGTTGGTGGTGAACGCCCCTCGGAGTCCATGATTGGCCGAGTTATCCTGTTGGGAAAGTGAATGCATGGACCCACGTTAGGGGGCGTAAATGAACGGTCAATAGGAGTTCAAATAACAATTTATTATGCAAAAGTGCAAACAAAGTCGAATATGCTTAGTCCAATTAACAACAAAATGGTGACACGTGGGCAGGCCCGAGGGTAGGAGACGCCTATCCAGAGAGGAGCCGGAACCCATGAAGCCCCACCACCAACCAGAGACCTGCAATACACCAGAGCCACCAAGACCTGGTTCCCCAGGTGGCCCCCGCTCGAGGCTGTCGGACCGGTACTGCTGGCAGGAGCAAAAACAGGTTAAGGTGGGTGAGTGTACACCCAGCAAACAGTCAAAAACTCACAGAAAACCTCCTGAAGGAATAAATCCAGATACTCCCAGAGTACAGAGGAAAACTGGAGAACGTGCAGTGTCAATGGTTATACTCAGTAAGTCAGAAGTGAGGAGTGGAGACGCCAACTCCTCCAACTTTCACAAACCCAGCTACAAGCTGCAAGTATAAGTCACAACTGCAAAGACTTCAGTACAATGAATGTGCATACGGCACAAAACGGCTGAGTAGGTTTACCTGTGTGGTAAGCTGATAACTCGGCAGAGTTATGGTGTCCTTCCCAGGCTTTTATGGATGATAGTGATGACAATCAGCTGACAGCCAACAAGCGCACCCGGAGATGTCAGAGAGGCCAACCGGCCCGTGCGCCCTCTAAGGGCCAAAAAGTGCCAGTGTGGCAGGGCGCCATCTGGTGGTGGCCAGCAGTACCTCCTCTTCAGCGGCCCACATAACACTCAGCTCAGATATATGGAAAGACTTTCATGCCAATGATGTCTGAAAGGAAATGCTTTTGACAAAAACTACAGATTTTGTTTATTCCTATTTATGTCCAGAGATCAAGGATCCACCATGTCAGTTTTTGTTAGTGTTGTTTTTTTTTTTTAGAACATATTTATACAAATAAGAAGTGTTCACTATAGTCCATGAAGTATAATAAATATATTAGAATAAGTGAGACAGTGTATGTTGCACACAAATAAAAGAATGAAGATTATTGAATAACAAGACATTTAAGGTTTTTATTTTATCATTGGGCAAAAATGCATCTGTCAGATTTTCACTCTGGATCCAGCCCTGAATTCATCTGTAATCCATTTTGCTTTCTATCTTGACGGTTCCTCATCATTTGAGTAATTCCTGTACCATCAGCACGTAGGTGCTGTCTCATGGGATCTTGAAAATCCCCCATTGCAGTAGGGAGGGGTGTTATTTCAAAAAAATGTGGAAATCTATAAATGTTTGCATGGAATATGGAAATATACATGGAATAAGCCATAACAGGATAAATTTAGGGTAATTTGGTTCCAAAAACCCATATGGACAGAGCCAGTGAAGATATCGGGTTCAAAATCGCCAAAAATATCGTTGAAAATGTCATATCTTGAGAACCGCTGCACCTCGAGACTTGAAATTTGGCTCCAAATGTTGCTTGAGCCCAAGTTTATATTCAACTTCTATAGTAACAATAAGCCTATCTGGTGTTTTTTTTAAGAGTAATTGACAAAAAAACTAATTTCAGTACATATGTTACGATCAATTGTAACAAACAAAATCTATGTTTTTATTTCAGGAACATCAGTTGAGTATAATCATCACATGTAAAGAATGACATGGCCACAATGAACTAATTATAAGCAACAGAGTGGTTTCCTACGTCATCAGCACATATACGACACATGCGTTACTTGAAATTTTCAGACGTTCCGTCCATATGGGTTTTTGAAACCAAATGACCCAAAAATTATACTGTTATGGTTTATTCCATGTATATTTCCATATTCCATGCTAAAATTTATAGATTTCAAAATTTTTTTAAATAACACCCCTCCCTAATTGCAGAAGCTCGATCTTACCACACTGGCCGTACAGTCCAGATCTTGTGCCCTCTGACTTTTTCCTTTTTCCCAAGCTGAAAGAACACCTGAAAGGACATCATTACACTAATGATGCAGAGGTGCAAGCAGCTGCCAAGAGAAGACACCCAATTTCTTCACTTGGTGCAAGTGTGTGGAAAGGGAAGGTGACTACGTGGAAAAGTTATGAGACTGTCTGACAGACAATATTCCAAGCTTTAAGCAGATATATGATTCATGTATCTTGCTTGTTACTGTTACACGTAGGAGGTAGGACTTTTCAGTCAACCCTCGTCCATTGTGTTTACATTGTGAGTGTCCCCATTACAACAAATTTCCAACAGTCTATTCTGATGTAATTCATGAATAAGATAATAAAAAAACACCTGGCACGAGGCTTCATGTATCAAAGCGAAGGCTCTTCTTGCAGCTTTGTTCATTGTGCAAGATTTAATTTAGGTGCAAGCAAAGGAGATGTGGAATGGTAAATGAATTGTGAAAAGCTCATACATCATCATTTTTGAACACTCACTGGGTCCATGGCAACGAAATACACTGGATTATCATGGCGCGAGTTCATCATCGCAGTCTTTTGACATCTACCTCGTCTTTTACTTGTTCTGTGGTTGACTGTTGTAAATAACAAAACTTTGCAGTGGCACTCACATTTCATCCCTGTGGACAAAGGCTTTCAACAAATACCCCAAATGTAAAATGTACAGCAGTGACACGGTTTCTTAAATTACTGCACCTTGTCGTGGGTCATAAATACTCATTAGCTGAAGATAGCGAGTTGGCGGAGATGGGCAAATTAATGAGAATAAAGGAGCCTGTGTGTTCACCACTGTAATGAGTTAATAATATGCCTAACCCCACAGAACACGTTCTACTGATAGAAAGTGTGGAACATAAAAGTTATTTGCACTTTGTTTGAGAATGGAGGGTAGAAGTTAATTGCGGATATATCGGGTGTTATATTCCTGCTGAGATGCCCCGTATCCTGTGACAACTGGTTATTCATTTAGCAGTGACATTCCATCACCACATAATAATAATAATAATTGCCTTTTCAGCCAGAGATAACTTAATATTCACCTTATTCATTCTGATAGTACATGTGAAGGGCTTTTTATCTAGATTAATCCAACTGAAACTTGAAACTTGCAATATTGGGAGAGGTTATTCTGCAGCGGCATTTCTAAGAGACGAACAGAGATTCCAGTCTCTACTAATGACCAGATCTGACCAAAATTCACTGTCAAGTAATTGTCACTTCTTGACATAGCAAGTCCCAGGTCCAGTGCCAAGTCAGCATCATCTGGTGGTTAGATGGAGATGCAAATGTGACCACTAGAACACCTGCGGTAAAAAAACAAACAAACAAAAAAACAAAAAACAAACAAACAAACAAAAAAAAACAAGCAAGATAGTCATATGTAGGAATCGCTTGCTTGGGCAAGTACTGGGAAACTGCATGTAACATGACTGGTCAAAGGAAGATGATGATGATGATGATGATGATGAAAATAGGCAAATAGGTTCTCTAGCAAGTGCATGGGTGAAAAGGTCAAATGGATTGTGGGAGAGAGTTCCATGGCAGAAGGACTGAACAGCTAAAAGCTCGAGACCCCATGGTTGAAAGATGGGCAGGAGGTGCAATGAGGATCATGGAGGAGGAGAGTGAAGAGTAAGGGATGGAGCGTAGGGATGAAGGAGGGCAGAAAGGTACATGGAGAGATTTCAAAGTGAGGAGAATCTTGTAATCACTGTGATGGTTGTCAGTGGAGTTCCTGAAGGTCAGTGGCGATGTATTCAGTGGAAGGGTTTCTGGTTAGAATGCAGCCAGTGGAGTTCCGGTGTAACAGTATAACTTCCCCCCCTGGATAACTTCACCCCCGGGGAGGAAGATACCCCCCCCATCTTGGAAATCTTCCCCACACCACTGACAGGCAACATTCCAACATTCCACTCTTGGAATTAACTCCGAAATGAGTTTAGACTGAAAGAGCTAGTGCCACATAACACTTTTAAATCACTCTTGATGGCTCTTGAAACAAACCTGTAGATGTTTTACCTGATTGTATTATCTCATTCAAGTGTCTGTTTTCTATGTAAATGTAACTGTGTATAACTCTGCCCTGCCTCTTGGCCACGACACTCTTGAAAAAGACATTCTTAATCTCAATGAGTTTTATCCTGGTTAAGTAAAGGTTTTAAAAAATCCTACAGGGCAGCACTGATTAACCCAGACCTTGATAAGGGCCAATCAGGATAGAGCAACCTTTAAACTCTATATTTCATGTTTTATGGTCCCAGATGAAGGCATCTGATTGATGGTGAATGATATTGGTATTCTTTCTGTATGTATCTATAGCTATCTACAATAGTAATATTTCCTATTCTGAAGTATCTTTAAATCCCCCTTCCAAATATACTGTACAAATATATGGACCTGATTGACAACCTGAAATATGTGATGTGATGGAAAATACTCCAGTTTAGTTTTGCATAAAATATCCACAGCATATGTATAGAACACACAGTAGCATGTGCACACGCACACACAAACACATACACAAAGACACAATAGTATGCAAAGAAACACGTTTAAGAAACATAATGAAAATGAGGGGCCTATAATGTCTGCCACCTTTCTCAAATCTCTTTTGTACAAACTAGGTCATAAATACGAGGTCGGTTAGAAAAGTATCTGACCTTTTTATTTTTTTCAAAAACCATATGGATTTGAATCACAAGTGATTGCATCAGCCAAGCTTGAACCTTCGTTCGCATGCGTGAGTTTTTTCACGCCTGTCGGTTGCGTCATTCGCCTGTGAGCAGTGGTCCACCCCTCTCGTCGGATTTTTATTGCGAATAAATGTCTGAACGATTTGGAGCTTTGCTGCATTAATTTTTTCCAGAAACTGTGAGAGACCTCCAGGTGGACACCATTTGGAAAATTCAAATGACTTTCAGGGACGATTTTATGGGGATTACACAGATTATGGAGTGCTCCAGCCGGTTTAAAGACCGCCCACAGTGTCTGAGAGTGCGCCGCGCTCCAAGCGCCGATCGACAGGCTCAAACCCCGCTGAAACAACTGGATCATTTCCAATGTGAAGGCTTTGTTGATCCGGGACGTCGTCTGACTTACACAAAAATGGCAAGAGACGTGGATATCAGTACTTCTTCGGCACATTCCACTGTTACAGGAGTTTTTTTCATGGAAAGAAAAGTGGACGGATGCGCCACAGAGCCGTTCATGGCACGGCACAAAACCACCTCCGTGTCGGTCTCACAGGATGGCTTTGTGACAGCTGCTTTCAGATGGCTGTTGGTGGGTTTTCAGTCATGTGACTAACCGAGAAATTGTGGATGAGCCTGGACATGCCAGAACATGTCCTGTGAGGCTTCATCACGGCGTTGCTTTGCGCCATGCGGCACCGGCATCTGAAAGCCACCTGAAAGCCATCCTGTGAGACCAACACGGTGGTTTTGTGCCGCGCCATGAGCGGCTCCGTGGCGCATCCATCCGCTTTTCTTTCCATGAAAAAAACTCCTGTAACAGTGGAATGTGCCGAAAAAGTACTGATGTCCACGTCTCCTGCCATTTTTGTGAAAGTCAGACGACGTCCCGGATCAACAAAGCCTTCACGTTGGAAATGATCTGGTTGTTTCAGCGGGGTTTGAGCCTGTCGATCGGCGCTTGGAGCGTGGCGCACTCTCAGCAGCTGTGGGCAGTCTTTAAACCGGCTGGAGCACTCCTTAATCTGTGTAATCCCCATAAAATCGTCCCTGAAAGTCATTTGAATTTTCCAAATGGTGTCCACCTGGAAGTCTCTCACAGTTTCTGGAAAAAAATTGATGCAGCAAAGCTCCAAATCGTTCAGACATTTATTCGCAATAAAAATCCGACGAGAGGGGTGGACCACTGCTCACACAAAGCCTGCTCACAGGCGAATGACGCAACCGACAAGCATGAAAAAACTCACGCATGCGCACGAAGGTTCAAGCTTGGCTGATGCAATCACACGTGATTCAAATCCATATGGTTTTTGAAAAAAATAAAAAGGTCGGATACTTTTCTAACAGACCTCGTATAAAGAGTGGCAGATAGGAATCAACAAAATAATATAAATGTAGCATGAAACTGACAAATATGATGATTTGAAACAGTGTGATTCTCACTGGACGAGCAGCTTGACAGGGGAAAGAATTAATAAAGATGTGTTCAAATCATTTTTATCCACTAAATATTACAGCAAAGTGGTTTCAAGGTTTAGTAGCATGAAGAATGAGTCAAACTTTAGAGTCCCAACTAGTGTTGAACTACATGGCAAGTGAGCCCACAAAAAGTGAAGATCAAATGTATTCAAAAGAACGACGTCCCTGGAACAGACCCTTCTCTACCCTGCAAAAATCAGTTTACTTCTTATTACACTGACAGTATGATAGTAAGCAAACAATACATTTGTGTTAGTCCCTCCAGCATGTCCTGGGTCTTCCCTGAGACCTCCTCCCAATGGGACGTGCCCTGAACACCTTTCCAGGGAGGCGTCCAGGGGGCATCCGGAAAAGATGCCTGAGCCACCTCAACTGACTCCTTTTGACGTGGAGGAGCAGCGGCTCGACTCTGAGCTCCTGCTATTACTATATAGATAAAAATATGTATGGTACAAAATATTTTGATACAATTTTATAGCATATACTTGATTTTAGGATAATTTGATTCAAGTGATAGTTAATAATTTTATTATGGCAGTTGAAAACAAAGAAAACATTAAAGACATCAATGATTATAAATGCCATGTACGCGTGTATGTTTTGGCAAGATATTGGGGTGGGGGGGGAGATAAACTGTTACACCGGACCAACTGAGGATTAAAGGATGAGTTTGGGTGATAGACAAAAGAGGAGAAAGTTATAGTAGTCAATGCGTAAGATGACAAGGGCATTGACGAGGATTGTGATGCTACGGTAGTAGTTACTTTAATCCTTGTGACAGTTTGAGACTGAGATTTGTCTGACAGAGGTAGTCCAATACAGGCCTTGAGGTTGATTGGTGCCGGTGCTTATCACTGGAATCCATAGTGTTAAGCAGGAGTAAAGGGAGCCATCAACTCCCCTTAGTTAAGGTCCCAGTTCATTGTAACTTATTTCCCCAGACAAGACTGGAACCCATTTACAGCTGGGTAGACTGAGGCAATGCAGAAGAAGTGTCTCATCTAACGACACAGACAGGTAGTGTGACGCCTATTGAAAATTCAAGTGGCCAGTCTGTTTTTTCAAAAGAGTAATGTCTAAGGAGTATTTGTGCCAAATTTGGTGTTTGTTTCACCATTTGAAAGATTCCTCTGTAAATATTCTGTTATCTGATGCACTATAGTGGGAAAGACATTGACCGTGTTCCTGAAATAATTTTGAACACCATGAAATTAGAGATGAAAATGCATATTTCCTTTGCAGCTTTAAGATTAGGAAACATTTGCAATCAACCTGCCAGATTCATAATTTGATTTTTTAAATTCGGGTTCCCAGATGGTTTTTGCTCACTTTCTTTGCAGAACTGTTGCATAGATGATATGCAAAGATCTTATGCAACAGAATATATATATAAATATATAAAAAGGAAATAGGCGGTGGGTAAATTCAACTGGAAAGCATCTCAAAGTGAAAAAGAAATGATCTTATCTTGGGGGTGAAGTGAGAGGAATGGATGCACTGTAGTTAATATGGAATGAATGTGGGGGTGGAAACCCTTCAGCAGCACAAGTGAGGACATTATCTACTTCATTAATCCTCACAGACCAGCACACACTGGCCGATTAAAGCTGCACTTAACCAATAGTTACCTACCTTTCAAGCAAATGCAAACAGCACCGGGGTATAGCCGGACAGTTCCCATTAATATTCATGCATACAGTGGAAAAGCAATTTAAGTTTTCCAGAGGAACTCATTGTGTTTTGAGATTGGCACAAGGCAAAGACAGCTGACAATGACTTTGAAATACACCCTTCAACTCTTTTGGGTTTGATCACAACACTCCAGAATTTGTTTCTGGAAGGCAGCCCACTCAAAAATAAATGATAGGGAGTGATCCTCTAAGTTACTAACTGGAAATCAGCAGGAGTAGCAAATTCACGCACCCTCTTATCTTGCTTCCCACTTTCATCATTAGCAGGCTACTTTGCTGATGATCCTCGCTGCCTAGTTACAGAACCATTTGCAGGCACTGGCTGGATGCAAACCTATATACTAAGTGCCCTGGCATGCCACGAATCTCAAAAATGAAAAAACAAGAAGAAGAAAAAAGCCATGACTTATCTCGTTGCAGCTTTTTCCGCCTTTGCTGACGAGCCACATCTCCGGCTTTGAAGTCAAAGCCACTGGCAATGTCTCAAATACTGCTGCCATCAATTGCACGCCTCTTCATTAAATCCTTGAGCTGATTCTAATTACAGGCTGTATCAGGAGGCCCTCAGTGCTGGGCACCAGCACACACAACAATGCCCATTGCATACATGCCAAAAATTACAGGGGAAGTGGCGGACTCAAGACTCACATACGACCAGAGAGGATGTCGATACCTCAAGCGCTACTTCTAACATAATTTACCCAATTCAGGTTATGAGTTTCGCAATATTCCTTAAAGCACAGACCAATATCAGTGTTGTGGGGTGGGGTGGGGGGTGTCAGAAGAGCAGAGACAGGCCCAATGGACAGCGAATCTGTCAGACCTGAGGGGCAGTGCTTGCTCACTGTAGAGCCAAGACAATTGAGGCGGTGAAGCTGCCCTCAGTAGCAGTGGACTTGACATGATTGAGGCTGGCCAGGTGGTGCTTGCTGGCAGCAGCACCATCTCAGACACTTTTATTTGGGTAAAAGGAACAGTTTGCAACTGAAACCCAACCCAGTGAGTTTTCGTTGGAGGTCAGGTGTGGCAGCATGCAAATGTGCTGTGTGTCCGTGCATCCACCACACCAGAGACTTGCCTTGGATCCTGGATGGCAACTGTCCTTACCTCTTGAAAGGAACCATGTATTAGCCGCAACTCGGTGAGACTTGGATGTCCCCTTGTTCTCTTTCAGATGTGGGTTCTTCAACACACGAAGCATCTGTGTGCTAGATCATGGATCACCACATGACCAAAATGTCATAGATGATGCCCACTCACGATGCATCTGAGTCTTTCTGACTAACTGTTTGCTTGACACAAGTTCTTCCAGCAGTACCCAAGGATCCGCCGAAAAGACAAGTATCAAACACATCTAGTCATCTCCTTAGGTTACTGGTTAATGTGCAAATATCGCAACCATCCAGTGAGATGGGAAGCACCAGGACCCAAAAGACTTGAACCTTCACTCTCTCATACTGGCATCACCAACCAGCCCAGTCTCATGTTTTTTCTTTGTTTGTGCTCCCGTCACAAGTCAAATTTTCATGACAGGGTTTTTTTTTTTAACTCACTATTACTCACCCTACTCCTACCCCCAACCCTAACCTTAACCATAACTTAACCCTACTCCTTCCCCCCACCCTAACCATAACCATCCCCCGGCTTCACTTTTAATTTCATTCAGCCATCACGGAATGAATTAGAATGAATTTGTGCTGTGAAAATGAGGCGCTTTTTGTCACAATATCACGAACCAATAGATTAATGTATATTTCGTGCTGCTGAATCACGACTTGCCGACTTGCACAGGTTTTACACCAGACACAAGTCCACATTACATTGAGAAATGTGGCAGGAGTGAGGTTTGAACCAGAAACCTTCTGCATTGAAACCAAGCACACTAACCACTTGGCCACCACTACTAAGACACAAAGTCACACGTTTCAAATTCCATCCTTGGGCTGTGATAGACCTGTTGCCAGGTCTGTGGTTTTCTGTGGACCTGCATATTTTGCACATTCAATTTTTTTCTTTTCTTTGTTCAGACTGCCAGTTCAAACTGAATTTAAAGCATATCTGGTTCAAACCTGATCTCACCGATTGACTGTCAAAGGCCTTGTTGACATTATCACTCAAAATCCAACTTTTAGCATATCTAGATTGTATCAAGCTTGAAAACCACGTCAGATATTTTTCCAAAGCAGATTCAAAGCATATTGATGTGGTTTGAAATGTGATTCAAATGGTCTTTTTGCAAATCCGTTTCAATCGGAATGTCATAGTCGCTCAAATATGATTTCAAAGTGTCCTCTGCATCACTTGGTGCGCGACACAAACAACAATGACATAGTTCAGGAGAGATGGAAGTTGATTCTAGGTGCCTTACCTGTGGAGTTGGAATAAGTGGAAAAAAGTCAGAGAAAATGGTCAAAATCAATAGAGTATGGAGGAGAATAATAAACTGTGGACAAATGAGGAAATAAAGCGCCTGTTAGCTATCTGGGATACACATAACCATTTCATACAGAAACAAGCACAGTTTCCTGTCATTTATGTTATTCCTGGGTGTAGCTTGTTACCATAGCAATTAATATAATTTAACTTAATTAATTTATATAGTGCCAAATCACAACAAAGTTGCCTCAAGGTGCTTCACACAAGTAAAGTCTAACCTTACCAACCCCTAGAACAAGCATACGGGCAGCAACGGTAAGGAAAAACTCCCTCTGATGATTTGAGGAAGAAACCTCAAACAGATCAGACTCAAAGGGGTGGCCCTCTGCTTGGGCCATGCTCCCAACACAATAGACAATACAAGAAATTATACGGGAAATTTTGGGAGTCCATGCTGGTGCACAAGACTGGAGGCCTGCAGAAGAAAAACACCCACTCCCATCTCTGGATGGAGCCGCACCTTAAACAGAGAGAGAGAGAGAGAAAAACAGAATCAGGTGGTAGAAAGACAACAAATACAGTATAATTTATCAGCATTTAGCAACAAGAAAAACAGAAGATGATCGCCGGCCACTAGCCTTAAACTTCACAAAAAGACCCAGACTTTAGATAAAGTTGACGCTGCGGCCCGCTCTCTTTACTAATAAAATGAATTTAAAAAGGGTAGAAAGCATAGTAACATACTATGCCAGTATGTTAGCCATACGAAAGGGAAAATAAGTGCGTCTTAAGTCTGGACTTGAAAGTCTATACAGAATGACTGTTTTATTGATGCAGGGAGATCATTCCACAGAACAGGTGCACAATAAGAGGAAGTTCTGTGACTCAAAGACTTTTTATTCACCCTAGGGACACAAAGTAGTCCTGCACCCTGAGAATGCAGAGCCTGGGCCGGTACGTAGGGTTTAATTAGGCCAGCTAAGTAGGGAGGTGCTAGTCAGTGAATAATTTCATAGGTTAGTAACAGAACCTTAAAATCTGATTTCACAGGGACAGGAAGCCAGTGAAGAGATGCCAAAAATGGGTGTAATTTGGTCAAACGTTCTGCTTCCTGTCAAAAGTCTGGCAGCAACATTCTGAACCAATTGGAGACCTCTAATGCTGGACTGCGGTAAACCAGAAAATAGAACATTGCAGTAGGTCAATCTAGAAGAAACAAATGCATGAATCAGGGTCTCAGCATCAGCCATAGACAGGATAGGACAAATCTTTGCTATATTTCACAGGTGGAAGAAAGCAGTCCTCGTAATATATGTAATACTGAGGTCAAAGGACAACGTAGGATAAAAAATTACCCCAAGGTTCCTCACTTTGTCAGTGTGATGTATGACACACAAACCTAGGTTAGCTGGTCAAATTGATGCTGATGTCTCACTGGACCAAGAACCATCATTTCAGTCTTATCAGAGTTTAAAAGTAGGAAGTTTCTAGACATCCAGCTTTTCACTGATGCAAGGCAATCTTCTAAGGATTTTATGTGGATGAGATTACTAGCAGTTATCGGCATGTATAACTGAGTATCATCAGCACAGCCGTGAAAGGTAATCCCAAAATGCTGCAATATGTGCCCAAGGGAGAAGAGCGGGGCCTAAGACAGACCCCTGTGGAACCTCAAATGTCATGTCACTAAGGTTGGAGGTAGTGTTATTGTACAAAACACAGTGAGAACGACTGGCTAGGTATGATGTCAACCATGCAAGGGCACTCCCAGTAATCCTAAAATGATTCTCCAGCCTACTGAGTAGAATATGGTGATCCACAGTATCAAACACAGCACCAAAATCTAACAGCACCAGAACTGTAGCGGTGTCTGAATCCACTGCAAGCAGATCATTCACTGCTTTAGTGAGAGCCATCTCTGTGGTTTTAATATAGCTGGCACAATCTTGTCAAGTTTAGTTTTGAGCGCTGAGTTTAAACTGTCCACAAGACAAGCAATATGGATAAGATTATGTCAATGTGGACACACAGATCAGATTTCGTCGCTTGCTATATGTAATGTGAAAAGTCAATCAGTGAGATCTGATTTGAATCAGATTTGCAACAAATCTGATCTGAACTGGCAGTGTAAACAAGGCTCAAGTGACATGTAGTAAGTGACAAGATCCTACTTCTGTGCCCGTGTTGTAGTCCTCATCTACTGTCAATTTCAATTCAAATTATTTTATTTATACAGCACCAAATCACTACAAAGCTGCCTCAAGTTGCTTCATTGTGATTTGGCGCTGTATAAATCAAATAATCTACCATATTTCCTCAATTAAACACCTGGCCTTGAATAGGGGCCTGCCTCATTAAATGGCCGAGTCAAAACTTTGCCTGAAAAAATAAACGCCTGTCTTAAATAAGCGCCGGTGTCACAGACGGAATGGTCCGCCCCTAAAAAACAGTCCACCTTTTGCATCTGCGCATGCGTCATTTTGGACTACAGCAGCACATCTGAGACGGAGTCTCTTCACCTAAAGCAATCAAATGCATTAATGGGATTATTAACCATCAGATGATAAAGGTAAAACCTCTTAAATCATTTTGAAGTCAGTTTTAAGCAGAAACGAGTCAGTTTTAAGCAGAAACAAGGAGAAATTCCATGTTCGCTTCTAAATGTCCGATGCGCGATGAACACATCAGCTAGCAACTTGTTTATCTGCGGCACTCTGATCACTTCTGCCACCTTTTATGATGATATAATGCTGAATTTATGTGGAAATGATTGTTGCACAAAAGCTTCAGATATCTGTTGCTGAGATAGATGATGACTGGAGTGCAGTTTGAAGCAGAAACAAGGTGTTAATCCATGAACCGCGTCATTGGGGGGATGGGGGGTAGGATTTTTAGGGGGACCATTCGGTCTGTGACACCGGGCCTGATTTATGCTTCTACAACTCCGTAAATCCGTGGCCGTGCAATGACGATGACCCTGTGACCCTTTGAAGGTTGTCAGTCACTTTGGTGGGTGTTGTAATGCAATTTACAGTTTGTGCCTCAACGAGCTCTTCTTCTGTATACAATCATCAACCTCCAAACCAGCAGTACGGCACGTGCAATTTCCCTTCATGAATTGCGGGTCTTTGTTGTTTTTCGACTCTGTGTTGTAAAGTTGGTCATATTTGTGGACTTTTCTGCCAAACATTCCTCTATTTCAGAAGTCTCAAACTGATTCTAGAAAAGGCCAAGAGGGTGCAGGTTTTCTTTGCAACCACCCACTCCACCAGGTGATTTCTAATTAACTAATTCCATCTTCTCAAAGTGATGTTAATCATTTTGGAATCAGTTTGAGACCTCTGCTGTATTTGATCCATGACTGAAATGTAATCAGTGTGTGCACTACAAAAACCTTTAAAATAAAATATGATGGGAGAGGAATGAGTGAAACCAGAAAAGTGACCAATCACAGCCCTTATGGTCTCAGTCGTTACATGTAGTTTAAATTTTTGGGAGGTGCACATCAGGCTATGGAACGGGGCTTGGAGAGGGTACACAGTGATACACAGGACTCCGAGCTAAAGCGGTTGTCTTTGGTTTCTTACACCCAGGGATATGTGTGAAATTCAACACCATATTGCAGTGCGGGAAGCAAGCAGCATTTTGTTAATAATCACCAGCCTTGAATTACACCCTGCCTCATTTAGGCACCAGGTCTGAAAAAAATAAACACCTGGGTGTTTGGAAATGCGGTGATCCACATTGGTTTCTATAGTACAATTACAGAGCTCTGCCTTATGGGGGAGCCTACAGATGTATCAAAGCAACATTGAAATCTGATCTGAGCATTCAAACAGAAGCAAATTTACAAAAATGTGATTTGAATCACATTTCAAACTACCTACGAATGAGGCACAAAACAGATTTGAAAAAAACTGATTTCATGCAACTTTTGACTGTTTAGACGTGGTATGGGTTAAGATTCAAATCAGATATGCACATAAATCACATTTTTACTGCCAGAATCAACAATGCTTTTGAGTTCTGGTACTGGACTGGTTTTTGTGGTGCTTTTTAATCGTGTGTTTGTGTGTGTGTGTGTGTGGGGGGGGGGGGGGGGGGGGGGGCTGTGGAGCCTATTTTGTTAGAGATCTGGCAGCCCATGTGGAACCATGTTCTTTCTCAAAACAAAAGTCAAGTTACGTTGACATACTGAGATCTGAAACGTGCACTGTGAGTGCAATAAACAGGGAGGGGAGGAAATCTTGCTTGGGCGTGGTACCAGGCAACCGGCCCGCGTGTGAGTACATCCTCGATGAATGTAAACCCAGACACTCTGATTCTGAGATGGGTCTGCATCCGGCTCACAAGCTAATCAAGTCTGGGAGCATGCACTAGCATTATCACATCCACCCCAGAACCGCCTTTGGCTTTGGATGGCAACCACCCAAGCAGACAAATAATCCAAAATCTAATCAGGTTTTTCTTAACCCAAGACCAACCTGTATGCCACATTTCACACCAATCTGTTTGTATGGTTTTGAGATATACTGACAAATAAACTGATCAACTAAGACACTGTCTGGAAAACTAACAGCTGTCTGTTCACAACAGCTTGAAGAACTTATATGCAAACCTTAATGAATGCAGCTGAGGTTTCTTCATGTTGGCTGACATTTCTCACTCTGCCTGTTTCCCTGTACGTTTGCGCTGCTGCAGCAAGGGATTGTGGGGTGGATTTCATCTGTGTCTTTCATCCTGAAATTCTCAGTTCCCTCGTCACCTAACACTCCAAACTGCTCTATTTATAACTTGTAACCATAACAACTGGTCTTTTCTCATTGGCAAACAGAAAGAATTCCTGTTACTAGGTGTCTTTGTGCTTCAGATAAGAAGTGTGTTGCGACGTACAGATGTTACATTCACGTTAATGGTGATAACAGCAGATATTAGCAGCAATGTGTGCTACTGACTTGTAGCATCTTGGCAAAATAATTTCCTTTGAATGCCATGAACAAATGTGGAGTGTTTTTTTTCCCCCTGCATGATGAATAAATGGAGTCTGGCAGAGACGAATGAGACTTTGTAGGAGAGCAGACGTATTATTTCGTGTAAAGTTTCCTCTACTTTACATCACTTTTTGATGCAGAGAGAAGCAGCTGGCAGCTCTGACATGTCACTTTCCGGCAAGGTTTGATGGAAAGTTTAAAAGAAAACACTTTTGATGCATGTCTGAGGGTTATAACAAACACCTGGCTTTGGTGCAAATTGATTCTCGCACACAAGGGAGGATTATTTAAAGATCCTCGATAAAGTAGAGGAAACTTTTCACAAAATAATGTATCTTCTCTTCCACAAAGCCTCATTTGTCTCTGCCAGTCACCATTTATTCATCATGCAGGAACAAACTGCTCCAGGTTTGTTCTGGGGATTCAAAGAAAATTGTTTTGCCGAGATGCTACAAGTCAGTAACCCTATGGTCGAATTAACTACAACCAACAGCATGCGGCAGAGGCAAGGTGGTGAACGCCTTCATCAGAGTTCGTTCATTTTCATCAGAGTGGGCGTTTTGCAGCAACAAGAGACAATGGTTGCTATGCCGCCAGCTAGGCGTGGCCAAAATAGATGAGAGTCTATTTTATTTCAGTGTTGAGCAATGCGACACAGCGACTGCCAATCAGAGTCAAAAGATATCATGACATCACCTCACACTTGGGCATACTACGGCCCGCGGTCCATATCCAGCCCTTTGGCTGACTTGGACCGGCCCGCAAATACCTGGAAATTAAAGAATAAAATTAGGGTTCTCCCCTGACAATGGAACAATGGCGCCATGCCGTTATACTGCTATCTAGTGCTGCTATAGTGTAGTGTCATCTCATGATGTTTTAGCGGGAGACTTGGTGGGAATCTATCGGCGCGCAAACCCGCTTTTGCTGGAAATTTCACATAACCGACTTCAGCTCTTTATTTTATCCTCTTTACATCCAGATGACATAAACCATGACAAAATGCAAGCGTTACATGAAGCCAGATGATCAGAGAACATTCTCTGCGGGGTGCAGTGATCGCCGGGCAGTCTGGGGAGGAGGCACGTTGGCATACAGAGGCAGGCGCACAGCCAACTTGATCAACACTGTCTGCTGTGGGATCGATCAGATCAGAGGCTAAGAACGATGCAGCCTCTGTGACAGTGAACAGGGAGGCTTTTTTGAAGAAAACAGCAGAACAGAATTTGAAATTATTCAGGTACCAAGACACACTTTGAGATTTTGGGGCTGGATAGCAGCGGACATGTCGCACTGAAATCAGAACATTTCCAAGTGTTTCCGACAGCGCTTCTTAGTGCACACTTGAATGAAATGCTGCTAATGTTAAAAACTGAGCCACCGATTAATTACAAAGTTTACATAAGTGTGATGTCGTGTTATGATGCCTAGTTTTTAAGTGATAACTGTTAATTTTGATGCAGCTCTAGTGAGAAGAACAAAAAAAACCTTAACAGTCATCCACTTGTGATTTCCAAAGTCTGCTCCACCAAAAAAAACAGCGTCATGCAGACATTATGTGTGCACGCTCACGGCGGGGCTAAAATAGTGTCCAGCAGCATCACCACACATTAGAATCCAAAATCCGACAGACTCTGAAAAAAACGTAAGAGTTTCAGGGTGAAGTGTGTCGCCTCCTGTCTCTCTGTACAGCCTCTGTAAATCTGAACCTTCACTTTTGAATGAAAGCTCAAAAGCTTCATTGTTGGACAAAGCAGTGTCGGTTCATTGTCTGTCAGCCATCGGGATGTTTCTGCTTTTCCTAAAATGTACATCACATGCTGAGAAATGCCGACAAATGCAGAGTAATAAGACGTTTTCCAGAAATGCACCTGCTGACTCAGGGAGGAAAGCTGGACCTTTTGTTTTTCTATTTTTATTTTATTTTTTGACAATACAGAGAAGTGTCAAAATCTGAATCACGAGGACAAGGTGACATTTTCACACTCTGAAGTGAATGCCCCCAGCCTGGTGATATTGTGAGTTGGGAATTCACACTTTTTAAGTTGAAAATTATGCAGGAGAAAAATGTAAAAAAGTCTGGAAACTCACACACTTTAAATTGTCTTTCTGTACATTCTTTTTTCTTTCAAATAAGTTTATTGCACATCTGTAACAAACAGTGTGTCAATGAAACAGAAACATTGTATATCAATTTAACTAATCAACAATTCAGCACAGAAACAGATCAAAAACAGTACTACAACGTAAAAGATTTTCATTTTTGTCTTCGGGCTTCAGGAAACAAGGTCGGATAGGACCCCAAGTGGAAGCATAGCGTGTGGTGATAGTTCCCAACAGCACTGCTATACTAAAAATTTCTAATCAGAACATCGAACAGTTAATCAAAACAATGCTATTTTACTGCTTTTTTATATAAGAATAAAATTATTGTTGTGCAGACTTGAGTTTAGCCTTTTGGCACGGCCCTCCACAATATTTTCTGTTTCTCATTTGGCCCTTTGCAAAAAATAATTGCCCACCCCTGTGTCACCTGGTTGCTTGCTCAAACAAAACAAACCAAGATGGCAGAAAACATTCCAAAAGCACTGTATTCCTGTATAAATATGTTTGTCATTTTCCCTTATATATTTTGTAAAAGTTAGCGAGAAATAAACACTTGTAATTCTAAAAAATAAAAGGCTGTTTTTGTTTTCTTATAAGTTTTCCTGTCTTTTATAATCTATCATTAAACATTGTGCACATTGATGCCAAGTAACCATGAGCTGGCCACACCCTGAGAATGCTCATCAAGAGACAAACGCCTACTGCTTGTCGCCTTCATTTGCAGCTAATGTGAGTGTAGGGTAAGCATGTCACTGATAATATTGTGATGGCCAAGTGGCTGGTGTATTTCCTTCCAAAATGAAACATTCCTGATTCAAGACCACCTGTTCCCATTCTCCATGTAGTATAGCATTGTGTCAGGCATCTGGCGTCAAACGTGTGCCAACACAACATGGACATCTATGTCAGGGAAAAGAACTTGCTTTTACTCTGTTATATCTCTGGGAATCTTTCATTTTCATCACACATTATGAAGGCCAATCAATCAATCAATCAATCAATCTATCTATCTATCTATCTATCTATCTATCTATCTATCTATCTATCTATCTATCTATCTATCTATCTATCTATCTATCTATCTATCTATCTATCTATCTATCTATCTATCTATCTATCTATCTATCTATCTATCTATCTATCTATCTATCTATCTATCTATCTATCTATCTATCTATCTATCTATCTATCTATCTATCTATCTATCTATCTATCTATCTATCTATCTATCTATCTATCTATCTATCTATCTATCTATCTATCTATCTATCTATCTATCTATCTATCTATCTATCTATCTATCTATCTATCTATCTATCTATCTATCTATCTATCTATCTATCTATCTATCTATCTATCTATCTATCTATCTATCTATCTATCTATCTATCTATCTATCTATCTATCTATCTATCTATCTATCTATCTATCTATCTATCTATCTATCTATCTATCTATCTATCTATCTATCTATCTATCTATCTATCTATCTATCTATCTATCTATCTATCTATCTATCTATCTATCTATCTATCTATCTATCTATCTATCTATCTATCTATCTATCTATCTATCTATCTATCTATCTATCTATCTATCTATCTATCTATCTATCTATCTATCTATCTATCTATCTATCTATCTATCTATCTATCTATCTATCTATCTATCTATCTATCTATCTATCTATCTATCTATCTATCTATCTATCTATCTATCTATCTATCTATCTATCTATCTATCTATCTATCTATCTATCTATCTATCTATCTATCTATCTATCTATCTATCTATCTATCTATCTATCTATCTATCTATCTATCTATCTATCTATCTATCTATCTATCTATCTATCTATCTATCTATCTATCTATCTATCTATCTATCTATCTATCTATCTATCTATCTATCTATCTATCTATCTATCTATCTATCTATCTATCTATCTATCTATCTATCTATCTATCTATCTATCTATCTATCTATCTATCTATCTATCTATCTATCTATCTATCTATCTATCTATCTATCTATCTATCTATCTATCTATCTATCTATCTATCTATCTATCTATCTATCTATCTATCTATCTATCTATCTATCTATCTATCTATCTATCTATCTATCTATCTATCTATCTATCTATCTATCTATCTATCTATCTATCTATCTATCTATCTATCTATCTATCTATCTATCTATCTATCTATCTATCTATCTATCTATCTATCTATCTATCTATCTATCTATCTATCTATCTATCTATCTATCTATCTATCTATCTATCTATCTATCTATCTATCTATCTATCTATCTATCTATCTATCTATCTATCTATCTATCTATCTATCTATCTATCTATCTATCTATCTATCTATCTATCTATCTATCTATCTATCTATCTATCTATCTATCTATCTATCTATCTATCTATCTATCTATCTATCTATCTATCTATCTATCTATCTATCTATCTATCTATCTATCTATCTATCTATCTATCTATCTATCTATCTATCTATCTATCTATCTATCTATCTATCTATCTATCTATCTATCTATCTATCTATCTATCTATCTATCTATCATTTAATGAATGACAAACCAATTGCACGGCAACAGATAGGAATTAAAAGGCAGTTGGTCCAGATGACATTCCAGCTGAGGTATGGAAATGTTTTGGAAAGATGGCAGTGGAGTTTCTAACCAGATTATTTAACAAAATATTAGATTGGGAGAGGATGCCTGATGAGTGGAGAATAGTGCGTTGGTTCCGATTTTTAGTACAAGGATCATGTACATAACTGCTGTAACTACAGAAGGATAAAGTTGATCAGTCATAGCATAAAGTTAAAGTAGAAAACAGGTGAAGATCTGTGAGCAGCAATATGGTTTCATGCCAAGATAGAGCACCACGATTCAATGTTTGCTCTGAAAATACTGATGGAGAAGTATAGAGAAGGCCAGAAGGAATTACATTGTGTGTTTTGGATTTAGATAAAGGTTATGACAGGATGCCAATAGCTTTGGTATTGTATGAGGAAGTGTCGAGTAGCAGAGAAGTATGTGAGGATGCTGGAGGACATGTACAAGAACAGTGTGACAGTGGTGAAATGTGCAATAGGAATGACAGATTCATTCAAGGTGGAGGTGGGATTACACCAAGGATCAGCTCTAAGCCTTTTCTTGTTCGCAATGATGATGGACAAGTTGCTGGGTGAAATCAGACAGGAGTCTCCATGGACTATGACGTTTGCTGATGACATTGTGATCTGTAGTGAGAGTAGAAAACAGGTTGAGACTAGTCTGGGGATGTGGAAATATGCTCTGCAGAGAAGAGGAATGAAAGTCAGTAGGAGCAAGACTAAATACATGTGTGTGAACCAGAGGGAGCCTGGTGGAATAGTGCGGTTACAAGGAGTAGAGGTCGTTAAGGTAGATGGAATTAAATACTTTGGGTCAACGTTCAAAGTAATGGAGAGTGTGGTAGAGAGGTGAAGAAGAGAGTGCAGGCAGGGTGGAGTGGGTGGAGAAAGGTGGCAGGAGTGATTTGTGACTAAAGAATATCTGCAAGAGTGAAGTGGAAATTTCTACAAGACAGAAGTGAGACCAGTTATGCTGTACAGCTTAGAGATGGCGACACTAACAAAAAGACAGGAGGCAGAGCTGAAGATGTTGCGATTCACCTTTGGGAGTGACAAGGATGAACAAGATTAGAAATGAACATATCAGAGGGACGGCTCAGGTGGGGCGGTTTGGAGACAAAGTCAGAGAGGTGAGATTGAGATGGTTTGGACATGTCCAGAGGAGGCACTCAGGGTATACTTGAGTGAGAAGGTTGGACCGGACAGGCTTCACATGCCAGACGTGGAATGTGGGATGAATACACATAGACCTTGGAAGAAGAAGATGGACAGAAACAGGATTAATAACTTTGGAGACAGGAAAGGGACCAACAAACCTGGGAACTAATTTCCTGGGCAATCCTTGCAGGGGCAGATAGTGCATGGAGAGCCACACCTTCTGTCCAGTCACATATGGAGGCGCCAGAGATTGCTTATGGTTGGCTGCATTCTTGGAAGTTGAGGAGGTACGTAGCAGGGTTCGTCTTGCCTGCTCCCAGGTTTGTCAGCACCGGGTGATGAGACTCAGAGCTGTGGGAACAGAGGATTGTGAGACAGAAGAAGAAAACAGGGGGAGGTTGATGACCGTACACTACATGAAAAGGAGAAAACCCCATCGAGGAGGAGGGTAAACTACTGTGAGCGAGTTCTATCCATGCCAACTGAGTTGACCAGGTGGCACATTGCTGAGAAGTGAGGATCTGGAGACCTTTCTCCGACTCCTGGTTAGTCGCTCAGTTTGTCCGTTGGCTTGGGGATAACAGCCGGATGTAAGGCTGGAGGTGACCCAGAGCAAGTGACAGAATTCCCTCCAAAACTTAGAAATGAATTGGGATCCTCAATCTGACACAATGTCCTGAGGGAACCCGTGCAGCCAGAAAACATGAGACAACATTACCTCTGCCATTTCTTTGGTGGAGGGGAGCTTAGGCAAGGAAATAAAATGAAACATTTTAGACAATCTAGCCACAACAGTCAGAATAAACCATATTGCCCTTTGAGGGCGGCAGACCAGTTACAAAGTCTATTGAGATATGGGACCATGGACATGTAGGAATGGGGAAAGGGTGTAGGAGACCCGACAGTGCTTGATTAGGGGGCTGGGTCAGGGAGAAGCAGCACGGGGGCCACAGTAAAGCCTTCCTTAAGGACCCAAAAGGCTTCATAACACTCTGGCGTCTACCTGAATGGACAAAGAGATGATGTCACCTCATGCAGCGGAGCCGCAATGGTACTGAAATTATGAATAAATTTGCGGTAGAAATTGGCAAACCCCAAAAACCTCTGAACCCCCTTGCGGTTGCTCAGGACCACCCATTTGCGCACAGCCGCTACTTTGTCAGGGTTCACTTTAATTTTACCTAAGACAAATCCCAGGAATGACACCGTGGCCTTATGAAAATCGCACTTCTCAGCTTTCACATATAGGCCACATTGTAATAGAGTCTGTAACAAGGATCGAATGTGCCTAGTATGTGAGTCAAGGTCAGGGGAGAAAATCAAGATATCGTCCAAGTAAACAAAACACATTTGTTTAAATATTCACGCAGGACATTATTTACCAGATTCTGAAAAACTGTCAGAGTGTTACTGAGACCAAATGGCATGATTAAATATTCATAGTGCTCGGTGGGCATGTTGAATGCTGTTTTCCACTCATCCCTTGTCTGATTCTGACTAAATGATACGCGTTACGTAAGTCAAGTTTTGTGAAAATCTTGGCGCTCTGGAATAACTTGAATGCTGTGGAGATGAGTGGCAGAAGATAACAGTTCTTTACAGTAATATCATTAAGCCCTCAATAGTCTGTGCATGGATGTAGTGACGTGTCTTTCTTTTCAACGAAAAAAGAAAAAGAAACCTAACCCTGTGGGCGATGAAGAGGGACGACTCAAACTGACTGCGAGCGACTCCTGAATATAATCAGTCATGGCGCTGCATTCAGGTGCAGACAGAGAAAACAGTTTTCCTTGGGGAGGGCTTGTCCCTGGGAGAAGCTCGATAGCACAGTCATAATCGTGGTGCGGTGGCAGACTTGGCCTTAGATTTGCTGAATACAGGTGCCAGATCATGGTAACAAGAAGGTAGGTTTGAGATCTGGGCTTGAACCTGGTGGAGAGCATTCAGGTTTCAATAATGTTATTTTTGCATGCAGGTCCCTATGAATTAATCTGTCCTTTTGACCAATCAAAATTCAGATCATGTTGTTGCAGCCAGGGGTGCCCTAAAATAACCGAGTGAGTCATTTTGTTAAATACATGAAAACTGATGGACTCAGAATGGTTTTCAGCAATAATCATACAAACTGACTGAGTGCGGTGGGTTTTCTTGACCTAATTCATGACCATCCACCGCGTGCACCATCAGAGGGCACAAGAACAGCTTAAGACGGAGGGTCCTGGCGAGAGAGGACAACAATAAATTAGCGTCTGAGCCTGAGTTGACAAATGCTGAAACTGAAATGGATGAATGATCATATATTAATTCAGCAGGAATAGTATTCTAAGTAGAGGAAGGAGAAATGGAATTTTGACTCACACGCAAACCGGGCTTAGGCCACACGGTGGCAACCCTGACTGGACAACCGCAGATCATGTGACCCATCTGTCCACAATAAAAACACAGTCTTTCCTCACTTTGCCACTGCTGTTCCTCAGGTGACAGATGAGTTCTTCCCAGCTGCATCAGTTCCTCCATGTTGTGAGGGGAAGAGTTGGAGACGGCACGTCTGGAAGCTGTGGAACGGGTTGGAGGCGTGGCGGATCAAGATCTTCTGGAAGGTCTATGGGGATGAGCTGGTCCTGAATGTTCTCTGCCACTGCCTGGAAGAACACCTCGAGGAGTGCAGTGGAATTCCTCTCGCTCTTCGCTGCCAGGATGCGGAAGTCTATAGTGTAATCCACAATGCGGCGACTGCCCTGCTTCAGCTTCATCAATGAGCATGCAGCTTCACGCCCCTGGAGACATATGCTGCAACACCTGCTGTAGAGCTGCCGTGAAGGCACAGAGAGACGTGCCAGGAGGTGGACTGACGACTCCATTCCACTGTGGCCCACGCCGTTGCTCAATGAGTCAGGTGAGTGATCAAAAATGCTATCTTTGTCCGTTCAGACAGAAACATTGATGACATAAGTTCAAAGTGAAGCTCACACTGAGTAATGAAGGGTCTGACATCACCCGTTTCTCCGGAGAACCATTTGGGTCGAGACAGCTGATTGCAAAACCCTGGTAAGGGTACGGAAGTCGGTGTGGCTGCTAATGACCCCCGAAGTGGAGTGCCAGTACCTATAGCATAGCTGGCCTAATGATCCAACTTGGACAAAAGCTGCTGCATCTGAGTGCTTACTGAGGACATGAGTCCCGGTGTTTAGCCAGCTCGTCAATCCTGGTGCTAAGAGTGGTTAACTGGTCCTCTTGAAGTGCAAGCTGCAGACTATGGTGGCATACTGCTCGCTGAAACACGTCAGAGTCTGCTGTGTCCATAGTTGGCCAGATCGATCTCTCAGGCTCGATGGCCAGGAATGGCTGGACACAATTGCAGGACTCAGACAAAGAGCTCTGTGGTTTAAAATGGTTTACTGGAATACTTAGCAGAGGTCGGTACACATGAAGGGAGTCCAAAACAAACAGCAGTACAAAAATCATCAGGCTAAGGCGTGGTCGGGATAACAGCAGGTGATCAAAAAACGATGAGGCAAGCAGGACTAGAAAAACACATGAACAGAGCTGGAAAGAAGTACAAGGCACATCAATCTGGCAAGGGACTAGTGCAACCAGTGAGCCTTAAATGCACCCAGGTGATGAGCTGCAGATTAGAAACAGGTGTGTGTGGAAAGCACCAGAACAAGGGTGTGGCCGGACAGAGTGAAATACCCACCACCAAGCGACAGACAAGAGAGAAAGGGATAGATAAAGTCCAAGCAAGAACACAATCAGCAAGAGAGTTCACATGCAAACAAAAACCGATCTAACAAGATGACTAAACAAAGCATAATACAAAAATCCAAACCCTGACAGAAGGATGCTGAGGATGGAGCCACCAGGCAGGAAAAGAAGAGGGACGCCAAAGAGGAGGTTTATAGATGTGATGAGGGAGGACATGCAGGTGGTTGGTGTGACAGAGGAAGATACAGAGGACAGGTTGAGATGGAAATGATTGATCTGCTGTGGTGACCCCTAACGGGAACAGCCACAAGAGGAATACGTTTAAATTTAAATTTAATTTAAGTACATAGACTAAATTACAAAGAAATTATATGACATTTTAATGGGTAGTAAAAGAGTCATTATATAAATCAGGGGTGCCAAAGTTCGGTCCTCGAGATCTACCTTCCTGACACTCTTAGTTGTCTCCCTGTTCCAACACACCTGAAGCCAATGAAAGGCTCGTTAGCAGGCTTTTAATGAGTCTTTCATTGGATTCAGGTGTGTTGGAACAGGGAGACAACTAAGAGTGTCAGGAAGGTAGATCTCGAGGACCGAACATTGGCACCCCTGATATAAATCATTTACAAATGAAATATTAATCCAAATTAAAAAGAAATGTGCAAAAAAACAGTAAACTGTTTAATTAAAAAAATGCATTCATCAATTCATAAATAAATCACAGACATTAAAAAGCAGTTTCAAAAGAGAAATAAATAACTGAATACAGAAACAGAATGAATCATACAGATTTTAATTAGCTTTTCAGTTTCCTTTTCTTATTATTCCATTTGCTCAGTCCTTCAGTTTAAGGACTGAGCAAATGAATTTAACCATTTTGTGAAGGAAAGCAATGAAAATTTGGAAAGGACTCTGTGGATCTGGTTTATTTCGTACCTACCCAGAGCCAAGTATCTGTGCCTGCCTACCTTCCACGCTAGCTTTCCCAACATTGTTCGAGTGTCAAGAAGTCCCTTTTAGAAACATACCGTCAGCGTATTGTTTGTGCCTTGCTTCAGGGCATATTGTCTTGGTTTTTGGTGTCATAAAATGTCCAACAGTGAGTCTGCTGTCCTGATTATAGCATAATTAATTACTAAATTGTTGTAGTGAAAAGGATAGACGGTTGTATGTATTTCAACAAAGGAAAATAAGAAGAAAAAGAGAAACATTCCCCATTTCAATAGCCTTAATGACCATTCCACTCTCAGCTACAGAGTTTATGAGGCGCACCTGA
The DNA here is from genome assembly GCF_902500255.1 of Thalassophryne amazonica. Classification (NCBI taxonomy): domain Eukaryota; kingdom Metazoa; phylum Chordata; class Actinopteri; order Batrachoidiformes; family Batrachoididae; genus Thalassophryne; species Thalassophryne amazonica. The sequence goes on from NC_047104.1 coordinate 48,113,045, forward strand.
ACGCTCCATAAAGTCCCCGATGTACAAAGTGAATTTACGTGGCAAACAATTAATTGGCGATGTCCCTGAAAACTCAGTGTTGGCACGTGTATGCATGCGTGTCCAGTTGTTAATTGACCACAGATGGTGTTGTTCTCTCCGATTGATAGAAAAATGCAAAAATGTTCAGTGGGTTGGCTGCCCAAGAAGCCCTGACTGAGGCAACAAACAATTAAGTTGATGGAAATCCATCTGTAGGCTGAGATCTGGCACCCATACCATCTGCATACATGCACAGACACTTACTTTCTTTTCTTGATGCAACGCTGAGAATCAGTTTGCATTGAACGTTCTCTGAATTTGCTCTGAGTCAGAGTGTATGCAGCTGGAGAATCATTCTGCGGGAACACAAATCACTGGCGGTTCCCCCTCTTATGAGCTGAGGGTAACAGGCGTTTAGCTGATGAGGGGTGAAGCTGCTGTTTGACATCACGCTGCTCCCACCATCCCACATCCTTGAGTGAGAACTAATTGCTCCCTGAGGGACCAATCCCACGGTCACACCTAAATGAACCCACGTGCTTCCTGTCAGGTTGTCTCATTCACTGTTTTCCTTTCCAGACTTCCTTGTTATGCATCTGAGATCAACAAACCAACACGGCGCTGGGAGATGGAAGGGGATCAGGCATTAATCTGCACACAGAGTGGAAACCAAAGCTATCTTTTTGCAGCAGCTCTGATGGTAAAGAAATAAATAAATAATTTGTCTTGTGGTGCAGCAGCAGTGGGAGGATTAAAAATGATTATCAAAATCTTATTATTTCTGAATTTGCTCTGACCTTGTTTGCAATGTATTTGGGAGCGCCTTAAAAGATTACGAAGAGACAAATCGTGTTCTTGTGCTCAAATTAAGGAGTGGTCTAATCAAAATAGTTTGGTCTTAATCAATGGCAGCACAAGGTTGCGCAGTTCGAGTCCTCCGCTGTTTCCAAACTTACAGCTGCAGCATGCACGATTTAGTGCCATCTTGTGGTGAGGTTGCAAATTGCATGATGTCATCCCTTTTGGGATTCATGCTCCCTCGTCATGAGGGTTCTTAAATTTGTTACCCTGCAATAGCAACCTACATAATTTTTAATCTACCCTCAAGCTTTTGACAGCTAGACGGGAATTCCCGGGAATACTGAGATCTTGATTCACGTGTTCCAGGTAAATAATCGTCACATTAAATTGTATCACTTTAAAACAGAGCAGCCTCCACAAATCTTTCTTTTCTTCTCCTTTCCTCTGAAAGCTCCAAGTATCAGTGCAGCAACAAACACAGTAACAAAAACAAACAGGATTACTTAGCGTGGGCATGCTGAAAATCAATTCACAGTTTCAGAAAACTTACATCATTACATAGACTAGGCCTGATTGATGCATCCTTTATGTAATCCCACACTTAGCTCACTGTGAATGTTAATTTTCCTTCTATTGTATCAACTTATGGCAAGCAAATACAAGTTACAATGTGATACAGGCAGCATGAATTTCAGCATTTTATTATCATCTTCAATAGTTAGATTTATGTCAGTAATATACTTTACATTTTAACTGGAATAGAATATTCAGGATTGGTCCTTTAATTTGGACGGGACATTATGCACCTGGTGATAAATACCATATTAGCTCAAATATAAGAAACCTCCATATTTGTCAGATATATTTCCAAGGTGAAAAAAAACATGGTAACTAATACATGTTCTGCCCCCCCAAAAAACTTCAAAAGAAATAAAAACTTAATTTCTTGTTAACTTTGTGGCTTCATTGACTTTATGTCAAGAGTCATGTATATTAGTTCTGGGAAAATGAACAACGAAACATTCATTTTTAAGATTAATTTAAACTGCACTAACATCAAATGCGAACACCTTTTCCGATGCTGTGATTCTTCAGCATCTACCTGAGTGTCACAGCAGACAGTTTCCATGAAGAGTGGCAGCTGAGAGCAATGTATTAGCGCTGCAGCTCAGACCTGAAATTTGCTTTTTTAAATGATGCATCATCTAACGCAGCCAGTACATTCTGAGTGCCGGTCCCAAGCCCGGATAAATGAGGAGGGTTGCGTCAGGAAGGGCATCCGGCGTAAAACAAGCCAACCCAACTATGCAGACTCAGAATCGAATTCCCATACCGGATCGGTCGCGGCCCGGGTTAACAACGTCCGCCACCGGTGCTATTGCCCAACAGGGTGCTGGTGGAAATTGGGCTACTGCTGGGCGAAGACGACGAAGAAGAGGAGGAAAACGTTGCCACGAACAGCGGGAGAAGAAGAAAACTAGAAGGGTGGAAATGAGAGTGGGGACTTTGAATGTTGGTAGTATGACTGGTAAAGGGAGAGAGCTGGCTGATATGATGGAGAGGAGAAAGGTAGACATATTGTGTGTGCAAGAGACCAAGTGGAAGGGAAGTAAGAGCAGGAGCATCGGCGGTGGGTACAAGTTGTTGTACCATGGTGAGGACAGGAAGAGAAATGGTGTTGGGGTCATTTTAAAGGAAGAGTATGTTAAAAGTGTATTGGAGATTAAGCGAGTGTCTGACAGGGTGATGAGTGTGAAGTTGGAAATTGAAGGGGTGATGATGAATATCATCAGTGCATATGCCCCACAGGTAGGTTGTGAGATGAAGGAGAAAGAAGATTTCTGGAGTGTGTTAGATGAGGTGGTGGAGAGTGTGCCCAAGCATGAAAGAGTGGTGATAGGAGCAGACTTCAATGGGCATGTTGGTGAAGGGAACAGAGGTGATGAGGAAGTAATGGGTAGATATGGTATCAAGGATAGGAATGGGGAAGGACAGATGGTAGTTGATTTTGCAAAAAGGATGGAAATGGCTGTGGTGAATACCTACTTTAAGAAAAGGGAGGAGCACAGGGTAGCATATAAGAGTGGAGGAAGGTGCACACAGGTGGACTACATTCTTTATAGGAGATGCAAGCTAAAAGAAATCACAGACTGTAAGGTGGTAGCAGGAGAGAGTGTCACTAGACAGCATAGGATGGTTGTTTGTAGGATGACTTTAGAGGTAAAGAAGAAGAAGACAGTGAGAGCTCAACAAAGGATCAGATGGTGGAAGCTGAAGGAGGAAGACTGTTGTGTGAAATTTAGCGAGCAGGTGAGAGAAGCACTAGTTGGAGGGGAAGCAATTTTGGACAACTGGAAAAGTACTGCAGATGTGGTGAGGGAGACAGCTAGGGCAGTACTGGGTATGACATCTGGACAGTGGAAGGAAGACAAGGAGACTTGGTGGTGGAATGAAGAGGTCCAGGAAAGCATAAGGAGAAAGAGGTTGGCGAAAAAGTTTTGGGATAGTCGGAGAGATGAAGAAAGTAGACAGGAGTACAAGGAGATGCGGCGTAAGGCGAGAAGAGAAGTTGCAAAAGCAAAGGAAAAGTCATATTGCGAGCTGTACAAGAAGTTGAATAGTAAGGAAGGAGAAAAGGACTTGTACCGATTGGCCAGACAAAGGGACAGAGCTGGAAAGGATGTGCAGCAGGTTAGGGTGGTAAAAGATGCACATGGTAATGTGCTGACAAGTGAGGAGTGTGTGCTGAGAAGGTGGAGGGAATATTTTGAAGAGTTGATGAATAAAGAAAATGAGCGAGAGAAAAGGCTGGATGGATGATGTGGTGAGAGTAAATCAGGAAGTAAAAGAGATTAGCAAGGAAGAAGTGAGGGCTGCTATGAAGAGGATGAAGAGTGGAAAGGCAGTTGGTCCAGATGACATTCCAATGGAGGCATGGACATGTCTAGGAGAGATGGCAGTAGAGTTTCTAACCAGATTGTTTAATAAAATCTTGGAAAGTGAGAGGATGCCTGAGGAGTGGAGACGAAGTGTGCTGGTTCCTATTTTCAAGAACAAGGGTGATGTGCAGAGCTGCAGTAACTACAGAGGCATAAAGCTGATCAGCCACAGCATGAAGTTATGGGAAAGAGTAGTAGAAGCTAGGCTTAGAAAACAGGTGAAGATCTGTGAGCAACAATATGGTTTCATGCCGAGAAAGAGCACTACAGATACAATGTTTGCTCTGAGAATACTGTTGGAAAAGTACAGAGAAGGACAGAAAGAGTTACATTGTGTGTTTGTGGACTTAGAAAAAGCTTATGATAGGGTGCCAAGAGAAGAGTTGTGGCATTGTATGAGGAAGTCTGGAGTGGCAGAGAAGTACGTTAGGGTAGTGCAGGACATGTACAAGAATAGTGTGACAGCGGTGAGATGCGCAGTCGGAATGACAGACTCATTCAAGGTGGAGGTGGGATTACACCAAGGATCAGCTCTGAGTCCTTTCTTGTTTGCAGTGGTGATGGACAGGTTGACAGATGAGATCAGACAGGAGTCCCCATGGACTATGATGTTTGCAGATGACATTGTGATCTGTACTGAGAGTAGAGAGCAAGTTGAGTCTAGTCTGGAGAAGTGGAGATATGCTTTGGTTAGAAGGGGAATGAAAGTCAGTAGAAGCAAGACTGAGTACATGTGTGTGAATGAGAGGGAGCCCAGTGGAATAGTGCAGTTACAAGGAGTAGAAGTGGTGAAAGTAGATGAGTTTAAATATTTGGGGTCAACTGTTCAAAGTAATGGAGAGTGTGGTAGAGAGGTGAAGAAGAGAGTGCAGGCAGGGTGGAGTGGGTGGAGAAAGGTGGCAGGAGTGATTTGTGACCGAAGAATATCAGCAAGAGTGAAGGGGAAAGTTTACAAAACAGTAGTGAGACCAGCTATGTTGTATGGTTTAGAGACAGTGGCACTAACAAAAAGACAGGAGGCAGAGCTGGAGGTGGCAGAGCTGAAGATGTTGAGATTCTCTTTGGGAGTGACAAGAATGGACAAGATTAGGAATGAACATATCAGAGGGACAGCTCAGATGGGACAGTTTGGAGACAAAGTCAGAGAGGCAAGATTGAGATGGTTTGGACATATGCAGAGGAGGGACCCAGGGTATATAGGGAGAAGGATGCTGAGGATGGAGCCACCAGGCAGGAGGAGAAGAGGGAGACCAAAGAGGAGGTTCATGGATGTGCTGAGAGAGGACATGCAGGTGGTTGGTGTGACAGAGGAAGATACAGAGGACAGGGTGAGATGGAAACGATTGATCTGCTGTGGCGACCCCTAACGGGAACAGCCGAAAGACAAAGAAGAAATGATGCATCATCTCAATGTCTGTGTATTTCTGATTACAAACTTTAATATGTTATGTTTTTTTTAAAACAGCAGGGAACATCAATTCACTTGCTGAAAAGTTGGCTAATATGGACTTTTTAATCAGGAAGCAGAATTTAAAATGTGAATGTACTCTGACAGTGGTAATGACAGTGTTTTGGGCTGTCTGTTTGTAAAGCCCCCGTCACACAGAGCAAGAACGTGTTGGAACCAGACCGACACGGCAAATATTGCCATAAACTGACGCAGTCGGGAGGAAAAGAGACGTGGTCAGCAGTGTCACAATGCATCCAAATTACCTCGTCCACAGCTGCACGATGGCATCCAAAGTGCATGTAGACAACAGGCAGATGACACAGACTGCAGTCAGACGGCCATAAAAAGCGCTGAAGACTGTCCGAAGTCCAAACGTCTGGATGGAAAACACGGGACGGGAGTGGGAGGCAGCACTCTGTTCCGCACGTGTGCGAGTGTGCAGTGCGCATGTGTGCGTGGCACACGTGTGCTCCGCACACACGCATGGGGCTGCAATTATCAATCAGCCATGTGTGTGTGTGTGTGTGTATATGTGTATGCATAATGCTGCATGAGCCAGTAAGTGCGCACGGGGTATTATTATACATGGCACATGCAGGTCATACCGGCAGGCTTTGCCGTGCAAGATCCCTCTCAAGGTTCCCTCGTATGCGTTCAAATCATTTCGGATCCTATTTTGCCACCATCAGAATATGTAAATTGCGGTCAGATGGTCCTCAGACTGCACTTGGACCGCTGTTGAGATGGGACACCTATCCGACGGAACCCGGAGGGTTTTGAACATGCACATCACACTTGGGGTGCACACTGTGTGGACTTCCGCAGATGGCTGTCAGAACGTTTTGGAACTGAAATCCGACAGCTTTCGGATGTGCGCCGATTCGTCATTCTGACGCCATTCTGCGTGATTCTGGCTATGTGTGACGGGGTATAAGCAAAATAATTAAGTTTTTTTTTTTTTGTGATTTGTGCGAAATGTGGTTTTAAGGTCAGTCAAAGACAAGGTGGTCTGGCTCTGAGAAAAACTGTGTGAAAGCCCACTTTTCTACATACAGGGGACAATTGAATGGCTTTTCCAAGGAATCGGTTACAGATACAGCTGTGGTTAGTGACCTTGAAAGAGGTTAAACATGGTGGAATATTTGTCATTCAGTTTTGCACATCATGGCAAGATAGAACTGTATATTACTGTATCACTGAATCACAATTAATTTGCACTAGTATGTTGACCCATGGGGAACCACACACTCTAGACGTGGTGGTTTGTATTATATACGGAGGACAGCTGATTTTGGGGAAAACCTGTTATTGACATAAAAAAAATTTCTTGGCTTTTATGAAAATCTTTATTGAAGGTTTAATCTGTGTTCAGTTGTGTTCAATTTTCTAAAATGAATTTTTGTTGTCAATAAGCTTTTCTGAAGCTGCTTAACCAGTACAACACTCCATGTAAAGACATTACGAATAACTGAAGTTTTATATTTGCAATGTGACACACTAGATCAAATTTCTTTTTTTGGGGGGGGGGGGGGGGGGGGTGCTGTGTGAGACACTGTTGAGACAGATTTCTGCTGGTCACATGCACACAGAAAATGTCCAGATTTTAATCTGCTGTCTGGGATGTTAGAGGATGGAGAGACTGATGAATTCTGTTAGGTCTACAGCAACCTCACAGGCTTTTATTTTGAAATACAGGCTCTTATTGTGGAAGTACGTATTGGTCCGATCACCTTGCTGTTTTCATGACTTGAATCCTCATGACAAAATACAGAAGTATGCCAAAGGACGAAAGTCAGTTCTTTCTGGATTTCAATTGATGCTGCAGATAAAAAAAAAAAAAAAAACACACAGAGGCCACTCCCCTTTTATTATGTGGAATGTCTCTGTGTGTCGGTGCAGGTGCTGCACTCCCTGAGTGCTTTTTCTTGTTTCTCTCCTCTCCCCTCTCCATCCATCCCTTCTGTGTGCATGTGTGTTTTCAGTGTATGTATATTATTTCAAATTACTCATCAAACTGATCTAGGTCTAATTTAATTTAAGTTTTTTATTTATTTTTTATTATTGATATGTTTTTTGTTGCCAGATTTGGACCAGTTATTTATGTGTATGCAATATCTGTTAACATGACTAGTTATTACAAAATCCCTTCCAAATTTCTTTCCGTCTGGGCTTTTTTGACGTATGATTTTTCTTATTTCTAATCAATAATCTCAACATCAAATACCAGTGCTGAGTTTTTTTTTATTCATTTCTTTAGATATGATTAATATCAAAAACAGGAAGAAAAAAAAAACATAGAAATGTCCAAATAATTAGTTAATTTAAAAAAAAAAGATTTACAGCTGTAATTATAGAAACATATCCAGTGCTAATGTGTTGCATGGAAGCTATAAGAGTTTTGATGCCTCACGAACCTTTGAGGGAACCCGTGTAAATGTTTCTTCACAGTAACACAGCTTTCAAAAGGGCTAAACAGCATCTCTGGGCTGCAGAGATGCCACTGCGATAATGTTCCACTGTCACAAACCCAGGCAAGGACATGAAACCACCATCAGGCAAACACACTCTCTTCAAAATCATTCTTCAAACACAAATGCAAATAAATAATTGCTTTCATGGTAATTACATTTTCCATGGTTGCTGACTGTGGGGACCCCCCCGAGTGTGATCACTCAATGCAACAAAAGTCATTAAGACAATCACCAAATGTTTTCTAATCCTGACAGAGTCAATCCCCGTGGATAAATACCACACACACACACACACACACACACACACACACACACACACACACACACACACACACACACACACACACACACACACACACACACACACACACACACAGGTTGTAACTTCATATTCACATTTAATAATTTGTTGTCTAACAAGGCTGGCGCTGCTTAAAATGCACTCATCTCTTGTCATTTAAAAAGTGCAGAAATGGCCTCGTTCAGCTTTAATAAATGATCAGTGGGAGTAGTTGTTTTCTCTGCTGATCTAAATGTAGATCAGGCATTTAAAAAAAAAAAAAAACCTTCTCATTCGCTCTGTTTACACGAAGGGTTCCAGTCTGAATGGAATCCAGGTCAGTTCAGGTCAGGGCGCATGTGCTGGAACATGCACCACAATACACATATACTGCCTTCAGTCCTGGAGGCCAAACTGACTTCATTTATATTGTGCTTTTCCATCTGATTTTATTTTTCCTCACTTCTAACCCTAATCGTAGTCTGATATCAGCGTGCTGCCATGCAATGTGTCGAACTGCACTCCCGGAGCAACTTACTTTCCATTTACTGTAGAAGTCGTAAGTGGTACCTGGGTACCTGGTCATCCCAACTTAAATGCTTTCCATTTAACACACAGCACTGCAAGTCAGAAGATAAGATAGATGCTTCTAGGATTTTGGACTGTCGAGTGCTACAAAAAAAAAAAAAAAAATGCATATACTGACTTTATGGAAGAGTACAAACAGCGCAGAAGTTACATTAGTGTTTTAATTTACTCATTGGTTTGTAGCACAGTGTAGACAGTCATTGTTTTTAGCCAAAACAACACATTATGCTGTAATTGATGCTTAAAAATACCATATGACAGACACAGCAGTAGGACAGTATTGTGTGTGCAACTGATCAAAATGGACACAAAACACAGAAGTGAGAAAACAGCCCTATCTCATGGCATTAAATGTACATTAATCTGTTTGTGTCTGCTCATGTCACGAAAATGTGGTGCTTTTTGTGACGCGAGCAGAAATTCATTATTTTGTGACGGGAGCACAAAATGCGGGGTGATGTGGTGGTGCGGGGTCTGGGCGGTGGGGTGTGTGTGTGTGTGTGTGTGTGTGTGTGTGTGTGTGTGTGTGTGTGTGTGTGTGTGTGTGTGTGTGTGTTATGGATAGGATTTGGAGAAGGGCAGGGTTACAAAAAAAAAAAAAAAGCGTCACCAAAACTTGACTCATTTTGTGACGGGAACATGAAAAAAAATGCGTGAGACTGGGCTGGAAAAAACATAAAACTAATACTTTCACAACTGTTGCTGTGTTACTGTTATATGTGGAGCTTGTAAAAGTTGACAAGTAGCAATTATGACTCCAGGGGGTGTTCTGGGGGGGGGGGGGGGGGGGGGGGAGTGAGCAAATGAGAAACTGTGACCTTCAAGTACAAATGTAGCGCACCATCACGCAAGGGACCACTAAGCTCCCAACAGGAATAAAAGTTATTCCTGTTTGACGGAATCAAACAGGATTTTCTGGTGACACGCCCATCTCTACAACCTCTACCATTACTTCTCCACACTAACCACAGCAGGCTGGACTACCTTCTGTTTGGTTAAGCACCATTGTCTTGGGAGAGAAGATGGACTAATCTCTGCCACTGGAGAGACACAAATGGTACCATGGAGTGCTGAGCCACACTGAAGCACAGAACTTCCTGACTGCAACTTCGGTTCCCACCTCATAACTGTCCCCACAACCTGTTCTCAGAGGAAGGAGTAGATGGCAAAGTTGGCTATTCCAGAAAACATAAAGCAGTCCAAAACTCATAGGTGTGACTAGATGTTCTCCTCTGCTGCTCCAGCAGCAGGAACAGCACATCCACACCTACACAGCTGGCAACCAATCAAACTTTCATTTTTTTTAAAACAGGTTCTGTCTCTCTTGGTTTTCTTACTTTCTTTTTAAAAACTGTCTAAAACAGTAAATGTTGTAGATGGATTGGAGCTGCAGCTAATGTTTTGTGGATGGTCCACTTGATTTACACTCCTATCCTCACCTGTGGTCATGAACTTTGGGTAATGACCAAAAGAAGAAGAGCTTGGACACAAGTGGTGGAAATGAGATTCCTTCATTGGGTATCCGGGCCTATACTTTGGAATAGGGTAATAAAATCAACTATCCGGGAGGGATTTGGAGTAGAGCCACTGCTTCTTCACATCTAAAGGAGCCAGATGAGATGGTTTGGGCATTTGGTGAGGATGACCCCTGGTCGTGTCCCTGGGGAGGTCCTCCAGGCATGTCCAACTAGGAGAAAGACCCGGGGAAGACCCAGGACACGCTGGAAGGATTATAGTTCTCAGATGGCTTGAGAGCCTCTCAGGATCCCCCAGGAAGAGTTAGAGGACTTGGCTGAGGATAAAGCTCCAGTCACCCAGCACTAATGAAGGACACCGAAGCCAAAACTAAACAGTCTGGACTTATGTTGCCTTTCAGAGACATCATTTAACCATCGTCCAGCTTCATTCCTGTAGCTGGCGCTTTGTCAGAATTTTCAAACTGTTGAAAAATGTGAACGAATCCTGACGACAATCTCAATTTGTTCATATTCCGTTTTGCTTTCTGTCTTGACAGTTCTTAATCATTTGCGTAGTTCCCATACGTCAGTGTTTCATTTGATTGTCATCCAACCTCCCAAGTCCGACGTCTTGCACGAACATTGACGATATCTGAACGGATCAGTAACTAAAGATCTGACGAGGTGAACGTGACTCGTCCATGTGTGGGACAAAAAGCAACGTTTTCATACAGACACAATAGCGGCAAGAACGTTCGATCAACTACTAACTATTTCCGCATGTTGCAGCCGTCTCTAGCGGCAACATGCGTGTGCGTGTGCATGTTGTAGTGAAGACAAACCTGCTCTGCACTCACAGGCTTTTCGGTGATGGGAGAAGTGCCGGCTCATTCGTCCATTTTTTCTCGACAATTTGTGACTTTTTTCCTTCATTCAGATAATGCATTGTGACTGGGGCTTAAGGAAGTGTGGGAACAGCAGCTTTGTTTACTGTCACTGCGACCTGGACCTGAATAAGCGGCAGAAAATGAATGAATAAAATAAAAGAATTTTACAATGCATAACTTTTCAAGATGTTTTTGAAATGGAATGTGATCATTTGTATAATATATACAACCCCTGGCAAAAATGATGGAATCACCGGCCTCGGAGGATGTTCATTCAGTTTAATTTTGTAGAAAAAAAGCAGATCACAGACATGACACAAAACTAAAGTCATTTCAAATGGCAACTTTCTGGCTTTAAGAAACACCATAAGAAATCAGGGAAAAAAATTGTGGCAGTCAATAACGGTTACTTTTTTAGACCAAGCAGAGGGAAAAAAATATGGAATCACTCAATTCTGAGGAAAAAAAATATGGAATCACCCTGTAAATTTTCATCCCCAAAACTAACACCTGCATCAAATCAGATCTGCTCGTTAGTCTGCATCTAAAAAGGAGTGATCACACTTTGGAGAGCTGTTGCACCAAGTGGACTGACATGAATCATGGCTCCAACACGAGAGATGTCAATTGTGTTGTGTGGGCCGCCCGAAGAGGAGGTAGGCCCACACAACACAAATCTGGTGTTGCTGGCCCAACACCAGAGGGCGCCCTGCCTGGTGTCGGGCTTCAGGCACCAGAGGGCATAGTCGCCTCGCAGGAGCTTCAGGAGCCCAGAGCTGACAGCTGTCAGTCATCATCTCATCACCACATCACCACCATAAAAGCCTGGGAGAATCATCAGAACCCTGCCTAGTTATCAGCTTACCAGACAGGTAAACTGACTCAGCCGTTCTGTGCCGTACGCACACGTTCTTTGCAGCAGAGCTTTTTGCAGTCGTTAACCTTTTTGAACACTTGCAGCTTGTAGCCGAGTTTGTGGAAGTTGGAGGAGTTGGCGTCTCCACTCCTCACTTCAGACTTTGATTAAGTGATTCATAAGGCACTGCATGTACTCTGAGTTCCTGTGTTTGGAGGTGGAGGTTTTTCCCTCAGGAAGGAACTGTATTTTTGCTGACTGCTGGGTGTACACACATCCACCGTAACCTGTTTTTTTTCCTGCCAGCAGTACCAGATCTGACCGCTGGGAGCAGTGGCCACCTGGGGACTCGGGATTTGGCGGCTCCGGTGTGTTGCAGGTCTCCGTTGGTGGTGGAACCTTGTGGGTCCCGGCTCTTCTCTGGATAAGGCGTCTCCTATCCTCGGGCCTGCCCACACATCACCTTCTTGTGGAACTTTTGATTGACAGACTAAAGCAGTATTTGACCAGTAGTGCACATTTACAATATTAAAATATATTTATTGGCATCTCTATTGTCCGTTCATTTATGCCCCCTGTGTGGGTCTGTGTCTTACACTTTCCCTGTTGGGAAAGTGTAGGGACACGGACCCACAACAGGGGGCGTAAATGAACGGACAATAGAGGGAGTTAAATTTGAACACTTTACTGTTGTGAATGTCACAACCACAAACAGCAGATTATAGAATAAATGCAAGTCAATGGATAAAGGTGTCGTGTGGGCAGGCTCGACGATAGGAGACGTCCGTCTGGAGAAGAACCGGAACCACACGATTTCCACCACCACCGAACCCGAAGGATACTGGAGCCGCCAGGTCCCGAGTCCCCCAGGTGGCCACCGTCTCAGCGTGTCGGATCTGGTACTGCTGGTGGAGAGCAAAGACAGTCAAGTGTGGGTGTGTGTACACCCCGTAACAACAATGGTGGGAATTCCACCTCCACCTCTAACACACACTCGTGCAGCGTCTGAGTAACCACTTATCTGGATGTGAAGTAGAACGAAACAGTCGCGGCCCACGCCGGTCCTCTGGGTAGACAGCTGCAACAAAGTAGCTCTTGAAATCACTTAGTACAATACGCAGGCAGAGAAAGTTACCTCTAAAGAAGTACGATATCTCGGCGACGTGGTGGAGGTGATACGGGCAGGAGGCGGCGCCGGACCGGGTGTACAGAGGGGTGAGGTGTGATGTGGTTTCAACCTTGACACGTGAAAGACTGGATGGATCCGCAGTGAGGCCGGGAGTTGGAGCCTCACTGCGGCGGGACTGAGGACCTTGAGGATCCGGAAGTGCCCTATGTATCGGTCCTTCAGTTTGGGGGAAGCCACCTGGAGGGGTATGTCCCGTGTGGATAGCCATACCTCCTGCCCGGGCTGATATGCGGGAGCCGGGGACCATCGACGGTCTGCATGGGATTTTGCCCTCGTCCGGGCCCTCAACAAGGCCGAACGGGCGGTGCGCCACACCCGACGGCATCTCCGCAGGTGGGCCTGGACCGAGGGTACACCGACCTCTCCCTCCACCACAGGAAACAAAGGGGGCTGGTACCCCAGACACACCTCAAACGGGGAGAGGCCGGTGGCAGAGGACACTTGGCTGTTATGCGCATACTCGATCCAGGCCAGGTGTTCACTCCAAGCTGTCGGGTGTGCGGATGTGGTACATTGCAGGGCCTGCTCCAGCTCTTGGTTAGCCCGTTCAGCCTGTCCGTTGGTCTGAGGGTGATACCCAGACGAGAGGCTCACGGTGGCCCCCAGCTCCCAGCAGAAACTTCTCCAAACCTGCGAGGAAAACTGGGGACCATGATCTGAGATGATGTCTGTTGGTATCCCATGCAGACGTACGACATGGTGGACCAGGAGATCCGCTGTCTCCTGGGCCGACGGGAGCTTCGGGAGGGCCACGAAGTGGGCCGCCTTGGAGAACCGGTCCACTATCGTGAGGATGGTGGTGTGCCCCCGGGACAGCGGGAGGCCCGTGACGAAATCCAGACCAATGTGGGACCAGGGGCGATGAGGCACAGGAAGCGGCTGAAGGAGTCCCTGTGCCTTTTGGTGGTCCGCCTTGCCCCTGGCGCAGGTGGTGCAGGCCTGGATGTAAGCCCGGACGTCAGCCTCCAGGGACACCCACCAGAAGCGCTGCCGGACCACTGCCACGGTCCTGCGCACCCCTGGGTGGCAGGAGAGCTTGGACCCGTGACAGAAGTCCAGGACGGCAGCCCTGGCTTCTTGTGGGACGTATAGTCTATTCTTCGGCCCTGTTCCGGGATCCGGGCACCGTGCCAGGGCCTCCCGGACGGTCTTACGATACGATGGGTTCCGGTGGATCCGACAGCTCGGTCTTGACTTCATGTTCATGCACCCGGGACAAAGCATCCGACCTCTGGTTTTTGGTCCCGGGGCGGTAGGTGATCCGGAAGTCAAAACGGCCGAAGAACAGTGACCAGCGGGCTTGCCTGGGGTTCAGTCACCTGGCGGTCCTGATATACTCCAGGTTCCGGTGGTCAGTAAAAACCGTGAAAGGCACTGACGCTCCCTCCAGCAGGTGTCTCCACTCCTCAAGAGCCTCTTTCACCGCTAGGAGTTCTCGATTGCCCACGTCATAGTTCCGCTCTGCTGGGGTCAACCTGCGGGAGAAATAGGCACACGGGTGAAGAACCTTATCGGTCTCTCCGCTCTGGGATAGCACGGCTCCTATCCCTGAGTCAGAGGTGTCCACTTCAACCACAAACTGGCGACTGGGATCGGGCTGCACCAAGACGGGTGCAGTCGAGAAGCGCTGTTTCAACTCCCTGAACGCGGCATCGCACCGATCCGACCAGGTGAAGGGAACTTTTGGTGAGGTCAGGGCTGTCAGGGGGCTAACTACCTGACTATACCCCTTAATGAACCTCCTGTAAAAATTTGCGAAGCCGAGGAACTGTTGCAGCTTCCTCCGGCTCGTAGGTTGGGGCCAGTCTCTCACCGCCGCGACCTTGGCCGGATCTGGGGCAACAGAGTTGGAGGAGATGATAAACCCCAGGAAGGACAAAGAGGTGCGGTGAAACTCACACTTCTTGCCCTTCACAAACAGCCGGTTCTCCAACAACTGCTGCAGGACCTGACGTACATGCCGTACATGGGTCTCAGGGTCCGGAGAAAAAATGAGTATATTGTCCAGATACACGAAGACGAATCGGTGCAGGAAGTCCCGCAAGACATCATTTACCAAAGCTTGGAATGTCGCGGGGGCGTTAGTGAGGCCGAACGGCATGACCAGGTACTCAAAATGACCTAACGGGGTGTTGAATGCCGTCTTCCACTCGTCTCCCTTCCGGACCCGAACTAGGTGATATGCATTCCTAAGATCCAGCTTTGTGAATATTTTGGCTCCATGCAGGGGGGTGAACACCGAATCCAACAAAGGCAACGGGTATCGGTTGCGAACCGTGATCTCGTTCAGCCCCCGATAATCAATGCATGGACGAAGACCGCCATCTTTCTTACCCACAAAAAAGAAACCTGCTCCCATCGGGGAGGTGGAGTTCCGGATCAGCCCGGCAGCTAAGGAGTCCTGGATGTAGGTCTCCATCGATTCGCGCTCAGGTCGTGAGAGGTTGTACAGCCTGCTGGATGGGAACTCCACGCCTGGAATCAAATCAATGGCGCAATCGTACGGACGGTGCGGGGGAAGGGTGAGTGCCCGATCCTTGCTGAAAACGTCAGCAACATCGTGGTACTCAACCGGCACCGCCGACAGATTGGGAGGGACTTTGACCTGCTCCTTCGCCTGGGAACCGGGAGGGACCGAGGATCCTAAACACACCCGATGGCAGGTCTCGCTCCACTGTACCACTACCCCGGACGGCCAATCAATCCGGGGATTGTGTTTTAGCATCCATGGGAACCCCAGAATCACACGGGAGGTAGAGGGGGTCACAAAAAACTCTATCTCCTCCCGATGATTCCCTGACACCACCAGAGTTACTGGTAGTGTCCTGTGTGTGATTAAAGGGAGTAGGGTGCCATCTAGTGCTCGCACCTGCAATGGCGAAGGAAGCGCCACCAGAGGGAGCCCTACCTCCCTGGCCCATCTGCTGTCTAGCAGATTCCCTTCTGACCCTGTGTCTACCAGTGCTGGGGCCTGAAGGGTTAAATCCCCGCTAAGGATTGTAACTGGGAGCCGTGTGGAAATATGTGTGTGTCCCACGTGAATTTCTTGGCCCACCCTAAGCCCAGTTTCTAAGGGCGGGCGTTGGTGTTTAACCATTCGGGGCAGTCTCTCAATTGGTGCTCAATTGAGCCGCAAACAAAACACGCCCCGCGGGGAAGCCTCCTCTGTCTAGTCGGTGGTCTGAATGTGGCCCTGCTCGTGTCCATAGCTTCGTCAGCAGGGGGAGCTGTAGCCACACGGGGCGTAGAGGCCATGGAGCGTGGGAAGGGTGGACCTTTTTCGGACCCGGAAGGAAGAGGGACGGCGCGTGCCCGGCCACGCCCCTCGTCTCGTTCCCGACGGCGTTCCTCCAACCGATTGTCTAAACGTATAACAAGGTCGATAAGCCCATCTAATTCCCGCGGTTCGTCCTTGGCCACCAGGTGCTCCTTCAGGACCAACGACAGTCTGTTTACGAAGGCGGCGCGGAGCGCAGCGTTATTCCAGCCGGACCTCGCAGCCGCAATGTGGAAGTCGACTGCATAAGTGGCTGCGCTCCGGCGTCCCTGTCTCACTGACAGCAGCACAGTTGAAGTGGTCTCTCCCCTGTTAGGGTGATCAAACACGGTTTTGAACTCCCTCACAAACCCAGTGTACGTATGAAGGAGCCGTGAATTTTGCTCCCAAAGTGCCGTAGCCCAAGCGCGTGCCTCTCCTCGAAGCAGATTAATTACATAAGCTACTTTACTAGCATCAGACGCGTACATGACGGGACGTTGTGCAAAGACGAGCGAACACTGCATGAGAAAGTCCGCGCACGTCTCCACACAACCTCGGTACGGCTCTGGGGGGCTTATGTATGCTTCAGGGGATGGTGGGAGGGGTTGTTGAACGACCACTGGAATATTCATATCCTGCACAGGGTCGGCAGGAGGAGGAGCTGCCGCAGCGCCCTGAGCGCTCGCCGCCACCTGTGCGGAGACAGCCTCCACCCTGCGGTTTAGGAGGATGTTTTGCTCGGTCATCTGAACCAACCGAGCCGTAAAGGCGGTGAGGATGTGCTGCAGCTCACCAATCACGCCTCCTGCAGACGCCTGTGCACCCTGCTCTCCCATTGGTCGTTCAATTGCTGGGTGACGCCCCTCGGAGTCCATGACGCTGGCCGAGATATCCTGTTGGGAATATGTAGTGACATGGACCCACAACAGGGGGCGTAAATGAACGGACAATAGAGGGAGTTAAATTTGAACACTTTACTGTTGTGAATGTCACAACCACACACAGCAGATTATAGAATAAATACAAGTCAATGGATAAAGGTGTCGTGTGGGCAGGCTCGACGATAGGAGACGTCCGTCTGGAGAAGAACCGGAACCACACGATTTCCACCGCCACCGAACCCGAAGGATACTGGAGCCGCCAGGTCCCGAGTCCCCCAGGTAGCCACCGTCTCAGCGTGTCGGATCTGGTACTGCTGGCGGAGAGCAAAGACAGTCAAGTGTGGGTGTGTGTACACCCCGTAACAACAACAGTGGGAATTCCACCTCCACCTCTAACACACACTCGTGCAGCGTCTGAGTAACCACTTATCTGGATGTGAAGTAGAACGAAACAGTCGTGGCCCACGCCGGTCCTCTGGGTAGACAGCTGCAACAAAGTAGCTCTTGAAATCACTTAGTACAATACGCAGGCAGAGAAAGTTACCTCTAAAGAAGTACGATATCTCGACGACGTGGTGGAGATGTCATCCTGCTTTTATCCGGGGTGAAGTGCAGATGATCGGTGACAGCTGTCATAGTTGATGAGTGACAGCTGTCACCTCGGCTGTTCCTGTAAGGTGGCAGCGCCCCCTCGTGCCTGAAGCCCGCACTTCAGGCAGGGTGCCCTCTGGTGGTGGGCCAGCAGTACCTCCTCTTCTGGCGGCCCACACAACATTCCCAACAGGATAACTCGGCCAAACGTCATGGATTCCGAGGGGCACATACCATCCGTTGAACAATCAATGGAGATGCAAGGTGCACAGGCTCCAGCAGGAGACATGATAGGTGAGTTGCAGCAAATACTGACCACCCTCACTGCTCGGCTGGATTTGGTGACCGAGCAGAACATACTGCTCAATCGTAGGATGGAGGCTCTCACCGCTCAGGTGGAAGCACGCTGACAGGGCGTGGCTGCAGCTCCTCCTCCTGTGGACCTGTTGCTGAACAGAGAATCTCCAGTGGTCGTTCAACGAACCCCCCCATCCCCTGAAGCATACATTAGCCCCCCGGAACCGTACGGAGGTTGTGTCGAGACGTGCGTGGACTTCTTAATGCAGTGCTCGCTCATCTTTGCACAACGTCCTGTTATGTATGCGTCAGACTCCAGCCGGGTGGCTTATGTCATTAATTTGCTTTGAGGTGAGGCACGCGCCTGGGCTATGGCGCTTTGGGAACAGAATTCGCGGCTCCTAACGACATACACTGGGTTTGTGAGGGAGTTCAGACAGGTGTTTGATCACCCGAACCGAGGCGAAATTGCTTCCAACTTGCTGCTGTCGATTCAACAGGGGTGACGGAGCGCCGCTGAGTATGCAGTCGACTTCTGCGTCGCGGCAGCGAGAGCTGGCTGGAATACGGTAGCGCTCCGCACCGCCTTTGTAAACGGACTGTCGCCGGTCCTTAAGGAGCACCTGGTGGCTAAGGATGAGCCGCGGGAATTAGACGGGCTTATCGACCTCGTTATACAGTTAGACAACTGATTAGAGGAACAACGACGGGAGCGAGACGAAGGGCGTGGCTGGGCACGAGCCATCCCTCTCCCTTCCAGGTCCGAAACAGCACCGCCTTACCCACGCTCCAAAGCCAAAGCGCTCCGCGTGACGACAGCTCCCCCTGCTGACGAAGCTATGGACACGAGCAGGGCTAAAATGAGATCAGCCAACAGACAAAGGAGGCTGGCTCGCGGAGAGTGTTTTATCTGCGGCTCGAGTGAGCATTTGCAGAAGCATTGCCCCAAGCGGTTAAACACCAACGCTCGCCCTTAGAGACTGGGCTAAGGGTGGGCCATAACACACACGCGGGAAACGCACGAAAATCTGCACGAGTCCCAGTCAAGATCCTCTGTGGGGATTTAACCCTTCATGCCCCAGCACTAATCGACACGGGGTCAGAGGGGAATATGCTGGATAGCAGATGGGCTAAGGAAGTAGGGCTCCCTCTAGTGGCCCTTCTTTCACCTTTGAAGGTACGGGCACTAGATGGCACCCTTCTTCCATTAATCACACACCAGACACAGCCCTTAACACTGGTTGCGTCTGGAAATCACAGGGAGGAGATTGTGTTTTTTGTAACACCTTCTACCTCCAGAATCATTTTGGGTTATCCATGGATGTGTAAGCACAATCCCCGGATCGATTGGCCGACTGGGGTTGTGGCTCAATGAAGCGAAACCTGCCACCGGGAGTGTGTGACTGCTAAAGAGGAGGTCCGTGTTCCCCCCAATCTTATGGCGGTGCCGGCTCAGTACCATGATCTTGTTGACGTTTTCAGCAAAGATCTGGCACTCACACTTCCCCCACACCGACCGTATGATTGCGCCATTGATTTGATTCCGGGCGCTGAGTTTCCGTCCAGCAGACTGTACAACCTCTCACGCCCTGAGCGCAAATCAATGGAGACCTACATCCGGGACTCTTTAGCTGCCGGGTTAATCCGGAACTCTTCCTCCCCATTAGGTGCTGGTTTCTTTTTTGTGGGCAAGAAGGACGGCGGACTCCGTCTATGCATTGATTACAGAGGGCTGAACGAGATTACGGTTCACAATCAATACCCGTTGCCTCTGTTGGATTCAGTGTTCACACCCCTGCATGGAGCCAAAATGTTCACAAAACTGGATCTTAGGAATGCGTATCACCTGGTTCGGATCCGGAAGGGAGACAAATAGAAGACGACATTTATCAATCAATCAATCAATTTTTTTTTTATATAGTGCCAAATCACAACAAACAGTTGCCCCAAGGCACCTTATATTGTAAGGCAAGGCCATACAATAATTATGTAAAACCCCAACGGTCAAAACGACCCCCTGTGAGCAAGCACTTGGCTACAGTGGGAAGGAAAAACTCCCTTTTAACAGGAAGAAACCTCCAGCAGAACCAGGCTCAGGGAGGGGCAGTCTTCTGCTGGGACTGGTTGGGGCTGAGGGAGAGAACCAGGAAAAAGACATGCTGTGGAGGGGAGCAGAGATCGATCACTAATGATTAAATGCAGAGTGGTGCATACAGAGCAAAAGAGAAAGAAACAGTGCATCGTGGGAACCCCCCAGCAGTCTACGTCTATAGCAGCATAACTAAGGGATGGTTCAGGGTCACCTGATCCAGCCCTAACTATAAGCTTTAGCAAAAAGGAAAGTTTTAAGCCTAATCTTAAAAGTAGAGAGGGTGTCTGTCTTCCTGATCTGAATTGGGAGCTGGTTCCACAGGAGAGGAGCCTGAAAGCTGAAGGCTCTGCCTCCCATTCTACTCTTACAAACCCTAGGAACTACAAGTAAGCCTGCAGTCTGAGAGCGAAGCGCTCTATTGGGGTGATATGGTACTACGAGGTCCCTAAGATAAGATGCGACCTGATTATTCAAAACCTTATAAGTAAGAAGAAGAATTTTAAATTCTATTCTAGAGTTAACAGGAAGCCAAAGAAGAGAGGCCAATATGGGTGAGATATGCTCTCTCCTTCTAGTCCCCGTTAGTACTCTAGCTGCAGCATTTTGAATTAACTGAAGGCTTTTTAGGGAACTTTTAGGACAACCTGATAATAATGAATTACAATAGTCCAGCCTAGAGGAAATAAATGCATGAATTAGTTTTTCAGCATCACTCTGAGACAAGACCTTTCTAATTTTAGAGATATTGCGTAAATGCAAAAAAGCAGTCCTACATATTTGTTTAATATGCGCTTTGAATGACATATCCTGATCAAAAATGACTCCAAGATTTCTCACAGTATTACTAGAGGTCAGGGTAATGCCATCCACAGTAAGGATCTGATTAGACACCATGTTTCTAAGATTTGTGGGGCCAAGTACAATAACTTCAGTTTTATCTGAGTTTAAAAGCAGGAAATTAGAGGTCATCCATGTCTTTATGTCTGTAAGACAATCATGCAGTTTAGCTAATTAGTGTATGTCCTCTGGCTTCATGGATAGATAAAGCTGGGTATCATCTGCGTAACAATGAAAATTTAAACAATACCATCTAATAATACTGCCTAAGGGAAGCATGTATAAAGTGAATAAAATTGGTCCTAGCACAGAACCTTGTGGAACTCCATAATTAACTTTAGTCTGTGAAGAAGATTCCCCATTTACATGAACAAATTGTAATCTATTAGACAAATATGATTCAAACCACCGCAGCGCAGTGCCTTTAATACCTATGGCATGCTCTAATCTCTGTAATAAAATTTTATGGTCAACAGTATCAAAAGCAGCACTGAGGTCTAACAGAACAAGCACAGAGATGAGTCCACTGTCCGAGGCCATAAGAAGATCATTTGTAACCTTCACTAATGCTGTTTCTGTACTATGATGAATTCTAAAACGTGACTGAAACTCTTCAAATAGACCATTCCTCTGCAGATGATCAGTTAGCTGTTTTACAACTACCCTTTCAAGAATTTTTGAGAGAAAAGGAAGGTTGGAGATTGGCCTATAATTAGCTAAGATAGCTGGGTCAAGTGATGGCTTTTTAAGTAATGGTTTAATTACTGCCACCTTAAAAGCCTGTGGTACATAGCCAACTAACAAAGATAGATTGATCATATTTAAGATCGAAGCATTAAATAATGGTAGGGCTTCCTTGAGCAGCCTGGTAGGAATGGGGTCTAATAAACATGTTGATGGTTTGGATGAAGTAACTAATGAAAATAACTCAGACAGAACAATCGGAGAGAAAGAGTCTAACCAAATACCGGCATCACTGAAAGCAGCCAAAGATAACGATACATCTTTGGGATGGTTATGAGTAATTTTTTCTCTAATAGTTAAAATTTTGTTAGCAAAGAAAGTCATGAAGTCATTACTAGTTAAAGTTAATGGAATACTCAGCTCAATAGAGCTCTGACTCTTTGTCAGCCTGGCTACAGTGCTGAAAAGAAACCTGGGGTTGTTCTTATTTTCTTCAATTAGTGATGAGTAGAAAGATGTCCTAGCTTTACAGAGGGCTTTTTTATAGAGCAACAGACTCTTTTTCCAGGCTAAGTGAAGATCTTCTAAATTAGTGAGATGCCATTTCCTCTCCAACTTACGGGTTATCTGCTTTAAGCTACGAGTTTGTGAGTTATACCACGGAGTCAGGCACTTCTGATTTAAAGCTCTCTTTTTCAGAGGAGCTACAGCATCCAAAGTTGTCTTCAATGAGGATGTAAAACTATTGACGAGATACTCTATCTCACTTACAGAGTTTAGGTAGCTACTCTGCACTGTGTTGGTATATGGCATTAGAGAACATAAAGAAGGAATCATATCCTTAAACCTAGTTACAGCGCTTTCTGAAAGACTTCTAGTGTAATGAAACTTATTCCCCACTGCTGGGTAGTCCATCAGAGTAAATGTAAATGTTATTAAGAAATGATCAGACAGAAGGGAGTTTTCAGGGAATACTGTTAAGTCTTCTATTTCCATACCATAAGTCAGAACAAGATCTAAGATATGATTAAAGTGGTGGGTGGACTCATTTACATTTTGAGCAAAGCCAACTGAGTCTAATAATAGATTAAATGCAGTGTTGAGGCTGTCATTCTCAGCATCTGTGTGGATGTTAAAATCGCCCACTATAATTATCTTATCTGAGCTAAGCACTAAGTCAGACAAAAGGTCTGAAAATTCACAGAGAAACTCACAGTAACGACCAGGTGGACGATAGATAATAACAAATAAAACTGGTTTTGGGGACTTCCAATTTGGATGGACAAGACTAAGAGTCAAGCTTTCAAATGAATTAAAGCTCTGTCTGGGTTTTTGATTAATTAATAAGCTGGAATGGAAGATTGCTGCTAATCCCCCGCCCCGGCCCGTGCTACGAGCATTCTGACAGTTAGTGTGACTCGGGGGTGTTGACTCATTTAAACTAACATATTCATCCTGCTGTAATCAGGTTTCTGTAAGGCAGAATAAATCAATATGTTGATCAATTATTATATAATTTACCAACAGGGACTTAGAAGAGAGAGACCTAATGTTTAATAGACCACATTTAACTGTTTTAGTCTGTGGTGCAGTTGAAGGTGCTATATTATTTTTTCTTTTTGAATTTTTATGCTTAAATAGATTTTTGCTGGTTGTTGGTGGTCTGGGAGCAGGCACCGTCTCTACAGGGATGGGGTAATGAGGGGATGGCAGGGGGAGAGAAGCTGCAGAGAGGTGTGTAAGACTACAACTCTGCTTCCTGGTCCCAACCCTAGATAGTCACGGTTTGGAGGATTTAAAAAAATTGGCCAGATTTCTAGAAATGAGAGCTGCTCCATCCAAAGTGGGATGGATGCCGTCTCTCCTAACAAGACCAGGTTTTCCCCAGAAGCTTTGCCAATTATCTATGAAGCCCACCTCATTTTCTGGACACCACTCACACAGCCAGCAATTCAGGGAGAACATGCGGCTAAACATGTCACTCCCGGTCTGATTGGGGAGGGGCCCAGAGAAAACTACAGAGTCTGACATTGTTTTTGCAAAGTTACACACCGATTCAATGTTAATTTTAGTGACCTCCGATTGGCGTAACCGGGTGTCATTACTGCCGACGTGAATTACAATCTTACCAAATTTACGCTTAGCCTTAGCCAGCAGTTTCAAATTTCCTTCAATGTCGCCTGCTCTGGCCCCCGGAAGACAATTGACTATGGTTGCTGGTGTCGCTAACTTCACATTTCTCAAAACAGAGTCGCCAATAACCAGAGTTTGATCCTCGGCGGGTGTGTCGCCGAGTGGGGAAAAACGGTTAGAAATGTGAACGGGTTGGCGGTGTACACTGGGCTTCTGTTTAGAACTATGCTTCCTCCTCACAGTCACCCAGTCAGCCTGCTAGGTCAAACCGGGTGTTAGGTCAAAGTGACCTAACACCCAGTTAGGTCAGTTTGAGTACCTGGTTATGCCGTTCGGCCTCACTAACGCCCCCGCGACGTTCCAAGCTTTGGTAAATGACGTCTTGCGGGACTTCCTGCATCGGTTCGTCTTCGTATACCTGGACAATATCCTCATCTTCTCCCCGGATCCTGACACCCATGTGAAGCATGTACGTCAGGTCCTGCAGCGGTTGTTGGAGAACCGGCTGTTTGTGAAGGGCGAGAAGTGCAAGTTCCACCGTACTTCTTTGTCCTTCCTGGGGTTCATCATCTCCTCCAACTCCGTCGCACCCGATCCGGCCAAGGTTGCAGCGGTGAGAAATTGGCCCCAACCGGCAAGCCGTAGGAAGCTGCAACAGTTCCTCGGCTTCGCAAATTTCTATAGGAGGTTCATCAAGGGCTACAGTCAGGTGGTTGGTCCCCTGACAGCACTGACCTTCCCAAAAGTCCCCTTCACCTGGTCGGATCGGTGTGAAGCCGCGTTTAGGGAGTTGAAACGCCAGTTCTCGACTGCACTAGTTCTGGTGCAGCCCGATCATAGCCGCCAGTTTGTTGTTGAAGTGGACGCCTCTGACTCAGGGATAGGAGCCGTGCTGTCCCAGAGCGGGGAGTCCGATAAGGTCCTCCACAATTGTGCCTATTTTTCCCGCAGGTTAACTCCAGCAGAACGGAACTATGACATCGGCAATCAGGAGCTCCTGGCAGTGAAAGAGGCCCTGGAGGAGTGGAGACACTTGTTGGAGGGAGCTGTGGTACCATTCACGGTTTTCACTGACCATCGGAGCCTGGAGTACATCCGGACCGCTATGCGTCTGAACCCCAGATACACCCGTTGGTCACTGTGCTTTGGTCGTTTTGACTTCCGGATCACATACCACCCCGGGACCAAAAATCAACGGTCTGACACACTGTCCCGGGTGCATGAAGAGGAAGCCAGAACAGAGCTGTTGGATCCACCTGACACCATCATCCCGGAGTCCACTATCGTCGCCACCTTTATGTGGGACATAGAGAACACCGTCAGGGAGGCCCTGAGGCGACACCCGGACCCCGGCGGTGGACCATCAAACAGACTGTACGTCCCACCAGACACAAGAGTTGCGGTCCTGGACTTCTGTCATGGTTCCAAGCTCTCCTGTCATCCAGGGGTGCGAAGAACCATGGCAGTGGTCCGGCAGCGTTTCTGGTGGGCGTCACTGGAAACCGATGTCCGGGAGTATGTCCAGGCCTGCACCACCTGCGCCAGGGGCAAGGCTGTACATCAACAAGAAAAAGGACTCCTCCAGCCGTTGCCGTTGCCGTTGCCTCGACGCCCCTGGTCCCATATAGGCCTGGACTTCGTCATGGGTCTCCCTGCGTCCCAGGGTATGACGACCATCTTGACGATAGTGGACCGGTTCTCCAAGGCAGCCCACTTCGTGGCCCTCCCAAAGCTCTTGACGGCCCAGGAGGTCTGCAGTCCACCACGTCATGCGTCTGCATGGTATCCCTACGAACATCGTCTCAGACCGTGGTCCCCAGTTCTCCTCGCAAGTCTGGAGGAGTTTCTGTAGGGAACTGGGGCCACCGTGAGTGTCTCATCCAGGTACCACCCACAGACTAATGGACAAGCAGAGCGGGCTAACCAAGATCTGGATCAGGCCTTAAGGTGTGTAACCTCCATGCACCCTTCGGCCTGGAGTCAACATCTGGCCTGGATCGAGTACGCCCATAACAGCCAAATATCATCGGCGACCGGCCTCTCCCCATTCAAGGTGTGTTTGGGGTACCAGCCCCCTTTGTTTCCAGCTGTGGAGGGAGAGGTCGGGGTCCCCTCGGTCCAGGCCCACCTCAGAAGGTGCCGTCGGGTGTGGCGAACAGCCCGCTCTGCCCTTCTGAAAGCCCGGACGAGGGCAAAGAGCCATGCAGACCGCCGACGTACTCCGGCCCCCGCATACCAGCCCGGGCAGGAGGTTTGGCTTTCAACCAGGAATACAAGGTCTCTTAGATAATAAACCGACCCTTTTATTTTTTTTTTAACTATATGGATTTGAATGACATGCGATTACACCAATCATGCTTGAACCCTCGTGCGCATGCGTGAGTTTTTCACACGTGTCGGTGACGTCATTTCCCTGTGGGCAGGCCTTGAGTGAGATGTGGTCCCGCCCTCTCGGCTGAATTCCTTTGTTTCACACGCTGCTCGAGACGACGCGCGTTGCTTTATCAAAAATTTTTCTGGACCTGTGAGGAATATCCGAGTGGACACTATTCGAGAAATTAAGCTGGTTTTCTGTGAAAAGTTTAACGGCTGATGAGAGATTATGGGGTGTTTCTGTCGGTGTAAGGACTTCCCACGGAGCGGGACGTCCTGCAGCGCTTCCAGGCGCTGTCGTCGGCCTGTTTCGAGCTGAAACCATCCTAATTTAAGGCTTAATTCACCCAGGACATCGTGAGAGAACAGAGAAGATTCAGAAGAGGCCAGCATGAGGAATTTATGCGTACATTCCACTGTTTAAGGACATTTTTTTAATGAAAGACGTGCGCGCAAATTCGCCGAGTCGTTTCCGTGATGACTCGGCAAATCTGTGTGCGCCGCGACAGGAAAAACACCTCCGTGTTGAAAACCATTTGTAGAATTCAGGCGGCTTTTAATGGCTTTCAACAAGTGAGTAACTGAGAAATTGTTTAACAGCTTGGGCATGTTCCAACTTGCCCGTTAAGGTTTCCAACGGAGGTGTTTTTCCCGCCGCGACCCCCCGCGGTCGGGTCCAGCCCGACATGCGACTCTGCCCGCACGTTCTTTCATTACAAAATGACCGTTAACAATGGAATGTCCGAATAAACTCCTCATGCCGACTTCTTCTGAAAGTTCTCTGTTCTCTGACGACTTACTGCGTCAACAGAGCCTGAAATGTGGAAGTTTTCAACTTGAAATGGCGAGACGCTGCCGCCTCGAAGCGCAGATCGCCGTCAGGCGCCGTGGGCCGTCCTTAAAGCGACACTACCAGACCAAAATCTCTCATCAGCCGTTAAAATTTTTACCGAAAACCAGCTGAATTTATTGAATGGTGTCCACTCAGTTGTGTCTTACAGTTTTGAAAAAATTTTTATCAAACAAAGCAGCAGTCTCTGAGCCATTCCTAAACAATGAAAAAAATCGACGAGCGGGTGGACGACTCCTCACTCAAAGACTGCCCACAGGCGAATGACGTAACCGACAGGCGTGAAAAAACTCTCGCATGCCCACGAGGGTTCAAGCATGTCTGATGTAATCACACGTGATTCAAATCCATATGGTTTTTGAAAAAATAATAAGGTCGGATACTTTTCTAATAGACCTCGTATACCTCTGCATACGGACTCGCCTAAACTCACGGACAGGTACATCGGACCATACACCATCATCAAGGTCATTAGTCCAGCCACAGTGAAGCTCGGAGATTCACCCCGTATTTCACGTGTCCAAAATAAAGCTGTACCACACCTCAGACCTCTGCACCCCTGGAGCAGCGCCACCTCCTGCCCGCATCATCAACGGCGAGCCTGCGTGGACAGTCCGCAGGCTCCTTGATGTTCGCCAGAGGGGTTGGGGCCTCCAATATCTGGTGGACTGGGAGGGTTACGGACCCGAGGAACGCTCCTGGGTGAAGAGGAGCTTCATCCTGGATCCAGCCCTCCTGGCAGAGTTCTACCAGCGACATCCCGACAAGCCTGGTCGGGCGCCAGGAGGCGCCCGTTGGGGGGGGGGGGGGGGGTCCTGTTGTGTGGGCCGCCCGAAGAGGAGGTACTGCTGGCCCAACACCAGAGGGTGCCCTGCCTGGTGTCAGGCTTCAGGCACCAGAGGGTGTAGTCGCCTCGCAGGAGCACCAGGAGCCCGGAGCTGACAGCTGTCAGTCATCATCTCATCACCACATCACCGCCATAAAAGCCTGGGAGAATCATCAGAACCATGCCGAGTTATCAACTTACCAGACAGGTAAACCGACTCAGCCATTCTGTGCCGTATGCACACGTTCTTTGCAGAAGAGCTTTTTGCAGTCGTTAACCTTTTTGAACACTTGCAGCTTGTAGCCGAGTTTGTGGAAGTTGGAGGAGTTGGCGTCTCCACTCCTCACTTCAGACTTTGATTAAGTGATTCATAAGGCACTGCATGTACTCTGAGTTCCTGTGTTTGGAGGTGGAGGTTTTTCCCTCAGGAAGGAACTGTATTTTTGCTGACTGTTTGCTGGGTGTACACACACCCACCGTAACCTGTTTGTTTTTCCTGCCAGCAGTACCAGATCTGACCGCTGGGAGCAGTGGCCACCTGGGGACTCGGGATTTGGTGGCTCTGGTGTGTTGCAGGTCTCCGTTGGCAGTGGAACCTTGTGGGTCCCGGCTCTTCTCTGGATAAGGCATCTCCTATCCTCGGGCCTGCCCACACGTCACCTTCTTGTGGAACTTTTGATTGACAGACTAAAGCAGTATTTGACCTGTAGTGCACATTTGCAATATTAAATTGTCTTTATTGGCATCTCTATTGTCCGTTCATTTACGCCCCGTGTGGGTCCGTGTCTTACACTTTCCCAACAAATTGAAGTAAAGGAGAGGATTATCAAACTCTTAAAAGAGGTTAAATCATCACGCAATGTTGCAAAAGATGTTGGTTGTTCACAGTCAGCTGTGTCTAAACTGTGGACCAAATACAAACAACATGGGAAGGTTGTTAAAGGCAAACATACTGGTAGACCAAGGAAGACATCAAATCATCAAGACAGAAAACGTAAAGTAATATGTCTCAAAAATCGAAAATGCACAACAAAACAAATGAGGAACGAATGGGAGGAAACTTGAGTTAACGTCTGTGACTGAACTGTAAGAAACCGCCTAAAGGTAATGGGATTTACATACAGAAAAGCTAAACAAAAGCCATCATTAACACCTAAACAGAAAAAACAAGGTTACAATGGACTAAGAAAAAGCAATCGTGGAGTGTGGATGACTGGATGAAAGTCATATTCAGTGATGAATCTCGAATCTGCATTGGGCAAGGTGATGATGCTGGAACTTTTGTTTGGTGCCGTTCCAAAGAGATTTATAAAGATGACTGCCTGAAGAGAACATGTAAATTTCCACAGTCATTGATGATATGGGGCTACATGTCAGGTAAAGGCACTGGGGAGATGGCTGTCATTACATCATCAATAAATGCACAAGTTTACGTTGATATTTTGGACACTTTTCTTATCCCATCAATTGAAAGGATGTTTGGGGATGATGAAATCATTTTTCAAGATGATAATGCATCTTGCCATAGAGCAAAAACTGTGAGAACATTCCTTGCAAAAAGACACATAGGGTCAATGTCATGAGGTCAATCAGAAAAGTATCCTACCTTTTTATTAAAAAAAAAAACTATATGGATTTGAATGACGTGCGATTACA
This sequence comes from Thalassophryne amazonica, assembly GCF_902500255.1. NCBI lineage: Eukaryota > Metazoa > Chordata > Actinopteri > Batrachoidiformes > Batrachoididae > Thalassophryne > Thalassophryne amazonica. Next base: position 48,142,463 of record NC_047104.1, read on the forward strand.
CCAACCATGCTTGAACCCTCGTGTGCATGCGTGAGTTTTTTCACGCGTGTCGGTGACGTCATTTCCCTGTGGGCAGGCCTTTAATGAGATGTGGTTCAGCCCTCTCGGCTGAATTCCTTTGTTTCACACGCTGCTCGAGACGGCGCGCGTTGCTTTATCAAAATTTTTTCTGGACCTGTGAGGAATATCCGAGTGGACACTATTCGAGAAATTAAGCTGGTTTTCGGTGAAAAGTTTAATGGCTGATGAGAGATTATGGGGTGTTTCTGTCGGTGTAAGGACTTCCCACGGAGCGGGACGTCGCGCAGCGCTTCCAGGCGCCATCGTCGGCCTGTTTTGACCTGAAAACATCCTAATTTAAGGCTTAATTCACCCAGGACGTCGTGAGAGAACAGAGAAGATTCAGAAGAGGCCAGCATGAGGTCTTTATGCGGACATTCCACTGTTTAAGGACATTTTGTAATGAAAGACGTGTGCGCAAATTCGCCGAGTCGTTTCCGTGACGACTCTGTGAATATGTGTGCACCGCAACAGGAAAAACACCTCCGTGTTGAAAACCATTTGTAAAATTCAGGCGGCTTTTGATGGCTTTCAACAAGTGAGTAACTGAAAAATTGTTTAACAGCTTGGGCATGTTCCAACTTGCCCCTTAAGGTTTCCAACGGAGGTGTTTTTCCTGTCACGACCCCCCGCGGTCGGGTCCGGCCCGACATGCGACTCTGCCCGCACGTTCTTTCATTACAAAATGTCCGTTAACAATGGAATGTCCGAATAAACTCCTCATGCCGACTTCTTCTGAAAGTTCTCTGTTCTCTGACGACTTCCTGGGTCAACAGAGCCTGAAATGTGGAAGTTTTCAACTTGAAACGGCGAGACGCTGCCGCCTCGAAGCACAGATCGCCGTCAGGCACCGTGGGCCGTCCTTACGGCGACATTACCAGACCAAAATCTCTCATCAGCCGTTAAAATTTTTACCAAAAACCAGCTGAATTTATCGAATGGTGTCCACTCAGTTGTGCCTTACAGTTTTGAAAAAATTTTGATCAAACAAAGCAGCAGTCCCTGAGCCATTCCTAAACAATGAAAAAAATTGACAAGAGGGTGGGCGACTCCTCACTCAAAGACTGCCCATTGGCGAATGACGTAACCGACAGGCGTGAAAAAACTCTCGCATGCCCACGAGGGTTCAAGCATGTCTGATATAATCACACGTGATTCAAATCCATATGGTTTTTGAAAAAAATAATAAGGTCAGATACTTTTCTAATAGACCTCGTAGTCCGGATCTTAATTGAAAATCTTTGGTGGAAGTTGAAGAAAATGGTCCATGACAAGGCTCCAACCTGCAAAGCTGATCTGGCAACAGCAACCAGAGAAAGTTGGAGCCAGACTGATGAAGAGTACTGTTTGTCACTCATTAAGTCCATGCCTCAGAGACTGCAAGCTGTTACAAAAGCCAGAGGTGGTGCAACAAAATACCAGTGATGTGTTGGAGCGTTTTTTGTTTTTCATGATTCCATAATTTTTTTCCTCAGAATTGAGTGATTCCATATTTTTTTCCTTCTGCTTGGTCTAAAAAAGTAACTGTTACTGACTGCCACATTTTTTTTTCCTGATTTCTTATAGTGTTTCTTAAAGCCAGAAAGTTGCCATTTGAAATGACTTTAGTTTTGTGTCATGTCTGTGATCTGCTTTTTTTCTACAAAATTAAACAACTGAATGAACATCCTCCGAGGCCGGTGAGTCCATAATTTTTGCCAGGGGTTGTAGTTATGAAATCGTTCAACCTCTTTACAAATATCTTTTCAAGAATTTTTGAAAATTGTGGTAACAATGAGATTGGCCTGTAGTTTGAAAAGGCATGTTTGTTGCCAGATTTGAACAGTGGTATCACTTTAGCTATTTTCATTTTGGAAGGAAATTTCCCAGTCATTAATGACAAATTACAAATATAAGTTAAAGATTTAATAATACAACCAATAATATTCTTTATCAAAAACATATCAAGATTGTAAGTGTCAGCTGATTTTTTCCTTTTAGTTTATGAACTATATCAATAATTTCATTTTCATTGATTTCTTTAATATACATTGAATCCAGAATTGGGTTAATTGTTTTACTGTTGTCCAAAGAACACGTTTTTAGGATACAATTAAATTTGATAATTTTTTACCCACATTAACAAAATAGTTGTTGAAATGATCTGCAATAAGTGTGTCAGAAATAATTGTATAAAATTAAGCTGGATAATCTTCAACAACTGTCTTCTTTTTAATGATTTCATTTAAAAGCTTCCAGGTACCTTTAATGTTGGTTTTATTTTTTCCAATAAATCCCTGTAGTACTGCTTCTTACATGATCTCATAATGTTAGTTAATTTGTTTTTGTATATCTTGTATTTACTCTTATCCTCAATTGTTCTGCGCTTTAAAAATTGCTTATTCAAAAGATTTTTCTTTTTACATGCATTTAGCAGTCCCTTAGTGATCCAAGGCTTGTCAGTATTTTGCTTGTGTGCAATATTTGATATCAGTGGGCAATGTTTATCATACGACTTGGAGATAATGGAGATAAATAATTCATATAAATGGTCAATGTCTTCAGTATAGATGCCACGCCAGTCTTGGTGCAATAAATCCGTTGCAAGATTGGCTTTAGATTTCTTAGTTATTTTTCTTTTGAGATTTGGAGTGCCAATATGATCAACTTTATCAACTAAAGAATTGTAAACAACAAAAACAGACCTCTGTGTTTATCGCACAGACCTCGCTAATGCTCAGTCCGTACTTACACCTCAGTCTGATATTTTCCCATACAGACCTCACACTCGGTTAATAATCCTTTAATATTTGCTGTGAGTTCAAGTTTAAATAAACTGTGTTCAGGAGGTGGGATACTGTGTTTCAAATATTCTAAATGTTCTGTTTAGTTTTGTCTGAGTCTCTTCCAATAACCTGTTGAAAGGGAATCCTTTTATTTTCATATAATTGATAATAAAACAGATTTTTTAAAAACAATATGAAATACTATATTCAAATAACATGTCATTCAGAACATAGACCCGAATGACATAAAAAGTGCTTATTATCAACTCAGTCCTTTATTATAAAGTTTTTTGGGATTTATTTTCAAAACTTTTATTTTGAAAAAGTTTTTTTGGGACCACCATATTCATGGACAGGATATCGAAGCGTAGTCGGGGGGAGGAGGGTTTCCGGTTTGGTGGGCTCAGGGTCTCATCACTGCTTTTTGTAGATGATGTGGTCCTGTTGGCCTCATCGGCCGGTGACCTCTAACACTCACTGGATCGGTTCGCAGCTGAGTGTGAAGTGGCTGGGATGAGGATCAGCACCTCTAAATCTGAGGCCATGGTTCTCAGCAGGAAACCGATGGATTGCCTACTCTGGGTAAGGAATACGGTTTTGCCCCAGGTGAAGGAGTTCAAGTACCTCGGGGTCTTGTTCACGAGTGAGGGGACGATGGAGCATGAGATTCGTCAGAGAATCGGCGCAGCAGGGACGGTATTGCATTCACTCTACTGTACTGTTGTGATGAAAAGGGAGCTGACCCAAAAGGCAAAGCTCTCGATCTCCTGGTCAATCTTCATTCCTACTCTCACCTATGGTCATGAGGGTTGGGTCATGACCGAAAGAACTACATTGCGGGTGCAAGCGGCCGAAATGGGCTTCCTCAGGCTGGCGTCTTCCTTAGAGATAGGGTGAGAAGTTCGGTCATCCGTGGGGAGCTCGGAGTAGAACCGCTGCTGCTTCGCAGCATGTTGTGAAGCACCTTGTGGCTCTTGTCTGTGAAAGGTGCTATATAAATAAAATTTACTTACTTACTTACTTCGTGTTGAAAGGAGCCAGCTGAGGTGGTTCAGGCATCTGGTAAGGATGCCTCCTGGGCACCTCCCTAGGGAGGTGTTCCAGGCACGTCCATCTGTTAGGAGACCCTGGGGATGACCCAGGACTAGGTGGAGCGATTATATCTCCACACTGGTCTGTGAACGCCTCGGGTCAATGTGGCCCGGGAAAGGGAAGTCTGGGGTCCCCTGCTGGAGCTGTTGCCCCCATGACCTGAACCCGGAAAAGTGGTTGAAGATGAGTGAGTCAGTGATAAACAAAGCGGTTTTGGACTGCCAGAGACCAGCCAATGACGTCACAGTGCCGCTCTACTCTGATTGGCTGTCACCCCCACTCCTCAAAAAAAAAAACAAGCAAAAAACCCAAAAAAACGGATTTGCATGATTCATAGCATAAAAATATGAAACAGAATGTGACTTTTTAACCTTTTAAAATATCTCTTAAAATAGGTCAAGGTTAGCCATCTTTGAAGTTGTCCAAGGTCTGTGTCAAAAGAATGTTCCCTGTGAATTTGAAGACTGGCAGTAATAGGACTGAGCTTATGCTGAACACAGACAGCCGGAGAGACAGACGGAGAGACAGACGGTCAGACGGACGGACGCAAGGCCAAACGTCAGTCTATAAAGGATACCATCCTTCATAATGCTTCCAAATATGAAAGAGCAAAACCTGGAGGCATCGGAGTTGTCGGTTTAAATCATGTGGTACTTGGTGATGAAGCCTTGCTTTATTACCAAATCTTGCAGGTGTCGTCTTGCAGGTGTGTCATGTGGAAGGTTCGGTGAGCAGAGCGTGGCGTGTCAGTAGACACAGTCCAAGGTCACCAGATTCGCCCCGTGTCTTATACTACCTTTCACAGTTGGCATACAGCACTGTATGCCAACTATGCCAACTACAGAGCCCTAGTCCCTCTGTGTGCACAGTACTTCTCCTTCACCAGTACTTGCTCTGCCACATCTTGTCTATTGTCTCATTAGTGCCTGGTTGTTAAACTCTCAAATCCCTGCATACAGTGCTGTGAATATAACTGATAAGAACAGGAGAACACCCCCCCCTCCACCCCAACCCCAGTGGGGACGTGTCGTTTCTTTTCTAATCAGCGTCCCTCAGGTCAAATGTTGCACTGCAGTCACAGTGCAAAACCACATAAATAGATGCACCTATGACAAACCACACAGGAGAACGAGGGCCATCAGAAAACAAATAAGACCGTGGCTACAGCGCTGTTTTATTATGGTCCAGTACACAAACAGTACAGGCCGAGAACACTCTGAAATATCTGACGACGACATCAGGAGAGATCAGTCAGATCTCGACATGTGCTGTGCAACGTTTGTGCTCCAGTAAGAAATGAACCAAAGTTCCAGTTCAGTGGAGACAAAATCTAATGCAAAGTCTTATCTTAGCTCGGTCTGAAGAGCAAATGTGAGAATGTCTTTGAGATTGTAAAGTTAAAACCCCATAAGAACATTCATGAACCAGTCACTTCATATTTGCATGTATCTCTCTGAGAAAACGCAGTTGTAAAGAGTAACTTCAGGTCATTACTTGAAATTAAAAAAGAAAAAAAAAAACTAATTCCTGTGCAGTCTGCAGAAGATCGCAGCTTTTTAAAAGAAAAGACACTACAAAATTAGCACTGCCTCTCACCAAGGAATGTACGGGTCACATTTAACATTTCAGGCCAACAACAGACACTCGGCTGAAGGCGTCATCACTCAGCACTGGAAGAGGTGTGCTATGAATCACACAGTAGGTCTGAAGGAGAAAGGACTAAACCTTGAAGCCTTGACAAGGTGTGTAACAAATGCTCCCATGTTCCCCCTAAGGTTATGCATAATATATAAAACAAAAGCAGATAATAAAAGATGAGATGGTAGAGAGTCTTCTCACTGTCAGTATTCTTGTCAATACACCATAAAACCTCATAACTTCAAAGCAAATATATCAATTATTGCATTTCAGAAAAAAAAGATTAGTGTTGATTAATCTTAATATTTGTGTAGGATTTAGTGTCATCTAGTGGTCTGTTGCAAGACGCATTACGCCATTGCTGATTACGACATTCTTTGGTGACGGGAATTCACGCTCCCTTGCTTTCTCTTGTGATTACTAATATGTATGATCCTCTCTTTCACAAAAATGAGGGATCTCAAACTTGTTAGTCTTTTTACAATTCATTACAAAAAAAAAAAAGTGACAGCGATAAATTGAACCACCAGATGCTGTTCTGTTTTTTTAAAACTTGCAGGGTGAAATGACAAATGTATTTCTGTGAAGTACTTTGTTCCCAGTGGTAGCTTTTTGAAAATGTCACTGAACAACGAGGGAAACTAGGACGTATTTGTGCACAACGAGGCAAACACCAATAAAATACTTTTGGCTGAACCTTTACTTTGAGCAAAGCCCAGTGTTAATGCCAACTGAGCGAGACGATACAGAATTTTAGTGAGGCGGCCACCACGCATTTAACTCTATGCAGGAAACCACCCGGTATAAACAAGGTATACATTCCAGCTTTTGAGGGAGTTTTGTTGTGATTTGGTGCTATATAAATAAAATAAATTGAAACTGGAACATCTGTGATGAAATAATGAAAAATGAAAGTCAACATAGAAAGTGTAGTTCCTTTAATGGCCACATATCATTGGCTCCAAAAGCATGTCAATTCCCATAGAACCCCATGTTAAAACACCAACTTTACAGCAAAAAGAAACATGGTTACAGCCAGCACAAAATATGTTTAGCTAGTTTACCCATTTGTATATAAAAATTCACTGTACGGGAGTTAATTGTTATATAACTTATCTGTTTAACATATTTTAAGCCATAAATTGATGAATAATTAGGGGTGTGGTCACGAGTGTGCTGCGTCGAGGGTCCAGCTAGCATTTGCTGCTAAATGCTGTGGACTCAACTGTGTTTGTCTTTTCTCAGCATTTTCTTACATATATTTGAGATAATATGTCTTACTGTGCAGTAAAGTGTACTAACACACCAGCTAAGAAGTCTGTGCTCCAGCGTTTCCGTTGAGTGAAATTTTAATATTTAATTTCTATGTTAGCGCTAATTAGCAATGATCAATAGCTTACCAAGCTACTGATCATTGCTAATTAGCTACAGTTACAGTGTCACATTTATTGAAACAATATGCAGGAGTTTGTTTTTACTACCTTCACCACCTGTTATACGAACCAATTAAATATCCAAATTACAGTGACCAAGACTGTGGGTCTCAACTAGATTAATAACTTATACACTGCAAAACTGGCAGTCTGTGGATAGTGTCTATTTGTGTCCAGTCTTTCAGTGTTAATTTTTCACTGTTCTTGTTATGCTAATGTCACACTGACAGTGTTAAGATAACACTGTTAGTGTTACATTGACACTTTTAGTGTTACATTAACACTTTCAAAAGTGATAACTGAAAAGAGTGGATACATACAGATATTTTCTAGTGTTAACACTACTGATTTTGCTGTGTAGATGGGGGGGAGGGGGTGCATGTTCTTTGGATGGCTCTTTGGATGAACTCAATTCAATTATGTGCAGGATTTCCATCTAATAAATACATATATGTAGTCCCAACTAAATTAAATTATCTTGCATGGATGCGCTTTATTTGAGTTGGGGCTACATATATTTTTGATGGAAATCCTGCTCATAATTGAATTGAGTTCATCCAATGCATCAGTTTTTTGAGTGTGGGTGGTGCCTGACTCCACCTAACTCCAAGCCAACCCATAAATGGAGGTGCGTGGAGCAAAGGTAAGACCTAGATGGTACAAATGAACCCTGAACATGATGGCGCCAACGAGAACCGCCCCAATTGAGCTTCAAACACTCTCTTTGGAAACCACAAGCTGATGTCGTAGAGGGTTTGTCCAGTACAGTCTGTGGTTAGTATTCTGCTTTAAAAAATCTAAAAGAAAGTAAATGCTATTTAAGAAAACCTGCTAAAAGTATAACAGTAGGATTATGTGTATAGTAATAGTTAGAGCCTGCATCTGACCTTGACCATTAAAACACCTTAAATCCTTTACTCAGTACTTTTTGTGGAGTGGAGTACTTCATCATTCTATCACTTTTTTTTTTTTAGTGCAGCCACCCAATAGGGACAGAACAGACCGGTGATCCGAAAAGGTCAGCTCAGCAGGCTGTCCAGCACCGCCTCATCTGCATAGATGAGCAAATAAAAAGTGACCAGTCTTAGGAGAATCTTTAGATTTAAAATTTTCAGCCAGGCCACGGAAAGAGGACATCATATTATGGCTCGGGGAAGACGGGGAGGAACGTGATCAGGTGCTTAAAAGAGACTCAGGTGCTGGAAAGAGAAATTTAATGACCCCCCGAGAGGAGATAAAGCCAAAGCAGACTGACTTAAAACCAAACCGTAGCAGGGCACAGGACATTAAAATGTGTTCATCCCTTTTTGCAAGTTGACATTTCAACTTTCAACTTCAACTTTTTTTTCTTGTATAGCGCCAAATCACAACAAACAGTTGCCCCAAGGCGCTCCACATTGCAAGGCAAGGCCATACAATAATTATGAAACACAGTCTACGTCTAAAGCAACATAACCAAGGGATGGTCCAGGGTCACCCGATCCAGCCCTAACTATAAGCCTTAGCGAAAAGGAAAGTTTTAAGCCTAATCTTAAATGTAGAGAGGGTATCTGTCTCCCTGATCTGAATTGGGAGCTGGTTCCACAGGAGAGGAGCCTGAAAGCTGAAGGCTCTGCCTCCCATTCTACTCTTACAAACCCTAGGAACTACAAGTAAGCCCGCAGTCTGAGAGCGAAGCGCTCTAATGGGGTAATATGGTACTACGAGGTCCCTAAGATAAGATGGGACCTGATTATTCAAAACCTTATAAGTAAGAAGAAGAATTTTAAATTCTATTCTAGCATTAACAGGAAGCCAATGAAGGGAGGCCAACACGGGTGAGATATGCTCTCTCCTGCTAGTCCCCGTCAGTACTCTAGCTGCAGCATTCTGAACCAACTGAAGGCTTTTTAGGGAACTTTTAGGACAACCTGATAATAATGAATTACAATAGTCCAGCCTAGAGGAAATAAATGCATGAATTAGTTTTTCAGCATCACTCTGAGACAAGACCTTTCTGATTTCCACAACCCAAAGTGATTTGCCTCTTAATGAGTAAAATTTAAGGTGAGATGTGACAATTTCCTGGGGTTTGTGGATAATATATGTAGACGTATGCATCAAAGGTAGGAAGAAAAGCCACCGTGTAACAGTTTGCCTCACTGAGGTGTATGAGCTGGTGCTGCCGTGACAGATGGTGCGGTCAACTTGAAAACAACGGGTGAAGGACGCAACAGCTAAGATGTCATGAAATGTTCCTGCCTTCATCCATATTGACTTAGTGTGAGCGCAGGTAAGATGACCTTCCATCAGGATCCTGTTTTAATGCACTACATCAACTTTAAAACGTGTGTTTCCATTCCCCAGACTAGAGCGTGCATGGTGCACGCTCATCAAGAAGGTCCAAAGATCAAGCGGCTCCACAGAATGCCTCCTCGCTGATTTACAACACAGAAGAAGCCTTGAGACTCCTGCTCACATTTCCTGCAGAGTACCTGACAGAGATGTAATCTCCATTCAGCGTCTGTGTCTGAGGATGCTCCTTGGATCACGTCAGGCTGAGCAGAGGTGAGGCACAGACAGAGGGCTGGACACAAATGCAGGCTCACAAACAGGACGTATGAGTAAAAATCAGGGTCTTTAATACAGGCAAGGGTTCCTAAAACAGGAAGGCAGTCCGTGGAGCAAAAGTACCAGGCAGGGGCGAGACAGAAGACGCGGTCATAAACAAGCAGGGTCACTACACGAGCAAACTGGGTTTTCAGAGCTGAGGCAAAAAGCAGGAAAACAGAGCAGAGTCAAAAAATGGCTAGGCAAAACAGGACTGTGACGGAGTGCTGGTAAGTGATGTAAATGAACAAACGAGCAGTGGGGGAGTGAACAGACGCAGTTTAAATAAGGAAGGCAATGACAGGAAAACAAGATGCACGTGAGGACGAAGGATCTGGAAAGGGGGCGTGGCTGACAGATGAAGAACAGGTGCAAGAGAGTGAGGGAAAAAAAAAACACAATGCAGACTGAACCAAGAGAACTAAGTGACTGGAAAATTAACAGTGGAAAATGTGACGTGCTTAATGCAGACAATAATTAATGTGGGCAAAACAAAAGGGGGAAAACTAGAAAATAATGTGACTAATCTAACAAAGTGGGAAAGTAGGAGATCGATAATAATAAACAAAACTGGAACAAAACTGTCTATGAATAAAGTATAAAAATATACAAAACACTAAAGATAAATAATAAGCAAAACCTGTGCGTAAAACAAAATGCAAAGAATGTGAAAACTAAGCAAAACTAAAACTGAACACAAAATGAATAGTAACAAAGTAAAACTCATGACTACCAGAACCTAACTAGAATAATAAGACAGAGAAGATAAATAAGAAGCAAGACCAGAGAATGCATAACATGACAAACAAACGATAACCAAGAATGAAACTAATGACTCAGGAATACACAAAGAAAAGCAATAAATGACTGAACCGAAAATACAATACATGAGTGAACCAAGAATACAATAAAGAATCAAACCGGGGATCACTGAATAATACATGAACACGAATAATCAGACCCAAACAAGAATGAAAATAATCAAGTGGCAAAAAATAAAAACAACAATAAAGTCAAGACCGGCCAAAAATGGAAGGAAAAGAAAAGGGGACGAATAAGACAGGCACCCAAACCGGACTAAAGGATGACAGATCATATGTAGCCATATGTAACCATGACAACACATGAGATGATTTATGTCAGTGTCAGCTGCATTTTTTCCATTGATATAAAATAAGTCAGTCAATGCAAGAAGGAGACTTGTCTCAAGTGGAGAAGGAAAGCTGCACTGCAAATTGAATAACTGTTATAGTATAATAATAATAATAATAATAATAATAATAATGATTCAGCTTATTCAGTTTCCTACTTCTCCCATACTACTAATTAGTTAGTACTGATGTATAGTACTGATGTGTGTGTATATATATATATATATATATATATATATATATATATATATGTGTGTGTGTGTGTGGTGTGTGTGTGTGTGTGTGTGTGTGTGTGTGTGTGTGTGTGTGTGTGTGTGTGATTGTTGACAAGACCACTCAAAAATGACTGGACAGATTTCTGTCAAACTTGGTCGGAATATTACTTGGACAAATATCTGGAGGTGATAAGATTTTGGTACGACAAAGGTCAAGGAAAAAAAATCATTTGAAAAAACTTTTTTTTTTTTTTTTGGTACTTTGCAGGAATATTACTTGGACAGATATCAAGAGGTGGTTACATTTTGGAGCAGTTTGGTCAGTGGTCAAGGTCAAGGAAAACATGGTCCAAAAAACTCCTTTTTTAAAGTATATCTCAACAATGAAGAACCCTTGATGGATGAGCTGAAGAATATATTAAAGGGTTAATCGAGCAAGTGAGGTTAATAATTCGTTTATTATATGGCTACTATATATATAATCATGCAAACTTACGGTATTGCCTGAATATGAAGGCTGCTGATGGTTTTGGGCTCGTAGTCAGACCTGTTCGCGTCACCTCCATGAAGAACTTGCTTAAAAGATGGTCAGGTTAGCTGGTAAGCTTTCAATCTGTGTATTTTTTCCGATGCTGTTTAGATATTTATGGAGTACGTTCGTGTCCAACTTGGTTTGTAATGAATATGATACATGATCTGGACCGACTGTCATGGTAACAGTCTGATATGGGAAAATATCAGACCGGAAAGCTGATCATTTTAGCTGCCGTGTAGTGTCGTAGCCAACAAATAATGACCATTATTATTATTATTATTATTATTGTTGTGTGTTATATACTACCTGCAAGCTCAACTGCATGTTGCACGTTAAGAACATTTATAGTAATAGATAAGAATTTATAATAACAAATTTAAGAATTTCATAATACTGTATTACTGTAGATTAATTACCTGAGATTTAACTCTTTATGTCTGATATTTTGCACTTTTCATTGTGTACTCTAAGTTTGAGTTACAGGATACACCTAGAAGTCTTCTAATTATACAAAATATATGGATAAATAATTGGATACACAGACCTGCCCACATGCACTTGACTTGACCCCGAGCACTTTTGACGGGAGCAGATTAATTTTTGCCCCATGTGGAATAGATCGCTTTTCACTTCACTGCAGCCCCCAGAGTTGTCCACGTCTCAGAAAATCCCTGCAGCGATAGAAGAGAAAAGCAGTGCAAGGTGTGCAGACATTAGTCTTCATCAGACCTGTGAGACAATGACACTTATGAAGACCTATGTCATTTAATATACATAACCAGCTTTATCGCAGAAAATGGGAGCAAAACGCACAATACATCGCCTGGAGCAACCCAGGGCTGGGGTAACCAGGAGACAGGAGCAGAATCAGCCTTGTCTTTCTGTCATGACTGGAATGAAGAAATGTCTCATTGTGCCAAAAGAAGCACCAATTTAAAAACACAACACAGCTTTACAGAGATTTCCCAGACATTATTACCTTAACCAACGAGGTTATGCTGTCACTGATGTCTGTCTGTGTTACTGTGTTGTCAGCAGGATATCTCAAATCCACACAAACAGATTTGAATCTAATTTGGTGGAGTGGTAGAGCTTGGGCCCAGAAAGAGCTGATCAAATTTCACAGTAAGGAAAGGATCTCATCTCAGATCAGATCGAGTTCTTCCAGCTTCTCCTTTGTTCACCGCAGATCCGAATGGGTCTGCATGATGATTTGGCACACGCTTCATGCCGGAAGCCCTTTCTGATGCAACTCCCCGTTACATAGAGAATGGGCAGGGGTGGCCTTGAACCTGAAACCTTCTACTCTGGAAGCAAGCACACGAACCACTTGGCGGCCACCAATTGCTGACCCCAATTCCTTTCAAGCTGATCTTGTCTCAGAATGTTGGTCTCTGATTCTGATTGATTAGATACTGTAAGCAGGACTGCTGATTAATTCAGTGATCAAACTCAAACACCATGATGATCTGCCATCTGATCCTGATTTCTTTGATCTTAAATACACAAGCAAGACAGACAGATAAACAGACAGGGACAAACAGCAAAAACAATAAAGATAAATAATCAAAACCATCAGGATCAATGTGATCAGGTCCAAAGATCAGCATCAAAGTTGAACAATAAAGCTCAAAGTTCAACAATCCAAAATAAACAGCACCAAACGTGATCAAAGCTCAATCAGTAGGATTAAATATCAGTGAGTAGGGCTAAAGGTCAGATAAGTATTATACAGATGAGTCATTGGGAACTAAGATGTTGATCAAAGATGAGTAATCACAACTGTAATTCAGTGAATCAGAAATAAAAAGCACAAAATATGGATAGATGCTTGGTGATGTAGATTAAAGGCCAGAAATCAGGATCAAACATTAGGATCAATGATGAGTGATCAGGATCAAAAGATCATGATCAAAATAATCTATGATCTTGATCTATGATTCTGGGTGCTGTAGTTTAATCCTAAAGTGTTATCATCTTTGATCCTGATGACTCATTGTTGACCTGCATGACTGAACTTTTATCCTGATCACTAAATATTGATCATCAACTTTGACCGTGATTGCTTAACTTTGATCCAGATCTTTGATCCTGTTCACTCTTCACTGGTCCTCACCTTTGATCCTGATTGCTGACCCTTAAGCCTCATCATCAAGCACTGATCCTGCTTAAAGCCTTTTATTTCTGATCACTGAATTTAGACCTTTGTTGCTCATCTTTGATCCTGATTGCTGACCTAGAATCGAAATAACCAAGCATTGATCCTGGTTAGTACATTTTATTTCTGATCACAATTGTCTGTCCATTGGTGCACTTAAGTCCAGATTCTGGTAATGATCAGGATGTGGTGGAAGAGAATGTATTTTCAGACACAGGTGGAATTTGGTTGAGGGTTTATAGATGACTGTGGGGCCTTGGTGAGGTAAAGAGACTCTGCCTGTCAGCTATTACACATATTTTTCTGATATCTGATGAAGAAGGCATCTGTCTAATACATGGAAAGAGCACATCTACAACTCAAACATGGTAGATCAATAAGGGGGTTTTAAAGAAATGTTTGATACAATCTGCTGGTAAAGCACCTCAGAGATCACCACATACCATCTTTACTTTATCATCAGTGGGGGTAAAAAAAAAAAGATCATTTCACTGAGACCTTTCATTAATCAATTTAGAATCGACAAGCAATTATTTCTCCTGGTTAAAGTGCACGCCATCAATCTGCACTGTCCAATTAGCCCGGCACACTTTCTAAACACACTCTTTTTGACCTCTTCTGTGTGACTCTTGTGTGAGCTTATGTGCAAAACTTTTCTGCATGAAACTTCAAACTGACCCGATAGGACAGTTTGAAGTTTCAAAGGTCGCCTCACATCTCATTATACAGTTTGAGTGTAAAGTGCACTGGAGGCTGGAGAATACCCAAACCCCAACGGGCTCTTTATTGTTTATCAATAAACGTTCATTATTATCAGGTTGTCCTAAAAGTTCCCTGAAAAGCCTTCAATTAATTCAAAATGCTGCAGCTAGAGTGCTGACAGGGACTAGAAGGAGAGAGCATATTTCACCCATATTGGCCTCTCTTCATTGGCTTCCTGTTAATTCTAGAATAGAATTTAAAATTCTTCTTCTTACTTATAAGGTTTTGAATAATCAGGTCCCATCTTATTTTAGGGACCTCATAGTACCATATCACCCCAATAGAGTGCTTCGCTCTCAGACTGCAGGCTTACTTGTAGTTCCTAGGGTTTTTAAGAGTAGAATGGGAGGCAGAGCCTTCAGCTTTCAGGCTCCTCTCCTGTAGAACCAGCTCCTAATTCTGATTAGGGAGACAGACACCCTCTCTACTTTTAAGATTAAGAAAACTTTCCTTTTTGAAAAAGCTTATAATTAGGGCTGGATCAGGTGACCCTGAACCATCCCTTAGTTATGCTGCTATAGACTTAGACTGCTGGGGGGTTTCCCATGATGCACCCAGTGTTTCTTTTTATTCACCTCTTTTTGCTCTGTATGCACCACTCTGCTTTTAATCATTGGTGATTGATCTCTGCTCTCTTCCACAGCATGTCTTTTTCCTGATTCTCTCCCCTAAGACTAAGGCACTTTTGATTGAGATATAATGAAAATATACACCAAATGGGCTTTTCAATATTAAATTCCAATGTCCACAATCCGGATCAGGTCCAAATCAAACTTTATCAGGTGATAGTGAGTGACAGTCTGCAACTCATTTTCAAATATGAGAGTGATTGGGGTTATGTTTGATAATGTAAAATACTCATTAAATGGGATTTTCAATGTTAAATTTAAATGGCCACAAAATCTGTATCTGGATCAGACCTGGGTCAAACTTTGTCACTTGATAAATGATGCCATCCTACTTAACGATCCCAAATATGAAAAAAATGTATCTTTTTTGACAAAGTTATGAATTTTGAATATTTGTTCAATGTTAAAGATAGGGATTTTTCCAGTTTTCCAGGATTTTTCCTGACTCTGCCCTTTAACTTATGACCTTGAAACTTGAATCAGGTCTTGCCTATCAGGATATGACTCTTCTGTAAAAATGTCATAACGATCAGGCCCGGATCCAGACCATAAATTTTTTACGCATCGTTTGTCATCTGTAAAAAAAAAAAAAAATCTTGAATAATCCAGAATAGTGCCAAACGTGTCCCCGCAGTGAACACAGCTTTTCGGTGGTTTTCATGTCAACTTATAGTCCGTAAATCATATGGATTTTTCCGAGTTTCAGAGTCATACGGATGTAAAAATAAAGTCGGATATTCAGGGTTTGGTCTGCAGCAGGTCTGTAATCAACCGTTTCTGCAGCATGACTCCACTTTGAAGCCGTGAACCATTGAAGCAATGCTTCGATCCACTAGCTCGTTGGTTCTTTGATTCGCTGCTCTTCAGAAACGGCAAGTTCGCTTCTTAACCCCTCTCAAAGCCATTAAAATAACGTGAGTCACTTTTGTGTGGATTAAAGTCACTAACTGGGACTCTTGTCTTGTTGCAGTCAAGAAACGAGAATCATCCTCCGTTCCGTCACAGCTCCAAATGCTGCGCGGCTCTCTGCTGAGACAGAGTCCGGTCAGAATTAATAACTTCAAAACAAATTGCCGCTTTAAATAAAATGACACCTCTTTCCAAACGCTGTCATACAGACAAGAAATTACAATCGACTAAAACGGGTTTTTCCTCCCAAAATGAAACGTGCTGTTTCTTTACAAATTACATCCTGAAGTGAAGCACAGCAGCTGCAAGAGCTCAGCTCAGATATATGGAAACACATACAGTATATGCCAGTAATGTCTGAAAGGAAATGCTTTTGACAAAACTACAGATTTTGTTTATTCCTATTTATGTCCAGAGATTAAGGATCCACCATGTAGAGTTTATGTCCAAAGTTTAAGGATCCAGTGATTAATTTCATATTTATTTACTTTAAGACTCAATAAAATGTTCAATTTCAATTTAATCGGCTTATAAAGTGCCAAATCACAACAAAATCTAAATATACTCAAACAGATACATCACAATTGTACACATATCACAATTGTTATATGTGTACAATTGAGATGTATTTGTTTTAGTATATTTAGTCATGGACATGATGAATATTGTTACCTGCTGGACTGTTTCTAATTTTGATTGGTATCAATGGAAAATGTCTTCTGTGAACTCTCTGTATCTCAGTATATTATTAAGAATATATGCAGTCATATTTTTATTGATTTTATCAATTTAAAAACATATATAGATTCAGGTATAATTGAAAGATTTTGGCAATAAATTTGATCCTGTTTACAGCCAATTTTTATAATAGTGTTGTTTTTTTAGGACATCATATTTATACAAATAAGAAGTGTTCACTATGGTCTATGAAGTATAATAAATATATTAAAAGAAGTGTGACAGTGTATGTTGCACACGAATAAAAGAATGAAGATTATTGAATAACAAGAAGCGTATGATTTTTATTTTATCAGTGGGCAAAAATGCATCTGTCAGATTTTTACTCTGGATCCAGCCCTGACGATATAGGATAAATTGTGAGCTCCAGGCTGTTCACAAACAGACAAACAAACAAACAAACCAGAGAAAACATAACCTCATAACCAAACATGACTTCATTGGTGGAGGTAAATATCAACAAGGCTGCAAATGAAGAATGATATGGATTCTTGATGTCTGGAAGACAGAGTAACATAATGCCCTGCACAGATGCTCCAACACGTAGTCGAGGAATGTCATGTGTGCCTGGAGATTATTGTGTTATTAATGCTCACATGACCATTTTGGGATTTCATGATGGCTGTATTGAGGTTGCGAAACTGTTTTTGTGACTGTATGTTCACAGAGAATGGGTGGGCATAAAGAAGAAAAAAATGACTTTATGCATCATCAGCTTCTTTTGTATTGGCAGCATGATTCAAACTAAACAGAATGTTTCACTGTTTTATAAAGGTGTGCACCATATGGTGAAGCACCATATTTGCCAGTGTATTTTCAGAGCCTGCAATGAGAATAACCCCAATTCCAATGAAGTTGGGATGTTGTGTACAATGTAAATAAAAGCAGAATACAATAATTTGCAAATCCTCTTCAACCTATATTCAATTGAATACACCAAAAAGACAAGATATTTAATGTTCAAACTGATACACTTTATTGTTTTTGTGCAGATATTTGCTCATTTTGAAATGGATGCCTACAACACGTTTAAAAAAAGCTGGGACAGGGCAACAAAAGACTTGGAAAGTTGATGAATGCTCAAAGAACACCTAATTGGAAACAGGTGAGTGTCATGATTGGGTATAAAAGGAGCGTCCCCAAAAGGCTCAGCCATTCACCAGCAAAGATGGGGCAAGGATCACCACGTTATGAACAACTGTGTGAAAAAATAGTCCAACAGTTTAAGAACAATGTTTCTCAATGTTCAATTGCAAGGAATTTAGGGATTCCATCATCTACAGTCCATAATATAATCAGAAGATTCAGAGGATGTGGAGAACTTTCTACATGTAAGTGACAAGGCCGAAAACCAACATTGAATGCCCATGACTTTCAATCCCTCAGGCGGCACTGCATTAAAAACCGACATCATTATCTAAAGGTTCTTACCGCGTGGGCTCATGAACACTTCAGAAAACCATTGTCAGTTAACACAGTTCATCACTACATCTACAAGTGCAAGTTAAAACTCTACCATGCAAAGCGAAAGCCATACATTTGTACATCTGTCATACGACTGTTGAACAACTGAAGTTGTACATCAAGCAAGAATGGAAAAGAATTCCACTTCAACAATTAGTGTCCTCAGTTCCCAAACGCTTATTGAGTGTTGTTAGAAGGAAAGGTGATGTAACACAGTGGTAAACATACCACTGTCCCAACTTTTTTGAAACGTGTTGCAGGCATCCATTTCAAAATGAGCAAATATCTGCACAAAAACAAAAAGTTTATCAGTTTGAGCTTTTCAAAGAGCAGCAATTACTCTCCCTGAGCAAGTTCATAGGTGCATTTCCGGAAAAAGTTTCACTCAGCAATTCTTGACATTTCTCTGCGTGTGACGTACGTATTAGCAAAACAAACATCTTGATGGTCGACAGACAGAGTGAAACGACTGCGGTTATGTCTGATAATGAAGCTTCTGTGCTCGGATTTACAGAGGAGACAACACCCTTCACCCCGAAACTCTTAACTTTTTTCAAAGTGTGTCGGATATTGGAACCTAAAGTGTTGTGACGCTGTTTGTGTCACAAGATGCTGGTTTATTCCTGCCGTTTTCATGGACGTGTACTGTCTCCACTACACTGTTTTTACAGACTGCCTGGACACACAGGTCTATGTCTCATATTGGAAAAACTCAGAAGACGCAATTTTCAGGAGATAATGGACTATCTATCTAATGTGTCACAACCGTGACAGAATTTGAGTTGAAGGCAGAGCTGCGATTGGACATTTTGCATGCATGTGTGCAATCAGAACCTAAGGGCAAGTGGACCTGGACATTATTCTCTGGCTGGCTATCCATACCTGAGGACTAGTGGAACTTGAAAATGATCTCTCGCTGTCGATCTGAGTGAGGACTAGTGGACCCTTTCCTGCGCATGTGCGATTGCAATGTGTGGTTGGCGTTTTTTTTTTGATGTTGTGGACTTTTTATTTGAAAATCTTTACAACTGGGTGAGTGTGGCATGTTAATTTTTTTTTGTCTTTTGCTTTGTGTTCCTTTCAATGGCGCTTTCACTCACTCATCACTCACTCATTTTCAACTGCTTATCTGAGATCATGTCATGGGGGCAACAGCTCTCGCAGGGGACCCCAGACTTCCTTCTCCCGTGCCACATTGACCACCTCTGACTGGGGGATCCCGAGGTGTTCCCAGGCCAGTGTGGAGATATAATCTCTCCACCTAGTCCTGGGTCTTCCCCGGGGTCTCCTCCCAGGTGGACGTGCCTGGAACACTTCCCTAGGAACGCACCCAGGAGGCATCCTTACCAGATGCCCAAACCACCTCAGCTGGCTCCTTTCAACGCGAAGGAGCAGCGGCTCTACTCTGAGCTCCCCACGGATGATGACCGAACTTCTCACCCTATCTCTAAGGGAGACACCATCCACCCTCTTAAGGAAGCCCATTTTGACCGCTTGTACCCGCGATCTAGTTCTTTTGGTCATGACCCAACCCTCATGACCATAGGTGAAGGTAGGAACAAAGACTGACCAGTAGATTGAGAGCTTCGCATTTTGGCTCAGCTTCCTTTTCATCACAACAGTACGGCAGAGCAAATGCAACAGTGCCCCTGCTGTGCCAATTCTCCGGCCAATTTTGGGGTCCACTGTCCCCTCACTCGTGAACAAGACCCAGAGGTACTTGAACTCCTTCACTTGTGGCAAGACCTCATTCCCTACCCGGAGTAAGCAATCCATTGGTTTCCTGCTGAGAACCATGTCCTCAGATTTAGAGGTGCCCAGGTGCTCAACCCAGCCTCTTCACACTCGGCTGCGAACTGATCCAGTGAGTGTTGGAGGTCACCGGCCGATGAAGCCAAGAGGACCACATCATCTGCAAAAAGCAGTGATGAGACCCTGAGCCCACCAAACCGGACACCCTCCTCCCTCCTACTACGCCTCGATATCCTTTCCATGAATATCACAAACAGGATTGGTGACAAGGCGCAGCCCTGGCGGAGGCCAACTCCCACCGGAAAGGAGTCCAACTTACTGCCGAGCACGTGAACACAGCTCTTGCTTTGTGAGTGTAGAGCTTGGATGGCCCTGAGAAGTGACCCCCTCACTCCATACTCCCGCAGCACCTCCCACAGTATCTCCTGGGGGACCTGATCCAAGTCCACAAAACACATGCAGATGGATAGGCATACTTCCAGGCACCCTCCAGGATCCTTGTGAGAGTGAAGAGCTGGTCGGTTGTTCCCTGACCAGGACGGAACCCACATTGTTCCTCTTCAATCAGACATTCGACTATCGGCCGAACCCTCCTTTACAGCACCCTGGAGTAGACTTCACCAGGAAAGCTGAGTAGCGTGAAGCCCCTTTAGTTGGCACACACTCTATGGTCCCCCCCTTTTTTGCTTTCAATGAAAGTAAAATTTTTATTTTACTTTGAAAGAGTCTGTGGATGTGTGTGTGTGCAGCACACTGTTTTAATGTGCAGTTCAGCTGTTTTATTGCCACTGTGAACATGGATGTGAAATATCACAAAGCTGATCACATCTGTCTGATCATCCATATTCATAAATGCAGAGTATTGAAAAGGAGCCCCAATTTACACAGACTACTGGCTGAATCTGAACAATATATAAGCAGTATTAAGCTTATAGACTCTCCTATAACTGTAAATCTTTATAAGGAACTTTTTAAAGAGAATTAATGTTGAAGAATCCATTTTAAAAAATTAAAATAAAAAAAATAAAAAAACAGCTGACATGTGGGTTAAAACGGCTGCTGCGCTGTTTTAACTCGCATGTCAGCTGTTTTATTGTCGCTTTGTACATGGATGTGGAATATGTCACAGGCAACATGATGACATATATATATATATATATATATATATATATATATATATATATATATATATATATATATATATATATATATATATATATATATATATATATATATATATATATATATATATATATATATATATATATATATATATATATATATATACACTCAACAAAAATATAAACGCAACACTTTTGGTTTTGCTCCCATTTTGTATGAGATGAACTCAAAGATCTAAAACTTTTTCCACATACACAATATCACCATTTCCCTCAAATATTGTTCACAAACCAGTCTAAATTTGTGATAGTGAGCACTTCTCCTTTGCTGAGATAATCCATCCCACCTCACAGGTGTGCCATACCAAGATGCTGATTAGACACCATGATTAGTGCACAGGTGTGCCTTAGACTGTCCACAATAAAAGGCCACTCTGAAAGGTGCAGTTTTGTTTTATTGGGGTGGGGATACCAGTCAGTATCTGGTGTGACCACCATTTGCCTCATGCAGTGCAACACATCTCCTTCGCATAGAGTTGATCAGGTTGTCAATTGTGGCCTGTGGCACAACAATGGGCCTCAGGATCTCGTCATGGTATCTCTGTGCATTCAAAATGCCATCAATAAAATGCACCTGTGTTCTTTGTCCATAACAGACGCCTGCCCATACCATAACCCCACCGCCACCACGGGCCACTCGATCCACAACATTGACATCAGAAAACCACTCACCCACACGACACCACACACGCTGTCTGCCATCTGCCCTGGACAGTGTGAACTGGGATTCATCTGTGAAGAGAACACCTCTCCAACGTGCCAAACGCCAGTGAATGTGAGCATTTGCCCACTCAAGTCGGTTACGACGACGAACTGGAGTCAGGTTGAGACCCCGATGAGGACGACAAGCATGCAGATGAGCTTCCCTGAGACGGTTTCTGACAGTTTGTGCAGAAATTCTTTGGTTATGCAAACCGATTGTTTCAGCAGCTGTCCGAGTGGCTGGTCTCAGACGATCTTGGAGGTGAACATGCTGGAGGTGGAGGTCCTGGGCTGGTGTGGTTACACGTGGTCTGCGGTTGTGCGGCTGGTTGGATGTACTGCCAAATTCTCTGAAACACCTTTGGAGACGGCTTATGGTAGAGAAATGAACATTCAATACACGAGCAACAGCTCTGGTTGACATTCCTGCTGTCAGCATGCCAATTGCACGCTCCCTCAAATCTTGCGACATCTGTGGCATTGTGCTGTGTGATAAAACTGCACCTTTCAGAGTGGCCTTTTATTGTGGGCAGTCTAAGGCACACCTGTGCACTAATCATGGTGTCTAATCAGCATCTTGGTATGGCACACCTGTGAGGTGGGATGGATTATCTCAGCAAAGGAGAAATGCTCACTATCACAGACTTAGACTGGTTTGTGAACAATATTTGAGGGAAATGGTGATATTGTATGTGGAAAAAGTTTTAGATCTTTGAGTTCATCTTATACAAAATGGGAGCAAAACCAAAAGTGTTGCGTTTATATTTTTGTTGAGTGTAGATTAAATGCAGTGTTGAGGCTGTCATTCTCAGCATCTATGTGGATGTTAAAATCACCCACTATAATTATCTTATCTGAGCTAAGCACTAAGTCAGACAAAAGGTCTGAAAAATCTCAAAGAAACTCACAGTAACGACCAGGTGGACGATAGATAATAACAAATAAAACTGCTTTTTGAGACTTCCAATTTGGATGGACAAGACGAAGAGTCAAGCTTTCAAATGAATTAAAGCTCTGTCTGGGTCTTTGATTAATTAATAAGCTGGAGTGGAAGATTGCTGCTACTCCTCCTTCTCGACCCGTGCTTCGAGAATTCTGACAGTTAGTGTGAATCGGGGGTGTTGACTCATTTAAACTAACATATTCATCCTGCTGTAACCAGGTTTCTGTAAGGCAGAATAAATCAATATGTTGATCAATTATTATATCATTTACTAACAGGGACTTAGAAGAGAGAGACCTAATGTTTAATAGACCACATTTAACTGTTTTAGTCTGTGGTGCTGTTGAAGGTGCTATCTTATTTTTTCTTTTTGAATTTTTATGCTTAAATAGATTTTTACTGGTTGTTGGTGGTCTGGGACCATGCACCGTCTCTACGGGAATGGGGTATTGGGGGGATGGGAGAGGGAGAGAAGCTGCAGAGAGGTGTGTAAGACTACAACTCTGCTTCCTGGTCCCAACCCTGGATAGTCACGATTTGCAGGGTTTAATAAAATTGGCCAGATTTCTAGAGATGAGAGCTGCTCCATCCAAAGTGGGATGGATGCCGTCTCTCCTAACAAGACCAGGTTTTCCCCAGAAGCTTTGCCAATTATCTATGAAGCCCACCTCATTTTTTTTGTTCAACATCAATGTTAATATTTGGTACAGTAGCCTTTGTTTGGAATTACAGAGGTCAAATGTTTCCTGTAGTTTTTCACCAAGTTTGCACACACTGCAGCAGGGATTTTGGTCCACTCCTCCATATAGATCTTCTCCAAATCTTTCAGGTTTGGAGTTTCAGCTCCCTCCAAAGATTTTCTATTGAGTTCAGGACTGGAGACTAGCCAGGCCACTCCAGGACCTTGAAATGCTTCTTAGAGAGCCCCTCCTTAGTTGCCCTGGTTGTGTGTTTGGGGTCATTGTCATGCTGGAAGACCCAGCCATGACCCATCTTCAATGCTCTTACTGAGGGAAGGGGGTTGCCAAAATCTCGCAATACATGACCCCATCCATCCTCCCTTCAATACGGTGCAGTCGTCCTGTCCCCTTTGCAGAAGAGCACCCCCAGAGTAAGATGTTTCCACCCCCATGTTTCACGGTTGGGATGGTTTTCTTGGGGTTGTTCTCATCCTCTAAACATGGTAAGTGAGTTGATTCCTAAAAGCTCTATTCTGGTCTCATCTGACCACATGACCTTCTCCCATGCCTCCTCTGGATCATCCAGATGGTCACTGTTGAACTTCAAATGGGCCTGGACATGTCCTGGCTTGAGCAGAGGGACCTTGCTGCCCTGCAGGATGTTAAACCATGACATCATCATGTGTTACTAATGTAATCTTTGTGACTGTGGTCCCAGCTCTCTTCAGGTCATTGACGAGGTCCTCCTGTGTAGTTCTGAGCTTTCTCAGAGTCATTCTTACCCCACAAAGTGAGATCTTGCATGGAATCCCAGACCGAGGGAGATTGACAGTCATCTTGTGTTTCTTCCACATTCTAATAAATAATCATAACAGTTGTTGTCTTCAACCAAGCTGCTTGCCTGTTGTCCTGTAGTCCATCCCAGCCTTGTGCAGGGCTACAGTTTTGTCCCTGGTGTCCTTAGACACAAAATTAACAGGTCTGTGAGAGCCAGAATTCTTGCTGGTTGGTAGGTGTTCAAATACTTATTTGCAGCAGTAACATACTAATAAATTATTAAAAAAATCATATATTGTGATTTCCGGATGTTTTTATTTTTTGTTTTTAGATTATGTCTCTCACAGTGAACATGCACCTAAGATGAAAATTCTAAGTGGGAGAACTCAGCTGGTCAGCTCCACTACAGTCCTGTGCAGAGGGTCAGAGGAGTTGTTCATGATGGATTTGAACTTGGTTAACACCCTCCTCTCAGCCACCTCCTCCAGAGAGTCCAGAGGACAGCCCAGGACAGAGCTGGACTTCCTGACCAGCTTATTCAGTGTAGGAAAGAAGCCACAGGATTAATATACACTCAACAAAAATATAAACGCAACACTTTTGGTTTTGCTCCCATTTTGTATGAGATGAACTCAAAGATCTAAAACTTTTTCCACATATACAATATTACCATTTCTCTCAAATATTGTTCACAAACCAGTCTGAATCTGTGATAGTGAGCACTTCTCCTTTGTTGAGATAATCCATCCCACCTCACAGGTGTGCCATATCAAGATGCTGATTAGACACCATGATTAGTGCACAGGTGTGCCTTAGACTGCCCACAATAAAAGGCCACTCTGAAAGGTGCAGTTTTATCACACAGCACAATGCCACAGATGTCGCAAGATTTGAGGGAGCGTGCAATTGGCATGCTGACAGCAGGAATGTCAACCAGAACTGTTGCTCGTGTATTGAATGTTCATTTCTCTACCATAAGCCGTCTCCAAAGGCGTTTCAGAGAATTTGGCAGTACATCCAACCAGCCTCACAACCGCAGACCACGTGTAACCACACCAGCCCAGGACCTCCACATCCAGCATGTTCACCTCCAAGATCATCTGAGACCATCCACTCGGACAGCTGCTGGAACAATCGGTTTGCATAACCAAAGAATTTCTGCACAAACTGTCAGAAACTGTCTCAGGGAAGCTCATCTGCATGCTCGTCGTCCTCATCGGGGTCTCGACCTGACTCCAGTTCGTCATTGTAACCGATTTGAGTGCGCAAATGCTCACATTTGCTGCCGTTTGGCACGTTGGAGAGGTGTTCTCTTCACGGATGCGAAGGAGATGTGTTGCACTGCATGAGGCAAATGGTGGTCACACCAGATACTGACTGGTATCCCCCCCCCAATAAAACAAAACTGCACCTTTCAGAGTGGCCTTTTATTGTGGGCAGTCTAAGGCACACCTGTGCACTAATCATGGTGTCTAATCAGCATCTTGATATGGCACACCTGTGAGGTGGGATGGATTATCTCAGCAAAGGAGAAGTGCTCAATATCACAGATTTAGACTGGTTTGTGCACAGTATTTGAGGGAAATGGTGATATTGTGTATGTGGAAAAAGTTTTAGATCGTTGAGTTAATCTCATACAAAATGGGAGCAAAACCAAAAGTGTTGCGTTTATATTTTTGTTGAGTATAATAATGTGTTTGGAATATTGAAAATTATCACTTGTGGATAATTTTACCTCGAAAAGGGCACCACCTAGTTCTAAGTATAGGTACTTTTAGTTTAAACATTCATTAATTGATTAGTCTCAATTTAAATTACTCACTCTCAATTTCTAGAGGATAAGCTCCGCCGGTCAGATCCGACACCCTCTGTAAAACCATACAAAAATCACAGACAACTTCACACATTTAAGATATTTATTTAACTCTGGCAGGAGTTAAATAACAGGACATATCACAGTGAGCAATTCAATGATGACGACATTCTATGAGCAATGATTATATGATGTTCAGATAATTTGGTTTTGTAGCGGGAGTTTAGGAGTAAGATTCATCCTATTTTAACAGGTAATTTGCTTTGGTATTTATTAACTTGAGAGAAGATTAATGATTTTGAATAGAGTTAAATAAAGCCACTCTTTATCTGACAACATAGCCCGGTCTTACTTTGCGCAGTGCAGCGGGTCTCCGTGAGGTCCGATGCTGGACGCCGTCTGGTTCAGTCGACGCTCCGTCTGCCACACAACTTCGTCAGGGACCTTGACAAAGAGGTTCTGCCGGTCTGACCCGCTCCGTTTTGTCAGTTGCGGGGATGATTTCTGTTGTTTTGCTGTGATTTTGCGGTGGCGGTTCAAGTCGCTGTTGAACGTCTCAGCTGACCTGGATGTTTTTCTCTGCAGCGCTGTGGAGTCTGGCTCATCAGAATAAAGGTTTGAGCGTCTTTATTCTCTATCAAAATCTAAAATTCATCGTTTGTCGTAGTCTTTTTGGAAGCTTGGTCAAATCAGAACTCATTGCAAAAATAGCTGACTTTAGAAGAAAAATGTTTGTAAAAGGAATTTGGAGTTTGAAGAAGAAAAAGGTTTTAATTTGAAAATTCGGAAAAAGGAAGTTAAATGCGCCAACGCATTTAACTTCAATCAATCAATTTCAATCAATTTTTTTTTTTATATAGCGCCAAATCACAACAAACAGTCGCCCCAAGGCGCTTTATATTGTAAGGCAAGGCCATACAATAATGATGTAAAACCCCAACGGTCAAAACGACCCCCTGTGAGCAAGCACTTGGCTACAGTGGGAAGGAAAAACTCCCTTTTAACAGGAAGAAACCTCCAGCAGAACCAGGCTCAGGGAGGGGCAGTCTTCTGCTGGGACTGGTTGGGGCTGAGGGAGAGAACCAGGAAAAAGACATGCTGTGGAGGGGAGCAGAGATCGATCACTAATGATTAAATGCAGAGTGGTGCATACAGAGCAAAAAGAGAAAGAAACAGTGCATCATGGGAACCCCCCAGCAGTCTACGTCTATAGCAGCATAACTAAGGGATGGTTCAGGGTCACCTGATCCAGCCCTAACTATAAGCTTTAGCAAAAAGGAAAGTTTTAAGCCTAATCTTAAAAGTAGAGAGGGTGTCTGTCTCCCTGATCTGAATTGGGAGCTGGTTCCACAGGAGAGGAGCCTGAAAGCTGAAGGCTCTGCCTCCCATTCTACTCTTACAAACCCTAGGAACTACAAGTAAGCCTGCAGTCTGAGAGCAAAGCGCTCTATTGGGGTGATATGGTACTACGAGGTCCCTAAGATAAGATGGGACCTGATTATTCAAAACCTTATAAGTAAGAAGAAGAATTTTAAATTCTATTCTAGAATTAACAGGAAGCCAATGAAGAGAGGCCAATATGGGTGAGATATGCTCTCTCCTTCTAGTCCCCGTCAGCACTCTAGCTGCAGCATTTTGAATTAACTGAAGGCTTTTTAGGGAACTTTTAGGACAACCTGATAATAATGAATTACAATAGTCCAGCCTAGAGGAAATAAATGCATGAATTAGTTTTTCAGCATCACTCTGAGACAAGACCTTTCTGATTTTAGAGATATTGCGTAAATGCAAAAAAGCAGTCCTACATATTTGTTTAATATGCGCTTTGAATGACATATCCTGATCAAAAATGACTCCAAGATTTCTCACAGTATTACTAGAGGTCAGGGTAATGCCATCCAGAGTAAGGATCTGGTTAGACACCATGTTTCTAAGATTTGTGGGGCCAAGTACAATAACTTCAGTTTTATCTGAGTTTAAAAGCAGGAAATTAGAGGTCATCCATGTCTTTATGTCTGTAAGACAATCCTGCAGTTTAGCTAATTGGTGTGTGTCCTCTGGCTTCATGGATAGATAAAGCTGGGTATCATCTGCGTAACAATGAAAATTTAAGCAATACCGTCTAATAATACTGCCTAAGGGAAGCATATATAAAGTGAATAAAATTGGTCCTAGCACAGAACCTTGTGGAACTCCATAATTAACTTTAGTCTGTGAAGAAGATTCCCCATTTACATGAACAAATTGTAATCTATTAGACAAATATGATTCAAACCACCGCAGCACAGTGCCTTTAATACCTATGACATGCTCTAATCTCTGTAATAAAATTTTATGGTCAACAGTATCAAAAGCAGCACTGAGGTCTAACAGAACAAGCACAGAGATGAGTCCACTGTCCGAGGCCATAAGAAGATCATTTGTAACCTTCACTAATGCTGTTTCTGTACTATGATGAATTCTAAAACCTGACTGAAACTCTTCAAATAGACCATTCCTCTGCAGATGATCAGTTAGCTGTTTTACAACTA
Organism: Thalassophryne amazonica; assembly: GCF_902500255.1. Taxonomy (NCBI): domain Eukaryota; kingdom Metazoa; phylum Chordata; class Actinopteri; order Batrachoidiformes; family Batrachoididae; genus Thalassophryne; species Thalassophryne amazonica. The sequence continues at coordinate 48,170,980 of NC_047104.1, forward strand.
CCCTTTCAAGAATTTTTGAGAGAAAAGGAAGGTTGGAGATTGGCCTATAATTAGCTAAGATAGCTGGGTCAAGTGATGGCTTTTTAAGTAATGGTTTAATTACTGCCACCTTAAAAGCCTGTGGTACATAGCCAACTAACAAAGATAGATTGATCATATTTAAGATCGAAGCATTAAATAATGGTAGGGCTTCCTTGAGCAGCCTGGTAGGAATGGGGTCTAATAAACATGTTGATGGTTTGGATGAAGTAACTAATGAAAATAACTCAGACAGAACAATCGGAGAGAACGAGTCTAACCAAATACCGGCATCACTGAAAGCAGCCAAAGATAACGATACGTCTTTGGGATGGTTATGAGTAATTTTTTCTCTAATAGTTAAAATTTTGTTAGCAAAGAAAGTCATGAAGTCATTACTAGTTAAAGTTAATGGAATACTCAGCTCAATAGAGCTCCGACTCTTTGTCAGCCTGGCTACAGTGCTGAAAAGAAACCTGGGGTTGTTCTTATTTTCTTCAATTAGTGATGAGTAGAAAGATGTCCTAGCTTTACGGAGGGCTTTTTTATAGAGCAACAGACTCTTTTTCCAGGCTAAGTGAAGATCTTCTAAATTAGTGAGACGCCATTTCCTCTCCAACTTACGGGTTATCTGCTTTAAGCTACGAGTTTGAGAGTTATACCATGGAGTCAGACACTTCTGATTTAAAGCTCTCTTTTTCAGAGGAGCTACAGCATCCAAAGTTGTCTTCAATGAGGATGTAAAACTATTGACGAGATACTCTATCTCCCTTACAGAGTTTAGGTAGCTACTCTGCACTGTGTTGTTATATGGCATTAGAGAACATAAAGAAGGAATCATATCCTTAAACCTAGTTACAGCGCTTTCTGAAAGACTTCTAGTGTAATGAAACTTATTCCCTACTGCTGGGTAGTCCATCAGAGTAAATGTAAATGTTATTAAAAAATGATCAGACAGAAGGGAGTTTTCAGGGAATACTGTTAAGTCTTCTATTTCCATACCATAAGTCAGAACAAGATCTAAGATATGATTAAAGTGGTGGGTGGACTCATTTACTTTTTGAGCAAAGCCAATAGAGTCTAATAATAGATTAAATGCAGTGTTGAGGCTGTCATTCTCAGCATCTGTGTGGATGTTAAAATCGCCCACTATAATTATCTTATCTGAGCTAAGCACTAAGTCAGACAAAAGGTCTGAAAATTCACAGAGAAACTCACAGTAACGACCAGGTGGACGATAGATAATAACAAATAAAACTGGTTTTTGGGACTTCCAATTTGGATGGACAAGACTAAGAGACAAGCTTTCAAATGAATTAAAGCTCTGTCTGGGTTTTTGATTAATTAATAAGCTGGAATGGAAGATTGCTGCTAATCCACCGCCCCGGCCCGTGCTACAAGCATTCTGACAGTTAGTGTGACTCGGGGGTGTTGACTCATTTAAACTAACATATTCATCCTGCTGTAACCAGGTTTCTGTTAGGCAGAATAAATCAATACGTTGATCAATTATTATATCATTTACCAACAGGACTTAGAAGAGAGAGACCTAATGTTTAATAGACCACATTTAACTGTTTTAGTCTGTGGTGCAGTTGAAGGTGCTATATTATTTTTTCTTTTTGAATTTTTATGCTTAAATAGATTTTTGCTGGTTATTGGTAGTCTGGGAGCAGGCACCGTCTCTACGGGGATGGGGTAATGAGGGGATGGCAGGGGGAGAGAAGCTGCAGAGAGGTGTGTAAGACTACAACTCTGCTTCCTGGTCCCAACCCTGGATAGTCACGGTTTGGAGGATTTAAGAAAATTAGCCAGATTTCTAGAAATGAGAGCTGCTCCATCCAAAGTGGGATGGATGCCGTCTCTCCTAACAAGACCAGGTTTTCCCCAGAAGCTTTGCCAATTATCTATGAAGCCCACCTCATTTTTTGGACACCACTCAGACAGCCAGCAATTCAAGGAGAACATGCGGCTAAACATGTCACTCCCGGTCTGATTGGGGAGGGGCCCAGAGAAAAAAAAGTTGACATAAATTGCAAAAGTTATCTGTTGAAAAAGTAATTGCGCAAAACAAAAAGGAGTTTAATTAGCACGTGGCTTTTAACAAAGAGTCATAAATTTTCTGTTGAGGGCCAGGGCACATCTTTAGACTCAAGAAGCGCACGGCAAGATGCAGAAAAGTGAAGAGAGGAAAAGAGCGAGAGAAAAGAGAACAAATTCCCGGGCGTGAGCTCTTTTAAAGGTTTAACAAGCTCCACCCCCAAGAAGTCTGGGTAATGTAGTTTCTGGAGTTTCCTTTGTCTAGTTTCATATATATAAATCAGCGTGGCTCTAAAATTCCCACTTCCAAACCCGAGCAAGTCCTGTAGAATAAATCTTGTAACTGGTTTACCTGGAATTATATACCACATACATATATATAAAAAGAACACACTAAGTAAACGTTCCCCAATGAACACAGTATAACACATCAAATATAATAGTTTCATGCATAAATAGAAAACAGTGACATATTTCCTTTTCTCTTTTTTTTCTTTTGTTACAACAATACAATTAAATTTCCTTTGTTTTTTTTGCCAACAATATTTTTATTGAATTTTTCATTTAAGGCAAAAAGAACATTTGCAAACATTTAACACATACTAAACATGGCTTGCATTCAGATATTTACACTTGGGGATCTAAATACTATTTCTTTAAAGTAGAGTACATTAAACATAAAAGAGTTTAATTTTTTAGGTCCACAGAGTAAAAAAAAAAAAAAGGGAGATAATAATAAGGGTCTATTCTGCTTCTTCCATTATGTGTTGTAGGGCTGGGGGGCCTGGCTGCCGGTATAGTCACGGTGGGGGGGGGGGGGGTATTTTGTTTTTCTTCCCTCTCTTCTCCTCTGGCTCCAGCCGGGTGAGCCGTAGTGTCGGCGTTGCTGGAGTGGTGCAGTTTGGTTATACTGGGCGTTGCCCGTGTAACCTCTGCACCTGGGGGGGGGGGGGGGGGGGGGTTGTTTTTTGATTCCCTGTTCCACCTCCGGCTTCAGCACGCCTTTGGCCGTCTGCCATCGGCGTGGCTGAGGTTTGGGGCAGTGGGATATACCCGCAGCTAGTGGCTGGTGTAGAAGTCGGAGGAGTGGCGCCGGTTTGTGCTGTTTGCCATAACCGCTGTTTCACTCCTTCCGGTTGGCTTCTGGGGTATAGTCACGGTTGGTGACACTGGACGTGCTTCCAGTTTCCACTGCGCCAAGGGGGTAGGGCTGGGGTTGTTTTGTTTGTATTTTTTTTTTCCTCTCTTCTTGTTTTTCCCCCCAGTTTCCGCCCTCAGGGTTTGACTGTGGTGTCCTCTGGGGGGGAAAGGGCTGTGGGTCCATCTAGCCATAGACGGCCGGGGCTGGGTCCGTTGGTCATGAGGGGAGGCGTCTCCTGGGGTTGACGAGTGGTCCTCTGGGAGGCGCTGGGAGTCCCCGTGGGTGACGTTGGATCCCAGAGGGACCTCGGCTGTGGTTATTACTCCTGGAGCTGGCGGGAAGTCCTCTGGGGGGTGTTGGTCCCTACATGTCGTTTGGGGGGGGGGGGGGGGTGTTTTAGCGCTTTTATTTGTAAGCTTAAGTTTGGGGTTTTTCTTTTCTCCTCATCCCGGGGTTTGATAGGACGGTCCCCTGGGGAGGGGGGTGGGGGGGGGTGGTTTGGTTGTTTGTGTTTGTCTTTTTTGTTTTATGACTAATGACCGCACATGGTTGGATAAAGGCTGACCGCACAGGTTTAAGAACTCCTGGCCACACCTGTGCTAAGTGACTGACTGAAACAAAGGCAAGGATGCAGCCAGAGGAGAGGACATCAACCATTCTGTTGGAAGACGAATGCAGATGCGGTTTCCAGCCATGGTCCCTGGAGGGGGGTGTTTCTCCTGGGCCAGGTTTGTGTGGTCGCCGGGAGGCTTCCCGTGAGGGTGGGGTACTGTTGTAGGGCTGGGGGGCCTGGCTGCCTTTTTGTTTCTGTCTTTTGTTTTTCCTTCCAGGTGGCTTGCATTTGGGACTGAGTGGCTGTGTTGCTGAGGTTATCAGGACCTCACCCTGATCACCTGCGGCTCGTCAGGACTCACAGCTGTGGTGCATCTATATGGATTGGAACATGGTGGCATTTAAGACTGGAGTATACAGTGTGTATTTGCCAGAGACTCGACCTTGTGACCAGACGGGTGAGATCGTCGTCTCGGGAGCCATCTCATCATCAGTGGATGCAGAGAACATCCAGGGTTTGATGCACGGTCTGTGAAAGAGGAGGGGGTGAGGTCTCACGCTCGTCAGCACACTTCCTGAGGTACGTTAGATTTTGTGACTAACGTTTATACAGTCAGTAAATGTGGTGTCCCTCACACCTTATTATATTGAGCTGTACGTTAGTCATGTATCGGCTTCCACTGCAGTGGAGTTTTGTGAACTGGATGTTCCATGCCTGCAGGTTGGGAAGCTGATTAGTAATTAAGCCAGGAAGTGTTTGCTGTTTATGTACACCTTTGAGTGGTCTCTCTGTGTGTAGAGTGTGGACTCACATAATGGTTCCTTCTTTCACAGACTCGGTTTGTTGCGGCCACCTGGGGGGTGTCGGCGGGGTCCTTGGGTCCGAACGGCTTCTGGCTCCGGACCGTTAGCGCTGCTGGGAGCGCACCGTATCACCACCATGCCAGACCGCACATTCTTTTGTTGTTTTGTATCACATCACTGTTATGTATTAAATTCAGTTAGCCTTTGTACCGTGCTCTGCTTATTTCATACTGGGTCCTTCAAACGCTGGTCGGTTCTCCGAGCTGCGTCCGACACATAACAGTATGTTTGTTAAATCTTTTGTTGTAATATATTTAATGAATGGGTCCCAAATTTTGTAGAATTGGTTTTGTTTATGTCTGATTGTATAAGAGATCTTTTCTAAAGGGAGTGTAGCAGCCAATTCAGAAATCCATCTCCCTATACTTGGACGCTTAATATCTTTCCAACAAATTGCTACCAGTCTTTTTGCTAATAATATACACAAATCTAGAAACATTTTCTGACTTTTCTTGAATTTTTTTGCCTCTGGACAAAAGCCAAAAATTAAAAAAACTGGAGTAAATGGAATCTGGACACTTAATATACTTTGAATGTGGATTGTCACTGTATTTCTGTACATTGCCAAACACAATGGAAGAATGTACCTTTTTCCACGTTGCACTTGGTGCATGTGTCAGGAATAGCACAATTATATTGATTTAGCTTTTCTGGAGTTATGTATGTTCTCATCAGCCAGTTGTACTGCAGCAGGTTCAGGCGTGTATTAATAGTTTGTGTTTGTGCTTTTTTACATGTTTCCTGCCACATCTCTAATGAATTGTCAGTACCAAAGTCCTCCCTCCAGTTTTTTTTACAGATGTTTCGGTGCATTCATCAATCAGGTGTTTAGAAAATTTTGATATTAGTCCCTTTGCCCAACAATCCATTTCAATCATTTTTTCCATGATAGACAATGTAGGAATAGATAGTGTTTGATTCTGTTGTGTTCTAATAAAATTTCGTAGTTGTAAATATTTGAAAAAATGGTTATGGGGAATATTAAATTTATTAACCAATTCTTGAAACTGCATCAATACTTTTTGTTCGTTATAAAGATCACCAATCTTTTCCAGCCCTTTTTGGGCCCAAGATTTAAATCCCCCATCTGTTTTTCCAGGAGAAAAGGCATCATTGCCCCATATTGGACTGAAGACCGAGAGAGGACCGGTCAGCAAAAAATGTCTTAACCCGATACCATATTGCAATCATATTTTTAACCACAGGGTTTTTTGTTTTCTTTTTCAAAAGCGATGGTTTTGCAGAGTACATATAGAAAGGGAATGGCAAGTTCAGTTCCATTTCTTCCATTTCTTTCCAAACTGGGGGATCATTCTCCATAAAATAAAATAACAGTGTTCGTAGTTGTGCAGCCCAGTAGTAAAAAGTTGGATTAGGGCATTTAAGCCCCCCCTATCAAATGGCAAGTACAATAAAGACATACGTATCCTAGGACGTCTATTATTCCATAGAAAGTGAATAAACAGTGTTTTTAATTGTGTGAATAGGTTACTTGGAGGAGGGAGTGGAAGGTTTTGAAAAACATACAAGAGTTTAGGCATTATATTCATCTTAAGTACATTTATTTTCCCTATTAGAGACATGGGTATCGTTTTCCACCTGTCTAGTGATTCTGTAATTTCTCTTAATAGTGGTTCATAATTATTGGTTATTACATTTTTAAGTTGAGGTACGACAAGAATACCCAGATAAGTAAAACGGTCAACTATTTTAAATTGGGATGCAGTTGAAGGAGGTTTTTCATGGTCGGCCTCCTTTAAGAACATTATAGATGATTTTGATTTATTCAATTTGTATCCAGAGAATATTCCAAATGTATTTATCAACTGTAACAATTCAGGAATAGATTTTTCTATATTTTTAAGGAATATGATCACATCGTCGGCAAAAAGAGCTAGTCAGTGTTCTCGTTGTCCAATAGTAATCCCTGAGATGTTTAGGTTTGTTCTTACAGCTATTGCCAATGGTACTATTGCTATAAGAAACAGCAATGGCGACAACGGATCTCCCTGTCTACAGCCTCTCTGTATGGGAATTTCCTTTGAGATGTTACGATTAGTCATTATTTCGGCATAAGGCTGTGTGTAGAGTAATTGAATCCATTTGTTGAAATTATCACCAAAGCCAAAAAGTGTAAGCATTTGAAACAGATAAGACCATTCGATCCTGTCGAATGCCTTTTCTGCGTCTAGTGACAGTATTGCTGTGTCTAATGCTCCTTTTTCAAAATGAAGTATATTTAAGAGTCTTCTAACATTATGGAATTCTTGTCTATTTTGTACGAAACCATTTTGGTCGCTATGTATAATACTTGGAAGTATTTTCTCTAATCTCTTTGCAAAAATTTTACTTAAAATTTTTAGGTCTACATTTAAGAGACTGATCGGCCTTAGATTTTCACATTTATTATTGGGTTTACCTGGCTTTGGCAGTAATGTTATAAGAGCTCCTCTAAGGGTGGCAGGCAGGGACCCATTATGAAATGATTCTCGATACATTTCTAATAGTGGGTGTATCAATTTCATTTTAAATACTTTATAAATTTCCACGGGTATCCCATCAGGGCCTGGGGTCTTCCCTCCTTTAATGTTATCAATGGCTACAGATATTTCATTAAGGGTTATATCTTTGTCCAATTCATTTTTGGTTTCTTCTGTAATTTTTGGAATTTGTAGATCATGAATAATGTCATTAAATTCTAATAAGTTTGTAACCGACTGAGAATTTGAGCTATAAAGATTTTCATAATATGTTTTGAATGCTTCATTTATTTCAACTAGGTCAACTATATTTTCATTATTACTGTTAAGTAATGTTGTGATGAGTCTTTCATTTTGCCAGGTTTTTCCCCCTGATCATAAAAGGTCTGTTTCAGTCATAACAAACTCGATGTTGCTTTTGAGGCTGCTAGTTCATTGTATTGTGCTCTCTGTTGTGTGGGCCGCTGAAGAGGAGGTACTGCTGGCCCACCACCACCAGAGGGCGCCCTGCCTGGAGTGCGGGCTCCAGGCACCAGAGGGCGCTGCCGCATCATTGGAGTAGCCTGGGTGACAGCTGTCACCCATCACCAGACACAGCTGTTCTACTCAGCACCGAGGTATATCAGGAGGACGGCGTCTCCACCTCAGTGCCGAGATATCGCCTAAGACCAAGGTAGTATTCTCTGCAGTTATACATTGCATCATCAGCTAAGACTGTTAAAACCTTTTTCAGGACTGGTGACTACTGAAAACCTCATTCTTTGGATAAGTACTCACCTTCCTGCTATACTTTGCCAAGAGGTGGAGGCGGCTTCTCCCCTCTCTGTTACTGGGTGCGTTCATCCACTCCTGTGTGTTGTTGCTCTCTCTCCTGCCAGCAGTACCGGATCCGACGAGCGGAGGCAGTGGCCACCTGGGAATTCGGGACTTGGCGGTTCCAGTATTTCCAGGGTTCGGTGGCAGAGGAGATCTGGGTGGTTCCGGTTCGACTGAGACAGACGTCTCCTACCTTCGAGCCTGCCCACACGACACCAGCGGATTCGACCCCAAATTGTGTTTGTTGTATTACTCGTGCTTGTTTCAGTAGTAAATCTTGTTATTTACTCTCTCCATTGTCCGTTCATTGCGCCCCCTGTTGTGGGTCCGTGTTCCTACACTTTCACAACAGGATATCTCGGCCAGCGTCATGGATCCCGAGGGGCGTCAACCGGCTGTTGAACGACCAATGGAAGACCAAGGCGCGGCGGAGGCTTCGGGAGGGGTAATCGGTGAGTTGCAGTGGATCCTCACCGCTTTCACCTCTCGGATCGACTTAATGACCGAGCAGCACGTTCTCCTAAACCGCAGGGTGGAGGCTCTCGCCGCACAAGTGGAGGCGCGCCCTTCGGGCGCCGCTGCGGCTCTCCCTCCCGAGGACCCTGCGTGCGAAAGTAACGTTCCACTGGTCGTTCAACGGTCCCTCCCTCCGTCCCCAGAAGCATACATAAGCCCTCCAGAACCGTACGGAGGCTGTGTGGAGACGTGCGCGGACTTTCTTATGCAGTGTTCGCTCGTCTTCGCTCAGCATCCCGTGATGTACGTGACTGATGCTAGCAAAGTAGCTTATGTGATAAATCTGCTTCGCGGGGAGGCACGCGCTTGGGCTACAGCGCTCTGGGAGCAGAACTCACGGCTCCTTCATACATACGATGGGTTTGTACGGGAGCTCAGAACGGTGTTCGATCATCCCAACAGAGGAGAGTCCGCTTCAACCGCACTACTGTCCATACGACAGGGACGTCGGAGCGCAGCTGCCTATGCAGTCGCCTTCCGCATCGCGGCGGCGAGATCCGGCTGGAATAGCACTGCCCTCCGCGCTGCCTTTGTAAACGGACTGTCTCTGGTCCTAAAAGAGCACCTGGTGGCTAAGGACGAACCGCGGGATTTAGATGGGCTCATCGATCTAGTCATACGACTCGACAACCGGTTAGAAGAACGCCGTCGGGAACGAGGCGAAGGGCGTGGCCAGGCACGCATCGTCCCTCTCCCTTCCGGGTCCGATCGAGCTCCGCCCTCCCCACGCTCCTCTGTTCCTGCGCTCCGTGCGCCTATGGCTCCCCCTGCTGACGAAGCTATGGACACGAGCAGGGCAACATTTAGGGCACCTGGAGCACAAAGGAGGCGGGCCCACGGAGCTTGTTATGTTTGTGGCTCGAGTGAGCATATGGCAAACGACTGCCCCGAGCGGTTAAACTCCAACGCCCGCCCCTAGAGACTGGGCCAGGGGTGGGCCAAAACATTCACGTGGGACACACCCACATTGCTACACGACTCCCAGTCACGATCCTTTATGAGGATTCAACCCTGAAGGCCCCAGCACTGGTGGACACGGGCTCTGAGGGGAATCTGCTTGACAGTAGATGGGCCAGGGAGATAGGGCTCCCTCTGGTGGCTCTTACCTCGCCTGTGCAGGTTCTGGCGCTAGATGGCTCCCTACTCCCACCAATCACACATAAGACACCTCCAGTAACTCTGGTGGTGTCAGGTAACCACCGGGAGGTGATCGAGTTCTTCGTGACTCAGGCCACCTCCCGTGTGGTTTTAGGGTTTCCATGGATGCTAAAGCACAATCCCCGGATTGATTGGCCGTCCGGGGTAGTGGTTCAGTGGAGCGAAACCTGCCATCGGGAGTGTCTAGGTTCCTCGGTTCCTCCCGGCTCCCAAGCTAAGGAGGAGGTCCGAGTCCCGCCCAATCTGAAGGCGGTGCCAGCGGAGTACCATGACCTCGCTGATGTGTTCAGCAAGGATCTGGCTCTCACGCTTCCTCCTCACCGCCCGTACGATTGTGCCCTTGATTTGGTTCCAGGCAGTGAGTTTCCGTCCAGTAGGCTGTACAACCTCTCACGGCCGGAGCGTGAATCAATGGAGACCTACATCCGGGACTCATTAGCTGCCGGGTTGATCCAGAATTCCACCTCTCCGATGGGTGCTGGTTTCTTTTTTGTGGGTAAAAAGGATGGCGGGCTTCGTCCATGCATTGACTATAGGGGGTTGAACGAAATCACGGTTCGCAATCGATACCCGTTGCCCCTGTTGGATTCGGTGTTCACCCCCTTGCATGGAGCCAATATCTTCACCAAACTTGATCTTAGGAATGCCTATCATTTGGTTCGGATCCAGAAGGGAGACGAATGGAAGACGGCATTTAACACCCCGTTGGGCCATTTTGAGTACCTGGTCATGCCGTTCGGTCTCACTAACGCTCCCGCGACCTTCCAAGCGTTGGTAAACGATGTCCTGCGGGACTTCCTGCACCGGTTCGTCTTCGTGTATCTGGACGATATACTCATCTTTTCCCCGGATCCTGAGAGTCATGTCCGGCATGTCCGTCAGGTCCTGCAGCGGTTGTTGGAGAACTGCCTGTTTGTGAAGGGCGAGAAGTGTGAGTTCCACCGCACTTCTTTGTCCTTCCTGGGGTTTATCATCTCCTCTAACTCCGTCGCCCCGGACCCGGCCAAGGTTGCGGCGGTGAGAGATTGGCCCCAACCTACAAGCCGTAGGAAGCTGCAACAGTTCCTCGGTTTTGCTAATTTTTATAGGAGGTTCATTAAGGGCTACAGTCAGGTAGTTAGCCCCCTGACAGCCCTGACCTCTCCAAAAGTTCCCTTCACCTGGTCGGACCGGTGCGAGGCCGCGTTCAAGGAGTTGAAACGGCGCTTCTCGTCTGCACCAGTTCTGGTGCAGCCCGATCCTAGCCGCCAGTTAGTGGTTGAAGTGGATGCCTCGGACTCAGGGATAGGAGCGGTGCTCTCCCAGAGCGGGAAGACCGATAAGGTCCTTCACCTGTGTGCCTATTTTTCTCGCAGGTTGACCCCCGCTGAACGGAATTATGACGTCGGCAATCAGGAACTCCTTGCTGTGAAAGAGGCCCTCGAAGAGTGGAGACATCTGTTGGAGGGAACAGCCGTGCCATTCACGGTTTTCACTGACCATCGGAACCTGGAGTACATCAGAACCGCCAAGCGTCTGAACCCCAGGCAAGCCCGCTGGTCACTGTTCTTTGGCCGTTTTGACTTCCGGATTACCTACCGTCCCGGGACCAAGAATCAGAGATCGGATGCATTGTCCCGGGTGCACGAAGATGAGGTCAAAACGGAACCGTCGGATCCCCCGGATCCCATCATCCCGGAGTCCGCTATTGTGGCCGCCCTCACCTGGGACGTGGAGAAGACCGTCCGGGAGGCCCTGACCCGTGTCCCGGAAACGGACCAAAAAACAGACTATACGTCCCACCAGAGGCTAGAGCTGCAGTCCTGGACTTCTGTCACGGTTCTAAGCTCTCCTGTCACCCAGGGGTGCGAAGGACCGTGGCAGTTGTCCGGCAACGCTTCTGGTGGGCATCCCTGGAGACCGACGTCCGGGACTACGTCCAGGCCTGTACCACCTGCGCCAGGGGCAAGGCCAACCATAGGAAGACCTCAGGGCAGCTACAGCCATTGCCCGTGCCTCATCGCCCCTGGTCCCACATCGGCCTGGACTTCGTCATGGGTCTCCCGCCGTCCCAGGGAAACACCGTCATCTTCACGATAGTGGACCGTTTCTCCAAGGCGGCCCACTTCGTGGCCCTCCCGAAGCTCCCTACGGCCCAGGAGACAGCGGACCTCCTGGTCCACCACGTCGTCCGTCTGCATGGCATACCATCAGACATCGTCTCTGATCGCGGTCCCCAGTTCACCTCACATGTCTGGAGGAGCTTCTGCCGGGAACTGGGGTCCACGGTCAGCCTCTCGTCTGGGTACCACCCCCAGACCAACGGGCAGGCAGAGCGGGCGAATCAAGAACTGGAGCAGACACTTCGCTGTGTGACAGCCGCGCACCCGACGGCCTGGAGTACCCACCTGGCCTGGATCGAGTACGCCCACAACAGCCAAGTGTCATCAGCCACCGGCCTCTCCCCGTTTGAGGTGTGCTTGGGGTATCAGCCCCCCTTGTTTCTGGTGGTTGAGGGAGAGGTCGGTGTGCCCTCGGTCCAGGCCCACCTACGGAAGTGCCGTCGGGTGTGGCGGGCCGCCCGCTCTGCCTTGTTGCAGGCCCGGACGAGGGCGAAGAAACATGCAGACCGGCGGCGAGCCCCGGCCCCCAAGTATCGTCCTGGGCAGGAGGTCTGGTTGTCCACGAAGGACATTCCCCTACAGGTTGATTCTCCAAAACTGCAAGAACGGTACATCGGACCTTATAAGATCCTCAAGGTCATCAACCCCGCCGCAGTGAGGCTCCAGCTTCCGGCCTCACTGCGGATCCATCCAGTCTTCCATGTTTCCCGGATCAAGCCTCTTCACACCTCACCCCTCTGCACCCCGGGTCCGGCGCCGCCTCCTGCCCGGATCATCGACGGAGCACCGGCTTGGACTGTCCGCCGGCTCCTTGACGTCCGTCGGATGGGCCGGGGTTTTCAGTATCTGGTGGACTGGGAGGGGTACGGCCCCGAGGAGCGCTCCTGGGTGAAGAAGGGCTTCATCCTGGACCCGGCCCTCCTGGCCGACTTCTACCGACGCCATCCGGACAAGCCCGGTCGTGCGCCAGGAGGCGCCCGTTGAGGGGGGGGTCCTGTTGTGTGGGCCGCTGAAGAGGAGGTACTGCTGGCCCATCACCACCAGAGGGCGCCCTGCCTGGAGTGCGGGCTCCAGGCACCAGAGGGCGCTGCCGCATCATGGGAGTAGCCTGGGTGACAGCTGTCACCCATCACCAGACACAGCTGTTCTACTCAGCACCGAGGTATATCAGGAGGACGGCGTCTCCACCTCAGTGCCGAGATATCGCCTAAGACCAAGGTAGTATTCTCTGCAGTTATACATTGCATCATCAGCTAAGACTGTTAAAACCTTTTTCAGGACTGGTGACTACTGAAAACCTCATTCTTTGGATAAGTACTCACCTTCCTGCTATACTTTGCCAAGAGGTGGAGGCGGCTTCTCCCCTCTCTGTTACTGGGTGCGTTCATCCACTCCTGTGTGTTGTTGCTCTCTCCTGCCAGCAGTACCGGATCCGACGAGCGGAGGCAGTGGCCACCTGGGAATTCGGGACTTGGCGGTTCCAGTATTTCCAGGGTTCGGTGGCAGAGGAGATCTGGGTGGTTCCGGTTCGACTGAGACAGACGTCTCCTACCTTCGAGCCTGCCCACACGACACCAGCGGATTCGACCCCAAATTGTGTTTGTTGTATTACTCGTGCTTGTTTCAGTAGTAAATCTTGTTATTTACTCTCTCCATTGTCCGTTCATTGCGCCCCCTGTTGTGGGTCCGTGTTCCTACACTTTCACAACACTCTCATTAGAATAATTTCCTGATGAGTTTTTTGACAACCTGACTGAAAGTATTGTTCTTCCAAGTATTTAATTTTTGTTTCTAATGATTTAATTTTCTTGCAAGTTTCCTTGGCCTTAGAGCTGGTTATATTAATTATTTGCCCCCTGATAAAAGCTTTGAACACTTCCCATCTGGTACTCTTTGACGTTTGTGTCGTATTGGTTTCAAAATAAAAATTAATTTGATCATTTAGAAAGTCAACAAACCCTGGATCCGTCAACCATTTTGTTTTAAATCTCCACTTAGGGGTGTCTGTAATAAGTTTTGATTCTTCATAAATCAAAGAAACCGGAGCATGATCAGATATAAGAATAGGGTCATAAAAGATATTTTTTATGTTACATTTCAGTAATGCAGACACAAGAAAAAAGTCTATACGAGAATAAGACTGATGTGTGCTGGAGTAGCATGAAAATGTTTTGGTATTAGGGTTATATTCCCTGCATATGTCTATTAAATTAATTTCTTTCAGAAATTGTTTAATCACCACTTGACTTTTTGCATGCGATTGATCTACTCCTGAACTCTTATCAAAAATAGGCCCCAAGGTGCAATTAAAGTCCCCAGCCATTATACATAGCCCGGGCAAAGACGAAACCATTAAAAATAGGTTTTGAAAAAATGCTGGCTCATCAGAGTTAGGAGCATACAAATTAACCAGGATTATTTTTTTTTATTGAGAATGGTTCCTTGAATGATTATGTATCTGCCAGCTTTGTCCTTGATTATTTTGTTTATCTGTAAAGGAACAGTATTATTATTATTAAATTTCCTTTTTAAAATGTGGTCACAATTTTGAGAACGCAGGAGTCAGTCACCTGTCCTTCCCCAAATCGTCCCACAGGGGTCACTCTTGTTCCATGGTTAGATTTTGTATTTATCTGGCATAAATGTGAAAGCGTAATACTGGGTCAATTTCAACCAGAAAACCTTTTCAATAATTAGTAGATCGAGGGTAGTCCTTCAGTGAGCTGTTTTCTTTTGAGTCTAGTGTGAAAAACCTCTTTTTAGGACTTTTGGTGAAGAAGGTGTCTTTCTGTGGAGGTTTTTTTAATGTGAGAGAGGAGCTGAGTTGCATCTGGTTTGGGGTACTGATAAGAGAATTCACAGCTCCGTGAGGAATGCACTTTGTGTAGTCTTAAATTCTGAATATGGTGGGGTTTGTTAACAGATCCAAGCTGTGCCTGGCTTGGAGCATCCCTCTTTGACACCTGGAGATATACCAGGCCTTGCTGTATGGAGTTTATCTTTGTTTGAAGAAACTCCATGGCCTCTGCTTAATGCAAGCTTAAGATGTTGGTTGTTTGATCACAGCTTTCCGCTACATTAGTCTTTCTCTCCCGCTCTGTGCTGCCCGGGGCCCAACAGACAACAGCATAGAGGAGAGCAGAGGCTACAACAGAGTCGTAGAAGGTCTTATGCAGAGGCCTGCTCACTCCAAAGGATCTCAGTCTCCTCAGGAGGTGGAGGCGATTCTGCCCTTTTTTGTACAGGGCGTCGGTGTTGTGAGTCCAGTCCAGTTTGCTGTTGAGGTGAACACCCAGGTATTTGAAAGTGTCCACAGTCTTTATGTCCTCCCCCTGGATGTTCACCGGTGGGTGAGGTGGTGGTTTCCTCCTGAAGTCGATCACCATCTCCTTCGTCTTACTGGTGTTGAGACACAAGTGGTTGCGCTCACACCAGTCCACGAAGTCTGTGATGACCGACCGGTACTCCAGCTCGTTCCTGTTAGAGTTGTTCAGAGTTAGACCTGAAAAGTTTACACACACAGGAATGATCACTCTGGAGACACTGAATCTCTTTATCCTGTACAGGAGAGGACAAACGAGAAGCTCCTTCAGAAAGAACTGTTGTCCGTCCTAAAGGTTCCACCAATTTGCTTCTCCTTTTATTGAATATCGTTACATACAGCATACAGGGGTGATACTATCTCAAAACAATGGAAAGACACAAAGTCTGGTCTTACATTGATATGAAAACTGTTATGGTTCTTGAGCCCTCAGTCTCCTAAGCTTTCCATAACAATATCCAGTCCTTGAATCCAGTTACAATGCTCTTCTTCAAGGCTGAACCATTAATCAAAAGTACACATCTGCGATTAGTCAATCATGTGTTTTGGGAACCGGGACCACACAGGAGGTCTTCCACAGGGTGGGGACCACCCCCAGGCTGAGGCTCATGTTAAAGATGTGGCTGAGGACCTCACAGAGCTCATCTGCACAGGTCCTCAGCAGCCTCGGGGGGATCCCATCAGGTCCTGCTGCTTTCCTCTGCTTCAGCCGCAGGAGCTGGCCTCTCACCTCGGTTGGAGTTACAGTGAGGGGGGAGCGGGAGTTGAGGTGGGCTGGTGCTGAATACAGTCACGGGGGAGAAGGGACGAGGTCTGGGGTGCAGTGGAGGTGACCAGGAGGTAGAAGGTGGGGGGGTCAGAGGGACTGGAGGGCTGGCTGCTGGAGACATGTGGAGGGCAGGGAGCAGGCAGGGAGGCAGGCGTGGAGGAGCCAAAACAGTTAAAGTAGCTGTTTAGCTCCTCTGCAAACCGGGAATCCCCATCTGCAGTCCTGCTGGCACCCTGCCCAATTCCAGAGGTGGTCTTGAGGCATCTCTACACGTCTCTGACATTGTTCCGGGCCAGCTGCTCCTTCATCTTCCCTCCATACACGTTCTTGGCTGCACGGATCTTCCACTGCAGCTCTTGTTGGACTCTACGCTGCTCCTCTCTGTCTCAGGACCTTCAGTTCAGGGGTCACCCAGGTGTGGTTGTTGGGAAAGCACCATACCCTCCGGGTGGGCAAAATGCTCTCCACACAGAAGTTCATGTAGTCAGTGACACACTGGGTCAGGCCATTGATGTCTTCACCATAAGAGTTTTGAAACATGCTCCAGTCTGTGGCTCTGAAACAGTCGCTCAGCCTCTCAGTGGCCTCTTCAGTCCAGAGTTTCACTGACTTTTTGTGTATTGATTCTCTTCTCACCCTGGGTGTGTATTGGCGGAGCAGATGGACGAGATTGTGATCACAGCATCCCAGCGGGGAGAGGAGGTTTAAGCGTCCTCCACATTGGCGTAAAAGAGGTCCAGTATTCCATTGTCCCTGCTTTTACACATGACGTACTGGGTGAACATGGGGAGGGTGGCGGAGAGGGAGGCGTGATTAAAGTCCCCGGTGATGAGGAGGAGGGCGCGAGGGTGTTGCGTCTGCAGCCGCGTGACTGTGCTGTGAATCCGCTCACAGGCAGCGGCGGCATCCGCAGAGGGAGGAATATACGCGCAGAGCATGATCACACTTCCAAACTCCCATGGGAGATAGTACAGCCTCATGCTCATCGCGAGTAGCTCCACTTCTGAGGAGCAGATCTGGTCTTTGACGTGACTATCAGCTGCGCTGCACCATCTCTCATAGACATAAACAGCGAGCCCCCTCCTCTCTTTTTTACGCTCTCCGCCAGCGTCCTGTCCGCGTGGATGAGTGTGAAGCCGTCCATGTTGATTAAACAGTCCGGTACATGTTCATCCAACCACGTCTCTGTGAAGCACATGAGAATGCAGCCCTTATACAGCCTCTGGAAACGGGTTAGTGCTGCTAGGTCTTGTTGCGGAGAGATCTTACATTCCCCATGACCACAGATAGAATATAAGTCCTTCTCCGCTTTGTCCGCCTGCCCCTGCAGCCCCTCCGTTTCTTCCGAATGTCTGCAGGTATGTCTGGGTGCTCAGCATAGCGGGGACCCGGCCCACTGTACATTGAGTCTCTTCGTCCAAGCAGCTGATCCCGACAATAAACAATGGGACGTCCGGAGCTGGAAACAAAGGGATTTCCCTGCGCTGCCTCAAATAGTGCCGACAGCAGCATGACAATAATCACCAGAGTAACAAAAGTGGATTTCCCATGTGCATACTTGCACAGGGTACCACCCACTGCAAATAAAGACAAATAAGCACTATTAAAAAGTATTAAAAATAGCGAAAGTAAGAAAAGAGGGGCCAGAGCTGAAGTAACAGGCAGCTGCATCAGCAGTGCCATCTTGAAAAAAAAAAAATTATTGGCATTAATGTCTTTCCATATGTCCGAGCTGAGCTCTTGCAGCTGGCTGTGCTGCACGTCAGGATGTAATTTATAAAGAATACAGGATGTCTCATTTCGGGAGGAAAAAACATTTTAATCTATTGTAGTTTATTGTCTCTATTACAGCGTTTGTAAAGTGGTGTCATTTTATTTAAAGTGGCGATTCATTTT
This sequence comes from Thalassophryne amazonica, assembly GCF_902500255.1. Lineage (NCBI taxonomy): Eukaryota > Metazoa > Chordata > Actinopteri > Batrachoidiformes > Batrachoididae > Thalassophryne > Thalassophryne amazonica. Next base: position 48,188,654 of record NC_047104.1, read on the forward strand.
GAATTTATTAATTAAGACCGGACTTGGTCTCGGCAGAGAGCCGCACAGCGTTTGGAGCTGTGCCAACAAAACGGAGGACGATTCTCGTTTCTTGACTGCAACAAGACTAGAGTCCCAGTTAGTAACTTTAATACACACGAAAGTGACTCATGATATTTTAATGGCTTTGAGAGGGGTTAATAAGCGGACTTGCCATTTCTGAAGAGCAGCGAATCAAAGAACCAATGAGCTAGTGGATCAAAGCATTGCTTCAATGGTTCACGCTTACAAGTGGTGTCGCGCTGCAGAAACGGTTGATTACAGAGCTGCTGCAGGGTCTGTAATCAACATAGAGGAATGATCATTTTCCCCACAAACACCCTCAAAAACAACGGCTGCTCTGAAGGACTGACAAGGGAATCGTTAAGCAAAAAGGCTATTGATATCGGTGGATCGAATAATTTCTTAACGATACTCGAAAAGAACCGTTTCTCGATACCCAACCCTAGTTATTCCTCATCAAGACAGATACATACTTTTAGACCAATACTGGTGAACCTATTTTACTTACAGTTCTGAGTAAAGCATAGTTTCACTTAAACCAGTTCACTATACCAGCCCACAAAAAAAACATACAGTTACAATTTCACAACTTTTAAATGGTACTGAATGCATCTGTTATTCTCGACAGTGGTGGACAAATGATATCTTATGCTATATTAAAGCACCTGAAATAAAATGTTGATGTATGTTTCACCTTAATGCGTCTGAGTGGCCTTGACCTTCAAAGTTGTATGATTGCTGCAATATTAGACAAAAGGTTTAATACTTATGGTGTGATTCCTTATTTGTTTTATTTGTAAAGATTTATCATGTGTATGTGATAATTTGGTAATTGCTCACCTAGAACAAAATTCTTGTTAGTTTGCATTTGTTTACTTTCAAGTAGGGATACTATTTAAATCAGGCCATATATGGTATCATTTGAAAGCTTATAAAATATATCTCTGATTATTTAACAAAAGACAGGTATTTGGACATTCACCTGACTGGGAGGGACAGTTTAATATGGAAAATAGGTAATATATATATATATATATGTGGAAAAATGAAACAATGACCTTGACACTTCTCAATGACCTTGAATCACACAAACAACCCCATAAATAAACGCCCCAAACCCAAAAACATACCAAATGATGCCTCATTTGCTGAGATATGTCAAATATTGCTCATTTCATGAACATTTTTCAATTTCCCTACTCCTCCAGAATTTGACCCTGGTAAGGTAAGATATGAATTTAGAAAAGTTTGAATAACTGAAATCAGTGGGTTTTCTTTTCCTTTAAGCTAAATGTAGCATGTGTCAAGCACTATCAAGTTTTTAAAAGAAGAATTTTGCAGTGTGTCTGTGTCATGGAGCAATGTCGGACAGAGGGAAGATGGCGAGGAAGACGGTTTGAAAAAGTTTAATAAGGACAGGAATCTGTGGAATTGGCACTTGCTTGAATTTAAAGTCGTCTTCATGAACACATCTGTGAGATAAAAGAAACAGGAAAAGTGAACTGCATCTTGTGACATCAAGAAACATGGTAAGAATTTTTTTGTCTCTGGAAAATAAACATTGTGCTGTTCAAGCAGGATTTCAGACAAGATTATGTGACTTTTTTTTTGTTAATCCAGACTTTTATTCATTGGAAAAAAAACAAAACACTGTGGCTTTAAATAGATTTACAGGAATTTACACAAGAATGTAAGTGACTTTTACTATAAAGGGGCTTTCACAGTGGCATATTCGTAGAGCTGCTCATTACAGCGTATATACGCTGTAATGAGCAGTTCTACGCCCACTCCACGAGGAGTTTTTTTCTCAATACGTAGCAGTATGTTGAGGGCTACGCGCGTAGGATGGAAGAAATTAAACCTGTTTGATTTTCTTCGGCGTACAGCACAGCATGGAGCCTTCACGCGAGTACACGCAGCACCGTGCTACTGTCCGCTATTGTGAGCGCACCCACGCTTCAACACGGTACTGTGCGCCGCTTCACATCTCCCTGTTGTTCTTCTGGAGCTATAAATACTGCAAGATCATTGCTTCACTTTATCATACTGGACTAATTATATATGAGGACTGTTTCACTGTGTCGCATCGTTTCATAAAAGCGCTCACTCGCTCTCTCTCTCTCTCTCTCTCTCTCTCTCTCTCTCACTCTCGCTCTCTCTCTGAGAGAGAGAGAGCGAGAGAGGTTTTATTTTGAGGAGTCTGAGTCTCCTTAAAATAAACCTGCTCTCTCTCCTCTATCAGACTCCTTAAAATAAAATAAACCTGCTCTCTCTCCTCTATCAGACTCTTTAAAATAAAATAAACCTGCTCTCTCTCCTCTATCAGACTCTTTAAAATAAAATAAACCTGCTCTCTCTCCTCTATCAGACTCCTTAAAATAAAATAAACCTGCTCTCTCTCCTCTATCAGACTCCTTAAAATAAAATAAACCTGCTCTCTCTCCTCTATCAGACTCCTTAAAATAAAATAAACCTGCTCTCTCTCCTCTATCAGACTCCTTAAAATAAAATAAACCTGCTCTCTCTCCTCTATCAGACTCTTTAAAATAAAATAAACCTGCTCTCTCTCCTCTATCAGACTCCTTAAAATAAAATAAACCTGCTCTCTCTCCTCTATCAGACTCTTTAAAATAAAATAAAACCGCTCTATCGCGCACGCGCTCTCCCTCTCTCTCTCTCTGTTTGTGTGTGTCTAATCAGAGCTGCGAAATAAAATCTTTAAAATAAACGCGCACGTGCTACATGTCGGTGCGCTTATAAAACGCCCTGATCGATCAGTCTGATCAAAGCTGAAAAGAGCTGTGAATAAACGCGCCCTCGCTGCATAAAAAAAAAAAATAATAATAATAATGATAATGTTAAATGACTGTTTTTGAGCCGCACCACACCATGCAGTAGAGAACAGAGCGCACTTCCACAGAGGCAGAAAATAGCACTGAAACTGGTGCAGCATGGCACACGCGACTGTGTGCACACATTAAAATGTGAACACATGCAGCTGCAAGTATGAACGAACACTGTTAAAGGCTGAGTACGCGCGTATTTTGGCCGTATTTAAATGAAACACAACGCTGCAATGAGCAGCTCTACGAATACGCCACTGTGAACCTATACTCAATTGAGTACACCACAAAGACAAGATATTTAATGTTCAAACTGATAAACTTTATTGTTTTTGTGCAAATATTTGCTCATTTTAAAATGGCTGCCTGCAACACGTTTACCACTGTGTTACATCACCTTTCCTTCTAACAACACTCAATAAGCGTTTGGGAATTCAGGACAATAATTGTTGAAACTTTGTAGGTGGAATTCTTTCCCTTTGTTGCTTGATGTACGACTTCAGTTGTTCAACACTCCGGGGTCTCCATTGTTATATTTTGCGCTTCATAATGCGCCATCATAGAAGCTGCGTGATGACGTGCGAAATATGAGTTGTTAATCAGAATTGGTCCACCGTCACATGGTTTTCCAAAATCCAATCGTAGGGCAGATTTACCTCACGTGATAAAACAAAGATCGTTTTCAGGAGTGATATCTTACTAGTTGGCCCATTTCAATAACCCCCTAACGCTTCCAATGCGCCCTGTGCCATTACGCACAGCGAAAGTGAAAGCAGATGGAGAGCCTCACATGACAATCTCACATGCTCAAACAAAGAGTGTGTAACTATCAGGATTGCTCCACTAGTTTGCATTTGAATGTTACTGGATAACTCTGTGGCTCTCTCCCTCTTGCGTAAAGCACTGTTTACCATATCAATAAGGTGAGGGAGAGGGGCCGCTCCTCAAACTGCAAGGAGCCAAAGTGTGAAATGAAAGCTGCTTGCAGAGTCAGACAGAAGACTCCAAAACACAGTAGAAATAGAAATTTGTGATGTGACCTTTTTGTAATAACAGACAGAAATTGCTTTGAGACAAACAAAATGCATAGACCATTTTGTATATATTGTTCAAAATGTGCATTTGTGTTTATTGTTTGAACTTATTTGTTGTCCAGTCTTTCACACAAGACCTCAAATTACCTTTAGTGTCAAAACTGTTGTGTGGGCCGCTGAAGAGGAGGTACTGCTGGCCCACTACCAAAGGGTGCCCTGCCTGAAGTGCGGGCTTCAGGCACGAGAGGGCGCTGCCGCCGCTCAAGAACAGCTGGAGGTGACAGCTGTCACTCATCACTGTGACAGCTGTCACCAATCACCAGGTTATCAACCACACATACAAGCCGGACGACATCTCCACCTCGTCCCCGAGATATCGTCTACCTCCGAGGTAAAACTCTCAGCCGTTATTGTGCTGAACGCACGTAATCTGTTCTTGAAACTTTTGCAGACGTACCTGGTGATTACTCGCAGCTGGAGCTGGGGTTTGCGGATTGTGGAGGAGTCGATGCTCTTCACTCCTCACACCAAACCTGGTAAGTAGTTATTCAGGCTCTGCATGAACTGTGTACTTGTTTCAGAGGTGGAGGTGTCTTTCCCACCGTAACAGAAACTATTGTTCCAGCTGACTGTTTACTGGGTGTGTTTCCACACACTCATATCTGTTTCTCTGCTTCCTGCCAGCAGTACCAGATCCGACAGTCGGAGACGGTGACCACCTGGGGACTCAAGACTTGTCGGCTCCAGTATCCTTCGGGTTCGGTGGCAGTGGAAATAGTGTGGGATCCGGTTCTTCTCAGGACAGACGTGTCCTACCCTCGAGCCTGCCCACACGTCACCTTGTACATTTTGATTGTAACCCAAATTCTGTGTTTGTCTGTATTCTCGTTGTGCACATTTCACAACAGTAAAGTGTTGTATTTTGGCTCATCTATTGTCCGTTCATTTACGCCCCCTGTTGTGGGTCCGTGTCATTGCACTTTCCTAACAAAAACAGCTGTTTATTATAGTTTGCTGTGTGTTTTGAATAAATGTGTGTGGAAAATTATTTTCCGCTGTATTTTTTCCTTTCTTATTTCTGATTGTAAACCTTTATTACACTTATAAAACACAACAAAAGCATATATATTCTGAAAGCAGATTGTCCTGAAAAAGAGAGACATAAAACTTGATTGTGGGATGCAGGGAGAGCTGTTAACAGCAATAATAAGACATTTATGCCAGGTGAGTGAACTGTCCAAAAAAATGCCCTTGGACCCCAGAGGGTTAACTTGCACTTGTAGATGTAGCGACGAACTGTGTTAACTGACATTGGTTTTCTGAAGTGTTCCTGAGCCCACGCGGTAAGATCCTGTACACAATGATGTCGGTTTTTAATGCAGTGCCGCCTGAGGGATCAAAGGTCACGGTATTCAATGTTGGTTTTCGGCCTTGCCACGTACGTGCAGAAAGTTCTCCAGATTCTCTGAATCTTCTGATTATATTATGGACTGTAGATGAGGGAAAACCTAAATTCCTTGCAATTTGAATGTTGAGAAACATTGTTCTTAAACTGTTGGACTAATTTTTCATGCAGTTGTTCACAAAGTAGTGATCCTCACCCATTTTTGCTTTATATCCAGTCATGACACTCACCTGTTTCCAATTAACCTGTTCACCTGTGGAATGTTCCAAACAGGTGTTTCTATGAAAATTCATCAACCTTCCCAGTCTTTTGTTGCCACTGTCCCAGCTTTTTTAAAACATGTTGCAGGCATCCATTTCAAAATGAGCAAATATGTGCACAAAAACAAAGTTTCAGTTTGAATATTAAATATCTTATCTTTGTGGTGTAATCAATTGAATATAGTTTGAAGATGGTCATGAGATTTGGCCCATGACCGAAAGAACGAGATCGCGAGTACAAGCGGCCAAGATGAGTTTCCTCCGCAGGGTGGCTGGGCGCTCCCTTAGAGATAGGGTGAGGAGCTCGGTCACTCGGGAGGAGCTCGGAGTCGAGCCGCTGCTCCTCCACATTGAAAGGAGTCAGTTGAGGTGGCTCGGGCATCTTTTCCGGATGCCCCCTGGACGCCTCGCTGGAGAGGTGTTCCGGGCACATCCCACTGGGAGGAGGCCCCGGAGAAGACCCAGGACACGCTGGAGGGATTACATCTCTTGGCTGGCTTGGGAACGCCTTGGGCTGCTGCCCCCGTGACCCGACTCCGGATAAAGCGGAAGAAAATGGATGGATGGATGGATGTATTCTGTTTTTAATTTACATTTTACACAGCGTCCCAACTTCATTGGAATTGGGGTTGTATGTTATTGATTTTCAAAATATTCTACAAGCTTTAGCTGTAGAATGCTTTAACAGTCTTTTTGGTCTTCATGAATTTCATGCAGTTTAATTGATCTGAGTTAATGCATAATTTGGTTTACAATTAAAAGGAAAATCATTCCAGGTCCTACTTCCATGTCATATTCTGTTATTTCAGCATTATCATTGGCCAGTTCAAATGAAAGGTTGAATCTAGGATCATTTAAAATCTGCATTTCTTTTGAGATTTTTTTTCCTTCCAGGAGAAGCTGAAAATGTATCATTAGATAGAGAATTAATTTGGTTTCTGGGGCCCCACAGGCCTTAGATGCTGGCTCTTGGTGGGCTGCGCCTCCCAGACCCTCTGCAAATTTTCCTCGGATTTCACAGTTCATTCACAATTCATTTCACAGCCCTGTTCACCCTTTCTGTGCAATGACAGATAGGAATTCACACTGTGACTAAAGGAAAGCAGGAACTCTTGCCAGTTGAAAACAGACAGAAACATTTCTACAGCTTTGACACTTTAGGCACCTTGATTGGTCTGAGAGAGCCTGGACATTCCCTAATTATTCTGACAGCACCGTTGTTTTACATAACACATAACTGTCAAATTTGTATTCATGTTGTGCTTATTTATATTCCCCCAGTAGCTCTAATGAAAGGTCTTCAGAAATTCAGTGAGATACATTCCCGCTTGTCCAAAAAGTAAAAACAAATTATGGAAAACTCATTAATGCATTCAAATTTTTTTTAGTTCATACATTATTTCACCCACTGTCTGTACAATTTTAAGGCCACAATGCTGCAGCATGCACCATGCAGGGGAAATTAGGAAGCGCTTGTGTAAGAAATGCTGCAGCACAATGCATAATTCCTTATTTACAAAATTCAGTCTGTCACACAGGTATAATTCTCCACTTCTGCTTCCCACTTTCACACCAAGTGCAGGTACATAAACTCTGTGTTGTGCATAGGTTTAAGTACTCTGCAGCATCACTCCTGCCTTCTGTATGACAAAGAGCTTTGCTTTGTTTGCTTATGTGCCAACCACGTGCACATCTGAAGGCTAATTACCCTTATCCTTCAGCAGGCATATTCACATTAACAACTTGTGCTGCTTGACACTTAAGCTGTTTGCAGATGGGTAATAAAGTGTGCTAAGCTCATTTGAGCCATGCTTTTTAAATGTTCCACTCTGTGCCAGGGGAGCTACAAAAACCACTGCATCACTGCTCATGTGAGACGCGTTCTTATGTGGAGCTGGAAATCACTGCACAGTGTTTCCATCAGATTAGACTGTCCCCGAGCACCTGTAAGTTTTATTAAAACATGGAGCTATGTGCAAACGGATGGATGGATAGATAGATCGATGGATACTCTACATTCGGATGAAAAGTTCTGAGCCTGACCCTGAAGGAAAAATGCCAAATTAATAAAACAATGGTGTTTAAATTTGAAGACTTCAAATCACAAACTGGCCTGTTTATTTTTGATTCACATGTAGTTTAGACAGAGCAGCTCTGCAACATATTTTCCATTATCAGGAACTGTGCAGAAACCGAGACCACTGCGAAAATACATTGACTTTACATGTACTGGGCAAACCGTGATCAGGTTAGTTCAGGTAAGCTGGGAAAAAACAAGTGATGTTTGCCTCATGCATTAATTTGTCTGGCATCTTGTTCCAAAAACCTCATGTTCTTCATGAGCACTTAGATCTTTGTAATTATAGACACAAAAGAGAAGAAATGTGAAAAACAAATGTCCAAAGCTGCTTGTTTTGGATTTTTTTTCCTAAGCCTAAAATATGTTTATGTATGAAATCAGTATTATAATAATTTACAGAGTAATGATTTTGTGATCCTGTCATTATGCCTGCTTCTAAATTACAATCCACTTATTCTTTTTGTAAATTTATTCTTTTGATGTTAGAATCGTGTTTATGTATTACTGTCTTTTCTTTACTTGCATATATATATAATTAATTTTAGTTTTACTTTTTTCACCCCCCCAGACATATCTTGTTATAAGGATGGCAGGTGAAAAACAGTCTACTGGATATCACATGCACATTTACAGCAATGTTGATTAATGTGCATCGTCCTTGGTTGTTAAAAAAGGAACAAAAATATTAAGTGAAACAGATGGAATATGCATGGTGCCAAAAATCTAAATAAATCACAGAAAGAATGAACAACTAATTATGGAAACAGAGGAATGAATGAAAAAATAAATAATACATAACATCGATCCATCTAAACTGGATCTGCTGTTGTGACCGCCAGCAAGTATAAGTATGCTTACCTCTGCCAAAGAAAAACACTTGTGTTTTTTCACAAGTGTGAGACAAAGACAATAGCAGGTGCAGTGCTGTGGAGTGAACATAATTAGCTGGGCGTGAGGAATATCAGGAAACAATGAATGTAGCTACAACAGAATGTAATATTTCTATGAACAGGAACTAAACTCAGACATGAACATAAGAACTAGAACAAACTACATGAGAACTGATAAGAAAATAAACACTAAGACCAAACTGAACAGGAACTGACTAAGAAAACAAAAATGACTAAACAGACCAGAAAATAAGACAGAGACTAAGTGATAAACCAAAACCTGATATTAAAGTACAAAAGATCATATAAGCAATGGAACAATGAAAAACAAATGACAACACAGACTGACTGAATAAAACAAGAACAGAACTAAACCATGACCAAAGTAAGAAAAATAACAAAGAAGCAAAGTGACAAATCAACACAGAAAAGAGAATAACCACATGATGAAAAAATAACTGATACATCCAAGGTGGGGCAGGAGGTGAGCCAAAAGGAGAGGCAAAATAAGGACTGAGGCCGGGCATGACACAGGGGGGCAACAGTTCCAGCAGGGGACCCCAGACTTCCCTTTCCTGGGTCACATTGACCACCTCTGACTGGGGGATCCCGAGGCATTCCCAGGCCAGTGTGGAGATATAATCTTTCCACCTAGTCCCGGGTCTTCCCCGGGGTGTCCTCCCAACTGGATGTGTCTGAAACACCTCCCTACACAGTAAAGTCACCAGTGTAAAATTAACACTGACGGTATTAAATTAATACTGCCAGTGTACATATGGTCCCACTCTGACTAGAGTGGGACCATATGTTCACTGTCTGTGTTAATTTCACACTGGTGATTATACTGTGTAGGGAGGCACCCAGGAGGTATCCTTACCAGATGCCCAAACCACCTCAGCTGGCTCCTTTCAATGCGAAGGAGCAGTGGCTCTACTCCAAGCTCACCTTATCTCTAAGGGAGACACCAGCCACCCTCCTAATGAAGCCCATTTCGGCCGCTTATACCCATGATCTAGTTCTTTCAGTGGCCCAACCCTCATGACCATAGGTGAGAGTAGGAGTGAACAAAGTATACGGCATTCACATCAAACAGCTATGGAGACTTCTAAAACCAAAGTACTTGTGTGTTTCCGACAGCGGTGACATGACTATTAGAAGTGTCCCAGGGCATGTTTCAATGGAATGTAGCTGCTAACATTAAGAACTGAGGCACAGATTAATTCCAAAGTTTACACAAGTGTGATGTTGTGTTATGATGACTTGTGTTTAAGTGATAAGTGTTCATTTTGATGCAGTCACTGTAAAAGCAACAGCCTTGAGAAGATTTAGTGCGCCTGTGGCCATGAACCATAAACGCATCCTGTTAAAATCAAAACAAAACGCTTTTAAGTGTTGTATATAAATGTGAAAAAAAAATTATATATATATATATATATATATATATATATGTGTGTGTGTGTGTGTGTGTGTGCGTGTATGTGTGTGTAAGTGATGACATCTGACAGATCTGATCACATCTCATGTCATGTACAAAGCTGCAACAACAGCTGAGTTGCGCATTAAGACAGCAGCTGCACAGACACATTCAGATCCAAATTCCCACAGACTCTCTCACAGTAAAATACAAATTTTACTTTCATTGAAAGTTCCATTGGAAGGAACGCAAAGCAAAAGACGAAAAAATGAACATTCACTCACCTAGTTGCAGTGGTGGGCACAGCTAACCAATAAGTTAGCTTCGATAACCATTAATCAGATAACTGAAAAGTTGTCTTTTATGACGATAAACCGATAAAGTGGTAAAAAAAAAAAAGTATGTTTATTACAGGTAACCGATAACTATTAGTATTGATTTGGACACGGCCTCACCAGATTACACTATCGGCTTCTCATAAACCAGTTTCACTTTAAGCGCCGCAGGGTCTGCTGGGTAAAGTAAAGGATCACAAACACAAAGAACACATGAAAAATGAATAAATATTTACTAGACCGGACAGGCTTGACCTGACTAATATGAAAAGTGGGATGGACGCACATGGACCGGGGAAGGCGGAGATGTACAGAAACAGGATTAATGACCTTAGACACCAGGAAGGGACCAACGAACCGGGGAGTCAGTTTTCTAGGAACCCCTCGAAGGGTCAAGTGGCGCGTGGACAACCATACCGTCTGCCCGAGAGTGTACGGCGGCGCGGCAGACCTTCTATGATCCGCGACGGTCTTATAGGCTGCAGAAGAATGTAACAGAGCACGCCTAGCCCACTCCCAGGTTCGTTGGCAACAGAGGATGAGACTAAGGGCCGATGGAACTGACGAGCTATTGTTAACCGAGGGAAAAACTGAAGGTTGGTGACTGAAAACCACCTGGAACGGGGAGTAACCGGAGGATGCCGAAAGCAAACTATTGTGCGCAAATTCTATCCAAGGGAGTTGCGACGACCATGATGCCGGATGCTGGGAAGCGAGGATGCGGAGACCCTTTTCCAATTCTTGGTTAAATTGCTCCGTCTTCCCATTGGCCTGTGGATGGTAGCCCGAGGTTAGACTTGACGTGACCCCGAGAAGGCGGCAGAATTCCCTGGGATACAATGGGTACAATGGAACAAAGGGATACAATGGGACACAAACTGTGGACCCCGGTCAGACACTACAACCTGTGGTAACCCATGTAATTTGAAAATATGTGACAGCATGACCTCTGCCGTCTGCTTAGCGGACGGGAGGCATGGCAACGGGATAAAATGGACCGTTTTGGACAAACGATCGACTGCTGTTAGAATCACAGTGTTACCCTTTGAGGGTGGAAGACCAGTAACAAGATGTGCAACCAAGGACGGGTAGGAACTGGTAACGGTAATAGGGCACCCGCAGGTGGACGGTTGATGGATTTCTGCGTAGCGCAACCTTGACAGGCATTTACATATTCCACCACATCCCTAGTAAATCCCCCCCACCAAAACCGCTGTCGTATCACTGAGATCGTTTTCTTGATCCCCAGATGGCAGAACAACTGGCTATTGTGACACCATCAAATTACACCTCCCCTAAGCATAGTGGGAATGTAAAGACGACCAGGCAGACAACCCGCAGGAACAGGTTACTTATCTAATGCTGATTTTACCCTCGACTCTATGTCCCATGTAAACGTGGACACAAAGCAGGACTCGGGTAGAATGGTGTCTGGATCAGCGGGCGCGTCACCCCTTGACGGGATAAGTGTTGGGTATTTTCTCCTCCAAACATTTTTAAAACCTTTAACAAGACAAACAGAGTCAAGAAACACCAGTGAGACAGAAAGTCAAATTTTACGCGCGGAGTGCGGCCAGGCTGTACACCAAGGCTACACTAAAGTCTGGCCTGCTTTTCCGCTCTTTTTATTAAGAGACGCCCTCATCACATAAACAAAAAACTTGTCCTAAGGGTGGGGGGTGACGACGCAAGACAAGTTTCTTCCCGTAACATAAACGCATACGTCAATAAGTGCAGCTGTAAGGAAGGACACTTTCTTTTACACAGGTCAGCACATCTCGTTCGTCTGTTGCAGTTATCAGCTGTTCTGCATCTGCCTGAAGTGTCCTGTCCTTCACACTCCTTCACACTAAGCACCACATCACAACAGTCAAAACGTTCTCTTACTCCCAGTCGTTAGAGGCTGCGAAAACAAAGTTATATTATAATAATAAGTACATCCAGCCCTTCATTCCCAGCTCAGATTGACCCCAGAGTGCTAAAACAAAATTGAATTCTCAGGCTTGGTTAAGACAGGTGCAAAACAGCACAACACCGTTCTCATGAGAAAGAAGACAAAGCTAAAACAAGGTTGAATAACACATACATTCTCAGGGTGAAGTGCAAACAGCACAACACCGTTTTCATAAGAAAGAAGACGAAGGTACAAATGTTTAACAGTGATAACATATATATATATATATATATAAAATCCTTAACATTTCCCACCTGTTTATCACCTGTTAAACATACAGTAGGCATCACCCAGCTTAGTTAGTTAGTTTATTAACTTAATCTATTCTGTCCACGTTTTTATTAATTGAACACCACCAACAGATGGAAGATTCGAATCCAGCTGCTATTTGATCAACCAGTTTATACTCGTCAGGCACTCCTCTGGGGACTCCTATTGCGTCAATATATGTTGGATTTCCTACTCCTTTCCAATCTCTTTTTACTCTATGTCTGGCTATGCCTTTCTGCCAATCCTCAGGAATAAGAGAGGCTGCATATGTCGTAACGTCTTCAGGGGTCATGGGTAACAATAATGATATTAATGCACAATAACCTGACACATTTCGTGGCAGTCTGTCAAAGATTCTGTTATCACCACACCACCACCATACATCACTCCTACCGACTGGTATAAATGAACTGTTTTTTCTGTATTATTCGACTACACCACTTGTCTTATTACTTTTTCAGCTAAAGCTTCATAGGCTAAGAGTGTGTTAACTCATCACGTCAACAGTTCAAGCTTGAACTGGAGTTGTGAGCTTTTCAATATCATCATAATTCTCAGTACAGTCATTACAGTTTTCTCCACTAAGGTCTGACTGTTTCAATGCTTGATATTTTGGCATAGTTTGTTGGAAGGCCAGATTACACTGTACAAATGTATTTGACACCATTTTGCCAACCATTGTTTTGATATAAGGGATCACACAACACATGCAAAGTCCAATCAGAATTAGGACTATAATAACTGGTGTCACCATTTTCAATAGTAACTGCCAACATGGTCCTGAAGTCAACCAGGACCAGGGATTCCACCGGTTCACGGCTAGGGTGTCTTTATGCATTGCATCACGAAGTTTATTCAGCTCTTCCAATGCGTCCTGCATATCCACTGAATGAATGGAGTCTGGGATGAAAGTACAGCATGTTGTGTTCAGCAGAACACAAACTCCTCCCTGTGAACCAGTAAGCAAGTCTAAAACCATGCGATTTTGCATCACCATGGTACGTAAAGCATCTATTTCAGTGTTTTGAGCTGCTACTATTTTTTTAGTTACATTCATGAACAGACCCAATCGATAATTCAGAGTTTCAATCATTAATGAATTTTTTCCCACTCCTATCCAGGGGAACAATGAATGTGCTATTTTATCTCCTACAGACCACAATTTTTTGGTCCTTTAGTACATCCGAGCCCCACATGTGATCATGTGGTAACACATCTGGGTATATCAATCTCCTCCGTCTGGTGCTGCCATTCTTCTCTGTGGAGGTCCTACCACATATGTATGGTCAGTCACCTGGGTAGGTGCACACACACCACCCCAATTTGGTGGGAGACTCATGTACAGTCTGGAACCATAAAGCCAATAGATGTCATCATACACCGGAGTACCATTTATAGGTGGTAGCAAAAACTTACTAACATAAGCACATGATTCATCCGTTCCCCATGGACAGGAGCCTGTATAATTACATCCCCGTCCAATGTGATGAAGATAAGTGCCATCCACATATTATGTTTTGGTTAGGCTTAAATTATTTGATAAAACATACGTTTGGGTACACAGACGTTTCTTAATTTTACCTACATTTTTATTCCCTGTCCCGTAAAAGCAAATTGGGAATGGCCGTTGTGATGACAATTTAACGTGATGATATTTTTGCATTTCCCTTCAGTCTAGTCAATGGAGCAGCACTTGGGCACGCTTGTACGTCCTCTGTTGAAATCCCTATCATATAAGTGGTTGCACTGAGGCAAGTGGTGTTACATCTTATCAGATTTGCTGAGAACTGCTGCCCCCGAAATACAGTTTGATTATGCATCCGTATGATAAGACATTCTGTCACCCTAGCAGGGTACGGTTTAGCCGTCAGAGCTGGGTGTGTTGAGGATATAGGTATCTGTGAACAAACATAACAATTAGTAACGTAATTCCATTCCACCAGGCCAGGAATCCGAGGAGCACGAAACACACTAAGATCACAACGCAACCGGCTGCCCTACCAACAGTCCGGCAGCGGCGGCGCTGAGCACGCCGCTCCGGGGTCTGCTGTAGTTCAGTCATGATTGCTAGGATACAGTGTTGTTAACCACCTCACCTAATAGTGCAAGGATCTCCCTGCTTCACTGGCATTGAGACAATCTATTGCTAATTAAATAGACTCCCTTTGTAGCCAGACTTCCCCTTCCACTGTGGAGGCCGCCAACACACGCTGTATCTTACAGTGATGTATCCACGTTGATCTCTCCGCTATCTTTACTGCAGTTGGTGTCGTTAACAGCACTTGGTATAGACCTTCCCAACGAGGACTGGACTCTGATGAACACCCAGTCTCCTGGCTAGACTACTGGAAGGCCGTCCTGTGGAAGATCAAAATTATTCGGCAGTAAATGTGTTTAAGTTATCTCTTTCTGTGTTAATGTCTTTTTCATAAAATTTGCTAATGTTTGTTCCTCATCTGCTGTTTTAGTATCCATGTCAAAATTGGTAGACGATATGGTCGTCCATAAAGTATCTCAAATGGTGTTAACCCTGATGGTGTTGGTGTTATTCTCATATACAATTTTACTAGGTCCAACATTCAATCCAGGTTTGTTTTGTCTCTTCTATACATTTCCTTAATCTTATTTTTATTGCGCCCTTTTATGTGCCCTTTGTCCTTTCCACTTATCCGGCACTGTGTGGTTGATAAGCACAATGATTTTTGAGATTGACCTGTAGCGCTTCTCCTACGTATTGCACTATTGTATTAACAAAATGCGCTCCATTATCTGAATAGACTGTTTCTGGTATTCCAAATCATGGAATGATGTCTTTGCACAATGCCTTAGCCACTGTAAGTGCACCTGCATGTTTTGTAGGGAACAATTCTACCCATTTTGAGAAGGCATCAATTATGACTAAACAAAATTCCTTCCCTTCATGTTTACTCAGCTGTATATAATCCATATGAATCACTTGAAAGGGATATTGTGGTGTTGGAAATTTGCCTCTTTGGGGTCTCAAATTGCCTTGTGAGTTGTGTTTTGCACATGTCATGCATGCTCTACAATGCTGTTTTGCATATGCATCGAACCCATAAAGACAAAAATAGATTGCAATTGCGATATCATACCCCCTGATGAGACATGCGTCACGCCATGGCTCATAATAGCTGCCCATTTAAACATATTTTTTGGCAATATGGGTTTCTTTTGTGGTCATATCCGGAGGGGTGTCATATAGGAGAAAAATAGAAAGAGCTGTTGCCGCCTTTGCGGTTTTGTCAGCAACGTCATTTCCTTTTGAAACACTGTCAGAGCCTTTGGTGTGAGCCGCACATTTGCATATAGCAATTTGTTGAGGCAACTTCACAGCTTGCAGTAGGGCAGTTAGGAGAGTGGCATGAGTCACTGGCTTTCCAGATGATGTCACCATTCCACGCTCCTCCCACAGTTTTGCAAACACATGCACTGTGCTGAAAGCGTACTGGCTGTCTGTATAAATTGATACAGCCGTACCTTTAAACAGATAGCAAGCTGCAGTTAAAGCAACTAATTCAGCTGCTTGTGCTGAAAATGACGATGGCAATGAAGCAGAATCCAATACTTCTGAATTTGTGACAACAGCATATCCAGATTGTGTTTGTCCATAAGCTTTGTCAGTGGAAGAACCATCCACATACACAATTGTACTGTTTGGGATGGGTGTGTCCTGGAGGTCTGGGCGTGCTTTCGTACAGACCGTAGCTACATCAAGACAATTGTGCGGCTCACCATCCTCAGGTAAGGGTATCAATGTGGATGGATTCAATGTCGTACAGCGCTCTACCGTAAGGTGTGGTTGTGATAATAGCAAGGACATGCACGAAAGATGTCTTGCTGGGGACAAAAGGCTCATTTTTGTCTGCAACAGAAGTGCAGAAACTGCATGTGGAACTTCCAGTGTCAACTGATGGAATAGAACAACATTACTGCTACTTTGAACAGCCATAAAGGCTGCAACAACAGCCTGTACACATGGTGGTAGAGCACTTGCCACTGCATCCAATTTAGATGAGTAGTAGGCAACTGGCCTTAATTTTGAGCCATACACTTGAACCAAAACACTAGTCATGGACTCATTCTTACAATCAGCTGTTTGAATGAATGGTTTACTATAATCTGGTAGTGCCAAAACTGTGGATGACACTAATGTTTGTTTTACTTTTACAAAAGCTTCCTCAGCTTCTTTGTTCCATTCCAACACGGTTGACATTGAAATATCATCCTTGTACATCAAATCAGAAAGTGGACTAGTCAATTCTGCATAGCAGGGAATCCATGCCCTGCAGTAATTAGTCAGTCCAAGAAATGACATCATCTGCTTTTTGGTTTGTGGTTTTGGAGCGTGCAAAATTGCTTCCTTCCTGTCAGACAGGATCGTGCGCCCTGTGGCTGATAATTCATGTCCTAAATATTTTACTTTATCCCTACACAACTGAACTTTGTTTTTACTCACTTTGTGGCCATTATCAAATAAGAAACATAATAATGCTACTGTGTCAGTTATGCAGTTTTCTCGTGTGTCAGAGGCAATCAGAATGTCATCAACATACACTAATAGTTGGACTCTCTGCGTAACCCTGCGGTAATCTGGTAAATGTATATCGTTGTCCTTTAAAGGTAAAAGCAAACCAGAATTGACTATCTGGGTGTACTGGCACAGAGGAAAAAAAAATGCATTACTGATATCTATTACAGAAAAACAACTAGAATTTAATCTCAATGAGCTTAACAGTGTGTGCGGATCTGGTACACATGGTGCTCTTTTAATCACAGCAGCATTTACTGCCTGCAGATCTTGAATCTATCTCCATCCCACTGAGGGCGGAGCCTTTTTTTACAGGAAATATGGGTGTGTTACATGGTGAATCTGGACATGGCACTATTACTCCTGCTGTTAATAAATTCTCTATTACCGGCCTGATTCCTTCAATTGCATCAGGTTTCAATGGATACTGTCTTACACATGGTCTGTATTCTGTTTTTGGTCTTATAACTACAGGTTGTGCATTTTTTATCAGTCCTACGTCTGAAGGACCTGTTGTCCACAATCCTGATGGTACAGAAGAGAGAAGATCATCCTCTTCAGGACTCAACTGAAACACTCAGGATTGTGAAGTGGACACATTAATGTGTGTTCCAGCTGTCAGCACCAATGAGACATTAACTGGCACTTTATACAATTTAGTTGATGGACTGAACTCCGTTCGTGGTCCAACTCTGCTCCAATCAGTGGCTGACAAAGCTGTTATGACTGTCAGTCCCAATTCTTGCCATTCTGTCAAATATGGTTTACAAAGTGACACATGTAATGGCATACCTGTGAATCTCAATTTTAAAACATCTTCAGTGGCACCTGTTACTGTTATGACAGCTGTTGAGTTGCCATCATGAATCAAATCGGTCATTGTCAGCTTCACAGGTGAAACATTTTTCAATTTGTTTTCATACACTGGTGTTCCTGGCAATATGCCACTATGGACTCTAAATACACTCTCAAATCTGCACCTAAACTCTGTCCATGGCTCTCCTTCTTTCTGAGTTGTCCTGGTAATTTCAGTATAATTTATCTTTGGTCCTAACACACCTTTTGCACGTGTAATCATAGCTTCCACTCTTGTTTTCAAGACTGGATCATCATGGTACGCCATCCTGGTCTGCAGGATTCCAGTCTCCGCGTATCTGACTCCATTTTAGGGCCACATGCTTTCATCCACACTTGTTGGACTTCAGGTCCATTAAGGTGGTAAGATGTTCTAATGTTTTCTATATCCTGCATAAATCCCTCGATATCGACATGTGGCGATGGTATCATGTCGACTGCTGCTTTGATATTATCAGCATTCCATGTTCGATATACGAGCATGGTTGATCGCTGTCCTGCTGTTCCTGCACGAGGATTTGGTACTTCTATCATAGGATAGGCACCTCCCTGGTCACTGTGTTCCACCATGGGAGGGGCCGTGGGCACTTTCGCTTGACTGCGTGTTTGTGGTTTTTCTGGTTTTTCACTTTTTACCTTAGGTTTTACTGCCAAATCATACTGTGGTGGCGGTACATCGTCATCCTCTGGTAGAGGAGATAAAGGTGTTGTTGTCACCGACGATCCAGCCAGCGGTGATTGTTGAGGCTGTTCTGGTTCTCTGTGCTGAATTATCACATCTTCTTCTGCCTTACCTACAGCTTTCTTTTTCCTTGCTTTCTCTAATCGTCGCTTCTCTGCTCCCTTCTGTCTGTTCTCTGCTTCCTCCTCCCAAAATGCCACTAAATCTGCCCCTACTTTCTGCATCTTTTTCTCATCACCTTTATGTTGCTGTTCTAACTCCTTCTTTAGCTTCTGTATGCTGATCAGGTTCAGTCGTCCGTCAAAGTCATGTTTATTAATCCAGGTCTCCAATTTTTTGTTGTTTTTGGATTTTTTTTTGCTTCCATAAATTTCCAGTCGTCAGTTGATAAATTTTCCTTATTTATAGACGTCTTACCCCCCATTTTTATTATCCCTTGTTATAATTTGGACTTCAGACGGGGGCACACCTAGGGTGTTCTAAATCTGAAGTTTTCACACTTTCTTTGGACGTGACAATTAATTTGCCGTCGTGTGGTTGATTCCTTTCACCTCCCCGTAGGAAGCGGAATCACTTGCCTGCTGCTTCCACACGCACGGTTGTCACTAACGTTGTCCAAAGTATTACACTTTCACACAGTTATTTACACTTACACAAAACACTATTACACATAGAAACACTTTTAATAATCGTACGCGTATTCTTATGCCAGGGGAGCTCGCCCTCCCGTGAAATTTAACTAATGTCCTGCATTAGGGGACTCCGCCGTCCCTGCCAAATTTAACTACTTTTTTACAGTGCACGTATTTCTACCCGGGATTTCCTTTACGTATTAAAACAGAGGAGTCCGTATCCTCCTTCCGGAATTTAACTACTTGCGTCCCTCGCAACCGTAGAGGAGTCCGCCCTCCTTACAGAGTTTAACTGTGTTTCATTAACAGACGATTCTGTATCATCGCTTACGGAGTTTAACTGTTTTATGTGATCACTTTTATCCCCTACCGGTACGCGTATATAAACAGAGGAGTCCGCACCCTCCTTACAGAGTTTAACTGCTTTGCATTAACAGACGATTCTGTATCATCGCTTGCGGAATTTAACTGTTTATGTGATCTGATCACCACTCACTCAGTACTGTTTACAAAGAAATTCTACTCACTGACTCGACTTCCTGTCTGTCTTCTTCGGGAAAATCTTGTCAACCAGACGATGCCAACGGTGGCCGACAATGGCAGACACGATCAATCGATCGGACCTTGGCCAAGGATTTACGTCTGGACTTGACGACCTCCGCTGGACACCTCCGGTATTGTTGAGATCCCGGACGTAGCCCCCAGTCAATGTTGGGTATTTTCTCCTCCAAACATTTTTAAAACCTTTAACAAGACAAACAGAGTCAAGAAACACCAGTGAGACAGAAAGTCAAATTTTACGCGCGGAGTGCGGCCAGGCTGTACACCAAGGCTACACTAAAGTCTGGCCTGCTTTTCCGCTCTTTTTATTAAGAGACGCCCTCATCACATAAACAAAAAACTTGTCCTAAGGGTGGGGGTGATGACGCAAGACAAGTTTCTTCCCGTAACATAAACGCATACGTCAATAAGTGCAGCTGTAAGGAAGGACACTTTCTTTTACACAGGTCAGCACATCTCGTTCGTCTGTTGCAGTTATCAGCTGTTCTGCATCTGCCTGAAGTGTCCTGTCCTTCACACTCCTTCACACTAAGCACCACATCACAACAGTCAAAACGTTCTCTTACTCCCAGTCGTTAGAGGCTGCGAAAACAAAGTTATATTATAATAATAAGTACATCCAGCCCTTCATTCCCAGCTCAGATTGACCCCAGAGTGCTAAAACAAAATTGAATTCTCAGGCTTGGTTAAGACAGGTGCAAAACAGCACAACACCGTTCTCATGAGAAAGAAGACAAAGCTAAAACAAGGTTGAATAACACATACATTCTCAGGGTGAAGTGCAAACAGCACAACACCGTTTTCATAAGAAAGAAGACGAAGGTACAAATGTTTAACAGTGATAACATATATATATATATATATAAAATCCTTAACAATAAGGCATCAGGCTTTCCGTTTTTTGAGCCTGGTCAATAGGATAATGTAAAATTGAACCGACTAAAAAAAATTGCCCACCTGGCCTAACGGGAATTAAGACGTTTGGCCGACCGAAGGTACTCGAGGTTCTTGTGGTCGGTATAGACAATGAATGGTAACTGTGCCCCCTCCAACCAGTGCCGCCACTCCTCTAAGGCCACTTTAACTGCCAGCAGTTCGCGGTCGCTGATGCTATAATTCCGTTCTGCCAGTGACAGTTTCTTGGACAAGTAGGCGCATGGGTGCAACCTGTCATCTGTGGGATTATGTTGCGTGAGAACTGCCCCAACCCCAATATTGGAGGCATCGACTTCCACCACGAACTGCCGAGCTGGGTCAGGGAGGAGTAACACGGGGGCCGCGGTAAAGCGACGTTTTAAGGTCTTGAATGCCTCCTCGCATTTCGGGGTCCAGGCAAACAGACGGAGGGATGAGGTGACCACATGCAGTGGCGCCGCTACCATACTAAAATTCTGGATGAACTTACGATAGAAATTTGCGACCCCTAAAAACCGTTGAACCTCTTTACGAGATACGGGCACTGGCCAATCCCGCACCACTGCTACTTTCTCAGGATCCATCCTTATCTCTTCCTGAGAAATAATGAAACCTAAGAAGGAAATTGTGGATTTGTGAGACTCACACTTCTCTGCTTTCACAAAGAGCTCATTATTCAGGAGGGTTCGTAAAACCGTGCGTATGTGACATTGGTGCGTAGCTAAATCCCGGGAGAAAATGAGAATATCGTCCAGATATACGAAAACAAATTTATTAAGGTATTCACGTAGCACATCATTCACTAAATTTTGAAAAATGGCAGGAGCGTTGGTGAGACCAAAAGGCATGACCAAGTATTCATAATGACCGGATGGGGTATTAAAAGCTGTTTTCCACTCATCTCCTTGTCTAATCTGGACTAAATGATAAGCATTACGCAAGTCAAGCTTAGTGAAGACTGTGGCTCCCTCCAACAACTCGAATGCAGAGGAAATGAGTGGCAATGGATAACAGTTCTTTATGGTGACGTCATTTAGACCATGGTAATCAATACAGGGATGGAGCATCTTATCCTTCTTTTTGACAAAGAAGAACCCCACCCCTGCAGGTGAGGATGAAGGACGAATTAGCCCTGCTGCCAGGGACTCCTGAATGTAATCATTCATCGCGTGACGTTCAGATGCCAACAGAGAAAAGAGTTTTCCCCGTGGTGGACTCGCCCCTGGGAGGAGTTCTATGGCACAGTCATATTCGCAATGTGGAGGTAATGACTTGGCTCTTGCTTTACTAAATACGGCAGCTAGGTCGTGGTAACATTCAGGTACCCCCACAGATGCGGATTAGAACCCTGCAGAGTTTGTTCGGGTTTTGACAGACATGAATAATTACAGGCTGGACCCCAGGACATGATCTCGCCCTTGACCCAATCAAAATTTGGGCTGTGCCATTGTAGCCAGAGATGCTCCAAGATTAACAAGTGAGTCATGTTATCCAGCACATGAAAACTGATTGATTCTGAATGTGAATGGGAAATCAGTAATTTGACAGACTGTGTATGATAAGTAATTTTGCCCAGGACGTGACCATCCACAGCATGTACCACCAGAGGCCATGTGATCTTATATAGTTTCAGACGAAGGTACCTGGCAAGAGAAGAGAGAATCAGGTTGGCATCAGAACCAGAATCAATAAAAGCCGAAACGGAAATGGAGGTATGGTCACACATTAATTTGGCTGGAATTATATTTTGTGTTGAAACAGTGGAGATGGAATTTTGACTCACCCACAATTCAGCCTTTGACCGCATGGTGACACCCCTGGCCTGACAATCGGCTATCAAGTGTCCTGCTTGACCACAGTAAAAACAGAGGCCGTCCACTCGGCGACGCTGTCGCTCAGCTGGAGTCAGGCGCATGCGCCCAAGCTGCATTGGCTCCTGAGTGCTGTGCTGGGATGACTCAGGCCGGGCTTGAATGGATGAGGTGGAACGGGCTGGAGGCGTGTTGGATAAATATTCTGGATGTCGGTTCCCATGACGAGGACGGTCTTGTAGGTGGCAGTCTGTGCGGATGGCGAGCCCAATCAGATCGTCCAACTCTTCGGGCAAGTCTGTGGCTATGAGCTGATCTTGGATTTCCACAGACAGACCCTGGAAAAATGGGTCGAGGAGCGCAGCCGATTTCCATTCACTTTTTGCTGCCGGGATCCAGAAGTCGATGGCATAATCTGCGACTCGGCGGCTGCCTTGCTTCAGTTTTAAGAGGGATCGCGCTGCTTCATGTCCCAGGGCTGTATGTTGGAAAACCTGCTCGAGGGCTCTTGTGAATTCCGGGAGTGAAGCACAGGCGGGTGATTGTCGACCCCACTTGGCTGTGGTCCAGGCTGCTGCTTGACCAGAAAGGTGAGTGATGATGTAAGCAATCTTTGATCTGTCAAACGGAAACATGGAGGCCATTAGTTCAAAATGTATTTCACATTGTGTGATGAAAGGTCTGACGTCTCCTGAGTCGCCTGAAAAACGTTCAGGACGTGACAACTGGTTGCAAAAAACTGGCACAGGTATGGCGGCAAACGAAACAGCTGGCAGCCCCGGTGGTTGGCTGGGATTGCCGTTGGCCGCATCCGACATAGCCTGAAGATCGAGTCGGGACAGTAGGTTGCTCATCTGTTCGCTAACTGATGCCATAAAGGTTTCTTGGCAGGTAACAAGCTCACTAAACCCAGAGCTTAGCATATCAAGCTTGTCCCCTTGCTGTGCGAGCTGCTGGCTGTGGTGGCGAACTGTTAAGTGAAATGGGTCTGACTCTGCTGTCTCCATCGGTGGCCAGTTTGTTCTGACAGGATGGTTAGGAAGGAGACAACTGCAACACTCACTTTCACAGCTCTGTTTGCAAAACGACTTTAATGTGACAGGAAGCAATGGTCGGTACACAGGGAGGCAGTCCAAAAAAACACAGCAGCAGTACTAAGATCATCAGGCAAAACAAGGTCAGAATAAACAGGCAGGAGGCCGAGAATACACTGAAACAGGCAGATCTATAAAAAATACAGAAACAAGAGCTGGTATGAAGGCACAGGGCGCAACAAACTGGCAAACAACCGACACAACCTCTGAGCTAATAAAGCTCCAGGTGGCAATCAACAAATTACACACAGGTGTGCATAGAAAGAACCAGAAGAGGGTGGTGGCCCGAGAGAGAGAGAGAGAGAGAGAGAGAGAGAGAGAGAGAGAGAGAGAGAGAGAGAGAGAGAACCACAGACAGACCCCAGCAACAAAAACCCACAATGCCAGAAAACACAGAAAAGAAATACAAAAACAAACCAAAACCCCAGCAACAGAATACATAAACCGTCAGGTCCTGACACATGAGCACTCCTCTCCCCCACCGAGTCTTGGCGATTAAAATACAGCCACAAAGAAATAAAATAAAATAATGTTAAAATTAGGTTGTTTTGTTTTTGTGTCG
The DNA here is from genome assembly GCF_902500255.1 of Thalassophryne amazonica. Lineage (NCBI taxonomy): Eukaryota > Metazoa > Chordata > Actinopteri > Batrachoidiformes > Batrachoididae > Thalassophryne > Thalassophryne amazonica. The sequence continues at coordinate 48,212,842 of NC_047104.1, forward strand.
AGTGGACGAGTCACTTTAACGTCCAAAGAGAACCTGAACTACACTACCCACAATGGTCCCTGCGTTCAGCGGCCAATCACATTTTGCGCTTAATGATGATGTCATCAGCAAGCGACAGACAGCCATCTGCTACAAACACACAACAAATGGACTAAACTGTTTGATTTTAGGGTTTACAATCATTTTTGACTGTTAAACTTTACCAGCAAAAAAAAAAAATGTTATCAGACTGAAAGTTATCAGAACTAAATTTATCGGAAGATAATTGGTCCGATGATGGTTTTAAAACTTATCTGAAAAGCTAATCCGATAGCAAAAACATTACCTTCGATAATTATCTGCTATTGGATTAGCCGAACTGTGCCCACCACTGCCTAGTTGTAAAGATTTCCAAATAATAAGTCCACAACATCAAAGAAGCCCTCACACACGCATCGTGTGTGTGTGAGACGTGCGTGATTGCCAGCCAATTGATTAAAGGTTCACTAGTGCTCACACAGATGGCCAGTCAGAGAACTTTTTCAAGTTCCTCTCGTCCTCAGGCCAGAGAATGTCCAGGTCCACTTGCCCTCAGGATCACCCGCACGCATAATGTCCAATCACAACTCTCAACTTCTGTCATGATTGTGGCATGTTAGATAGTCCATTATCTACTGAAAATAGCATCTTCTGAGTTTTCCAATATGAGACATACATCAGCATGTCCAGGCAGTCTGTGAAAAACAGCGTGGTAGAGACAGTCCACGTTCATGTTCACAGCGGCAGTAAACCAGCATCCTGTGACACAAACAGAGTGTCACCAGAGTTAGGTTCCAACATCTAATAGACTGAAAAAGATAAGAGTTTTGGAGTGAAGTATGTTGTCTCCTCTGTAAACCCGAGCTATCACTTTCAAGAAAAGCTCTGGAGCTTCATTATCGGACATAAGTGCATTCATTTCGCTCTGTCTGTCAGCCATCAGGATGATTCTGTTTTCCTCATATGTACGTCACACGCCGAAAATTGCAGAGTGAGACGTTTTCTGGAAATGCACCTGTTAGCTCACTCAAGGAGAGCAATAAAAAAGATCAGAGACCACTAATTATGAGTGCATGTGCGCAGAGAGACTTACAATCATGAATACTTTGATGTTCTGTTGCTAACTGGGATGTTAAAAAATGTGCGACGTGTCCTTTAGGGCCTCTTCATTCATAGTACAAGGACAAATCAGGGCAAATCACAGCAGAACAGCTCGTATGAGTGAACCACGAAAACATCGATCTGACAGGCAGGCATGAACAAACCCACTGCAATGGTTTCGTGCACGCGACGGTGTCGTTTATGAGGTTGCACAAAACCATCGCAGCGGGAACACAGTGCAAGGGGTTGGTAAGGTTAGACCTTATTTGTGTGAAGTGCCTTGAGGAAAGTTTGTTGTGATTTGATGCTATATAAATGAAAATAAACTGAAATTGAAGTTGAGCAGCTGGAGCATGTGTAACCACATCGCGCAGCCGCTGTGAAAAAAGAAATACATGCCACCGATGGGATTCAAACCTGCAATTTACAAAAGCTCTGATTGCCAGGAAGAAAAATTTACGACTGCACTACTATCGCTGTCTTGTAAAACGTGCGGAAAAATGCCTGAAATCAACGACGACATAAACATTTTTTTTTTTAAAGAGAAAAAAGCGCTGTGATAACTGACCAAATGGCGTTTGTTACGGTGTATTTCTACTGATACGTGACTAGGGATGGGTATCGTTAAGATTTTATCGATATCAATACCGTTATCAATTTGGCTTATCAATCCGATTCCCTTATCGATACCTCTTGTGAATTTTTTGTGCACTAAAAGTAGGCTTTACAGGTTTTCTATGTCAGTGGGTCAAAGAGCTTTTTCTTATCGTGCACCTGCTCTGTGGAATGGTCTTCCTGCAACTGTGAGGCAGTCAGAGCCCTTGGACAATTTTGGACTTAAAACCTATTTTTGTTCTCTTTCTTATGAATAGTTTTTATTTTATGTTTTATTCTTTTACTTCTGTTTTTAATTATGTATTTGAATTTTTTTTAATTATGTATCTGAAAAAAATTTAAAAATTAGTTTTTTAATTTTTATTTATTTTAATTTTTTGTGTTGAACTGTTCTGTGTGAGGCGCCTTGAGACAGCTTTTGTTGTGATTTGGCACTTTATAAGCTGATTAAATTGAAATTGAATTGAAATTGAACAATATTTTATTGAGTCTTAAAGTAAATAAATGTGAAATTGGTTACTGGATTCTTAAACTCTGGACATAATAAACACTACATGGTGGATCTTTGATCTCTGGACATAAACAGAAAAAATGCTTTTTTTATAATGCTTTTTGTCAAAAGCATTTCCTTTCAGACATTATTGGCATGAATGTCTTTCCATACCTCTGAGCTGAGGTCTTGCAACTAGCTGTGCTGCATGAATGCAGGGCGTCTCATTTTGGGAGAAAAAAACATTTTAGTCGATTGTAGTTTATTGTCTGTATTGCAACGTTTGTAAAGAGGTGTCATTTTATTTAAAGCGGCAATTCGTTTTGAAGTTATTCATTCCGAGCGGACTCTGTTTTGGCAGAGAGTGGCGCAGCGTTTGGAGCTGTGCCAACGGAACGGAGGATGATTCTCGTTTCTTGACTGCAACAAGACAAGAGTCCCAGTTAGTGACTTTAATGCACACAAAGTGACTCACGATATTTTAATGGCTTTGAGAGGGGTTAAGAAGCGGACTTACCGCTTCTAAAGGGCAGAAAATCAAAGAACCAACAAGCCAGTGGATCCAAGCATTGCTTCACTGATTCATGCTTCAAACTGGAGTCGCGCTGCAGAAACGGTTGATTACAAGCCACTGCAGGGTCTGTAATCAACGTAGAGGAATGATCATTTTCCCGACAAACACACTCAAAAACGTCTGCTGTGAAGGACCGATAAGGAAATCATTAAGCAAAAAGTCTGTTGATGTCGGTGGATCGAATCATTTCTTAACAATACTTGAAAATAATCAGTTCTCAATACCCAACCCTACGAGGGCTGTCAATAAAGTAACGGTCCTTTTTATTTTTTTCAAAAAGTATATGGATTTCATTCATATGTTTTTACGTCAGACATGCTTGAACCCTCGTGCGCATGCGTGAGTTTTTCCACGCCTGTCGGTGACGTTTAATGAAAGACGTGCGGACGGATCCGCGCGTCGCGACGCAGCCGACGCGGTGCGGCGGTACAGGAAAAACACCTCCGTGTTGATAACCATTTGTAAAATCCAGGCGGCTTTTGATGGCTTTCAGTGGAGTGAGTATATGAGAAATTGTTTAACAGGCAGGACATGTTCCAACTTCTCCTTAAGGCTTTCAACAGAGGTGTTTTTCCTGTGGCGGAGCGTCGCGGCGGCTGCGTCCCGACGCGCGGACCCGTCCGCACGTCTTTCATTAAAAAAATCTCCTTTAACAGTGGAATATCCGGATAAAATGCTGAAACCGACTTCTTCTGAAACTTCTCTGTTCTCTCACGACGTCCTGGATCAATAGAGCCTGAAATGTGGAGGTTTTCAGCTTGAACAGGCTGATGACGCCGCCTGAGAGCGCTGCGCGACGTCTCGCACCGTGAAAAGTCCTTAAAGCGACAGTCTCACCTCAAAATCTCTCATCAGCCGTTAAAATTTTCACTGAAAACCAGCTTAATTTTTCGAACCGTGTTCACTTCGATGTGTCTCACAGGTTTAGAAAAAATTTTGATCAAACAACGCGCCAGTCTCTCAGCAACTTCTCAGACAAAGGAATTCCGACGAGGGGCTGGACGACTCCTCCCACAAGGAGTGCTCACAGGCGAATGACGTCACCGACAGCCGTGGAAAAACTCACGCATGCGCACGAGGGTTCAAGCATGTCTGACGTAAAAACATATGAATGAAATCCATATAGTTTTTGAAAAAAATAAAAAGGACCGTTACTTTATTGACAGCCCTCGTATATGTGACTGAAGTAGCCTATTTGTCGCACTGTTGGCTTGTCATATAGTCCTGCGGCGCACTGCTCACAGGACACACGTGTCCTGTCAGACAGATGGGACATTCAGATCGCCTGCTGCATGTCCAATGAACTGCCGTCCGTGTCAGCTGGGACAGCCTGTCAATGTACGCGCTCTGCCCACTCTCCAGCCTGTCGCAAAAGCGATATATGTTTTTATGTATTTCCACGTGACAACAGCAAGCACACACACACGCACATGTCTGTCAAAACACGGTACATGTTCTGCAGCTGTGACATCCAGGACTACATCTGTTGACAGCCACGCCCCCTGTCCTGTCAGCACACAGACCAAGGTGTCACTCTGTGATCAGATGAGAGGCACCTCACCTGCAGGGGAGCACGTGAACCACGCATGTGTTGGGGGAGCGTGCAAAACATGCACACGTGTGTTGTGGGGGGGGGACCGACACTCTGGCGTGCCATATGTGTACTCCGCATCTCCACAGTCGTGATGACAAATTTCACTGCCAGTTCGAAAGTGATCGTCTGCTGACTGTTTTCGTATTAATGGCATGAATGGCCACATATTTTCAAAGTGCCAAGCGAGCGGTGTTGGAATTTGGCCGACACCTGCCGCGAGAGGGATCGAATGGGGCACACTCTGTCTTTCAGCCACTGGTCTGCGCAAATAGCTGTAGCAACAGGTCTACGAGGCATTGGAGGCATTGTATTGCATACAATTCTTGCTTCATGCGCAGTTCATGCGCAATTCAACCACATTCATACTATCTGTGGAGGGGTCCTTGATCAAATTTCTTTCATATTTGAGAGTGTTATGTAGGATGGTATCCTTTATGGAATGACAAAGTCTGATCTGGAGCTGATCGAGATTATGGATTTTGTGGCCATTTAAATTTAACATTGAAAACTCCATTTAATGTATATTTTACATTATATTTTAATCAAACATGCCCTAATCACTCTCATATTTCTTTGGGAGATCTGCTGCATTGTGTTTCACTGAAACCTGGCTCAGTGAACATATCCCAGACAGCACTCTGCACATGCCCAGCTTCCAGCTGCTGCGTGTGGACCACGTAACGGAGCTCTCTGGAAAGACAAGAGGAGGCAGAACATGCTTTTATATAAATGAAAGTTGGTGTACAGATGTCATGGTGTTGAAGAGAACATGTCTCCCTCAGCTGGAAACTTTTTTCATAAACTGTCGCCTGTTCTATTCACCACAGGAGTTCTCCTCGTTGATGCTGGTCAGTGTGTATATTCCACCACAGGCGTGCATAATGGTGGTGCAACAGCGGCTCGCTGACCAGATGGAGAGAAAGTATCCAGATTCTCAGTTCATCATTTTGGGGGATTTTAACAGAAAATCTGAGCCATGAACTGTTGTGTGGGCCGCTGAAGACTTGGCGGCTCCGGTGTTCTTCAGATCCGTTGGCGGTGAGGGCCGTGTGGGATCTGGCTCGGTTCTGGACGGGCGTCTCCTATCCTCAAGCCTGCCCACACATCACCCAACGTGTAATTGACTGTAGATCCAAACTGGTTGTTGTCTGTATTCCGTTGTGCACAATTTACAACATTAAATTGTTACTGTTTGGCTTATCCATTGCCCGTTCATTTACACCCCCTGTTGTGGGTCCGTGTTCCTACACTTTCACAACAGGATTTCTCGGCCAGCATCATGGATCCCGAGGGGCGTCAACCATCGCTTGAACGGCCAATGGAAGAGCAAGGTGCACAGGCGCCAGCAGGAGGCGTGTTAGGTGAGCTGCAGCACATCTTAACCGCTTTTACTGCTCGGTTGGACTTAGTTACCGAGCAGAGCATTGTTCTCAATCGAAGGATGGAGGCTCTCACCGCCCAGGTGGAAGTGCATGCTCAGGGCGCTGCTGCAGCACTTCCTCCTGCTGACCGAATGCCAGAGACAGACATTCCACTGGTCATTCAACGAACCCCCCACCTTCCCCTGAAGCATACATAAGCCCTCCGGAGCCAATCACAGGGAGGAGCCAATCACAGGGAGGAGCTTGTGTCCGTATGATTGTGCCATTGATTTGATACTGGGCGCTGAGTACCCGTCCAGCAGGCTGTACAACCTCTCACGCCCAGAACGCGAATCAATGGAGACCTACATCCGGGACTCGTTAGCTGCTGGGTTGATCCGGAACTCCACCTCCCCGATGGGTGCTGGTTTCTTTTTTGGGGGCAAGAACGACGGCGGACTCCGTCCATGCATTGATTACAGAGGGCTGAACGAGATCACGGTTCGCAACCGATACCCGTTACCTCTGTTGGATTCAGTGTTCACGCCCTTGCATGGAGCCCAAATTTTCACAAAATTGGATCTTAGGAATGCTTATCACCTGGTTCGGATCCGGGAGGGAGACGAGTGGAAGACGGCATTTAACACCCCGTTAGGTCACTTTGAGTACCTGGTCATGCCGTTCGGCCTCACCAATGCGCCCGTGACGTTCCAAGCGTTGGTTAATGACGTCTTGCGGGACTTCCTGCATCGGTTTGTCTTCGTATATCTAGACGATATACTCATCTTTTCTCCGGATCCTGAGACCCATGTCAAGCATGTACGTCAGGTCCTACAGCGGTTGTTGGAGAACCGGCTGTTTGTGAAGGGTGAGAAGTGCGAGTTCCACTGCACTTCTTTGTCCTTCCTGGGGTTCATAATCTCCTTCAACTCTGTCGCCCCTGATCCGGGAAAGGTTGCGGCGGTGAGAGATTGGCCCAAACCAACAAACCGTAGGAAATTGCAACAGTTCCTTGGTTTTGAAAATTTCTACTGGAGGTTCATCAAGGGCTACAGTCAGGTAGTTAGCCCCCTGACAGCCCTGACCTCCACAAAAGTCCCTTTCACCTGGTTGGATCGGTGCGAGGCTGCGTTTAGGGAGTTGAAATGCCGGTTCTCGACTGCACCGGTTTTGGTGCAGCCCGATCCCAATCGCCAGTTTGTAGTTGAAGTGGACACCTCTGCCGTGCTATCCCAGAGCGGGGAGTCCGACAAGGTTCTCCATCCATGTGCCTACTTTTTCCGCAGGTTGACCCCGGCTGAAAGGAACTATGATGTCGGCAATCGGGAACTTCTTGCGGTGAAGGAGGCTCTTGAGGAGTGGAAACACCTGTTGGAGGGAGCATCGGTACCATTTACGGTTTTCACGGACCATCGGAACCTGGAGTACATTCGGACCGCCAGGCGTCTGAACCCCAGGCAAGCCCGCTGGTCACTGTTCTTCGGGCGTTTTGACTTTCGGATCACCTACCGCCCCGGGACGAAGAACCAATGATCTGACGCCCTGTCCCGGGTGCACGAAGAGGAGGTCAAGACCGAGCTGTCAGACCCGACGGAAACCATCATCCCCGAGTCCACTGTCGTGGCCACCCTCACCTGGGATGTGGAGAAGACCGTCCGGGAGGCCCTGACACGGAGCCCAGACCCGGGGACAGGTCACGGTTCCAAGCTCTCCTGTCATCCAGGGGTGCGAAGGACCGTGGCAGTGGTCTGGCAGCGCTTCTGGTGGGCGTCTATGGACGCAGACGTCCGGGAGTATGTCCAGGCCTGCACCACCTGTGCCAGGGGCAAAGTCAACCACCACAAGGCCCAAGGCCTCCTTCAGCCTCTGCCCGTGCCTCATCGCCCCTGGTCTCACATCGGCCTGGACTTTGTCACGGGCCTCCTGCTGTCCCAGGGCATGACTACCATCCTCACGATAGTGGACCGGTTCTCCAAGGCGGCCCAGTTCGTGGCCCTCCCGAAGCTCCCGACGGCCCAGGAGACTGCAGACCTCCTGGTCCACCATGTCGTGCGTCTGCATGGGATTCCATCGGATATTGTCTCAGACCGTGGTCCTCAGTTCTCCTCTCAGGTCTGGAGGAGTTTCTGCAGGGAACTGGGGGCCACCGTGAGTCTCTCGTCCGGGTACCATCCTCAGACGAATGGACAGGCAGAGCAGGCGAACCAGGAATTGGAGCAGGCCCTCCACTGCGTGACCTCTGCGCACCCGACAGCCTGGAGCAACCATCTGGCCTGGATCGAGTACGCTCATAAAAGCCAAGTATCGTCTGCTACCGGCCTCTCCCCGTTTGAGGTGTGTTTGGGGTACCAGCCCCCATTGTTCCCGCTGGTGGAGGGAGAGGTCGGGTGCCCTCGGTCCAGGCCCATCTGAGAAGGTGCCGTCGGGTGTGGCGTACCGCCCGCTCTGCCTTGCTCAAAGCCCGGACGAGGGCCAAGAACCATGCAGACTACCGGCGTGCCCCGGCCCCTATGTATCAGCCTGGGCAGGAGGTTTGGCTTTCCACAAAAGACATTCCCCTGCAAGTGGAATCCCAGAAATTAAAGGACAGATACATTGGACCATTCACCATACTCAAGATCCTCAGTCCAGCCGCAGTGAAGCTGAAGCTGCCAGCTTCACTGCGGTTCCACCCGGTTTTCCATGTGTCACGCATCAAACCTCACCACGTTTCACCCCTCTGTACCCCCGGACCGGCGCTGCCTCCTGCCCGGATCATCGACGGGGAGCCGGCTTGGACTGTGCGTCGGCTCCTGGACGTCCGTCAGAAGGGCCAGGGGTTCCAGTATTTGGTGGACTGGGAGGGGTATGGACCCGAAGAACGCTCCTGGGTGAAGAGGTGCTTCATCCTGGACCCGGCCCTCCTGGCCGACTTCTACCGGCGGCACCCGGACAAGCCTGGTCGGGCACCAGGAGGCACCCGTTGAGGGGGGGGGCCCTGTTGTGTGGGCCGCTGAAGAGGAGGTACTGCTGGCCCACCACCACCAGATGGCGCCCTGCTTGGAGTGCGGGCTTCAAGCACGAGAGGGCGTCGGAGCCACTGGGAGTGACAGCTGTCACTCATCATCGGCACCAGCTGTCACTCATTCAACTCATCACCATCACCATAAAGGCTGGACTGCAACTCCACCTCCTCGCCGAGAAATCAGCTACCTTGGAGGTAATTTCTCTGCTACACTTAACACTGACTAATAGTCTGAACTTCTTTGCAGCCGTTTTCCTGTGGTGTTGCCTTATCTGTGGGATTGGCGTTTGGTGTGATCAGTGACGGCTTCGCTTCACACCCCAACCAGATAAGTGGTTAGACAGGAGCTGCACGAGTGTGTGACTGGAGGTGGAGGTGCTCCCTCCCAAAAGAACACAGACTGTGGGATTACGGAGTGTGCGTACTTACACTCACCTGTGCTGTTTCTGTTCTCTGCCAGCAGTACCAGGTCTGACAGCTGGAGACGGTGACCACCTGGGGACCCAGGACTTGGCGGCTCCGGTGTTCTTCAGATCCGTTGGCAGTGAGGGCCGTGTGGGATCCGGCTCGGTTCTGGACGGGCGTCTCCTATCCTCAAGCCTGCCCACACGTCACCCAACATGTAATTGACTGTAGTTCCAAACTGGTTGTTGTCTGTATTCCGTTGTGCACAATTTACAACATTAAATTGTTACTGTTTGTCTTATCCATTGCCCGTTCATTTACGCCCCCTGTTGTGGGTCCGTGTTCCTACACTTTCACAACATGAACTCCGTAAATACAGAGAGTACATCAAGTGTCCCACCAGGAATGCAAATATTCATGACCACTGCTGCACAACAACAAAGGACGCATATCGCTCTGTTCCCCATGCTGCTTTGGGACTCTCTGATCACTGTCTGATCCACATCATCCTCACTTGCAAGCAGAAATTAAAATCTGCAAAGCCTGTAATGAAGACAGATGAGTCTAGGCAAGAGCTACAGGTCTGTTTTGACTGCATCTTTGAAGCTGCATCGACAGACATTCATGGACTTTGTGACACTGTGACATCTTACATCAGTTTTTGTGAGGACCTGTGTGTGCAGACCAAATCCTTCTGCACATACAGCAACAGCAAACCTTGGTTTACTGGGAAACTCAGGCAGCCTCGTCAAGCCAAGGAGGAGTCCTACAGAAGTGGGAACAGGCTCCTGTATAATCATACCAGAAACACGCTGACAAAGGAGATCAGAGTAGCAAAAACTCTCCAACCTCTCTGTGCCAGCTCCCACCTGTCAGTGGATCTCCAACTTTCTGACAGACAGGACACAGCAGGTGAGACTGGGGAGCATCACATCCAGCACACAGACAATCAACACCAGTGCCCCTCAAGGCTCTGCCCACTGCTCTTCTCCCTCTATACAGACAAGTGCACCTCAGGGAACCCCTCTGTTAAACTCCTGAAGTTTGTGGATGACACCACCATCATTGGTCTCATCTGGGATGGTGATGAAGCTACATACAGACAGGAGGTGGAACAGTTGGTCCTCTGTTATGGTCAGAACAACCTGGAGCTGAACCCGCTCGAGTCTGTGGCGATGACAGTGGACTTGAGGAGGAACCCACCATCAACCCCCCCCCCCCCCATCCTCAACAAAATTGTCTACTGTGGACATTTTCCAGTATCTGGGATCCACCATCTCCTGGAATCTGAAGTGGACCTCCTACATAGATTTCATCAAGTTCAACCTGCCCCAGGAACTGCTCATCATCAGACTTCAACGAACTGTCAGGTCTGCAGAAAAAAAATAATTGGCGCCAGCCTGACCTCCATTCAGGACTTATACCGGTGTCGCAGACCAAACAGTCCGCCCCTAAAAATTAGTCCACCCAGCCTCCACTGCACATGCGTCATTTCAGAGATCATCCGCTCGTCTAAGACAGAGTCTCTTCACCCAAAGCGATCAAATGGATTAATATCATTATTAACCATCAGATGAGGAGATAAAACCTCTTAAAGTAGACCTGCATTGAAATAAATGTGGTCAGATTTCAGAAAGAAATAGCTGATATGTATTTATAAGAGCCTTGTGAATGCAGTAAAGTAAATCTGTAAGCCCAAATTTGTAATTCAGCAGCGAAATCTTTGTTTAAAAATGACAAATTTGCAACTAAAATTTAGCCCTCTGTGAAAACAGTTTGTACAGCCGTATCATTTCCATGACGTCAGGGACAAGACGACATGCTCCCGCCTTCAGTCCGATCCCGCATTGAAACTGATTTTATCTGTTAGTAATGTTACTTATACACGTCCTGGTTTCAACATCCAAAAGTAAGCTGCAATGAATGTGAGATACAGATCTGTGTGCTCAGATCAGCAACGACATCGACAGTGGGCGCCGTTCTTCCTCTCCCGCTCTCTGCCTCCGCTACGCTCGCTGTTTTAATGCGAAGCGGCCGGTACACCTGTTGCTGCAAGGACAGACTTCTTGCGGCAAAATCCACAGCACCGCACTTCTCGGCAATCGGAGCCCCAGAGCTCCATGGACGCTGAGAGAGGTTTATATATTTTTAATGACTGGGATTCTTTGCGGGTCTCGCCTCCATATCCCGTGATGGTACCGGAGACGAAAGACAGTAGATTTTCGTTGCGACACCACTCAATCAAACGGGTATATGAAAAAGTCCCACAAAATAATTTTCAAGCACAAATAAAAGAAATGTGTACTAACCAAACGTGCCGCAAGACAATATGAAGTTTTAAAAAAAGTAGATCCTTCCGTATAAGACAAGAAAAAGGTGCAGATGCAAACTGACGTAAATCCACAAATTACAATTGGCGCAATGCATGCTGGGAGAGGGTCTTGTCCGTGACGTCTCGGCAGCGTCCATGATGAGAGGGACAGTTTGAGGAGGGCTAAATGTTAGCTGTAAATTTGTCATTTTCAAATGAAGATTTCTCCGTTGAATGACAGATCTGGGCTTGCAGATTTACTTTACTACATTCAGAAGGATCTCGTGTAAATGTAAGTCATTTTTTGTTCAAAAAATCTGACTGCATTCTTTTCGATGCAGGTCTCCTTTAAATAATTCTAAAGTCAGTTCTAAGCAGAAACGAGGCCATTTTAAGCAGAAATGAGGCAATTCTCTGTGACACTTTGAAATGACTGACGCACAGTGAACACATCAGCTAGCAGTTCGTGCAGCTGTAGCGTTCAGATTGCTTCCTCCATCTTTTATGATGAAATAATGCAGAATTTATGTGGAAATGATTGTTGTACAAAAGCTTCAGATATCTGTCGCTGAGATAGATGATGACTGGAGTGCAGTTTTAAGCAGAAACAACGGGATAATCTGTGAACCGCAGCTAATGACGCATATGCAGTGAAGGCAGGGTGGACCGATTTTTAGGGGGGACTGTTCGATCGGCAACACTGGTCCAAGACCAGGAAGCGACCTGGTAACATCTCTGCAGACCCCTCATATCCTGGACACACACTGTTTAAATTCCTCCCCTCTGGTCGACGTTACAGAGCTCTGTACGTCAAAATGAGACACAGAAACAGTTTCTTTCCACAGGCCATCACACTGATGAACAATTTAACCTGACAAAAAATTCACTAATTCATATACCTCATGTACACCTTCAATCTGTCTGTCGGTTTCACACATTTTTTTTCTTATTGCACAGTTTATTTTGCTTGCACACTTTATTTGCATATTTTTACTGTGAATTATTCTGTCTTTAGTGTACTAGTGTAGTGCCTGTAGGAAGCTTGTATTCCTCTAGAAAATTGGCAGTTTCAGTAGATTTTTCATGGACGGTCGTATGAGGCTGTGTTTGAAGGTGGGAGGTACAAAGAGGTGTACTTACTCTTACATAGTTTTTAACAGACAAAGTGTACGTTAGTTAAGACATGGCTGACATTGAGATACAAAGAGACCCGCAAATACAGTTATTTTAAGAAAGAGATTGACATTTATCCAACATGGTCAGACATGTATATACATACATATAGATAGAGTGAGGAATAAACACAGTTGGTGTCATGAAGTACAATCATATGGATGTGAATACAGTAGTTATTGATCATGTGAGTCAGGGACATTTAGGTTTGTTGTGAAATGTGTGGATTGATTGATAACTATTGTGTTTTCATATATTTTGGCTTTAGCAAGGATACTGCAGGTAGTTGAACCCCATTCCATGAATGTGAAAGTACCAGGTGTCTTGTGCTTTTTTATTTTTTGGCCATTAGGGAAAAGCAAAAACAGTAATGCAACAACATGATTTTTAAAAGTGTTTTGAAGACTCAGACTGGTTAGATTTATTTTTTGAGGTGAAGTAAAGGGTATGTATGGAATATTATATGAATTTGTTTAGGTGGTCTGCAGACAGTTTAAGACATAAGGTCAAATGGAAGGGAAGTGTTGGCTTTTTAAATATTTGAAAGACACTGGACTCATCGAGAGGATTTAGTACTGCTTTAACGGACTGATGCAGCAGGTGGCAGCAATGCAACAATAAGGAAGCCGGCTGCCGTTATCCGTGATAGAAGAAGAGGGGTGCGCTTGATTTTTTTTTTTTTCCACAGGGGTACGATGGAGTGCATTTTGGCATTTACAAAATGCCACAAAAAAAACAAACAAAAAAACAAATGATTATCATTAAATAAAAGTACTTAATTTACTCATATTTGCAGTCAGTCTGGGTAAATTGTGGGACCCATTTATTGTTCAGCTAAGGCTAAGCCAATGTTAGCCAATTAAACTGGTGCACTAAACACCATAGAAGAAGAGAGGGTGTGCTTGATTTTATTCACAGGCATGTTTTGAGAAGCACTGTATTTCCCAAGCAGGCCGACTCTGTACTGAAAATAAAGGTTTCGAAATAAAGGTTTTGAAAATTATTCCCAAAACTGTTCATAATAAAGGAAGCACATCATCATGCAATGATTAAGATATGCTAGCGACATATGCGCACTCACATAGATGTTTCTTGCTTTATAGATAGATATTTATACATGCCGTACAGAGAGAGTACAGCTCAAACCGAAGTCAAATTCCATGTATTTGTGTGTATACTTGGCAAATAAAAGCTATTCTGATTCTGATATTTAAAAGTGAGGTGCAGACTGGCACTCACTATTGCCTGACAACATTTGATCTGGATCTGATCCGGATTGTGGATTTTGTGGACAATTGTGTTGTGTGGGCCGCCAGAAGAGGAGGTACTGCTGGCCCACCACCAGAGGGCGCCCTGCCTGAAGTGCGGGCTTCAGGCACGAGAGGGCGCTGCCACCACGGACACAATCGGGAGTGACAGCTGTCACACATCAACTCATGACAGCTGTCACCCATCATTTCATCACTCCATAAAAGCCAGATGTCATCTCCACCTCGCTGCTGAGATATCATCTACCTGTGAAGCAGTACCAGATCCGTCAGTCGGGGACGGTGATCACCTGGGAATTCGGGACTTGGCGGCTCCAGTATTCTCCGGGTTCTGTGGCGGTGGAAATCGCGTGGTTCCGGCTCTTATCAGGACAGACGTCTTCTATCCTCGAGCCTGCCCACACGTCACCTTGGTGTATTGACTGCTGTCAGATTCTGTGATTGTCTGTATCATCGTACATTCACAACTTTAAATTGTTACCTTTTGGCTCATCTATTGACTGTTCATTTGCACCCCTTGTTGTGGGTCCGTGTCACTACACTTTCCCCAACAGGATATCTCGGCCAACGTCATGGATCCCGAGGGGCTTCAACCATCTGTTGGACAGCCAATGGAAGAGCAGGGTGAACAGGCGCCGGCTGGAGGCGTGATTGGTGAGTTGCAGTACATCCTCACCGCCTTTACCGCTCGGATGGACCTGATGACCGAGCAAAACATCATCCTTAATCGCAGGATGGAGGCTCTCACCGCGCAGGTGGAAGCGCGCGCTCAGGGCGCTGCTGCAGCTCCTCCTCCTGCTGACCCGGTGCCGAATACAGACATTCCACTGGTCATTCAACGACCCCCCCACCATCCCCCAAAGCATACATAAGCCCCCCAGAGCCGTACGGAGGTTGTGTGGAGACATGCGCGGACTTTCTTATGCAGTGTTCGCTCGTCTTTGCACAGCGTCCCGTGATGTACGCATCTGATGCCAGTAAGGTGGCTTACATGATTAAGTGGCTTCGAGGTAAGGCACGTGCTTGGGCTACAGCGCTTTGGGAACAAAATTCACGGCTCCTTGCCTCTTATACTGGGTTTGTGAGGGAGCTCAGAACTGTTTTTGATCACCCCAACAGAGGCAAAACCGTGTCTACCGTGCTGCTGTCAATGAGACAGGGGCGCCGGAGTGCAGCCGAATATGCAGTCGACTTCCGCATCACGGCTGGGAGATCTGGCTGGAATATGACTGCGCTCCGCGCCGCCTTCATAAACGGACTGTCGTCGGTCCTGAAGGAGCACCTGGTGGCTAAGGAGGAACCGCGGGATTTGGCTGAGCTTATCGATTTGGTTATACGATTGGCAATCGGTTAGAAGAACGCCGACGGGAGCGAGGTGAAGGGCGTGGTCAGGCACAAGCCATCCCTCTTCCTCCCAGGTCTGAAAGAGAGCCGTCTTCCCCACGCTGCACAGTCACAGCGCTCCGTGTGGCTACAGCTCCCCCTGCTGACGATGCTAGGGACACGAGCAGGGCCACATTCAGACAGAGGAGGCTGATCCGCGGGGAGTGCTTTGTCTGCGGCTCGAGTGAGCATCAGCAGAGAGTCTGCCCCAAACGGTCAAAACACAAATGCTCGCCCTTAGAGACTGGGCTGAGGGGGGGTCAAAACATTCACGTGGGTCATACACATCTTTCAACATGACTCCCAGTTACAATCCTGAGCGGGGATTTAACCCTTCAAGCCCCAGCACTGGTGGACACGGGGTCAGAAGGGAATCTGCTGGATAGCAGATGGGCAAGGGAGGTAGGGCTCCCTCTGGTGGCGCTTTCTTCGCCAGTGAAGGTGCGAGCACTAGATGGCACTCTTCTCCCTTTTATCACACACAAGACACTACCTGTAACCCTGGTAGTGTCTGGGAATCACTCCTTCTACCTCCCGCATGATTTTGGGCTTCCCATGGATGATTAAACACAATCCCCGGATTGGCCATCTGGGGTTGTGGCTCAGTGGAGCGAAACCTGCCATCGGAATTGTTTAGGATCCTCAGTTCCTCCCGGTGTAAACGCTAAAGAGGAGGTTAAAGTCCCTCCCAATCTGACGGCGGTGCCGGTTGAGTACCATGATCTTGCTGATGTCTTCAGCAAGGATCTGGCGCTCACCCTTCCCCCGCACAGTCCGTACGATTGTGCCATTGATTTGGTCCCGGGCGTTGAGTTCCCGTCCAGCAGGCTGTACAATCTCTCACGTCCCGAGCACGAATCAATGGAGACCTACATCCGGGACTCATTAGCTGCTGGGTTGATCCGGAATTCCACCTCCCCGATGGGTGCAGGTTTCTTTTTTGTGGGCAAGAAAGATGGCGGACTCCGTCCATGCATTGATTACAGGGGGCTGAACGACATAACGGTTCGTAATCGATACCCTTTATCCCTGTTGGATTCAGTGTTCACGCCCCTGCATGGAGCCCAAATTTTCACCAAACTGGACCTCAGGAATGCGTACCATCTGGTTCGGATCCGGAAGGGAGACGAATGGAAGACGGCATTCAACACCCCATTAGGTCATTTTGAGTACCTGGTCATGCAGTTCGGCCTCACTAACGCCCCCGCGACGTTCCAAGCTTTGGTTAATGACGTCTTGCGGGACTTCCTGCACCGATTCGTCTTCGTATATCTGGATGACATACTCATCTTTTCCCCGGACCCTGAGACTCATGTCCAGCATGTACGTCAGGTCCTGCAGCGGTTGTTGGAGAACCGGCTGTTTGTGAAGGGTGAGAAGTGTGAGTTTCACCGCACCTCTTTGTTCTTCCTGGGGTTCATCATCTCCTCCAACTCCGTTGCCCCTGATCCGGCCAAGGTTGCGGCGGTGAGAGATTGGCCCCAACCAACAAGCCGTAGGAAGCTGCAACAGTTCCTCGGCTTCGCAAATTTCTACAGGAGGTTCCTTAAGGGCTACAGTCAGGTAGTTAGCCCCCTGACAGCCCTGACCTCTCCAAAAGTCCCCTTCACCAGGTCGGATCGGTGCGAAGCCGCGTTCAAGGAGTTGAAATGCCGGTTCTCGTCTACACCAGTTCTGGTGCAGCCCAACCCTAGCCGCCAGTTCGTGGTTGAAGTGGATGCCTCTGACTCAGGGATAGGAGCCGTGCTATCCCAGAGCGGAGAGACCGATAAGGTTCTTCACCCGTGTGCCTACTTTTCTCGCAGGTTGACCCCAGCTGAACGGAACTATGACGTCGGCAATCGAGAACTCCTTGCGGTGAAAGACGCTCTTGAGGAGTGGCGACACCTGTTGGAGGGAGCGTCTGTGCCATTCACGGTTTTCACTGACCATCGGAACCTGGAGTATATCAGGACCGCCAAGCGGCTGAACCCCAGGCAAGCCCGCTGGTCACTGTTCTTCAGGCGTTTTGACTTCCGAATCACCTACCGCCCCGGGACCAAGAACCAGAGATCGGATGCCTTGTGCATGAAGATGAGGTCAAGACTGAGCTGTCGGATCAACCGGAGCCCATCATTCCGGAGTCCACTATCATGGCCACCCTCACCTGGGACATGGAGAAGACCGTCCGGGAGGCCCTGGCACAGAGCCCGGACCCCGGAACTGGACCAAAGAACCGTTTATACGTCTCACCAGAGGCCAGAGCTGCAGTCTTGGACTTCTGTCACGGGTCCAAGCTCTCCTGTCATCCAGGGGTGCGAAGGACCGTGGCAGTTGTCCGGCAGCGCTTCTGGTGGGCGTCCATGGAGGCCGACGTCCGGGAGTATGTCCAGGCCTGCACCACCTGTGCCAGGGGCAAGGCCGACCACTCCAAGACACAAGGACTTCTGCAACCACTTCCGGTGCCTCGTCGCCCCTGGTCTCACATTGGCCTGGACTTGGTCACGGGCCTTCCGCCGTCCCAGGGCATGATGGCCATCTTCACGATAGTGGACCGTTTCTCCAAGGCGGCCCACTTCGTGGCCCTCCCGAAGCTCCCTACGGCCCAGGAGACAGCAGACCTCCTGGTCCACCACATCGTACATCTGCATGGGATACCAACTGACTTTGTCTCGGACCGTGGTCCTCAGTTCTCCTCACAGGTTTGGAGGAGTTTCTGCAGAGAACTGGGGGCCAACGTGAGCCTCTCATCTGGGTATCACCCTCAGACGAATGGACAGGCAGAGCGGGCCAACCAAGAACTTGAACAGGCCCTCCGCTGTGTTACATCCGCGCACCCGTCGGCCTGGAGTCACCATCTGGCCTGGATCGAGTACGCCCATAACAGCCAGGTGTCCTCTGCCACCGGCCTCTCCCCATTTGAGGTGTGTCTGGGGTACCAGCCCCCATTGTTCCCCGTGGTGGAGGGAGAGGTCGGTGTGCCCTCGGTCCAGGCCCACCTGCGAAGATGGACCCGGACCTCCTGGCCGACTTCTACCGCCGTCACCCGGACAAGCCTGGTCGGGCGCCAGGAGGCGCCCGTTGAGGGGGGGGGTCCTGTTGTGTGGGCCGCCAGAAGAGGAGGTACTGCTGGCCCACCACCAGAGGGCGCCCTGCCTGAAGTGCGGGCTTCAAGCACGAGAGGGCGCTGCCGCCACGGACACAACCGGGAGTGACAGCTGTCACACATCAACTCATGACAGCTGTCACCCATCATTTCATCACTCCATAAAAGCCGGATGTCATCTCCACCTCGCTGCCGAGATATCATCTACCTGTGAAGCAGTACCAGATCCGTCAGTCGGGGACGGTGATCACCTGGGAATTCGGGACTTGGCGGCTCCAGTATTCTCCGGGTTCTGTGGCGGTGGAAACCGTGTGGTTCCAGCTCTTATCAGGACAGACGTCTTCTATCCTCGAGCCTGCCCACACGTCACCTTGGTGTATTGACTGCTGTCAGAGTCTGTGATTGTCTGTATCATCGTTGTGCACATTCACAACATTAAATTGTTACCTTTTGGCTCATCTATTGACTGTTCATTTGCGCCCCCTGTTGTGTGTCCGTGTCACTACACTTTCCCCAACAATTGAATTTAATATTGAAAACCCCAGTTTGTGTACATTTTGCATTATATCTCAATCAGAAGTGCCTCAATCACTCTCATTTGTGACAATATTGTTCAAACTGGTCCTCTCAATAAATAGACTAAGTTTGATCTGCATCTGATCCATATTACGGATTTATTGGATATTTGATTTATCTTTGAAAACCCCTCTTGATCTATATTTTGTATTTTAACTTATGAGAAGCCACTTCTAACAGGACTTCGACCTTGAAAATTTTTTCCAAGATAAAATTTAGTAGACTTGGAAATTAGTGTTGGCGTACGTTTGCGCTCTGTGAGCATGGTGCTCTAGTTAATTATTCCTCTTTCTGCAATTAGTTGTTTATTCACTTTTGGCACAATGATTATTCCACAGATATGCATACATTGTTTCCAATGAGTTTTGCTCTGTTCATATGCTCCGCTTTACAAAAAATTGTACATATAAACATGTAAATTTAGATCATGTGACCAATGCATCAAATTAAATCCTTTATCTCATGGCCTCATGGTCATGTAAAATGAATTGTAATTAACTCAACAGATTTAAAACTAATCACCTCTGGCTGATACAAAAAAGGAAATGCAGATTTATGAAATTCGGTTACATGATATGAGTGAAATGGAAAGAAATTACAGAGAAAGCTGAAGCTGTTTGCAGCTAAAACATGAATTAAGTTAAATAAATGGTTTTATAGCTTTAAGGTCACCTTCAGAGGCCAGATTCTACCTGCTAATGATCCTTTATTTTTTCAAGCACACACAGTCATACAGAGGGACAATAATGTCAGTCATCTCAAATGGCAAGAAGAAAAGGGGGAAATCCCTTTCTGCAGCCAACACCGATTATGTACTGATCAATGAGCAAGTAAAAATAATGAATATCAAAGACTGATGACATTTTGAAGGAACACCTTACATGTGCAACATATCATGTTATGTGTAATTATTATTATTATTATTATTATTATTATTATTATTATTATTATTATTATTATTATCATATGTAATTGATTATGTGAATAAGGAAAATAATAATTTTCGACTAATCATGTTGGACACCTAAATCGACTCATTGAACAATGAACCTTTATATGACAATGTAATATGTCCTTGTGATGTGACTGGTGATTTGTATGTCACGTGACATTAAACATTTGTCCCAGTGTATGAGTAACATCATTGTCAGGTCCATTGCCCTAACTGGACCTGGCACTTAAACTGTGCCTGAGATCGTATCCTGCAAAACACAGTTTCTCAAAACACAATCACATAAAAAGAGACAACATTAGACAGAGATCTCTTTTGTGAGCTTTGCGCAAAGGGGAGAAGCTTCGGAGAGAGCGTACAAACCTAAGACCAACCTTGCTTTTCCTGCTCCTCTCTGCCGCCCCTCCGGCGCTTGCTCTTTTATTAGAAAAGAAAAAAAATCATAAAATACAACATAGCATCAGGGTACATTGTGTTTGGGGAAGGGAGGGGTGAATGGTTGCTTGTGAGTTACGGTTTCCTGTGAAACATGCTTGTTTCTTTCACCAAAAAGAAGGGAGTAAGCAGTGAAGTTTGATGTCAACAGAGTCCTGAAACAACCTTTAGTTCATCACTGAAGCTGAGCAATCATTTAGCTTAAATGCAGCATATATGAATGGGTACATAATTATTATGATTGAATGAGTCAATGAAATATAAAAGAATATAATTCAAATCAAATCAATTTTATTTATATAGCGCCAAATCACAACAAACAGTTGCCACAAGGCGCCTTATATTGTAAGGCAAGGCCATACAATAATTACGGAAAAACCCCAACGGTCAAAACAACCCCCTGTGAGCAAGCACTTGGCAACAGTGGGAAGGAAAAACTCCCTTTTAACAGGAAGAAAACTCCAGCAGAACCAGGCTCAGGGAGGGGCAGTCTTCTGCTGGGACTGGTTGGGGCTGAGGGAGAGAACCAGGAAAAAGACATGCTGTGGAGGGGAGCAGAGATCAATCACTAATGATTAAATGCAGAGTGGTGCATACAGAGCAAAAAGAGAAACACTCAGTGCATCATGGGAACCCCCCAGCAGTCTAAGTCTATAGCAGCATAACTAAGGGATGGTTCAGGGTCACCTGATCCAGCCCTAACTATAAGCTTTAGCAAAAAGGAAAGTTTTAAGCCTAATCTTAAAAGTAGAGAGGGTGTCTGTCTCCCTGATCTGAATTGGGAGCTGGTTCCACAGGAGAGGAGCCTGAAAGCTGAAGGCTCTGCCTCCCATTCTACTCTTACAAACCCTAGGAACTACAAGTAAGCCTGCAGTCTGAGAGTGAAGCGCTCTATTGGGGTGATATGGTACTATGAGGTCCCTAAGATAAGATGGGACCTGATTATTCAAAACCTTATAAGTAAGAAGAAGAATTTAAATTCTATTCTAGAATTAACAGGAAGCCAATGAAGAGAGGCCAATATGGGTGAGATATGCTCTCTCCTTCTAGTCCCCGTCAGTACTCTAGCTGCAGCATTTTGAATTAACTGAAGGCTTTTCAGGGAACTTTTAGGACAACCTGATAATAATGAATTACAATAGTCCAGCCTAGAGGAAATAAATGCATGAATTAGTTTTTCAGCATCACTCTGAGACAAGACCTTTCTAATTTTAGAGATATTGCGCAAATGCAAAAAAGCAGTCCTACATATTTGTTTAATATGCGCTTTGAATGACATATCCTGATCAAAAATAACTCCAAGATTTCTCACAGTATTACTAGAGGTCAGGGTAATGCCATCCAGAGTAAGGATCTGGTTAGACACCATGTTTCTAAGATTTGTGGGGCCAAGTACAATAACTTCAGTTTTATCTGAGTTTAAAAGCAGGAAATTAGAGGTCATCCATGTCTTTATGTCTGTAAGACAATCCTGCAGTTTAGCTAGTTGGTGTGTCCTCTGGCTTCATGGATAGATAAAGCTGGGTATCATCTGCGTAACAATGAAAATTTAAGCAATGCCGTCTAATAATACTGCCTAAGGGAAACATGTATAAAGTGAATAAAATTGGTCCTAGCACAGAACTTTGTGGAACTCCATAATTAACCTTAGTCTGTGAAGAAGATTCCCCATTTACATGAACAAATTGTAATCTATTAGATAAATATGATTCAAACCACCGCAGCGCAGTGCCTTTAATACCTATGGCATGCTCTAATCTCTGTAATAAAATTTTATGGTCAACAGTATCAAAAGCAGCACTGAGATGTAACAGAACAAGCACAGAGATAAGTCCACTGTCTGAGGCCATAAGAAGATCATTTTTAACCTTCACTAATGCTGTTTCTGTACTACAACCCCTGGCAAAAATTAGGGAATCACCGGCCTCGGAGGATGTTCATTCAGTTGTTTAATTTTGTAGAAAAAAAGCAGATCACAGACATGACACAAAACTAAAGTCATTCCAAATGGCAACTTTCTGGCTTTAAGAAACACTATAAGAAATCAGGAAAAAAAAAATTGTGGCAGTCAGTAACGGTTACTTTTTAAAACCAAGCAGAGTGAAAAAAATATGGACTCACTCAATTCTGAGGAAAAAATTATGGAATCACCCTGTAAATTTTCATCCCCAAAACTAACACCTGCATCAAATCAGATCTGCTTGTTAGTCTGCATCTAAAAAGGAGTGATCACACCTGGACCAAATACAAACAACATGGGAAGGTTGTTAAAGGCAAACATACTGGTAGACAAAGGAAGACATCAAAGCGTCAAGACAGAAAACTTAAAGCAATATGTCTAAAAAATCGAACATGCACAACAAAACAGATGAGGAACGAATGGGAGGAAACTGGAGTCAACGTCTGTGACCGAACTGTAAGAAACCGCCTAAAGGAAATGGGATTTACATACAGAAAAGCTAAACGAAAGCCATCATTAACACCTAAACAGAAAAAACAAGGTTACAATGGGCTAAGGAAAAGCAATCATGGACTGTGGATGACTGGATGAAAGTCATATTCAGCGATGAATCTTGAATCTGCATTGGGCAAGGTGATGATGCTGGAACTTTTGTTTGGTGCCGTTCCAATGAGATTTATAAAGATGACTGCCTGAAGAGAACATGTAAATTTCCACAGTCATTAATGACATGGGGCTGCATGTCAGGTAAAGGCACTGGGGAGATGGCTGTCATTACATCATCAATAAATGCACAAGTTTACGTTGATATTTTGGACACTTTTCTTATCCCATCAATTGAAAGGATGTTTGGGGATGATGAAATAATTTCTCAAGATGATAATGCATCTTGCCATAGAGCAAAAACTGTGAAAACATTCCTTGCAAAAAGACACATAGGGTCAATGTCATGGCCTGCAAATAGTCCGGATCTTAATCCAATTGAAAATCTTTGGTGGAAGTTGAAGAAAATGGTCCATGACAAGGCTCCAACCTGCAAAGCTGATCTGGCAACAGCAATCAGAGAAAGTTGGAGCCAGATTGATGAAGAGTACTGTTTGTCACTCATTAAGTCCATGCCTCAGAGACTGCAAGCTGTTATAAAAGCCAGACCTGGTGCAACAAAATACTATTGATGTGTTGGAGCTTTCTTTTGTTTTTCATGATTCCATAATTTTTTCCTCAGAATTGAGTGATTCCATATTTTTTTTTCCCTCTGCTTGGTCTAAAAAAGTAACCGTTACTGACTGCCACAATTTTTTTCCCTGATTTCTTATAGTGTTTCTTAAAGCCACAAAGTTGCCATTTGAAATGACTTTAGTTTTGTGTCATGTCTGTGATCTGCTTTTTATCTACAAAATTAAACAACTGAATGAACATCCTCCGAGGCCGGTGATTCCATACTTTTTGCCAGGGGTTGTATGATGAATTCTAAAACCTGACTGAAACTCTTCAAATAGACCATTCCTCTGCAGATGATCAGTTAGCTGTTTTACAACTACCCTTTCAAGAATTTTTGAGAGAAAAGGAAGGCTGGAGATTGGCCTATAATTAGCTAAGATAGCTTGGTCAAGTGATGGCTTTTTAAGTAATGGTTTAATTACTGCCACCTTAAAAGCCTGTGGTACATAGCCAACTAATAAAGATAGATTGATCATATTTAAGATCGAAGCATTAATTAATGGTAGGGCTTCCTTGAGCAGCCTGGTAGGAATGGGGTCTAATAGACATGTTGATGGTTTGGAGGAAATAACTAATGAAAATAACTCAGAACAATCGGAGAGAAAGAGTCTAACCAAATACCGGCATCACTGGAAGCAGCCAAAGATAACGATACATCTTTGGGATGGTTATGAGTAATTTTTTCTCTAATAGTTAAAATTTTATTAGCAAAGAAAGTCACGAAGTCATTACTAGTTAAAGTTAAAGGAATACTCGGCTCAGTAGAGCTCTGACTCTTTGTCAGCCTGGCTACAGTGCTGAAAAGAAACCTGGGGTTGTTCTTATTTTCTTCAATTAGTGATGAGTAGTAAGATGTTCTAGCTTTACGGAGGGCTTTTTTATAGAGCAACAGACTCTTTTTCCAGGCTAAGTGAAGATCTTCTAAATTAGTGAGACGCCATTTCCTCTCCAACTTACGGGTTATCTGCTTTAAGATGCGAGTTTGTGAGTTATACCACGGAGTCAGGCACTTCTGATTTAAAGCTCTCTTTTTCAGAGGAGCTACAGCATCCAAAGTTGTCTTCAATAAGGATGTAAAACTATTGACGAGATACTCTATCTCACTTACAGAGTTTAGGTAGCTACTCTGCACTGTGTTGGTATGTCATTAGAGAACATAAAGAAAGAATCATATTCTTAAACCTAGTTACAGCGCTTTCTGAAAGACTTCTAGTGTAATGAAACTTATTCCCTACTGCTGGGTAGTCCATCAGAGTAAATGTAAATGTTATTAAGAAATGATCAGACAGAAGGGAGTTTTCAGGGAATACTGTTAAGTCTTCAATTTCCAAACCATAAGTCAGAACAAGATCTAAGATATGATTAAAGTGGTGGGTGGACTCATTTACATTTTGAGCAAAGCCAATTGAGTCTAATAATAGATTAAATGCAGTGTTGCAGTTACACACGATTCAATGTTAATTTTAGTGACCTCCGATTGGCGTAACCGGGTGTCATTACTGCTGACGTGAATTACAATCTTACCAAATTTACGCTTAGCCTTAGCCAGCAGTTTCAAATTTCCTTCAATGTCGCCTGCTCTGGCCCCCGGAAGACAATTGACTATGGTTGCTGGTGTCGCTAACTTCACATTTCTCAAAACAGAGTCGCCAATAACCAGAGTTTGATCCTCGGCGGGTGTGTCGCAGAGTGTCGAAAAACAGTTAGAAATGTGAACGGGTTGGCGGTGTACACGGGGCTTCTGTTTAGGGCTATGCTTCCTCCTCACAGTCACCCAGTCGGCCTGCTTTCCCGGCTGCTCGGGATCTGCTGGAAGGGAACTAACGGCGGCTAAGCTGCCTTGGTCTGCCTTGGTCTTTTCCTAAAAATGCTTCCATGATACGAGGAAGTTCAATCCAGTAGCCACAGTGTTTGCGAGGACATCTTTAGCAGCTGTAGAAGCATTATCAGTTGAAGATTTGAACAAGCTCTTATCGTGATTTTACGCTTCACTGAGGAAAGCAGGTGTGTATTTCCACACATACCGCTGAGCTCCACAGTGACTCAGCAGTGTGTCGCCGAGTCACCTGTGGGGTAGAGTCTACTGTTGGAGGGACACAGAGACAGATGTCTAGGTTTAAAGTAAAATATCAAATGACAAGGATCTATTTAGATGTCATATAAAACAAATAATGATTTTTTTTTTATTTGTCCAATGAAAAGAATATTTTCATTCATTGAAAGATGCAAAGTACCATTCAGTCTAGTGCAAATATTCTTACCATTGCACTCATAATCATGCATAATTTGTATATTAGTCCTCTTAAAAGTAGAAATAACTTGATGCATTAAAAGGACAAGTTCACTTTTTAGACTTTACCTTATTAAAACATTGTTAGCAATCAAACCTCTGAGTGTTCAACTCACCATCATGAGTACAGCACAAAAGTAACAATCTGGCATATTAGAAAAAATACATTTAGCTCTTCACACTTCTTCAGATTTTGTTATACCACTAACACAGTGTTGATTACAAAGTAGGCTGCCAATGTTGTTTCATTGCTATTTGACCAGATGGTGAAATACTGTAGCTTCTGTGGCTTGGTGTTTTGTGATGCCCTTTGTAAGAAAAGGAAAGTCCAAGCCTTTACGGTCTTGATGCTTCCGGTCTTACTGTCTGGCTGTGAGACTTCTGTGCTAACCAGTAACCTCTTTGGATGATCTTTGGGTACTCCTAGAATGCGTTTGTGTAAAAGTAGGGAGAGGTTGAGATGATAAGTATAACTTGTGTTTATAAGCTACTCTAATTTGGCCATGTTGCACGTTTCTCTGTGCATGATCCAGCAAGAAGGTACGTCAATGCTGAGGACCCCAGCAGCTGGAGAAGGCCAAGGGGATGCCCATGTTTCACCGGGCTGTGGCAGATAGATGGTTACATTTGAGAGGTGAGGTAGTGATTGTCATCCAGGACCCAAGGTGATTCCATAGTGCGGTGGAGGTGCAGGTGCAACATATGGCACCGGTGCATGTTCTGAGACCTGGCTCAACCTGTGTGACAGCTGTTCTGTTCACTCTTATTCTTTTTTTTAATTCTTAAAAAGATTCCTCACAAAAGTAGTAATCATCAAAGGTGACTAGATCACTGGGACACTGTATTGCTAGTGATGTTTTTAATATGACTAGAGTTGTGAAAAGCAAAGTTGTCCTTTAAATTCTTTACCAAGTGGCATTATCACCCTGGAGAAACATTACCTCCAGGTCAGCTATCTCAGCCCTGTTGACTTTACCTATTAACCTGTATCATGAGCCCAATTAGTTTAGGAACATGTACGTGTTGTGGCAGCCACTGTGTGAGAAAATTGGCTTTGATTCCAACTCAGAGCACACCTGCAGTCCATCCTCTACTCCTGAAAGTCACCATTTAGCTATCATATTCAGGTGTTACATTGGTGCCCGGGCCGAGTTGTTGGGACCCTCACCAATGAGTCACCTGTGTGGTGAACCTTTGCAATGCTGAACTCATATGGACATTACCCAGAGGAGCTGTATGTGTGAGCACAGATGTCTGAATCAGTTGGCCTGGACATTAAACAGATTTTATCCTGCATGTTCTCTAGTACAAAGTCCATGTGCTCTTTGAATAAGCCTGCGCAGTACAAGCCATTGTCAGAAGGATCCATTGTAACCTAGCACTTTATGATGATGTCACACAACCAAAAGAATGTAAATTTCGAAGATGGAGAATGCCTGTTACACAAAGGTGCCAATGAATATGTTTTGAGAATGATTTGAGAATTTCCATCAGAAAGGGCTGACACCAAAATCAAGAGACACACCTAAGGAACTGCAAGAGATATTCCCACAGCATACCTTTTGGGTGATGTCCTGCCTTCTGCACCTCCTACCCAGCTGCCACCCATCTTGTAAACCACATCTGTGAAAGGGAAACTCTGGACAGTGTCTGGGCCTGGTTATCAGGACACTGTCCTGAGTTCAGATGAGAAAACAGCTCCTGACTGTACTGCCACAGTAGACGCTCCCTCGTGATGTACCTAATAGGCCTCCCTAAAGTCTCAGTAAGACTTTGACAGATTGAGGAAAAGTATGAGTAACTGATATGAAATGTTGATATCCGTTCATGTCAGTTTTTGTCCTGTAAAAATCCTTTTCTTATTCATTAAATGCAGCTGACAAGGAATGCACATGTTCAAAGCTTTGAGCGGATATCAGATGGACAGCTTCCCTTTTAGTTGCACATTTGTATACCATTTTGTCCTGTACTAGTTGGATAGCATGCCAGTGGACATCCAGTATGTTAGTTTTATCTGTGTGTCAACTGTCCCTCTCCTGTTTGCATCCAGAAGCGCTGCGCATTTGCAGTAAAAGGATGTCCACTCATTCCATTAGAGCCCCACATCCACCAGAGACTGATGGATTTGACAATTTTTCATTCCTGTGGTACTCCAGGATTCCCCAAGGAGAGTGAGTACCAAAGAAATCCAGTCATCATCTTAGGTTGGTGGTTAAAACCCAGGACTCATAGCTGTACAATAAGACTAGATACCTGAAAAAGCTTTGGAATTGCCAAGCACCTCTGTCCTGCCACCTCATGACTCCAACAAAATCTTCCCACATCTATTTTGAAGTTCTCACAGAGGTGAATGTCACCGCTAAGGTGAGTGAATCTCTCATCATTTTCAGAACTCTGCCCACATACAAACACACTGATGATAGCCGAGTCCAATAGTCACTGTAGCATAGAGAGGAAAGCAATAATACTGAGGTCATGCAGGCGAATACTGTACACTTTGGAAGAGATTTGGATTTCCGTAATTCCCACTTTTGTTTATCTTCACTGAGAGCAGATATGTTAGACTGTGGGGAAAGGAAACACACTGGCTCACCAAACTCAAACAGCATTTTCAAACTGTATGTACTACAAATTGTTTTCTGTATTATGCTTCTATATGTAGAGGTAAGACATCAGAAAACAATTTGTTTTAGCCAATAACCTGGAATCTGTACACACTGGTCTATATTTCTGTGGTGCATGAAAATTCAGTAAGGTATATCTTATATATTATATTCCAATTCTAAGGTGGAACTACGCTAGTATACTAAGGTATATCTAAATATCTAAAAAGGAAGAGTAAAATAGAAGAGTAGAAAAGAGTAGAGTAGAGCCACTTAGGTGCCTGGTCTTGAGAACCAGGGATGGTAGGTTGAAAAGCTTTTTTATCCCATGGGAACTCTCCCTACCCACCCAAGCGGCTCAAGAAAAAAGTATATATAATAAATAATAAGACATAAGAAAGATAAGACATCATATATATAACTATACTTAAATATTAAGGGTAATAAACAACATATACAATAAATATTGTACTCTATAATATACAGGAGTAGGTATTAAAACCAAAATATTACAGTTTTTCTTCATTGGTTTGGCTCATTTCTTCTCAAAATGACATGGACACAAATCCCCAAACTAACTTGCGGTTTCTCAGAACAGAATGGCATTTGTCATTGCTTTCATCACATTTCAAATGTCTTGTACATGTTCCAAGCACTTAGTACATCTTTGCAAATGGTTATGTACAAGTGGCCTACATTTAACACAATCAGCCTACATTTAGAACATTTTCCAAAAAAAAGTGCATCTTGCTGATCTATCCCAATTGGTTGGTTCTCAGTGTAATGGTTGTTCTCTCCAAAACATGTCAGCACAATTTCATCGTATCAGTCATCATCTGCAGAATAGTCTGCTCAATTGTCAAAATTAGTTAAGAAACTGGAATACAATACAGCACACATATTTTGGAACATTTCATACATTCATGACAATCAGGTGAGTAGGTAACAGGTGAAAGCAAGTTTTGACGAGGAGGAGTGTCCCACATTACAGGTGACCAATCCATCAGTTTGTTGAGTTACCTGACAGGTGTGGTCTATGATTTTGAATGCTGGCATTGCTGTATATATACAGCTTGGCCTGGTGCTAGTACTTTTTCCAATGTCAACATGGAGAGACCGCAAGTACAAGTCCAACCTCCACCTGGAGGAAAGGGAAGAGGAAGAGAAGGAGAAGGAAGAGAAAGAGGAAGACGAGGAGGAAGAGGAGGATTGAGGGTGCATGGTGGTAGAGGAGCGGGAAGAGGAGGACTGGGGTTGCGCGGTGGTAGAGGAGTAGGAAGAGGAGGAGTGAGGGTTCGTGGTGGTGGAATAGGAGGAAGAGGAGTTCGCAGACATCATCCTGTCCCGGATGAAATTCGGGCCACCATTATTGACCATGTAGTCAACCATCGCCTCACAATGGCAGAGGCAGGGCGCCGAGTGCAGCCTAATGTGCCTAATGTGCCACGCTCCATAGTCTCCTCCATCATACAAACCTTTCACCGGGAAAACAGGTATGCACTCAGACAATGACGGAACTACAGAATTCTCTAAGAAAGCCTTACTGTACTGTTACCGTGTTTGATTCAGTGTGTGTGTGTATGAGTGTGTGTGTGTGTGGGCCCATAGGCTACTGCAAAATCTCACCTCAGTGTCACAGTATGATACAGCACACTATTGTAGCATGACAAACAAAATATGGTTGTACTGTAAATTAGACAAAATACAGCATTGCAGTTTACAGTAGTATTGCAGTGCATTTGTAAGTACAGTAGCCTACAAAAGCTATAAAATGATAGCAGAATGAAGCAGTACGCAATACATGTTGTGAAAGTGTAGGAACACGGACCCACAACAGGGGGCGTTAAATGAACGGGCAATGGATAAGCCAAACAGTAACAATTTAATGTTGTGAAGTGCACAACGGAATACAGACAAATACAGTTTTGGTAATACAGACAATTATATGTAGAGTGACGTGTGGGCAGGCTTGAGGATAGAAGACGCCCTCACCGCCAACGGATCTGAAGAACACCGGAGCCGCCAAGTCCTGGATCCCCAGGTGGCCACCGTCTCCAGCTGTCAGACCTGGTACTGCTGGCAGAGAACAGAAACAGTGTAGATGAGTGTGAGTTCGCACACTCAGTAATTCCACAGTCTGTGTTCTTTTTGGGAGGGAGCACCTCCACCTCCAATCACACACTCGTGCAGCTCCTGTCTAACCACTTATCTGGTTGGAGTGTGAAGCGAAGCCGTCGCTGATCACACCAAATGCCAATTCCACAGATAAGGAAAACACCACAGGAAAACGGCTGCAAAGAAGTTCAGATTATTACTCAATGTTTTAAGTGAGCAGAGAAAATTACCTCTTACGGTAGCTGATTTCTCGGCGGGGAGGTGGAGTTGCAGTCCGGCTTTTATGGTGATGTGGATGATGAGTGACAGCTGGTGCTGATGATGAGTGACAGCTGTCACTCTGTTGCTCCGACGCCCTCTCGTGCTTGAAGCCCGCACTTCAAGCAGGGCGCCATCTGGTGGTGGTGGGCCAGCAGTACCTCCTCTTCAGCGGCCCACACAACAGGACCCCCCCTAAACGGGCACCTCCTGGTGCCCGACCAGGCTTGTCAGGGTGACGGGTGTAGAAATCGGCCAGGAGGGCCAGGTCCAGGATGAAGCTCCTCTTCACCCAGGAGCGTTCTTCAGGTCCATACCCCTCCCAGTCTACCAGATACTGGAACCCCCGACCCTTCCGACGGACGTCCAGGAGCCGACGCACAGTCCATGCCGGCTCCCCATCGATGATCCGGGCAGGAGGCGGTGTAGGTCCAGGGGTGCAGAGTGGTGAAGTGTGGTGAGGCTTGAGGCGTGACACATGGAAAACCAGGTGGATCCGCAGTGAAGCTGAAGCTGCCAGCTTCACTGCGGCCAGACTGAGGACTTTGAGGATGGGAAATGGTCCAATAAACCTGTCCTTGAGCTTCTGTGAGTCCACCTAAAGAGGGATGTCCTTGGTTGACAACCACACCTCCTGCCCGGGCTGGTATGCAGGGGCCGGGGAACGCCGGCGGTCTGCATGGGCCTTGGCCCTCGTCCGGGCCTTTAACAGGGCAGAATGGGCAGTACGCCACACCCGACGGCACTTTCTGAGGTGGGCCTGGACCGAGGGCACCCCGACCTCTCCCTCTACGAGCGGGAACAATGGGGGCTGGTACCCCAAACAAACCTCAAACGGGGAGAGGCCGGTGGCAGACGAAACTTGGCTATTGTGGGCGTACTCGATCCAGGCCAGATGGTGGCTCCAGGCCGTCGGGTGCGCGGAGGTCATGCAGCGAAGTGCCTGTTCCAAGTCCTGGTTAGCCCGTTCTGACTGTCCATTCGTCTGAGGGTGGTATCCGGACGAGAGACTCACGGTGGCCCCCAGTTCCCTGCAGAAACTCCTCCAGACTTGTAAGGAGAACTGAGGACCACGATCTGAGACAATGTCTGATGGAATCCCATGCAGATGCACGACATGGTGGACCAGGAGGTCTGCAGTCTCCTGGGCCGTCGAGAGCTTCGGGAGGGCCACGAGGATGGCAGTCATTCCCTGGGATGGCGGGAGGCCCGTTACGAAGTCCAGGCTGATGTGAGACCAGGGGCGATGAGGCACGGGCAAAGGCTGGAGGAGGCCCTGGGTCTTTTGGTGGTCCGCTTTGCCCCTGGCACAGGTGGTGCAGGCCTGGACGTACTCCCGGACGTCGGCTTCCAGAGACGCCCACCAGAAGCGCTGCCGGACAACTGCCATGGTTCTTCGCACCCCTGGGTGGCAGGAGAGTTTGGAACCGTGACAGAAGTCCAGGACTGCAGCCCTGGCCTCTGGTGGGACGTACATCTTGTTCTTCAAGCCGGTCCCCGGGTCCGGGTTCCGTGTCAGGGCCTCCCGGACGGTCTTCTCCACGTCCCAGGTGAGGGTGGCCATGACAGTGGACTCGGGGATGATGGTTTCAGTTGGGTCTGACAGCTCGGTCCTGACTTCCTCTTCGTGCACCTGGGACAGGGTGTCAGACCGTTGGTTCTTTGTCCCGGGGCGGTATGTGATCTGAAAGTCAAAACGCCCGAAGAACAGTGACCAGCGGGCTTGCCTGGGGTTCAGACGCTTAGCGGTCCGGATGTACTCCAGGTTCCGATGGTCTGTGAAAACCGTGAATGGAATCGAAGCTCCCTCCAACAGGTGTCTCCACTCCTCCAGAGCCTCCTTCACCGCAAGAAGTTCCCGATTGCCGACGTCATAATTCCTTTCAGCCGGGGTCAACCTGCGGGAAAAATAGGCACATGTGTGGAGAACCTTGTCGGACTCCCCGCTCTGGGACAGCACGGCTCCTATCCCTGAGTCAGAGGCGTCCACTTCAACTATAAACTGGCGGTTTGGATCAGGCTGCACCAGAACTGGTGCAGTCGAGAACCGGCGTTTCAACTCCCTAAACGCAGCTTCGCACCGATCCGACCAGGTGAAGGGGACTTTAGTGGAGGTCAGGGCTGTCAGGGGGCTAACTACCTGACTGTAGCCCTTGATGAACCTCCGGTAGAAATTTGCAAAACTGAGGAACTGATGCAGTTTCCTACGGTTTGTGGGTTGGGGCCAATCTCTCACCGCCGCAACCTTGGCCGGATCAGGGGCGACGGAGTTGGAGGAGATTATGAACTCCAAGAAGGACAAAGAAGTGCTGTGGAACTCGCACTTCTCGCCCTTCACAAACAGCCGGTTCTCCAACAACCGCTGCAGGACCTGACGTACATGCATAACATGAGTCTCAGGATCCGGGGAAAAAATGAGTATATCGTCTAGATATACAAAGACAAACCGATGCAGGAAGTCCCGCAAGACGTCATTTACCAAAGCTTGGAACGTCGCAGGGGCGTTAGTGAGGCCGAACGGCATGACCAGGTACTCAAAGTGACCTAATGGGGTGTTAAATGCCGTCTTCCACTCGTCTCCCTTCCGGATCCGAACCAGGTGGTATGCATTTCTAAGATCCAGTTTTGTGAAAATTTGGGCTCCATGCAGGGGTGTGAACACTGAATCTAACAAGGGCAGAGGGTATCGGTTGCGAACCGTGATCTCATTCAGCCCCCTGTAATCAATGCATGGACGGAGTCCGCCATCCTTCTTGCCCACAAAAAAGAAACCAGCACCCATCGGGGAGGTGGAGTTCCGGATCAGCCCGGCAGCTAATGAGTCCTGGATGTAGGTCTCCATTGATTCGTGTTCAGGATGTGAGAGGTTGTACAGCCTGCTGGACGGGTACTCAACGCCCGGAATCAAATCAATGGCACAATCGTATGGATGGTGCGGGGGAAGGGTGAGCGCCAGATCTTTGCTGAAAACGTCAGCAAGATCATGGTACTCACTTGGCACCGCCATCAGATTGGGGGGAACTTTAACCTCCTCACTAGCTGTCACACCAGGTGGAACTGAGGATCAGAGACATTCCCGGTGGCAGGTTTCGCTCCACTGAGCCACAACCCCAGACGGCCAATCAATCCGGGGATTGTGCTTTATCATCCAAGGATAATCCAAAATCACACGGGAGGTAGAAGGTGTTACATAAAACACAATCTCCTCCCTGTGATTACCAGACACCACCAAAGTCACTGGCTGTGTCTGGTGTGTGATTAATGGAAGAAGGGTGCCATCTAGTGCCCGTACCTTCAAAGCTGAAGGTAGAGCCACTAGAGGGAGCCCGATCTCCCTTGCCCATCTGCTGTCCAGCAGATTCCCCTCCGACCCCATGTCCACCAGTGCTGGGACGTGAAGGGTTAGATCCCCACTCAGGATTGTGACTGGGATGCGTGCAGATTTACGGGGTCTCCCCGCATGGGTATTGTGACCCACCCTTAGCCCAGTCTCTAAGGACGAGTACTGCTGTTTTGACCGTTTGGGGCAGTTTTTCTGCGTGTGCTCGGTTGAGCTGCAGTGAAAACACTCCCCACTGACCAGCCTCCTTTGTCTCTGATCTGATCGCCTTTTGGCCCTGCTCGTTTCCATAGCAACATCAGCAGGGGGAGCTGTCGTCACGTGGAGTGCCCTGGCTGTGGAGCGTGGGGAAGACAGCTCCCTTTTGGACCCGGTAGGAAGAGGGACGGCTTGTGTCTGACCACGCCCTTCGTCTTGCTCCCGTCGGTGTTCTGTTAATCGGTTGTCCAACCGTATAACTAGGTCGATAAGCCCGTCTAAATCCCGCGGCTCGTCCTTCGCCACCAGGTGCTCCTTAAGGACCAGAGACAGTCCGATTACAAAGGTGGCGCAGAGCGCAACAGCATTCCAGCCGGCCCGCAATGCCGCGATGCGGAAGTCGACTTCATACTTCGCTGCGCTCCGACGCCCCTGTCTTATCGACAACAGCATGCTTGAAGCGGTCTTGCCTCTATGAGGGTGGTCGAACACCTGTCGGAACTCCCTCACAAACCCAGCGTATGTCGTTAGGAGCTGTGAATTCTGCTCCCAGAGCGCCGTAGCCCAGGCACGTGCCTCTCCTCAAAGCAAATTTATAACGTAAGCCACTCGGCTAGCGTCTGACGCATACATGACGAGACGCTGTGAAAAGACGAGCGAGCACTGCATTAAGAATTCCACGCACATCTCAACACAGCCTCCGTACGGCTCCGGAGGGCTTATGTATGCTTCAGGGGAAGGTGGGGGGGTTCGTTGAACGGCCAGCGGAATGTCTGTCTCAGGCCTCCGGTCAGCAGGAGGAGGTGCTGCAGCAGCGCCCTGAGCCTGCTCTTCCACCTGGGCGGTGAGAGCCTCCATCCTCCAATTGAGAATCACATTCCGCTCGGTGACTAAGTCCAACCGAGCAGTGAAAGCGGTTAAGATTCGCTGCAGATCACCTAACACGCCTCCTGCTGACGCCTGTGCACCTCGCTCTTCCATTGGCTGTTCAAGCGATGGTTGACGCCCCTCGGGATCCATGACGCTGGCCGAGAAATCCTGTTGTGAAAGTGTAGGAACACGGACCCACAACAGGGGGCGTTAAATGAACGGGCAATGGATAAGCCAAACAGTAACAATTTAATGTTGTGAAGTGCACAATGGAATACAGACAATTATATGTAGAGTGACGTGTGGGCAGGCTTGAGGATAGAAGACGTCCGTCCAGAACCGAGCCGGATCCCAGACGGCCCTCACCGCCAACGGATCTGAAGAACACCGGAGCCGCCAAGTCCTGGATCCCCAGGTGGCCACCGTCTCCAGCTGTCAGACCTGGTACTGCTGGCAGAGAACAGAAACAGTGTAGATGGGTGTGAGTTCGCACACTCAGTAATTCCACAGTCTGTGTTCTTTTTGGGAGGGAGCACCTCCACCTCCAATCACACACTCGTGCAGCTCCTGTCTAACCACTTATCTGGTTGGAGTGTGAAGCGAAGCCGTCGCTGATCACACCAAACGCCAATTCCACAGATAAGGAAAACACCACAGGAAAACGGCTGCAAAGAAGTTCAGATTATTACTCAATGTTTCAAGTCAGCAGAGAAAATTACCTCTTACGGTAGCTGATTTCTCGGCGGGGAGGTGGAGTTGCAGTCCGGCTTTTATGCTGATGTGGATGATGAGAGACAGCTGGTGCTGATGATGCGTGACAGCTGTCACTCTGTTGCTCCGATGCCCTCTCGTGCTTGAAGCCCGCACTTCAAGCAGGGCGCCATCTGGTGGTGGTGGGCCAGCAGTACCTCCTCTTCAGCGGCCCACACAACAATACAGTCATTACAGTGATTGACAATATGTAACAAAGACATAAGACAAACACTACAAATAGTCATGTTGTCTGTGTCTATGAGCAGGATTGGGCAACAGCATCATATAGGTGGGAGAAGACGACTGCTCACCGATATCCAAGAAGGAGAGATCTGCAACATGGTCATTGCAAATAATGCAATCACACTGACACAGATCCGTGACACAATCCTCCAAAACAACACAGTCTTCCAAAACATCAGCTCCATCAGCATATCCACAATAGACCGGGTACTGAAGAAAAACCTCATGACCATGAAGCAGATCTACAGAGTACCATTCGAATGGAACACAGACAGAGTGAAAGAGCTGCGGTACCAGTATGTGCAGGTAAGCCAATTATTCATGGTCTATCAGTTTGTATAGCCTACACTATGCAGATGTTCCAATTTCTGAGGGTTACCAATATCCTCTTTACCTTTGGAATCCAGCTTTACAATACAGTATCTGACCACAGCATTTTGCCAAAGAACTGTAACAGAACACTGTCATCATTATGTCTCCCTTCTATTTGTGTCAGAAAACTACCTGCAGAACCTCTGCATATGCCTGCACTCTAGGTTTGGAACCACAGTGGGTTATGTTGACTTTGTGACGAGTATTACTGCTGTGACCGTGTGACCCATCTATATGACTGATTTGGTTCATTTTTCTCTTTTGTAAAGAATCCTGGCACTAGAGGGGAATGAAACCCCCCATATCCTAGTATTTGTTGATGAGGCAGGGTTCAACCTGGCCAAGGGCCGCAGGCGTGGCCGAAACATCATTGGCCAACGGGCCACAGTGGATGTCCCCAGCCAGCAGGGGGAAATATTACCATGTGTGCGGCTATATCTGAAAATGGTGTGGCCACACACATGGCAAGCTTGGGCCCATACAACACTGAGAAACTCCTCCATTTCCTGGACCATGGATTTAGTTCCAGAAAATGAGAGGGGTCTCAAAGGGCCCCACCTACCCCAGTTTGTCGTTGTGTGGGACAATGTCAGGTTTCACCGTGGCCCACGCATCAGAGCATGGTTTGACACGCATCCAGGGATGCATAATGTCCCACTACCTCCATATTCTCCATTCCTTAACCCTATTAAGGAATTTTTCTCTGCTTGGAGATGGAGAGTGTATGAACATCATGCTCAGAACCAGAGGTCCCTCCTCATTGCGATGGATGCTGCCTGTGATGATATAACAGGCGATCAGTGTAGAGGATGGCTCAGGCATTCACTGTGCTTCTTCCCACGGTGCATTGCTAGAGAACACATCAGATGCAATGTTGATGAGAATTTATGGCCATACAGACTGCAGGGAATGGATGGCCAGGAAGATGAGGAGGGTGACCAGGAGAGAGAGGGGAGTGACACAGAGTAGTCAGAATGTTACTGCATTTCATTTGTGATGCTTGACTGTTTTTTACATACTGTAATGTATTTTGTTTTGTTTTTGTAGGTTTTTGTATTTTGTATACATAGTATATTGTATACATTTTCCTTTGTATTTTTTTTTTCTTTCCTACCTACAGTAATGTGTAGAAATTTACTTGTGAATAAAAATAGTTACAATTTCCTCAGCAGAATGAGTGCAGTGTGTGTGGTGTGAAAATTGTATTCCTTTAGCTAGACCTCTGCCATAAAGACAAAACATCTAAGCATTTTGACTTGCAGTACTTACACAATGCCAACGGGACAATGCATTTTGGGGGCACTGATGATTTGTGTGAGAAAGGTGTGTGACACATGGGTAAACTGTTTTTGGAGCGATATGAGCATGTGATGAGGATCCATGTAGTTGTGCTGCACCGTCCAGTTTATTTTGACAGGAGGACGACATGAATGAAAATGTGCCAAAGCAATTGAGAAGAATCTATGCCATTTTTATGATACTGACTATTTATATGGGAGAGAGACTTCATTTTGAAGCAAGAATGAACGTTTTGGGAGACATATGACATTTTGATGGTTATCTGAAGTGTTGCGAAGAACTGTAAGTCTGTTTGGCCAGTTTACCTTATAGTTATAGGAATGTCATCTGAGTTTCAAGAAATGAGCCAAACCAATGGAGAAAAACTGTAATACAGGAGAAGATTTGGTCATGGTCATGGTCATATTTTATTATAGAAACAGAAGCTGTGATGTAATGTGTATTGTTATCTATCTAAAGTAACTCTGCTAACATACTATAGGAAAATAAGAAGCATAATCTATATGCTATCAAATGGAGACCTAAGAACTAAGAACTAAGAACTGTCTGCATCAACAATATGAAAACTTTGCTACAACTGTGCAGCAAAGTAATTCCTAAATGAAATTGTGTTGAAATGCATTTATTTTAGCATGTAGTTGAATGGAGCCAGCTTTATTAAATGTCAGTTGAGGCAACGATATACTGTATGCACATGGCTCAGTACTTAATTGGCTTTATATTGCCTTTACACACAAACAGCTGTCCATGTTGCAAACCATGCAGTTGCATTTTAAGATATCAAAAACTAAAATGTAGAGCAGATAGCTGACTGGATAAGGAACTGGCCTGCGAATATGTAGCCCTGTTTCTGAATCTTGCTCATGCTACCTACCTGTTTCCTTGGACAAGACACTTAATCTGCATAGTGCCACTCCACCCAGATGTAAAAGGGTAACAGCCCCGGCTGGACAAGTGACCTGAGTTAGACTGCTGTCCCATCCAGGGGAAGTCTCGCCTTCTTGACACTATGGCACTAATGGACACCAGACCCTATATCGGATTTGCTTCTATTCTTTTGTGCATTAAAATATTGCTATTCTTGAAAAAAATCAAATGAATGGTGTACGTTTCTTGCAATGAGCAAGGCAAGCATAGGATGAACGGAGTTGGTCAGATAGTCAGTGAGTGGCTCTGCAAAATTCCGTAACACCATAATTACCAGATATTCAGCTCTGAAAATTTGGGTTCTGAGAGATAAAGTTGAGTACCAGTGAATCTCCTATTTTGGGTCATGTTTGCATCTTCTAATGTGCACAATGATCATAAGATAAAATCAAGCAGCTATTCCAGCTGCTTGTGAATTTGTATGTGTGATCAAACGTTCCAGGTGGTCATTAAGGCCACCATTGCTTGTTTGCAACATTTGTCAAAGATAAATTATGAAGACAAGAAATGAAAGTGCAGGCTTTTCAGATCAATCTAGAATTAAACAATATCAGCTCACCTCATTAATGCAGGCTAATGAAAATTAATTAATTCAGAACTGGCATTTACTATAATGGATTATACAGTTTAAGAAAGCCTCACGAGTCTGGTAATTTATCGTCTACTGTATGAAAACAGTACCCCAGAATGGGGGAAAAACTCTCACACACACACAAAATGTGAAATGCATATAGAAAATTTCAATAAATTATTGATGTTATTTTTCAGCTTATTTAAAAAAGAAAAACAAAAAAGGCTAATATTTTTATCTCAGATATATTTTAATCCCAGTCATACATCTATATACTGTATCCATCTATTTTGCGATGCTACCTGGGTTCACTGTTTACATGTAAGTGGCAGCACTTTCCCTGTGATTAGCAGGACTTACACTGTGTTAATGTAGTTATTCAGTCATTCATTTGGTCTGTAAAGGTTCTGTCAGTAACTGCATAAGTACTACTGCATGTTTATTTCTTAAATTCTTGGTTGTGATGCAGTATACATCCTATTTTGGGCCGTGTTAGCATGTCTTGCCATAATAATTTGCAGTTACTGTTGGTCTATTGGACAGTTGACGGACAAGCTGTTTCATGACCAAGTGTGATCTGCTCTCGCATTATTCCACCACAAATTATGTAGATTCTCCTTTTGTTGTGTTCTTTCCATCATCCTATTCTCAGTTTTTCCACATCATAGTGCTTTTTCTGATGTCTGACAGAATAGATGAACTCTTTGTGGTTCAACACAATCTGCACTTACAAACAATAAAATGGCTAAAGCAGGTCTCCTTCTTCCTCTTCCACTGGGCATGATCACTGCCCACTGTTCAACCCAATAAGCAACTAGTAAAACCTCTACAATCCACAACGTGGGGATTCTAATGTGCATCCACAGGCAGTGTATGTAATAGTAATGACATATTTACATTTGGTCAGACATGTTCTGAAGCTCCAAATATTTGTGATAGTGATGCTAGGGAATGGAGCAACTTTGGCACAGGAATAGAATTTCAGATTTTATCAAACAAAAGACTGCGGTATTAGGATTTCATTCCATCCTTCATGGACACTTTGCACTGTCTTGAAGTCTTTCTCTATTAGCTTTGTTTTGTTCTTCTCCTCTAGGCTTCTGCCACCTTTTTGAAACCCCCTCTGTGACCCTCAACTAATTATAGCTGTGTCTCCATCAAAAATGTTTTCTGATATGTTGTTTACAGCAGCCCAAAGAGAAATCTAAACCTTGAAACACCAGCTAATGGTGTTGGCACAGTAACAGATAAATTGATTGTATTTGTGGAAAAGCCTATTTGTATTCTAAGCTTTGATGTTTAAAATTTGACATTTTCAAGACTGTAATTTCATTAGAACAAATAAAAGGAAACACTGAGCCTGTTAATGATTTAGTGTGCTGCTATTTTTGAAGAAAAATAAGAAAATTCACTTTATGGGTTTCACAGCATATATCAAATCCAAAATAACAGCCAGAAATTCCTTATAATTTATAGTTATAACTGTTCATTTTTAATAAAAGATTTTTAGTCTATGAAACACCAGAAAGTGATGTCTAGTAAAGCGGCGCCCTTATTTGTAGCTAATCTGACCATAGTTTTCCTGTCATCAGGGGGTGAGGTTGCACATTGCATTATGTTGTCGGTTCCGATTTTGTTTCTACGGTGACGTGGAGCTGCCAGCCATATAAATATAATTTGACTCAGTAACATGTAATAACGTGAAAGGTTTCATGTTATAATGTGATATTTATTACGTTATAATGTGATATCTATCACGTTATTTCGTGATGCACAACTATCATGTTATTTCATGATATGGTATTTTCACGTTTTATCGTGAAATTATCATGTTATTTCGTGATAAGAAATTATCACGTTATTCCGAGATATGAATCTATCACGTTATTTCATAATATGAAATTATCACGTTATTTCGAATTATGAAATTATCATGTTATTTTGTGATAAACATTTATCACGTTATTTCATGATATTTTTACGTTATAACGTGAAAACATCAATCTTGTTTTACTTTGATACACAGTCAATATACCTGTTCTGCTATTCTGCCACTAGAGGGCGGTAGAATACCAGTAAAGGGCGCTACTTATCTAAGGCTGTTTGCTTTTTTTTTTACTTCTGTGTAGGCTCTCACTTGTTCAGGTGGTTTCCATAGTAGAGAAGCTTGAATCTTCGACTGAACTGGGTTGCTTGACGCGAACAAAAGAAGCCAACAAACTTTTAAAACTCCAGCTTTTGTTGGCTTCTGTTTATTTTTCTCTACAAGAGTCAGACAGAAGTCAGACTTCCAGAGCAAGAATTTTAGCTGAGGAAGCTTCTGCGATTTGAAGCGAAACGTCCTCGCGTCAAGCAACCCAGTCCAGTCGAACATTCAAGCTTCTCTACTGTATTTTTACTCTGATTCAAGTGAAAACAAATAGCAAAAGTATTGGCTCATGCTTTTTATTGATCCTTAAATCTCCCTACATCACAGACGAGCCATGTTCCTTGACTGAACATGGGAAGTGTTGAAGTGCTGAATAGCCTACATATCATGAAATAACATGATAAATGCTTAACACAAAATAACGTGATAGTTGCATATCTCAGAATAACGTGATAAGTTCTTATCTCAGAATAACGTGATAGTTGCATATCATGAAATAACATGATAGTTTCTTATCTCGGAATAATGTGATAATTTCATATCACAAAATTAGTGATAATTTCTCGTTATAACGTGAAAATACCGCATCATAAAATAACATGATAATTTCATATCACGAAACAACGTGGTAAGTTTCATGTTATAACATGATAAATATCATGTTATAGCATGAAACCTTTCACGTAATTACATGATACTGAGCCAAATATATATTAGGGCTTGGCAGCTCAGAGCTTCCGTATGTTTCCTTTCACGTTTTTACTTCTTTGTCAACACAGATTCATGTTCCCTCACCTTCTCATGGGATAGACAATATGTATGATCATTTGTTTCACAAAAATGAAGGTTTTCAAGCCTCAAGCTAGCCTGAACTAGCAACCAGTAGACAGTGTATATAAAGGAGCAACCACTGAGTGCTCTTTTTTTCTATGTATACACACACACACACACACACACACACACACACACACACACACACACACACACACACATATATATATATATATATATATATATATATATATATATATATATATATACAGTGGTGGGCACAGATAACCAAAAAATTAACTTTGATAACAGATAATCAGATAACTGAAAAGTTATATTTGATAAAGATAAAATGATAAACCACCCAAAAATGTATCGGAAGTTACAGATAAATTCCAGTATTGTCTCTGGTACATTTGTAACTACTAACAAGGTTCATTTGAGTTTTAACACCACGATCGCTTCTGGTAGCATCAAAAGCAACAACAGGCCCAAACAATGAGTCAGCACTTCTGTCTTTGAATATCTTG
Organism: Thalassophryne amazonica; assembly: GCF_902500255.1. NCBI lineage: Eukaryota > Metazoa > Chordata > Actinopteri > Batrachoidiformes > Batrachoididae > Thalassophryne > Thalassophryne amazonica. The sequence continues at coordinate 48,255,657 of NC_047104.1, forward strand.
CCCCCTGCTGGAAGCTCTTGTTTACTACATGGTTTCCAGCACAGAAGCAAGGTGAAAGGAGCCATGAAGCTCAACTCTCTACTCAGTCACAACGCTTCCGTCAGCAGAGGTCTTGGAAAATAAAGCAATGCTGAGTTATGGTTTGGTGTATAAATAAAATGAATACTGATAGAATAACTCCATTAATGTCAATTCTGTCATTTGTACAAAATTAAAATAAAACATATATCTTTTAATGTAGAGGTTTGACAGCTCTTGCTTGCCTCTACTGGTGGATGGCTCTCACTGCGGTATTGTATCACTTCCTGTTCCGGAGCACAGCGGTGTTTTGCTGTATCTGTTAGCTGTTTAATCTGCGCAGTTAGATTGATCTAGTTACCTAGATAACGATTTGTTTCACAGTGTAATCTTCACGTGCCTTAACTAAAGCACTCCCTCTGCTGAATCACCTCTAAATTATTTACACATTATTCACTTTGTGTGTTTTTAGGAATCTGCTAGCTTAGCGCAGCTACTAGCTCTTAGCCGGTTTAGCATGGCGGCTTCTCCTATCTCTCCTGCACTTTTCTGCTCTGGGTGTGAAATGTTTAGTTATTCCTCGGCCTCCTTTAGCAGTAATGGTACTTGTAATAAGTGTAGCTTATTCGTAGCTTTGGAGGCCAGGCTGGGCGAATTGGAGACTCGGCTCCGCACCGTGGAAAATTCTACAGCTAGCCAGGCCCCTGCAGTCGGTGCGGACCAAGGTAGCTTAGCCGCTGTTAGTTTCCCTCTGGCAGATCCCGAGCAGCCGGGAAAGCAGGCCGACTGGGTGACTGTGAGGAGGAAGCGTAGTTCTAAACAGAAGCCCCGTGTACACCGCCAACCCGTTCACATTTCTAACCGTTTTTCCCCACTCGACGATACACCCGCCGAGGATCAAACTCTGGTTATTGGCGAATCTGTTTTGAGAAATGTGAAGTTAGCAACACCAGCAACCATAGTCAATTGTCTTCCAGGGGCCAGAGCAGGCGACATTGAAGGAAATTTGAAACTGCTGGCTAAGGCTAAGCGTAAATTTGGTAAGATTGTAATTCACGTCGGCAGTAATGACACCCGGTTACGCCAATCGGAGGTCACTAAAATTAACATTGAATCGTGTGTAACTTTGCAAAAACAATGTTGGACTCTGTAGTTTTCTCTGGGCCCCTCCCCAGTCGGACCGGGAATGACATGTTTAGCTGCACGTTCTCCTTGAATTGCTGGCTGTCTGAGTGGTGTCCAAAAAATGAGGTGGGCTTCATAGATAATTGGCAAAGCTTCTGGGGAAAACCTGGTCTTGTTAGGAGAGACGGCATCCATCCCACTTTGGATGGAGCAGCTCTCATTTCTAGAAATCTGGCCAATTTTCTTAAATCCTCCAAACCGTGACTATCCAGGGTTGGGACCAGGAAGCAGAGTTGTAGTCTTACACACCTCTCTGCAGCTTCTCTCCCCCTGCCATCCCCTCATTACCCCATCCCCGTAGAGACGGTGCCTGCTCCCAGACCACCAATAACCAGCAAAAATCTATTTAAGCATAAAAATTCAAAAAGAAAAATAATATAGCACCTTCAACTGCACCACAGACTAAAACAGTTAAATGTGGTCTATTAAACATTAGGTCTCTCTCTTCTAAGTCCCTGTTAGTAAATGATATAATAATTGATCAACATATTGATTTATTCTGCCTTACAGAAAGCTGGTTACAGCAGGATGAATATGTTAGTTTAAATGAGTCAACACCCCCGAATCACACTAACTGCCAGAATGCTTGTAGCACGGGCCGAGGCGGAGGATTAGCAGCAATCTTCCATTCCAGCTTATTAATTAATCAAAACCCCAGACAGAGCTTTAATTCATTTGAAAGCTTGACTCTTAGTCTTGTCCATCCAAATTGGAAGTCCCAAAAACCAGTTTATTTGTTATTATCTATCGTCCACCTGGTCGTTACTGTGAGTTTCTCTGTGAATTTTCAGACCTTTTGTCTGACTTAGTGCTTAGCTCAGATAAGATAATTATAGTGGGCGATTTTAACATCCACACAGATGCTGAGAATGACAGCCTCAACACTGCATTTAATCTATTAGTAGACTCAACTGGCTTTGCTCAAAATGTAAATGAGTCCACCCACCACTTTAATCATATCTTAGATCTGACTTATGGTATGGAAATTGAAGACTTAACAGTATTCCCTGAAAACTCCCTTCTGTCTGATCATTTCTTAATAACATTTACATTTACTCTGATGGACTACCCAGCAGTGGGGAATAAGTTTCATTACACTAGAAGTCTTTCAGAAAGCACTGTAACTAGGTTTAAGGATATGATTCCTTCTTTATGTTCTCTAATGCCATATACCAACACAGTGCAGAGTAGCTACCTAAACTCTGTAAGTGAGATAGAGTATCTCGCCAATAGTTTTACATCCTCATTGAAGACAACTTTGGATGCTGTAGCTCCTCTGAAAAAGAGAGCTTTAAATCAGAAGTGCCTGACTCCGTGGTATAACTCACAATCTCGCAGCTTAAAGCAGATAACCCATAAGTTGGAGAGGAAATGGCGTCTCACTAATTTAGAAGATCTTCACTTAGCCTGGAAAAAGAGTCTGTTGCTCTATAAAAAAAACCTCCGTAAAGCTAGGACATCTTACTACTCATCACTAATTGAAGAAAATAAGAACAACCCCAGGTTTCTTTTCAGCACTGTAGCCAGGCTGACAAAGAGTCAGAGCTCTATTGAGCCGAGTATTCCTTTAACTTTAACTAGTAATGACTTCATGACTTTCTTTGCTAATAAAATTTTAACTATTAGAGAAGAAATTACTCATAACCATCCCAAAGATGTATCGTTATCTTTGGCTGCTTTCAGTGATGCCGGTATTTGGTTAGACTCTTTCTCTCAGATTGTTCTGTCTGAGTTATTTTCATTAGTTACTTCATCCAAACCATCAACATGTCTATTAGACCCCATTCCTACAAGGCTGCTCAAGGAAGCCCTACCATTATTTAATGCTTCGATCTTAAATATGATCAATCTATCTTTATTAGTTGGCTATGTACCACAGGCTTTTAAGGTGGCAGTAATTAAACCATTACTTAAAAAGCCATCACTTGACCCAGCTATCTTAGCTAATTATAAGCCAATCTCCAACCTTCCTTTTCTCTCAAAAATTCTTGAAAGGGTAGTTGTAAAACAGCTAACTGATCATCTGCAGAGGAATGGTCTATTTGAAGAGTTTCAGTCAGGTTTCAGAATTCATCATAGTACAGAAACGGCATTAGTGAAGGTTACAAATGATCTTCTTATGGCCTCAGACAGTGGACTCATCTCTGTGCTTGTTCTGTTAGACCTCAGTGCTGCTTTTGATACTGTTGACCATAAAATTTTATTACAGAGATTAGAGCATGCCATAGGTATTAAAGGCACTGCGCTGCGGTGGTTTGAATCATATTTATCTAATAGATTACAATTTGTTCATGTAAATGGGGAATTTCCTTCACAAACTAAGGTTAATTATGGAGTTCCACAAGGTTCTGTGCTAGGACCAATTTTATTCACTTTATACATGCTTCCCTTAGGCAGTATTATTAGACGGCATTGCTTAAATTTTCATTGTTACGCAGATGATACCCAGCTTTATCTATCCATGAAGCCAGAGGACACACACCAATTAGGTAAACTGCAGGATTGTCTTACAGACAAAAAGACATGGATGACCTCTAATTTCCTGCTTTTAAACTCAGATAAAACTGAAGTTATTGTACTTGGCCCCACAAATCTTAGAAACATGGTGTCTAACCAGATCCTTACTCTGGATGGCATTACCCTGACCTCTAGTAATACTGTGAGAAATCTTGGAGTCATTTTTGATCAGTATATGTCATTCAAAGCGCATATCAAACAAATATGTAGGACTGCTTTTTTGCATTTACGCAATATCTCTAAAATTAGAAAGGTCTTGTCTCAGAGTGATGCTGAAAAACTAATTCATGCATTTATTTCCTCTAGGCTGGACTATTGTAATTCATTATTATCAGGTTGTCCTAAAAGTTCCCTGAAAAGCCTTTAGTTAATTCAAAATGCTACAGCTAGAGTACTAATGGGGACTAGAAGGAGAGAGCATATCTCACCCATATTGGCCTCTCTGTTGGGAAGGTGTCGTAACACGGACCCACAACAGGGGGCGCAAATGAACGGACAATGGATAAGAAAAGGAGTAACAATTTAATGTTGCGAAAGAACACAACGGAATATAAACAAGAATAATGATGCCAATCATACACAGGAGGACTGCGGGCAGGCTTGAAGATAGGAGACCTCGGATGAACGAAGAGCCGGGGCCCACACCGCTTCTACCACCAACGGCCTGAAGAACACCGAAGCCGCCAAGCCCTGAGTCCCCAGGTGGTCTCTGTCCTCCGTTGCCGGCCCTGGTACTGCTGGCAGACAGAAACAGAAGGTGGTGAGTGTGAGTCCTCACACCCAGCAACCTTTATAAGTAATTCCTCCGGGAGGGATAACCTCCACCTCCAGGAACGTCTTTACTCGTGCAGCTCCCGTTTGTCCCTCTCCTGGGTCTTCACGGGCATGCGACTGCACACAGAACAATATTAGATTAACAGTAATCACAGCAGAGAAGGTTACCTCTAGTCGTAGAAGATTTCTCGGCGAGGAGGTGGAGTTGCCGTCCGGCCTTTATGGTGATGGTGATGAGATGAATGAGTGACAGCTGGTGTTGAGGATGATTGACAGCTGTCACTCCCAGTGGCTCTGGCGCCCTCTTGTGCTTGAAGCCCGCACTCCAAGCAGGGCGCCATCTGGTGGTGGTGGGCCAGCAGTACCTCCTCTTCAGCGGCCCACACAACAGGACCCCCCCCCTCAATGGGCGCCTCCTGGCGCCCGACCAGGCTTGTCCGGGTGTCGGTGGTGGAAATCGACCAGAAGGGCCGGGTCCAGGATGAAGCTCCTCTTCACCCAGGAGCGTTCTTCGGGTCCGTAACCCTCCCAGTCCACCAAGTACTGAAAACCCCGACCCTTTCGACGGACGTCCAGGAGCCGACGAACAGTCCATGCTGGCTCCCCGTCGATGATCTGGGCAGGAGGTGGGTCGGGTCCAGGGGTGCAGAGTGGTGAGGTGTGGTATGGCTTGAGTTTAGAAACATGAAAAACCGGATGGATCCGCAGTGAAGCCGGGAGTGTCAGCTTCACTGCGGCCGGACTGAGGATTTTGGCGATGGGGAATGGCCCGATGAAACGGTCCTTTAGTTTGTGGGATGTCACCTGGAGCGGGATGTCCTTGGTGGATAACCACACCTCCTGCCCCGGTTGGTATGCAGGGGCCGGGGAACGCCGGCGATCTGCATGGGCCTTGGCCCTCGTCCGGGCCCGCAACAGGGCAGAGCGGGCGGTCCGCCACACCCGGCGGCACCTCCGCAGGTGGGCCTGGACCGAGGGTACCCCGACCTCTCCCTCCACAAGTGGGAATAATGGGGGCTGGTAGCCCAGACACGCTTCAAAGGGGGAGAGGCCGGTGGCAGAAGATACTTGGCTGTTGTGAGCGTACTCGATCCAGGCCAGATGGTTACTCCAGGCCGCCGGGTGCGCGGAGGTGACACAGCGAAGAGCCTGTTCAAGGTCCTGGTTCGCCCGCTCTGCCTGGCCGTTCGTCTGTGGGTGATACCCGGACGAGAGACGTATGGTGGCCCCCAGCTCCTTACAAAAACTCCTCCAGACTTGCGAGGAAAACTGGGGACCACGATCCGAGACGATGTCCGACGGTATCCCATGCAGATGCACGACGTGGTGGACCAGGAGGTCTTCCGTCTCCTGGGCCGTCGGGAGCTTCGGGAGGGCCACGAAGTGGGCCGCCTTGGAGAACCGGTCCACTATCGTCAGTATGGCGGTGTTGCCCTGGGACGGCGGGAGGCCCGTGACGAAGTCCAGGCCGATGTGGGACCAGGGGCGATGAGGCACAGGCAGGGGTTGGAGTAGACCCCTGGTCTTGTGATGGTCCGCCTTGCCCCTGGCACAGGTGGTACAGGCCTGGACGTAGTCCCGGACGTCGGCTTCCAGTGACGCCCACCAGAAGCGCTGCTGGACTACTGCCACGGTCCTACGCACTCCGGGATGACAGGAGAGCTTGGATCCGTGGCAGAAGTCCAAGACGGCAGCCCTAGCCTCTGGTGGGACGTAGAGTTTGTTCTTCGGACCATCTCCCGGGTCCGGGTTCTTTGCCTGGGCCTCCCGGACGATCTCCTCCACGTCCCAGGTGAGGGTGGCCACGACAGTGGACTCGGGAAGGATGGTGTCGATGGGGTCCGACAACTCGGCCTTGGCCTCCTCTTCGTGCACCCGGGACAATGCATCGGATCATTGATTCCTGGTCCCGGGGCGGTAGGTGATCCGGAAGTCAAAGCGCGCGAAGAACAGGGACCAGCGGGCTTGCCTGGGGTTCAGCCGCTTGGCGGTCCGGATGTACTCCAGGTTCCGGTGGTCCGTAAAAACCGTGAAAGGCCCCATAGCTCCCTCCAACAGGTGTCTCCACTCTTCCAGAGCCTCCTTCACCGCGAGGAGTTCTCGACTGCCCACGTCATAATTCCGTTCAGCGGGGGTCAACCTGCGGGAATAGTAGGCACAAGGATGGAGAACCTTATCGGACTCCCCGCTCTGGGACAACACGGCTCCTATTCCTGAGTCTGAGGCGTCCACCTCCACTACAAACTGGCGAGTAGGATCAGGCTGCACCAGAACTGGCGCAGACGAAAATCGGCGTTTCAACTCCTTAAACGCAGCCTCGCACCGGTCCGACCAGGTGAAGGGGACTTTAGTGGAGGTCAGGGCGGTCAGGGGGCTAACAACCTGACTGTAACCCTTAATGAACCTCCTGTAGAAGTTTGCAAAGCCGAGGAACTGTTGCAGCTTCCTATGGCTTTTTGGTTGGGGCCAATCCCTCACCGCCGCAACCTTGGCCGGATCCGGGGCGACGGAGTTGGAGGAGATGATAAACCCCAAGAAGGACAAAGAAGTGCGGTGGAACTCACACTTCTCGCCCTTCACAAACAGCCGGTTTTCTAACAACCGCTGTAGGACCTGACGTACATGCCGGACATGGGTCTCAGGATCTGGGGAAAAGATGAGTATATCATCCAGATATACGAAGACAAACCGATGCAGGAAGTCCCGCAAGACGTCGTTAACCAATGCTTGGAACGTCGCGGGCGCATTGGTGAGACCAAACGGCATGACCAGGTACTCAAAATGACCTAACGGGGTGTTAAATGCCGTCTTCCATTCGTCTCCCTTCCGGATCCGAACTAGGTGGTACGCATTCCTAAGATCGAGTTTGGTGAATATTTTGGCTCCATGCAGGGGTGTGAACACCGAATCCAAGAGGGGCAATGGGTATCGATTGCGAACCGTGATCTCGTTCAATCCCCTGTAATCGATGCATGGACGGAGTCCGCCGTCTTTCTTGCCCACAAAAAAGAAACCAGCACCCATCGGGGAGGTGGAGTTCCGGATCAACCCGGCGGCCAAGGAGTCCCGGATGTAGGTCTCCATAGCTTCGTCAGCAGGGGGAGCTGTTGCCACACGGAGCCCACTGGCAATGGAGCGTGGGGACGACGTCACCCTTTCAGACCCGGAAGAGAGAGGGACGGCTTGTGCCCGGCCACGCCCCCCGGCCTGCTCCCGACGGTGTTCATTCAAACGGTTGTCTAAGCGTATAACCAGAGTGACAAGCCCGTCGAAATCCTGCGGTTCGTCCTTAGCCAGTAAATGCTCCTTCAGTACTGGAGACAGTCCGCTTATGAAGGCAGCGCGGAGCGCAACGTCATTCCAACCCGACCTCGCAGCCGCGATGCGGAAGTCAACAGCGTAATCAGCTGCGCTCCGACGCCCCTGTCTCAGTGACAGCAGCACGGTCGAGGCGGTCTCGCCTCTGTTGGGATGATCAAACACATGTTTGAATTCCCGTATAAACCCAGCGTATGACGTCAGAAGCCATGACTGCTGTTCCCAGAGTGCTGTAGCCCAAGCGCGTGCCTCACCTCGAAGCAGATTAATTACGCCACCCGGGTGGCGTCTGCTGCGTACATGACTGGACGCTGTGCAAAAACGAGCGAACACTGCATTAGGAAGTCTGCGCACGTTTCCACACAGCCTCCGTACGGTTCGGGAGGACTTATGTAAGCTTCAGGGGACGGTGGGGGGGGTAGTTGAACGGCCAGTGGAACATCTACATTAGGCCCTGGGCCAGCAGGAGGAGACACTGCAGCGACGCTCGACTCGCGTGCTTCCACTCTGGCGGTGAGAGCCTCCATCCTCTGATTGAGGATTGCATTTTGCTCGGTCACTAGCTGTAACTGAGCAGTGAAAGCGGTAAGGATTTGCTGCAGATCACTTACCACGCCTCCTGCTGACGCCTGCGCTCCTTGTTCTCCCATTGGCTGTTCAAGCTGTGGTTGACGCCCCTCGGGATCCATGACGAATGGCCGAGAAATCCTGTTGGGAAGGTGTCGTAACACGGACCCACAACAGGGGGCGCAAATGAACGGACAATGGATAAGAAAAGGAGTAACAATTTAATGTTGCGAAAGAACACAACGGAATATAAACAAGAATAATGATGCCAATCATACACAGGAGGACTGCGGGCAGGCTTGAAGATAGGAGACCTCGGATGAACGAAGAGCCGGGGCCCACACCGCTTCTACCACCAACGGCCTGAAGAACACCGAAGCCGCCAAGCCCTGAGTCCCCAGGTGGTCTCTGTCCTCCGTTGTCGGCCCTGGTACTGCTGGCAGACAGAAACAGAAGGTGGTGAGTGTGAGTCCTCACACCCAGCAACCTTTATAAGTAATTCCTCCGGGAGGGATAACCTCCACCTCCAGGAACGTCTTTACTCGTGCAGCTCCCGTTTGTCCCTCTCCTGGGTCTTCACGGGCATGCGACTGCACACAGAACAATATTAGATTAACAGTAATCACAGCAGAGAAGGTTACCTCTAGTCGTAGAAGATTTCTCGGCGAGGAGGTGGAGTTGCCGTCCGGCCTTTATGGTGGTGGTGATGAGATGAATGAGTGACAGCTGGTGTTGAGGATGAGTGACAGCTGTCACTCCCAGTGGCTCTGGCGCCCTCTTGTGCTTGAAGCCCGCACTCCAAGCAGGGCGCCATCTGGTGGTGGTGGGCCAGCAGTACCTCCTCTTCAGCGGCCCACACAACACTCTCTTCATTGGCTTCCTGTTAATTCTAGAATCAAATTTAAAATTCTTCTTCTTACTTATAAGGTTTTGAATAATCAGGTCCCATCTTATCTTAGGGACCTCATAGTACCATATCACCCCAATAGAGCGCTTCACTCTCAGACTGCAGGCTTACTTGTAGTTCCTAGGGTTTGTAAGAGTAGAATGGGAGGCAGAGCCTTCAGCTTTCAGGCTCCTCTCCTGTGGAACCAGCTCCCAATTCAGATCAGGGAGACAGACACCCTCTCTGCTTTTAAGATTAGGCTTAAAACTTTCCTTTTTGCTAAAGCTTATAGTTAGGGCTGGATCAGGTGACCCTGAACCATCCCTTAGTTATGCTGCTATAGATTTAGACTGCTGGGGGGTTCCCATGATGCACTGAGTGTTTCTTTCTCTTTTTGCTCTGTATGCACCACTCTGCATTTAATCATTAGTGATTGAATGTCTTTTTCCTGGTTCTGTCCCTCAGCCCCAACCAGTCCCAGCAGAAGACTGCCCCTCCCTGAGCCTGGTTCTGCTGGAGGTTTCTTACTGTTAAAAGGGAGTTTTTCCTTCCCACTGTCGCCAAGTGCTTGCTCACAGGGGGTCGTTTTGACCATTGGGGTTTTTACGTAATTATTGTATGGCCTTGCCTTCCAATATAAAGCGCCTTGGGGCAACTGTTTGTTGTGATTTGGCGCTATATAAATAAAATTGATTGATTGATTAATGTTGAATAATGCACTAATTCTGAAGTTTTGTAACAAACACAGACAGATTGCAAAGGATTCTGGGTAAAATGTGCCTTTGCTAAACACTGACTGGTTGAGTCATTCATTATGTAAACCAACAGGTTAATGTGATGTGTGTCATGTGTTGGTGTTTACAGATAAATGTGCTTTTGTAAAATATTCCATTTTTTTATTTGTAAAAACAGGCATTTAAAAAAAAAAAAAAAAAAAAAAAAAAAAGCCAAGACAACCGTCTGATATAACCGGTGTTAAAAATAAATAGAACAGTGCCATGATGTACTAGCTGGTGCCAGACGTTCAGTCCTTAAGCTGGATTTACACTGTGCGAGTTTGGCCCTTTTTCAGTTGATTTTTCATTCGTGCGAGAATTTTTTGGATCGCACCGAGGTTCAGTTTAATCGCATGTCCTGCATCGTTTAATATACATGGAGTAACGAGCTGCACTTAACATCTCATGACCACCTCTCGCACTGTGCCTGTGCAAACACCGTAGACCTGTCTTGTAATGTTTTTTTTTTTAACTTTGATGTCTCCCATCGAGAGTTTTTGTAAATTAAGTTTGAAAAAAAAGCTTCTGTTTACGTTTTGCTTCTGGAAACACGAGTCCGACATGTGGTTTTTGAACGTACGTGTGTGAGAACATAAATCGTGCGCTCTGAACTTTTACACCGTGTGGTTCTGTGGTATACTTTTAGCTGGAACCGAGTACAGTGATTGAAAATATCAGCCCAGCTTCAGTTTGAATACTGCCATGAACACTACTGGCCAGTAGATGGCAGTAGAGCCCGTGAAAATCTGCCAAAACAAAATTCCAGATAATCTGTGTCTGCTGCTACTCTACTACGTTTAAGATGCATGGAATTTAATAAATGCAAACACAATAATGTCTGTAGACCTAGAGAATATATTCACAATAGTTTTAGGCACTAATGCTGTTATCTGTCGAGCCTGATCAGAGTGTCTCAAATGCATTTTTCATGTTGTGAACGTACTGAGATTATCCTATACCCATAATGCACCTGGACACAGCATGTGCACACTAAAACCTTAAAAATTAGCGCTGTTGTGTGGGCCGCTGAAGAGGAGGTACTGCTGGCCCACCACGACCAGATGGCACCCTGCTTGAAGTGCGGGCTTCAAGCACGAGAGAGCGTCATAGCAACCGGGAGTGACAGCTGTCACTCGTCATCAGCACCAGCTGTCACTCATCCACATCACCACCACCTTAAAGGCCGGACTGCAACTCCACCTCCCCGCCGAGAAATCAGCTACCTTGGAGGTAATTTCTCTGCTGTATTTAACGCTGACTAATAGTCTGAACTTCTTTGCAGCCGTTTTCCTGTGGTGTTGCCTTATCTGTGGGATTGGCGTTTGGTGTGATCAGCGACGGCTTTGCTTCACACCCCAACCAGATAAGTGGTTAGACAGGAGCTGCCCGAGTGTGTGACTGGAGGTGGAGGTGCTCCCTCCCAAAAGAACACAGACTGTGGGATTACTGAGTGTGCGTACTCACACTCACCTGTGCTGTTTTTGTTCTCTGCCAGCAGTGCCAGGTCTGACAGCTGGAGACAGTGACCACCTGGGGACTCAGGACTTGGCGGCTCTGGTGTTCTTCAGATCCGTTGGCGGTGAGGGCCGTGTGGGATCCGGCTCGGTTCTGTACGGGCGTCTCCTATCCTCAAGCCTGCCCACACGTCACCCAACGTGTAATTGACTGTAGTTCCAAACTTGTTGTTGTCTGTATTCCGTTGTGCACAATTTACAACATTAAATTGTTACTGTTTGGCTTATCCATTGCCCGTTCTTTTACGCCCCCTGTTGTGGGTCCGTGTTCCTACACTTTCACAACAAGCGCATTACTTTAAAACTAAAACATATATCTGATATTTTCACTTTATAAAACTTCAGACATGACGTTAATTTAAATTACTTGTCTGAAATTAGTTTGGTTAAAATTTAGTTCAAAATGTATGCCTCTGGATGACTCGGGTGATATTGCCTTCGTATCAGTATGGGGTTAAAATAAATGAGTTTTTTTTTTGTGTGACCAGTTCTCCTGCAGCGGATAGAGCGGTTTCTTCTAGAAACAGCTCTCCTCTTTTTGCAGAGGGTAGAACTACACATTTGCTACAAAACATTTAATAGGTAGGTGTTCAACTGATTTTAAATTTTGTAAGAGTTTATAGCTGTTCAGCTTTGTTTACCACGTTAACAGTCTAAAAATTATCAGACAAAAATTTATCAGAGGTAATTAGTCCGATAATGGTTTTCAAAGTTATCTGAAAAGAAAATCCGATAATGATAACATTATCTTCGATAATTATTGGTTATCGGAACTGTGCCCACCACTATATATATATATATATATATATATATATATATATATATATATATATATATGTTTACATATATATATATACTCAAAGGGTTATAGCCACGGTGGGCGGCACCGGATGGCCATGCCCGTTACTGCAAATTTCTGCCCGGCTCTCTGGTTCAAATTGGCTGTGCCACCCAGCACAGAATTTCTGAAAAATGAACAGGAATGTTCCTGAAACTGTACCAATTCAACCGTATTTCAAGCTTATAGCGTGGTAGTTTTGCAATTTTAAACCAATAATTAAAGTAATAAGAAATATATTTCTCATTTACTTCGTATCAAATCACAAACAGCAGAGATCAGAGAGTCGGCCCGTTCTGTGGCCACAGCGTTGTGAACGGCAGCAACTGAATACAGCCTCTCTGCTCTGAGCTGAAGAAAAAAATTAACCCACCATGAGTCCCCCAGAGGTCTTTCTGTAGCCGTATCTGAAGATACATTCAGAAATTTAGT